>NC_073641.1:48265000-48890000 GCF_029407905.1 Bubalus kerabau
GAAAGCTGAGTGCCGAAGAATTGATGCTTTTGAACTGTGGTGTTGGAGAAGACTCTTGAGAGTCCCTTGGACTGCAAGGAGATACAAGCAGTCCATCCTAAATGGTATCAGTCTTGCGTGTTCATTGGAAGGACTGATGCTAAAGCTGAAACTCCAGTACTTTGGCCACCTGATGCGAAAAACTGACTCATTTGAAAAGAACCTGATTTGGGGAAAGGTTGAAGGTGGAAGGAGAAGGGGATGACAGAGGATGAGATGGTTGGATGGCATCACTGACTGAATGAGCATGAGTTTGAGTAAACTCTGGGAATTGGTGATGGACAGGGAGGCCTGGTGCTGAAGTCCATGGGGTCGCAAAGAGTTGGCCATGACTGAGCGACTGAACTGAATAAACCAATCAATCCTAAAGGAGATCAACTCTCAATATATATTGGAAGGACTGATGCTGAAGCTGAAGCTCCAATACTTTGGCCACCTGATGCAAAGAGCCAACTCTTTGGAAAAGACCCTGATGCTGGGAAAGATTGAAGGCAGGAGGAGAAGCAACAACAGAGAATTGTTGAATTCCTGATTCAACAGACATGAGTTTAAGCAAACTCCTAGAGGTAGAGAAGGACAGGGAGGCCTGGTGTTCTGCAGTCCATGGGGTTGCAAAGAGTCGGACACAACTGAGAGACTGACCAGCAAGAAGGATAGTTATTAAATAAAGATTGGGAAGGGTTTGAAGTGATTGCATAGATACAAGGGGAGACTTTGAGACTGTAAGTTTCCAGCTGCAGATGTTGTACTGAATACCTCTGGTGATGTCCTTAGGTATGGTACAATCAATGAAAATTCAAGGTTTCAGTGATGCAGAAACATTTGAAACAAGATCATCAATGGCCCACCTGACTCCTTTTTTATTTTTATTTTTTCTTTTCTGCCTTAACTGTGATTCTGCATGTACTCAGTCATTCTCAATTCTTTTGTGACCTCGTAGACTGTAACCTGCTAGGCTCTTCTGTCCATGGAATTTTCCAGGCAAGATTACTGTAGTGGGTTGTCATTTTCTCCTGCAGGGAATCTTCCTGACCCAGGGATTGAACCTGCCTCTCATGTGTCTCCTGCACTGGCAGGCGAATTCAGACCCCAAGCGCACCATTGCTCAGGACTATGGGGTCTTAACGGCCCATGAAGGCATCTCATTCAGGGGCCTTTTTATTATTGATGATAAAGGTATCCTTCGACAGATCACCATAAACGACCTTCCTGTTGGCCGCTCTGTGGATGAGATACTGAGACTAGTTCAGGTCTTCCAGTTTACTGACAAACATGGGGAAGTGTGCCCAGCTGGCTGGAAGCCCGGCAGTGATACCATCAAGCCTGATGTCCAGAAGAGCAAAGAATATTTCTCTAAGCAGAAGTGAGTGCTCGGCAATTTTAGGGCAAGGCTGCAGTAGGCGGCCTTGAAGACCAAACCTCTTTTTTCTTATTTTTGTGCTTAAAACCATGATCTTACACTCTGCCAGGATGTGGTGTGGGACAGGACGGTCTTTGCTGCAGGGGTTGGGGACGCCAGCCTTTCTTCCTCTGGATGGAATGACCTGAGCCAGGCCAATTGATGTATACTGTAAGGGGATATCACTTGAACTTTTGTAGTTTTATTAAATTTGAAATGAGAAAAAGAAAAAGGAAGTTCAGCCTTCTGGGAGGCCTGAACTGTGATTACTCCATTACAATTTCAGTTTGTCAGCATTACACACCTGTGTATTCATACTTGTTATGTGCGTACCTGTTTTTATCAGTAAATTCTATGTTGAGAGATGGCTCTGTAGTCACCTATCCATTTCATACATCTGTACCTTTTGATACCTAGCACTGTATCTGATACATCATAAACTTTCTAAATATATAAAATGTTTAATTGATGTGAGCTCTTATATTTATCCATTCAGTTACTTTTCTTCCAGATTTCCTAGATGTCTTCTTCTATTTCATTCACTAATATTTATTGAAGGCATATTTTATACCAGAATATGTTTAATAGGGGAAGCACATGAACAGTGCAAGCATCTCCTCTTCCTCGGTAGAATCCTCACAAGTTCCTTTTGAGAAGATCCAATTGCCAAATAAATGAAAATGATAATCTCAGATAGTGATGTTCAGTTAGATGGTCAAATGATATGAGTGACCATTAGAGGGGAGACTGTGATTGAGAGTTGGATAGGCTTTTCCAAGGACATGACCTTGCAGCTGAGCCCAGAAGGGTTTCAAGGAGTCAATATATGGAGAATTGAGCAGAGAGTGTCCAGGCTCAGGGAATAATTGTAAAATGATGTTACGAATATGGTTGAAATGCTTGAAGTAGAGAAACACTTGCATAGTAGCAAGCATGCCTGTGACAGAAAGGAAATATTTCAATACTGCTTAGTAGACTTTAAAGAGAATAAAATGGGGTGGGGGGAGAGTGGAGAGAAATAAGTAAAGGAGTTAAGATGTACAAACTTCCAATTGCGGAATAAATGAGTTACTGGTATGAAATGTATAGTATGGGGAATATAGTCAGTAATTATATAATATCTTTGAATGGTGACAGACGGTAGCTAAATTTATCATGATAATCATTTTGAAATGCATAGAAATATTGATGAACCAGGAACATAACATAGTGTTATAGGTCAAAAATAAACAACCCTATAGAAAAAAAGATAATATTTTTGGTACCAGAAGAGGTAGAGGGTGGGAGTGAGAGGAAATTGAATGAAGGCAGCCAAAAGGTACAAACTTCCAGTTATAAGATATTTAAGTACTAGAGATATGATGAGAGAGATCAGAGAGATCAGAGATCAGTCGCTCAGTTGTGTCTGACTCTTTGCGACCCCATGAATCGCAGCACGCCAGGCCTCCGTGTCCAATACCAACTCCTGGAGTTCACTGAGACTCACGTCCATTGAGTCAGTGATGCCATTCAGCCATCTCATCTTCTGTCATCTCCTTCTCCTCCTGCCCCCAATCCCTCCCAGCATCAGAGTCTTTTCCAACGAGTCAACTCTTTGCATGAGGTGGCCAAAGTACTGGAGTTTCAGCTTTAGCATCATTCCTTCCAAAGAAATCCCAGGGGTGATCTCCTTCAGAATGGACTGGTTGGATCTCACTATTGTGTGTTATATATAAAAGTTAAGAGTAAATCCTAAAAGTTGTCATCAGGAGAAAAATAGTTTTGTTTTGTTTTGTTTTGTTTTTCCTATTTTTTAGATTTTGTATCTATATGGGATGATGGATGTTCACTAAACTTGTGATGTCAAATAATTTTATCTTAGACAATTCTGTATGTTAATTATGTCTCAATAAAGTTGGAAGGAAAGTAAGTGTCTCAAAAAAAAAAAAAAAAGTAAGTGTCTCTGGTTAATCTCTGTGCCAACAAGGGCTAACAGAGATTGTGACCTTGATTACTTGAACAAATTAATTGGACTATAAAATATAAAAGAGCTAAAATAGTGTATTATGTCTATTTGAATATATCATGCCCTCATCAGACAGCTTTGTGATATGACCATAGAACTTGTATGGTTTTATTTTTACATATAAAGAGTCTGTTTCAATTTTTTCAGTTACAAAATAAAATAAATCAGGCAATCCTAAAAAATACATTATCTCTAAATTTCTCCTATATTTTTTCCTTAAAAAATATGTCTCTATAATTTTAAAATATATATTTAAATGTAGCCTAAAGGAAATCAACACTGACTATTCACTGGAAGGACTGATGTTGAAACTGAAACTCCAATACTTTGGCTACCTGATGTGAAGAGCTGACTCATCAGAAAAGACCCTGATGCTGGGAAAGACTGAAGGCAGGAGGAGAAGGGGAAGACAGTGGGTTGAGATGGTTGGATTGTATCATTGACTCAAAGGACATGACTTTGAGCAAACTCGGGAAGATAGTGAAGGACAGAAGCCTGAGCCCAGCAGGGTTACAAGGAGTCAATAAATGCAGTCCATCGGGTTGCAGAGAGTCAGGCATGACTGAGCAACTGAACAATGACAACAACAAAATGATAGTACAGTTAAGCTGAAATAGTCTAGATGTGACATTAAGTCATTTGTACTGACCATGGGCTTCAGTTGCCTCATCTATAAATCATGAGATTTGAAGAAAGTACTCTCTAATCTTCTTTTAGCTCTACAAAAACAGTAAGATCTGTCTTAGCTATATGCATAATCTACTGCATTCTTCCAGGAACACTTTATAAAAAGGGCTACACTGGAGTGTTTAAAAGGTAATTGAAAATCACATATCTCAACCACTCATCCACAGTGAGAATTTTAACATTTTTGAGCTGAGTATTCAAAATTATATCTCTATAAATACATGACAAAATAGATGATTTGAGAGACTAGCTCATGGTTGATGATTCAAAATTACAATAGTTCCACTGAAAAAATTATTGTATTAACTGCAAGTTCTGAAGGAGTGAATCATGAGAAATTAAGGTAGTAATTGCACTTTAGGGTGTCCACATATTTTCTCCCTTATCTATGTTTGTCTTCCTGATAATTTATTCATATATTTTTCTTTAAAATATCATTTTTTAAAAAAATAAAACTTAAGTCTTGACTTAGGTGGCAGGAACCTCCAGGGAACAGGAATACAATGTTTCAAAAACCTAAGGAGATGAATGTCCTACCTTGACTTGTGGCTGTCACATTTTTCTCTCAGAGCTAGATCATGTAATTTTTTTTATATAAAATGAATATTTTGGATTCTTACTCTCCATCATCTCTCGGTCCTCTCTCATTTGAAATCCTTGGAGTAGTTTAAAGGGTGAAACCACCCACAGTCCAATCCTTACTGCCTTACATTTGCTGTCATTCTGCAACTGTGAAAACCGTTGTCTAAGTTTCAAATTTCATCTCTTCAGTTTCCAGTGGGTTGATGTAGAAAAGTCTGTGGACCTCATGCTGAACTCCAAGGCCTCATTTGGCATATTGGCTAAGTGGAGACATATGGCATTTCACCCCTATCCTGGGCTCACAGCTTCTAGCTTGTTCCTCACATACTTTTTGCTTAAAGCCTTAAAAATTGTTCCAAATATGTGTATGATATGTATTTAGAATTACTAGAATTCAACAGCAGCCCATTCATTTGTATGTCTGTTCCTTTTCTTTCTGTTCTTTCTTCCTTTTTTGCTTTCTTTCTGTCATCTTTCTCCCTATTCCCCACCCTCTTTTCTTCCTTTCCTCCTGGCCTTCCTTCCTTTCTTCCTCCCTTTCTTTCTTTCTCTCTCTCTTTCTGCGTATCTTCCTTTTCCACATTTTAGCTAACAAAACACAAAGGTTTTATTTTTAATTTTCTTAGAAAACATCTGCTATTTACTTTTTGTTTCTCCACATCAAAACTTCTTACCATCATTTTATTCTTAGTGCGAGAACATTTTGTGCAATATTTTATTTTTCAATATTGCCTTTTAAAGCATTCATAAGTGGACAGATCTATTAATGCCTAAATACGAAACATAAATGTTCAGCTCCCAGGAAATATACCATACATGAAACTTGGCAGTCAAGAATAGGAAGAACAGAGTAACCACTGTTAATATGTATCCACAAATTTTTACAATATAAAATCTTCAGATTAGATCAGATCAGATCAGTCGCTCAGACGTGTCTGACTCTTTGCGACCCCATGAATCACAGCATGCCAGGCCTCCCTGTCCATCACCAACTCCCAGAGTTCACTCAGACTCATGTCCATCGAGTCAGTGATGCCATCCAGCCATCTCATCCTCTGTCGCCCCCTTCTCCTCTTGCCCCCAATCCCTCCCAGCATCAGAGTCTTTTCCAATGAGTCAACTCTTCGCATGAGGTGGCCAAAGTACTGGAGTTTCAGCTTTAGCATCATTCCTTCCAAAGAAATCCCAGGGCTGATCTCCTTCAGAATGGACTGGTTGGATCTCCTTGCAGTCCAAGGGACTCTCAAGAGTCTTCTCCAACACCACACTTCAAAAGCATCAATTCTTCAGCGCTCAGCCTTCTTCACAGTCCAACTCTCACATCCATACATGACCACAGGAAAAACCATAGCCTTGACTAGACGAACCCTTGTTGGCAAAGTAATGTCTCTGCTTTTGAATATGCTATCTAGGTTGGACATAACTTTCCTTCCAAGGAGTAAGCGTCTTTTAATTTCATGGCTGCAGTCACCATCTGCAGTGATTTTGGAGCCCAGAAAAATAAAGTCTGACATTATTTCCACTGTTTCCCCATCTATTTCCCATGAAGTGATGGGACCAGATGCCATGATCTTCGTTTTCTGAATGTTGAGCTTTAAGCCAACTTTTTAACTCTCCTCTTTCACTTTCATCAAGAGTCTTTTGAGTTCCTCTTCACTTTCTGCCATAAGGGTGGTGTCATCTGCATATCTGAGGTTATTGATATTTCTCCAGGCAATCTTGATTCCAGCTTCTGTTTCTTCCAGTCCAGCGTTTCTCATGATGTACTCTGCATAGAAGTTAAATACACAGGGTGACAATATACAGCCTTGACTTACTCCTTTTCCTATTTGGAACCAGTCTATTGTTACATGTCCAGTTCTAACTGTTGCTTCCTGACCTGCATATAAATTTCTCAAGAGGCAGATCAGGTGGTCTGGTATTCCCATCTCTTTCAGAAATTTCCAGTTTATTGTGATCCACACAGTCAAAGGCTTTGGCATAGTCAATAAAGCAGAAATAGATGTTTTTCTGGAACTCTCTTGCTTTTTCCATGATCCAGTGGATGTTGGCAATTTGATCTCTGGTTCCTCTGCCTTTTCTAAAACCAGCTTGAACATCAGGAAGTTCATGGTTCTTTAATGTTAAAACCAAACCTGAAGCTTGGCTTTTCCTTTATGGCTGACTATATTTTCTGATATGAATTAAGTCACAGTAGTTATGCAGTTAATAATTTATTTTAATTGTGCAAGTAATAGTGCCATGTTTATGAGCTAGGTCTTTAGAACCAGACTCTGGTATTGAAATCCCTTAGGCCCTAAGAGTATATTGTTGTTCAATTGCTTAGTCGTGTCCAACTGTTTGTGACCCCATGGACTGCAGCATGCCACACTTCGCTGTCCTTCACCAACACCAGGAGCTGGCTGGCTCAAACTCATGTCCATTGAGTCAGTGATGCCATCCAAATAACTTATGCTTTGTCATCCCCTTCTCCTCCTGCCTTCAATCTTTTCTAGCATCAGGGTCTTTTCTTTTTTTTTTTTCTTTTTTTTTATTTTTAAACTTTACAGGTCTTTTCTAATGTGTAAGTTGTTTGCATGAGGTGGCAAAGTATTGGAGTTTCAGCTTTAGCATCGGTTCTTCTAATGAATATTTGGGGTTGATTTCTTTCGGATTGACTGGTTTGATCTCCTTGCAGTCCAATGGACTCAAGAGTCTTCTACAACACTGCAGTTCAAAAGCATCAGTTCTTTGGTGCTCGGCTTTCCTTATGGTCCAGCTCTCACATCAGTACATGACTATTGGAAAAACCATATCTTTGACCATATGGACCTTTGTCAGCAAAGTAATGCCTCTGCTTTTTAATATGCTGTCTAGGTTTGTCATAGCTTTTCTTCCAAGGAGGAAGCATCATTAAATGGTATGGCTGTAGTTACCATATGCAGTGATTTTAGAGCCCAAGAAAATAAAGTCTGTCACTGTTTCCATTGTTTCTGTGTCTATTTGCCATGAAGTGATTGGACCAGATGCTATGATCTTAGTTTTTTGAATGTTGAATTTTAAGGCAGCTTTTTCACTCTCCTCTTTTACCCTCAAGAGCTCCTCTTCAATTTCAATATATATTATTGTTCAGCTTAGTAAGTTTCCCACCATCTTAAAGTCTGTTTCTGACAATTAATTATAAAAATAGCTATTATTATAAAATTATAAATACACAAATGCAGTAACTAGGAGATAATTAGAATATATATATATATATATATATATATATATTTTTTTTTTTTTCCCCCTCATCAATACCGGGCAGATGAGATCACCAGCAGTTAACTAGCTACATGTATTCACAGCCTGGGGGAGAAGGACACTGCTTCTTACAGGGCTACTCAGAGGTTTCATTTGGGAATAGAGAGAACAAGCAGGAGCTGTGAAAGGCAAGCTTTATGGTAACAAGAGTGTAAATCGGGCCCTGATCCCTACAGAAGGATGTGATGACTTGTCTGAGTAATTTTGTGGGTTGGCTGGAGAATAAAACCTGCTAGGTTATTTAAAAAAAAAAAAAAAAACAAAAAAAACAAGTGAAAAACAGTTTGTCCCTCTGATAGGGGAAACAGCTGGGTGGGAGCATATGTTAAGAATTCTCATGTGCCGGGCACTGTTGGGGATTAACATACGTGGCGGAGGGGGAACAGAGAGATTAGGCAACAACAGAAGTCACACTGTGCAGTGAGCCCAAAAAGTCTTGTCTAGCCCACCCAGATCTCTGCAGCACACACAGTCCCTCAGCGTTTTCCTATGGTGGCCCAACACGGTGAGGGATCTGCTTTTGACAAAGTCAGTTATTTGCAGCTGACAGAAATGCCAAAGGAGTGAATGGCAGTCTGCTTGACCACACTTAAAACACTGGGAAAGTGTTTCTTTCTTGTAGAGTTAACTGGATGGTACAACTCTGCAAGGAAATCAAACAAGTCGATCCTAAAGAAAATCAGCCTTCATTGCTCATCGAACTAGTCCATCAGCAAGGACCGATGCTGAAGCTGAATCGCCAATATTTTGGCCACCTGATGCGAAGAACTGACTCACTGGAAAAGACCCTGATGCTAGGGAAGATTGAAGGCTAAAGGAGAAGAAGGTGGCAAAGGATGAGATGGTTACATGACATCGTCAACTCAATGGACGTGAATTAGAACACACTCCAGGAGATAGTGGAGGACAGGGAAGCCAGGCATGCTGCAGTTCATGAGCTCGCAAGGAGTGAGACACAACTTAGCAAATGAACAACAACAAGATTCATTTCCTATATTTGGGACCAGCTCCTTCAAGATTCCACTAGGCCTCTTTTCCTTAAGAAAGCTTAAGAACTGAGAGTTAGTAGCATGACTGAAGATGTTAGCTTCTGTAGGTGTTCCTAGGGCCTTATATTGACATTCATCACCTCTGCTATCATTCATCCTTAGAGTCCCTTCACCTTCAGTGTCTACTTCTGATTGATCACTTACCTAAGAATGTGACATAAGCTTTAATTATTGTTGCTATCTTTACATAAAATTAAAATGTATGTAGATGAGAGAGAACATCTTATTTAAGATAATTTGTCTTCAAATATTTATATGTATATTTGCTAGAATTCAAAACTTTATTCAGGCATTTAAGAAAAGTGGGGAAATTAAGAAAATTATCTTTAAAGCAAGGAAGGAAGGATAGAAGGAAAGGCAGAAAGAGAAAAAAAAGACCATCAAATATGATACGCTTTCAGAGAATGAATGCACTGATGCTTAAGATATTTTAGGGTTGCTGAATTTCTTTCCTACCACTAAAAATTGTCTGAACAGTATAATGTAGGCATTATGTCACATGCACATCAAAATGTTTGGCATATTTTATATATCCAGTTTTTTTTTTTTTTAATAGACTAAACATTAAAATAGAACTACAAAGCAACACTTAAGCCTTTTGATCTGGGCATTAAATTCTCAGGAAAAGTGATTTAGCTTTCTTCATAGAAGCCTGCTCATTACATAAGGCCAAGCTGAGACATGTTGGTGTATTTTTTCATCCTTAGTGCTATATTACAGCATTCCACTGACAGTAAAGTATCTCCTGCTGTGACAAGTATTGATTTTATTTTTCCTTTGAGGCTCCTAACAAGCCAAACTGTAGCTTCCTAAAATATTCAGCTGGAGTGGTAGTTTGTCAGAACTATAAGTTAACAAGAAATTTACTTTAATTCTCCATTGGAAAAATAAAGCACAATTCATATTCTCCATGTATTTGCTGACTGCATAATTGCTTTATCAGCTAAATGACTGAATGATTCAAAAATTGAAGCCAAGAGTCTTTTTCATTTTCCTTAAGTATACATGTGCTTTTGTCCAGTTAGAAGAATAATCAAAGTTTTCATATATTATAATAGAAAACTGAGGGATATGTGTAAAACTGAGAAAATTACAGAGCTATAAATCTATCATGAATTGATGTTTTAAAGTTATTTCTATATGCAAATGCATATTAAATTAAATAGTCTGCCTAAATAATAAGAAAGCAAGAACATGTATTTAATATCTTTCTTACTCATACCATGGTTTTATAAAAATTGTAAATGAACATGGTGATTGAAACCAGAAATCTAGAGGATGTTGTTGATGAAATTTAATTAGCATGTTAATAGAAGTTTACAGATAATACTTTTCCAAAAATAAACTTACTAACGATATTTGGTCTAAAGGAATTTTTTGTTATAAAAATAAGAATATAAATGTCTATAATACTATAAATTACTACATTACCTAACAAGCAAATAAACATATGATATGTTTAAATAAAATTGCAGATTGCAATGGGAATTCATTCTTCAAAGACATAGAAATGAAGCAATAGCAAATGGATTATTTACTCCTTTCACTCAGACTTTAGGCATCAGCATTCTAAATCATACTATGTAGGGAGAAAATAGTCTACTTACAAAAAAAAAAAGAGACTCCATGTTTTTAAATTATTACAATTAACATCTGAAATATATAGTGTGTCATTGAAGCTCTTACTTATTGTGTTGTTGTTCAATAGATAAGTTGCGTCCTACTCTTTGTGACCCCATGGACTGCAGCATGCCAGACTTCCTTGTCCTTCAGTATCTCTTGGACTTTGTTTAAATTCATGTCCATCTAATCGGTGATGCCATCCAACCATCTCATCCTCTGTTGCCTCTTCAACCTCCTGTCTTCAAACTTTCGCAGCGTCAGGATCTTTTGCAATTAGTCAGCTCTTTGCATCAGGTGGCCAAAGTATTGGCGCTTCAGCTTCAGCATCAGTCATTCCAATGAACATTCAAGGCTGATTTTCTTTAGGACTGAATGGATTGTTCTCCTTTATTACCCTTTCTATTCTATTTTGACCCGTATGTGAAAATGTTCTCTACCTTACACTTAAATTATCAATTTTCCTTTTGTTGGAAATCACATATGGCACAATAACTTTATTTCCTTTGAAGAAAAACTTCTCACTATCTGTTACATACATGTACAGACACAATAACATCGCAGATTGAACAGTCTTTACCCATTGAGGAAAGTCTCAGGTCTGGTAAGAGTATATTCAAGTATTAATAGCTGAGCACTGAACAAGCCTCAAATATTTATGCATTAGAATTAACAATATTTTCTTTTAAATATAAGGGCTTGTAATTTCAACTTTGATCCCAAAAGAATGGAGTAAAATTGTGTCCATCTCAACTAAAGAAATAAAAATAAGAAAAAAATTCCTCTCTGGAGAAAATTCTTTGTCAATCACCTAAAAAGATGTTTGGTATAAGAAATAGAGTGTACACCCATACAACTGGGATTCATTCAGAGTCTCATGATTTTTTTTTTTAACAGGTGAATATCAAAAATCAAACCGGAAGCTAGATATCCTTTAGTTAACTATAGAAATTCCAAATATCTTAAATCCCACAGAAGGAGGACAAAAAATTTATGCATCTGTTAATGAATAAAACAGTAGCCCATGTTTCAGAGTAGATCAGAAAACCTCTGCAGAGTAATACCATAAGTTGCATGAAATTATCACTAAAACAAAGTCTCATCCACATGGTCACATATAATGCTTTAGATATCTCATTTATTATATATGGGGAAGATGGGAACCCTATTTTCAACTGCTCTATGGCTGATTTTCTATTATTTCCTCATAGGTGTTCACATTTCTTATTTAATGGAATTTCTAAATACAGTTTATTGCTTTTAGGACATTTATACTGTAATATAGAATTTTTCCATAAGATTTGCAAAATTTCAACAGTTTCCAGATTAAAAAGACAAAAACATTACTATTTATTTAAGAAGAAAATCCTTTATAACAGTATTAAGCTTTTGTAATGATTTTATCCATTTTATAGTAACTGTGCTGAGTATTATTTGATTTTTGCAAATAGTGTTCCATTATGTACATATATATATATAATATGTATACCTTTACAAGAAAATTCATATGGCATTTCATAGAAAGGAAATTCTCCAGTTAAAAACTAGAAAATGTCTAGTGGCATTTGGAAATAAAAGTAGGTGATGAAATACATTAAGAGTTTCTGTGTGTTTTTAAAATTGATAAAGTAAAAAATTAACAGCATATGACATTATATTTATGTGATTGTACAGTATACAAGATTATATAATATACAGGTCATAACTTATTTTTTGTATTTTAAAATTCACTTCCATTTAAGGTACAAAGATACATTGAATGTATTATTCTAAGTAAATACATAAGGTATATTTAATGGTGTCCATAGTTCAGTTCAAAATAAGAAATTCTTCTAAACTTCATTACTAATTATGTATGTTGTGAATTAATGTTACTAACCACACACTAATACTGAATGTCTCATACTTGAAAGTTTTCCAAAGCAGGGTTATGCTGATCTAACCTCATTTTATTTTACAGTCTAAGAAAGATGCAGATAATGGATTAAAAACAATTATGTAAAGTTTAAAAATAAAATAAAATTAAAAAAAACATAGTTCAATAAATTGCTAATCATGTGGCATTTATCATTTAATTACTTTACTTTTAATGTAAAAACATAAACTTACCCTTAATCTTTGTTTCAGGTTAGAGCTAGTTTTGTTTAAACTAAATTAAATGCTTTCAGATATACTAATTCTGATATGGAATGGAAAGTCCAAAGATAGCATTATGTAGATATTCTTGCCTGGAAAATCCCATGGATGGAGGAGCCTGGTAGGCTACGGTCCATGGAGTCGCAAAGAGTCGAACAGGACTGAGCGACTTCACTTCAATTAAGCAATTAACTGTCTTCCACTCACACTATTTTCTAAAGTAATCCCAAATATTTCTACCTGTTTGTTCTCCTTCAGGCTACTCTCCTGACAATGATTCCTTTCCTGGAGGTGTTTGCAAAGAAATCTCTAAGGAATTCCATCTGAAAACAGAGTCGACAACCCCTATTTACAGTAACCTGGTCATATTAGTCCACCTTAAGGAATTATTTTAAAGGGACATCATTTGAGTTCTATATAAGCTCATATGAAACATAAAAGACATTGAAACACTTTGGTTTTACTTAATTGAGTAATATCAGCATGTGTAATAGGGCTCTTGTAATAGGGCTAAATTATTTCCATACTTTAAATAACAGCTTAAGCTACTATTTTTGGTTAATAAGAGTGACTGTACTAACTTATCAAAGAGATGACTAAATCTAGACAATGGGCTAAACCTGAAGTATCTTGTTTATTTTTATTATTTTTTTTTTATCACAATCCTATGGAAAGTAAGATGAATGTCCTTCACAGGATCAGGAAGTGTAATGTCATATTTAACAGCATTATTTACAAAGCCCTAGGCAGTTATTGTACTTCCCTCAAACCTTAGTTGGTAAAGAATCTGTCTGCAATGCAGGAGACCCGGGTTCGATCTCTGGGTCATTAAGATCACTTGGAGAAGGATATGGCAACCCACTCCAGTATTCTAGCCTGGAGAATCCTCATGGACAGAAGAGCCTGAGAAGCTATAGTCAACGGGGTCGCAAGACTGGACATGACTTAGAGACTAACAACCAGGCAGTTATTTTAAATGTGCATCATAAATACATTTTGTAAATAAATATAGAATATTATGACCGTTAATTCAGTTATACCTTGGTCAGTGTGTATGTTTTATGATATTTCAGTTCTTTTAATTTCTATTTATACCTGGAGTTAAGATCAACATTATAAAACAAATCAAAAAGAGAAGAGAAAGGTGAGGTGGTGGGGGTGGTTGGACTATCAATGAGCAAGCAAGCCTAAGTAAAAGCAAGGGCAAAAAAATGCAAATAATAATTCTACATTTTAATAACTCTTCACTTAATATAAAGCATAAATTGGGCTTCTCTAGTGACTCAGAGGGTAAGAATCTGCCTGCAGTGTGTGAGAACCCAGGTTCTATCCCTGGGTAAGGAAGATCTCCTGGAAAAGAGAATGGCTACCCACTCCAGTATTCTTGCCTGGAAAATTCCATGGACAGAGGAGCCTGGTGGGCTACAGTCCATGGGGTCACAAAGAATTGGGCATGATTACTTTCAAATGGTGCAAACACTTTTTTGTGACTACCATTATTCAAGAGAAATCTGAAACTTTGCTATATGCCAAATTTGTCAAATGCATTTAATGTCTTTCTCAAACAATGTTGCACAAAGATTGCATGTCAATTTTATTTTAGTTTTGCTAACTTCTCTAGCAATCTGTAAAGACATTTAAAATGTGTTCATGTGTAAATTGTAGGAAATAACCATTGCAGATCAGCTGAATTAATATTCATTTATTAGAAAGCTGTCACCATAACACATGCAAAGTGACCAAAATAAATATGTATGTACAAATGGATTTCTAAATAATTTACATTTACTTTTCACTAAAAAAAGTGGATAGAACTGACAAACTATAGGTCCAAACATATCTGATGATTGACATATATGGATTAGTGAGTTGAACAACAAATTCTCCCATCTAGATTTGAATCTGGCTTCATCAATTGCTATCTTTGTGAAGTTGGGCAAGTTACTAAACTTTGTGTGTTTAGTGACTGAGTGTGTGTGCTCAGTCACTCAGCTGTGTCAGACGTTTTGCGACCTCATGGCTCTGTTTGTCCATGGAATTTTCCAGGCAAGAATACTGCAGTGGGTTGCCATTTCCTACTCCAGGAGATCTTCCTGGCCCAGGGATCGAGCCCACATTTCCTGCATCTCCTGTATTGGCAGGTGGATTCTTTGCCACTGTGCCACGTGGGAAGCCCCTTACTAAACTTCTCTGTCTTCTTTTCAATGAAGCTGAAAGAGTGTTTACCTCATAGGGTTGTGCTGAGAATTAAATATCAAAATATATGGAAAGTGTTTAGAATACATATTGACATGAAGTAAGTGTTTGTTATTATTATGCAAATGATCATAAGAAAAATAAAAATGTCTACCCAAATATTAAATTTTGATTATAAAATTATTTGATTTCAATTCATAAAAGATATAAAATATATTTAGAATTCCAAGTAATACTGTTAATTTGTTAATCCAAATTTATACTACCACCCCTGGCTTACATACTTCTCACCTATTTAGGGAGAGTATTTAACACATTGTAAAACTTAAAATATGAAATTAAACTGATGCCATCAAATATGTTATATTATATGATGTTTTAATTTTTTATCCAAAAATATCATGCCAAGTATTATGTCGTTTTTGAAGTGTATGTAGGTTTTATTTTTAAACTTCAATGAATTGCATCTTTCTGCATACTTGCCACATGTATACCTGTGGAGGATTCATTTTGATATTTGGCAAAACTAATACAATTATGTAAAGTTTAAAAATAAAATAAAACTTTAAAAAAATAAAAAAAATAAAAAAATATATAAATATATATATTTAAATACTCATATTCAAATGTTGAAATTGTATGGATATAAAGTTCAGAATTTTTAAAATTCTTCTCAATATTTTCTAGACTGCATTGTTTATTAAAAAAGCTAACAAAAAACCAAAAAGTATTCTTTGATATTAGTGCTTACTAAGGATTCCACTTTTAATTTTTTCTTACCACCAAGCTCTCCTATCAGATGTATATGTATATAATATATATACATATATTTATGTTTATGGTTCATTCTTCATCCTCTCACTTGTCCTTATTGACCATTCATTAACCTATTCATTTTTGTCTAGACATTAGTTTCTCCTTTTACCAAGTATTCTTGGCCACCTTGTAACTGAAATTGTCTTCTATACAAATTTCCAAAACAACCTCAGACTCAACAATCTTTTATTTTGTTAGCCTCATTACCTGTCAATGAAACAAGGGAGTTTACCTATAGTTTCACTATGCTAACTTCACTTTTCTATTTACATTCCACAAATATTATGAATCTTGTTTCTACCCTATGAGTATCACCCCAAATGATCAAGTCAGAAGTTGTTGTAGGATTATGTATGGATTTGTGTTCACAATCTAAAGTCAGATTCCTCAGTTGTTCATTTTCTGTTTCATTTTCTTTTCTTGAAAAGGACAGTTTTCCTCTCCTCTATCTAGTCTCATGGGCTTCCCAGGTGGCACCAGTGGTAAAGAACCACCATGGACAGAGGAACCTGGTGGGCTACAGTCCATAGAATCACAAAGAGCCAGACATGACTGAAGTATCTGTGGGATTCTCCAGGCAAGAATATTGGAGTGGGTTGCCATGCTCTCCTTCAGGGGATCTTCCCAGCACAGGGATCAAACCTGCGTGTCCTGCATCTCCTGCATTGGCAGGTGGGTTCTTTACCACTAGCACCACCTGGGAAGCCCAATATCAGTATTAATTTATTTAAAAATAATTTTATCTCCTTATATCTGAATAAGACATACAGATGGCCAACAAGCACATGAAAATATGCTCAAAATCACTAATCATTAGAGAAATGCTAATCAAAACTACAATGAGGTTTCACCTCACACTGGCCAAAAGAGCCATTAGTAAAAAATCTATAAACAATAAATGTTGGAAAAGGTGTGAAGAAAATGGAGCCTTCTTACACTGTTGGTGGGAAGGTAAACTGGTACAACCATTATGGAGAACAATATGGAGAGCAATGCAAAAAATGAAAATAGAGCCAGCAATCCCACTCCTGGACATAAATCTTGAGAAAACTATAATTAAAAGGTATGTCTGCACCCTAATGTTCTCTGTTATTTATAATAGCCAGGATGTGGAAGCAACCTAAATGACAACTGACAGAGGAATGAATAAAGAAGACTGTGGTACATATATACAACAGAATATTACTCAGCCATAATAAAGAACAAAATAATGCCATTTGCAGCAACATGGTTGGACCTAGAGATTGTCATATTGAATGAAGTAAGTCAGACAGAGAAAGATAGATATCATATGATGTAGCTTATATGTGGAATCTAAAAAATGAACTTATTTGCAAAACAGAGTTACAGATGTAACTTATGGTTACAAACTTATGGTTACCAGAGGAGGACATGGGGGTGGGGTGGGTAAATTGGGAAATTAGGATTGACATTTACACACTACTATATGTATAATATATAACTAATAAAGACTTATTGTATTGCACAGGGAACTCTACTCATTATTCTGTATGATCTACATGGGGAAAGAATCTTAAAAAAAGAGCGGATATATGTGTGTGTATAACTGACTCCCTTTGCCATATAGCTGAAACTAGCACAATGTTGTGCAAATAAATACTTCAGTAAAAATTAAAATTAAAATAATTTGAAATACTAAGTGATGACCCTCTTCTTCTAAGTGAAAAGTGAAAATCACTTAGTCGTGTTCAACTCTTTGCAATCCCGTAGACTGACTATAACCTGCCAGACTCCTCTGTCCATGGAATTCTCCAGGCATGAATTCTGGAGTTGGTAGCCATTCCCTTCTCCAGGGGATCTTCTGACCCAGAAATCGAATCTACATCTATTGCACTGCAGGCAGATTCTTCACCATCTGAGCCACCCTAAAAAAAACAATTGCACTGTTTAATTTCCCAGTAGCAGACAACCGGATTCAATGTGTCTTCTCTTTAGCTTCTGTGATACTTCTTTTTTTGTAAGATTTCAACATGCTCCATTATTCCTTTTGTTTTTCTTTTTGGTTTCCTTTCCCTTCCCCAAGTAACAAACTAATGCATTGTTTCCAAAGACATTCATTGTGAATTTTCTACTTTTCTGTTTCTACATGATTTCCTTAAATGATATGATTAAATAACACGATTTAAATAACATATTTTTCACTTAAAATTACTTAGTTTTAGTTGGAGGATAATTGCTTTACATGGTTGTGTTGGTTTCTGCCATACAACAACGTGAATCAACCATAGGTATATGTGTCCCCTCCCTCTTAAACCTCCCTCTCACCTCCTTCTCCATCTCACCCCTCTAGGTTGTCACAGAACACAGGTTTGAGCTCCCCAAGTCATAGAACAAATCCATACTGGCTATATATCTTACATATGGTATTGTATATGCTTCCAAGCTGCTCTCTCAATTTGACCCACTGTCTCCTTCCCCTGGGAGATAGTGAAGGACAGCAAAGCCTGGTGTCCTGCAGTCCATGGGATCAAAAAGTCAGACACGACTTAGCAACTGAACAACAACAGCAAAAGCTTGTTCCCCTACTGTGTCCACAAATCTGTTATCTCTGTCTGAGTCTCCATTCCTGCCCTGCAAATAGGTTCATCAGTACCATCTTTCCAGATTGCATATATTATGTGTTAGTATACCATATTTGTGCTTCTCTTTCTGAATTACTTCACATTGTATAACAGGTTCCAGGTTCATCCACCTTGTTAAAAATGACTCAAATGCATTCTTATGTCACAAAAATTATATATACAACTCATTTTTTTTGCTCTTGAAAATTACTTATAGAGTATCTATATATGTGACCTGCAATATAGTAATGTATTCAAAACAGAACTGCCAAGTATTTTCTCAAATCTTCTTCTTTTCTAATGTATTTGCTAAATCAGAGTAAATTATATCAGCAGCATTTTAGTTATTCACATTGAAAACATTCAAATGATCTTCACCATCCCACACATCAAGTTCATTTTATCTCCAAAATGTGATTCTGTTCCTCCTACGTCTTTCCGTATATTTTGATGTAACTGTAACCCATATACTTTTATGTGTTTCCTGGATTATGTCAACAGTCTCTTAAAAGTCCCCTGTCTTGTTTTGTTTTTCAAATTTTGTCTCCTTTAATCCATTTAAAAAAATAAATGTTTTAATTTGTAATAATGTTAGATTTACAGCAAATTTGTGAGGATAGTCAGGAGATCCCAAATTGGGATCATTTGTCCCAATTATTGACATGTTATATTTAGTATGTTACATTTGTCAAAATTAGTGAACCAATATTGAAACATTGGTATTAACTGAAGTCCACATATTATTTGAATTTCCTTATTTTTCACCTAATAATCTTTTTCTATTCCCAGATCTTACACAGGATGTCATATTGCATTTAATGCAGGCTCTTCTTGGCTGTGACAGTTCCTCAGACGTGTTTTTGGTGACCTTGACAGTTGTGAGGAATATTGGTCAGGTATTTTGTAGAATTCCCTTCAATTAGGATTATCTAGCATTTTTCTCATATATATACACTGGGATTATATGTTTCGGATATGGGACCACAGAAGTACTGTGCCATTCTCATCACATGATGTCAAGGGTACATGCTTTCAAAATGACTAATTAATTTGCAATCTAGAATTTATCTTTTTATTTGTAAAACTGTCTTCATATCATCACATATATCATATGTAAAGAAAGTATAGCCTCAAATATGTTATAAATATGCTTATAAAGTATTTTGTACACAAGTTGAAGTCACTTGCTGAATTTTGAAATTTCTAATTGCTATATGTTTCTTTTTTTGCACATTGTTAACATGTAACTGTTCACCTAATTGAAAAGCACTTAAAGACTTTGATGATCTTAGGCTTTCCTTCAAGGAAAAGTTAATTTAATTCTTTACTTGGTCCTAAGGACACAGAGTTGGACACGACTGAAGCGACTTAGCAGCAGCAGCAGCAGTAGCAAGGAACAATGGACCAGCAATGGACCAAAAATCAATGAGTTTAGACTTTGTTTTCTAAGTTTACAGAATAAACATAAGAAAAAATATCATAATTGAAATGAAATTCAATTTCCATTCCTAATATTTGCACATACGTAAAGTATCTGGCATGCTGCGATTCATGGGGTCTCAAAGAGTTGGACACAACTGAGCAACTGAACTGAACTGAAAGTATCTAAATTTGTATCAGAAGCAAGCACAATAAAAATCCTGTGTATGTTGTGGCTGGGACACACAACAACAACAAAAATCTGTCCTAAACTTTTATGATTTTTAACTTTGTTTTATGTAGGAAAGAGTATATGAGGAAACTGATGCTTCTTTCTTCCTTCACTCTCATTTCCTTGTTTTGTCCTTCCTACCTGCTTGTCTACCTTACTGCCTCTCTTCTGTCAAGAAAACCATTGATACTGCACATTTTGGATGAGTTTTGAAGCCTAAATATTCAATTCTAACTTGATGCAAGTTGTTCTTTGTGTTTCATTGTATATATTTCTTTTTTCTGTCTCTCTCTTTTTATTTGTTTGGAGAAGTGATATTGAGTATAAAAATGTTTTTAAAAATTGAAGAAAGTAGTTGACGGAATTTATCTGATTCTCTGGCCTTCCTCTGAGTACCACATTAAGAAAATTTTAAAATGTCAAAACTAAAAAGACTTCCTATGAATTCAGCACAAATGTAGAATTCCCTTGACTTATTGAAAATGGATCATTTCTTTATTAAAGAAAACATTAGAATCCTTTCCCAATCAAGATAAGTGTTTGAGGCTATGGCCTTCGGTATCTAAATTCAAGAGGCTTATAAGTATGTGTCTATGTGAAATTTAAGCATATTGAAACTTGAAATACAGAGTTATTAATTATGCCTAAGAGAAAATAGAAAACACTGTGAAAAATTGTGCATAAAGCATCAGTCAGCAATTTATACAGCATCAAAATAAAAAAAAAAAAACTTCTCACAACCTCAGACTTAGGGTTATTTTGCTAGTGTCCACATAACTCACAATATTTCAGAATACTAGATTCCAACTGTCTCTTTCTTAACCTCTGCTTACAATAAATATCATAAAATTACACATGTACATATATTATTTCAAAGTAATTGAATCCTTCTCTTTCTACTCCTCTCTCTCTCTTGCTCTGTGTATTCATTGAGCATTCTTCATATTTTTAATGTTTTTATGACCTATTTTTTTATTTTCATTTAAATTTGAAAAGCTAGGCTATAACTTGGCCAGGGAATCAGGGAGCAAAGGCATCAATGTCAGAAGAATACTATAGGATATGGCAAAGACATGATGTGAAACAGAGTGAATCCAATAGAACTTCTGTAATAATGTAGACTTTCAGTCTACATAGGCTTTTGACTTCAGGGTATGGAAGTAGCCAAAGCAATGATGCAGGAACATCACCTGCTGTTCAGCTGTGGGTTGAAGAGCAAACATAAAATGATCTCTTTAGGTTATATAAAGAGAAATGCCTTAATGATGCTTGAAGAACACTTATCTACATCTTAAAGCCAAGGGTATTTTTGTTATAATTTATAATTTGAAGTGATATGTCATTTCTAATAATTTTTAACAATAAAAATGATGCTGAAAAATTCATCAAGAGTTTTATTTAACATATAATGTGCTATACTCAGTTGCTCAGTTGTGTCCGACTCTTTGCGACCCATGGACTGTAGCCCACCAGGCTCCTCTGTCTGAGGAATTTTCCAGGCAAGAATACTGGAGTGGGTTGCCATTTGCTGCTCCAGGGGATCTTCCCAATCCGGAGATCGAACCTACATCTCTGTTGTCTCCTGCATCTCCTGCATTGGCATGCAGATTCTTTACCTCTAGCACCACCTGGCAAGCCCATATGACATATAACATTTAGTAATAAATCTTCATTGAGTCTTGAGGAAAATAAGCCACACTGTGCATGCTTGTGATACTATGCATATTTTCTAACAATCTCTTGCCCTGCACTGTTACTATTACCTCACTTCATCTTCAGAATACTGTATTTTAATGTCATCATTTCAAGAATATTTTGCAGATGAAAGATCTTTATATAACTCAAAGGGTTAAAGAACAGCAAAAGACCACACAATTAGAAAGTGATTAAGCTAGTGTGCAAAACAATTCTCATTAAAATGCAACTGTGGAATTGGTGATTATTAATTTAATATACACTAAAAACATCTAAATTTTAATGGGACATTTTATTAAAGCAATTTTTCAGCAATAGATTAACAGGTAATGCCTGCTAAAGGGTACAAAATAATTCTGACTTTTAAAGTGATGACATAGTATGCCATTTTCATAGTGAAAAGTAGGAAATAAATTTAAAATATATTTTGTAGGCATGCATCCACCTTTAGGGATACATTTTTAATTTTCAAGTTTTAGCCAAGACTGACATTTAAGTAGTGTGATTTCCTATATTTTAGATAAGCTAGGCTGTAGCACAATAAACAGTAGTTTAGAAGGAAAATTGACAATCTTAAATCCATATTCTATCCAGAGATTAGGTGTCAACTGTCCTTGCAAATATTGGAACAGAGTGAAATAAAATCAAGCAACAATGAAAACAAAAAAAAAAAGATAATGTTGTCATCCATCTGAAGAATACTGTTGACCAAGTAATTGAAAAAGATGTATGGAAAGTTTAAAAAAAAAGAAGTAGAAAGGTACAAAGCTAGGCAATATTGCAGAAAAACAGATGGTAGCTCTTGCTGATTTTTGAATTACAAAATTACACCAGACATCACTTCTACACAGACCTTGACTTCCATTTGGCATGAGCTCTGCATCCTCATCTTTTGCAGGCAGAAGATAGAAGTATACAGAAGTACATCTTTTTTACAAAATGCTTTCATGCAATTGTACTGTGAATGGTAGAATTCACAGGTTCAGAAAATTGACCAAGCACTGTTACAGCTTATTACAATCCAGAATTTAATGGAGGCATTCTTGCCTCTTGGTATCTACTTAAGCTTCACTGACCTGAAGAGTTCTTTAAGCTACTGTGGGAGTGAAAACCCAGATTTATGCAAACACATCCAGTACATGGGCTGATATTTTCATTGCCTCCTGGGTCTCCTGAGTTGCTGGTTCCATCCACCATTATACAAGTCATTGACCTGAACTTTAAATCTCCGCTCCATTTCCAATTTCAACAAAAAATAAAAATCACTCAAAGAAAGAATTTGGCTATTATAAACAGTGCCGCGATGAACATTGGGGTACATGTGTCTCTTTCCCTTCTGGTTTCCTTAGTGTATATGCCCAGCAGTGGGATTGCTGGATCATAAAGCAGTTCTATTTCCAGTTTTTTAGGGAATCTCCACACTGTTCTCCATAGTGGCTGTACTAGTTTGCATTCCCACCAACAGTGTAAGAGGGTTCCCTTTTCTCCACACCCTCTCCAGCATTTATTGCTTGTAGACTTTTGTATCGCAGTCATTCTGACTGGCGTGAAATAGCCAGGACAGGGAAGCAACCTAGATGCCCATCAGCAGATGAATGGATAAGAAAGCTGTGGTACATATACACAATGGAGTATTACTCAGACATTAAAAAGAATACATTTGAATCAGTTCTAATGAGGTGGATGAAACTGGAGCCTATTATACAGAGTGAAGTAAGCCAGAAAGAAAAACACCAATACAGTATACTAACACATATATATGGAATTTAGAAAGATGGTAACAATAACCCTGTGTACGAGACAGCAAAAGAGACACTGATGTATAGATCAGTCTTATGGACTCTGTGGGAGAGGGAGAGGGTGGGAAGATTTGGGAGAATGGCATTGAAACATGTACAATACCATGTATGAAACAAGTTGCCAGTCCAGGTTCGATGCACGATACTGGATGCTTGGAGCTGGTGCGCTGGGACGACCCAGAGGGATGGAATGGGGAGGGAGGAGGGCGGAGGGTTCAGGGTGGGGAACACAGATATACCTGTGGCGGATTCATTTCGATATTTGGCAAAACTAATACAATATTGTAAAGTTTAAAAATAAAATAAAATTTAAAAAAAAGAAAGAATTTGTACATTTAGGAGATTTTAGTAGTTGGCCGAAGAGCTCTGACTTTCCCCCATCAGTATTATTCAGAGCAATTTAGCTCTCCTTATCTTCTTTCAGACTTCCTAGGTGGAACAGTGGTAAAGGAACAAGCCTGCCATTGCAGGAGACACAAGAGACACAGTTTCAATCCCTGGGTTGGGGAAATTCCCTGGAGTTGGAAATGACAACCCACTCCAGTATTCTTCCTTGGAAAATCCCATAGGCCAAGGATGCTGGTGGGCTACAGTCATGAGATTGCAAATAATCAGACACAACTGAGCACGGACACAGACAGACCTTCAGCTCAAAGAAGAAGAGGGTTATCTGTTTAAGAGGAAATATCTTCTGAAGAAGACTACTTTGATGATAGATGCTTATTCATTCGAGTTTGCTGAGGATAGTCTTATTGATTCCCAGGTACAAAGGCTTATGTAACAGCAGGGAAATATAGGTAGGTAGAGTATGCTAGGGTCCAACACACAAAGGTCAAATGTCAAAGGTTATCACCTTTCAGATTCTAGCATGTCTGTATCTGGCACATCCAGGAAAGAGCCAGACCATGATACTACCAGGATACAATTATTTCAGGTATAGTGCTGTTCAGCTTACTTCTTGTGCTTAGAATACCAGTATTACATCTTGCAAATTTTAATAAAAATATCAGACCCCTGCTTGGGACTAATTAACTGCTAATAGGAGAGTTGGACATGACTTAGTGACTGAATAACAACAACATACAAATTATTTTATTGCCTTCAGAAATATATTGGGGAGGAAATGCAAAGTTATTATTAAAGGAATTATTTATTGAAGATATACAGTGAATTGTAAGTAAATGTGAATATTGTAAGTGGATAGACAGTATTTTTAAGAGGAGGAGAAAATTGGAAAAATTAATGGCTTTTAAAGTTAATCTTTATATTATTTAGAAATGTTTATTCACAAATGTATATTTTACAAATAGTAAGATACTGAATAAATAATTTTAAATGTAACTATTATTGTATGACACAACTGATGGTAAGTGGTGCAAAATACAAAGAACCTGCCTTGACCTCTGGTTTCCTAGGTGATGGTATGTTGACTAGAAAGCCACCAAAAGCCAATGAAAATCTCTTTAATGTTTTAATGATTCACAACAGATTATTTAGAATGCTTTAATCATGTACGGATGTGAGTTGGACCATAAAGAAGGCTGAGCACTGAAGAATTGCTGCTTTTGAATTGTGATGCTGGATAAGACTCTGAGAGCCCTCGGACAGCGAGGAGGTCAAATTAGTCAATTCTAGATGAAATCAATCCTGACTATTCATTGGAAGGACTGATGCTGAAGCTGAAGCTCCAATGCTTTGGCCACCTGATGCAAAAAGTCAATTCATTGGAAAAGACCGTGATGATGGGAAAGATTGAGGGCAGGGGGAGAAGGAGACAACAGAGTGTGGTGGAATGTCACCATCAGCACAATGGATGTGAATTTGAGCAAACTCTGGGAGATAGTGAAGGAGAGGGAAGCTTGGTGTGCTGCAGTCCATGGGGTCGCAAAGAGTTGGATAGGACTTAGTGACTCGACAACAACAGTGAACACAAATGTATTTTGTGTTTAAAGTTGTTATTGACAGAGTACAGGGACTCCAAGTTATGGTCAGGTTTCATAAGTACTTAAACATCAAGTCAGAAAGTGTTAGAGTATCAAGGGTCATGACTACTTCTTCATGCTCTGTTCCACAAATAGTTTGTATACATCATGGCCCAGATAAAGATTTATTTATTTTTGCATGAAATACTCCTTGAATAACCTTAATCAGAATTTATTAACCTCTCCTCCACAATTCACTCTTTAGATACTGTGTGTTTTTATTGTGCTGAATTATCCATCATAAAATTTCAGCATTTTACACAGGTCAAAACTGCCTCTAGATGGCTTAACATTAGACTGGAGTTATTTTGTGCATGTGTCCAACAGCTTACTTTTTTCTTCAAATTATAAATAAATCTAAAGAGATTAAGAGCGTGGGTTTAATTATTTTAAGAAGACTGTCTCACCTGCTTCATTATCTGATCCTCTGGTTTCAGAGATAAAAAACTTATCTGTTGGTACACAGATATGAATAAATGATCTACGTGTGCTGATTCTCAGACAGAAATAAGATAATGGCTATGCCTACAACGGTCTCTACTAGATCTTCTTTTTCAAGTCTAAGTACTCTAGACAGATTTAGAAATTCTGGCTACAGGATTTTCGGAACTGGGTCACCTATTGCATCAGATTTTAGATAAAACCTGTTCAATGGAAATATTTAGAAGCCTGGTACAAGGGATGCAGCTTCCTGAATTGTACCAGCTGTGCAAAATCAAAGGTCATAGTTACATAGGATGGTAAAGCTTTTTCAATGTAGTTCCTATAAGCCTCGAATTTGGCATGTATACAATAAATTCTTTTTATTTATTTATTTATATATTTTTTATTCTCAATATATATATTTGATTTACAAAATTATTATCCTATACCTGTAGATTGCAGGGTGAAGCTGTAAAAGTTGCTATTGACAGAATACAGGGACTCCAAGTTATGGTCAGGTTTAATAAGTACTTGACATCAAGTCAGAAAGTGTGAGAGTATCAAGGGTCATGACTACTTCTTCATGGTCTGTTCCACACATAGTTTTTATACACCATGAACAAAGGTTTATTTATTTATCTTTGCATGAAATACTCCTTGAATAACCTTAATAATTTGTTAACCTCTCCTCTACAACTCACTCTTTAGATACTGTGTATTTATACTGCACCCATAGTTCTTATACTGGTACAAATTATTTGATATAGTGTTCTCCTGTAACTGAGCAAGACCCTGTGAGGCCTTCCTAAAATATATCCCCACTCATGTCCTCTGCCTGTCTTTAGTCTGTAGAAAAACTTTAGTCAAAGAATAAATTTAATCTGACAAGTGATAAAATGCAGAAGTAAAATAGTTAAGCAAGACAAAATAATAATACTTTAGCCATTAACCAAAGGCAAAGACTTTTTGTTCTTCCTATATTCTGAGCCACGTCCTTTGAACAGTTTTTCACTGAAACCCCCACAAGGTGGAAGAAGTTAACTATATGCTCCCCACAAGCACATAGCCCACAGACCAGTTGGAACTGGAAGGCTGATGTTGCTGAATCCCAATTACCTTACCTCCAACCAATTGAAAGAATGCCATAAACTGATCATATATCCCACAACCATCCCCATCTCCACTCATCCTATCTTTACAAACCTGTCCTTGAAAACCTTCAGGGAGTTCTGGTCTTTTATGCACTAGCTTCCCTGGGCTCCTTACTTGTTGCTTGCAATAAATGTAGTACTTTCCTTCACCACAACCCAGTGTCAGTGGACTGGCTTTAAAGGGAATGGGCAACTGGACTTAAGTTAGGTTTGGTAATACTATTTTTGCCCTCTCATTAGGCACCTAACAGGGATTTATTGAGTAATCAACAACCACAAAACTGTTACTTTCCAAGTTACAGTAATGCAATCTGGTTTCCAAACTTCCCAGTTCTAATAATATTGCCATCTGGTTTCAAACTGTTTCTAATTTAAAAGGCCAAATTTATTGTTTGCATGTAATTCACATCTGAAAATAAAATTTAGTGGTTATAACTCTCTTGTAAAATGTGAACATGCCACAGTTTCTACAGAGAAATATTATATATTTAGGAGATGCTATTAAACAAAAATGTCAGTAATCTTCAGGGTACATGTTAATACAGATTACTCTTGTTTGGGGGATTATTTGTCTTTAGAGATAAATAATAGAAATGCTCAAATCCTAATTGATACACATTAAATAAATTTTAAAGAAAAAAATAGACTTCCAAAAGTAATATCATGTCCAGGCATTACATAGATTTCTTCATAAACAATAAAATGTGTAGACAATAAAAAGAATGCAATTATCTATATTCAGACTATAGAGAAGATTCAAGCTTCACCTAACATTGTTTAAGTGAGGAGAGGGAGAAAGAAGAAGAAACAAAGGAAATACACTCATTTCCAAATGTTGTATAACTGCCATTTATATAACCTAAAAAAATGAGGATATCCTGTGGTTTTACATGGAGTAAATTAAGATAGCATACTTATAAATCACACTTGCCTTACAGTCAAAGAACATGCTGCAATGTATATAAACTTTGCTGTACATTTGAAACTAACACAACACTGTTACTCAACTATACTCTGACATAATAAGTTTAAAAATGATGTTGAAGTGTAAGTCATGTCTGTTCTGAGTGAGGAGCCCTGTGAACAATACTGAAGGGTAAGAAAACAGCACGTTCAAAATCATTTTTAGACCATGTTAAATTGTAAGGTAGGTAAATAGAACTATTACTTCTAAAACTATAGAGATTGAACGTTTAAAAATGCAGTATAAAGAATTTCAGTCTGGAAAAATGCAAAGTGATGCATCTATGAAAACTGGTCATTTAATAGAAAAAAATCTGGAACATAGTGATTCTGGGGGTGATAATGAGCAGCAAACTCATGAAAAGTCTGCACTGTTACATACAATGCTACTTTGGGCTGCATGTACCACCTTCTTTGAAAAGCTCCATGTGTGTTTTCTATTTTATCATTACACTCCGTAACACTTTTCTGCATTTTTTTAAGTAGGTGTGAAAAAACATATGTAAATAATGATTTTCATAAAAACTGCATTAAAATTATAAATATATTTTATAAAATTTCCCATTTTTAATCAATGATTCAATTCCCAGCAATGTGGGAGACGTGGGTTTAATCCCTGGGTTGGGAAAATCCCCTGGAGGAGAGCATAGCAACCCACTCCAGCATTCTTGCCTGGAGAACCCCCATGGACAGAGGAGCCTGTCTAGCTACAATGAGTTGGACACAACTGAGCGACTAAGCATATATGTCATAATATTAAAATGTTTATTAAATGTGTTGCTAAATTTATTATTTTCTGCATGTTTTAAGTTTATTGATATGAGTCTAAGTTTGACTGTCACCATGTTTGTACACAGAAGGTAATATGTAAGGATAATGAGTAAACAGACAAATGTCACAACTACTTTGTATTGTTACTCTAAAATAAGATTAGTTTTTGCAGTTGGTGTCAAAATTTAATCCAATGGGAAATATAACAAATATAAAGGAAAAACAAAAATAAAAGGTTATCTAGATGTTCATAGACGGATATGAAAAATAAAGAAAAAGATCTTACCAAAAGTAAACCCTTGCAAATTCCTACTGTGTGAGTGAATGAACATTCCTTTTTGTTTTATACCTTAGTGTTGTATATCTATTTTGGATTGTCTATTGTATCTGTGTACTTATGCTATGATTCATAGTAACTTCTCATGCTCTGGAATTGATTTGCATTAAACATGAATTATATTACAAAAAAAAAAAAACAACTACAGAGCTAACACAATCATTGATAAATAATACATTTTATTCAGACAGAAATTGAGAGTCCTAAACTCATAATACCATTTCCTGCATTTATTTGCCTGCTATCATATAATTGAATCTCAAATTACTCTAATACCTCCACTACAAGTTATAACATTGTGTTGTGTGATAAGGGTGGGCCTTCTTTTCAGGGAATATGGCAGACAAAAGTAGAAAACACTTGCTAAAGAGGACTTGCGTGTGAAGTGTGACATGTATAAATATCATTTTAATTGCACCACTGAACCTGAAAAATCATAAGTAAAATCAGTAGGCACCATAATAATATTTTTTAAATGGAAGTACGGTATGCTTTTGGAAAGTTTGTCAAACTGGATATTGGTGAGGACAGGGGTTTTAACTGACATGCAGTGAAATAATGCCAGTTAGAATGCTGGACTTCTGAAATTGGCATGAAGATGGAATTCTCAAAGCAATAAACCATCAGTAAAGGTAGGGACTAGAAAAAAATATATATAAAACTGTTTCCTAGGGCCAGACAACTGGGGCAATCAGCCAAGTATTCTCAATTAATGATTACTAATCTGTGGCCTGGCTTCAGATGGAAAAGGGAATGCAAATTTTCTTTGTTGGATGGGTCTAGTAAATGTTAGGCCACTCAATTATTATTAAAAAAAAAAAAAAATTGTCCCTGAGTGGTCATGCCTTGTGGCACCAGGAAGGTACAAACAGAAATACCTCTAAAGCAGCTAAAACCTTAACTAAAAACTCAGGTTTTTCCCCAAAGAAATCCTTACACAAAAAAATGAGTTGAAAACCCCAAATTCCAGCACATGATTAAAAAGCCACCATGGGCTATCATGATCAGAAAAAATGAGTGTCTCAACCATGTGCATGGCCCAACAGGAAGTCTTAAATGTTTATTTAGTTGGAATTAACAGAAAATATATTTGAAGTCTTAAATGTTTATTTTGTTGGAATTAACAGAAAATATATTTGAAGTCTTAAATGTTTATTTAGTTGGAATTAACAGAAAATATATTTGAAGATACTAAGTTCAAAATTTCCCTAATTTCATAAGCTCAAGCCTAGAAATCTCTGGCACACAAATCTAAACACACACACATACCTGGGCAACTCATAGGTAAAGAGTCATAACCAAAGATAGAGAAGATACATGTTCAAGGCCATGCTATTTAAAATAAGGAAATGTATTAAAATTAACCAGAAGCAGTTGGTTAGCTGAGAAAATGTATTGCCAGTAGACCTGCACTATAAGAAAAGCTAAAGGAAGTTCTTCAGGTTGAAGAAGATACCAGATAAAAGCTTAGATCTACATAAGGGAGGGCCAGTATAATAGAAGTGGTAAATATATGGGTTAGTATAAAAGACTATTTTTGTGTTTTCTCCCAATTTCCTTCAACATAACTCTGTCAGCAAAAATTAAAATGTAGCTTATAACTATGTAGAAGTAATATATAATAGGAATATTACAATACTTAAATACTATAAGATATGGAAAGATAATTATACTGTTGTAAATTATAACATTTTATATAAAGTGGAACAATATCCATCTAGGTAGACTATAATAGCATAATGGCACATATATAACCACCAGAATTATCATTAAATAGCAAATCATAAAACTAAGTGTCAATATACAACAGAGGAAGTTCAGTTCAGTTCAGTTCACTCAGTCATGTCCAACTCTTTGTGACCCCATGGGTGGGAGCATGCCAGGCTACCCTGTCCAGCACCAGCACCTGGAGCTTGCTCAAACTCATGTTCATTGAGTCAGTGATGCCATCCAACAATCTCATCCTCTGTTGTCCCCTTCCCCTCCTGCCTTCAGTCTTTCCCAGCATCAGGGTCTTTTCTAATGAGTCAGCTCATCTCATCAGGAGGCCAAAGTATTGGAGCTTCAGCATCAGTCCCTCCAATGAATATTCAAGATTAATTTCCTTTAGGATGGACTGGTTTGATCTCCTTGAAGTCCAAGGGACTCTCAAGAGTCTTCTCCAAAACCACAGTTCAAAGGCATCAATTTTTTGGCGCTCAGCTTTCTTTATAGTCTAACTCTCACATCCATACATGACTACTGGAAAAACCATAGCTTTGATCAGACTGACCTTTGTCAGCAAAGTAATGCCTCTGCTTTTTAATATGCTGTCTAGGTTAGTCATAACTTTTCTTCCAAGGAACTAGCGTCTTTTAATTTCATGGCTGCAGTCACCTTCTATAGTGATTCTAGAGTCCAAGAAAATAAAGTCTGTAATGTTTCCATTGTTTTCACAATTGCCATGAAGTGATGGGACCAGATGCCATGATCTTCATTTTTGAATGTTGAGTTTTAAGTCAGCTTTTTCACTCTCTCCTTTCACTTTCATCAAGAGGCTCTTCAGTTTCTTTTCACTTTCTGCCATAAGGGTGGTAGCATCTGCGTATCTGAGGTTTTTGATATTTTTCCCAGCAGTCTTGATTCCAGCTTGTGCTTCATTGAACCCGACATTTCGCATGATGTACTTGGCATGTAAGTTAAATAAGCACGGTGACAATATACGACCTTGATGTACTTCTTTACCAATTTGGAACCAGTTATATGTCCAGTTCTACCTGTTGCTTCTTGAGCTGTATACAGAATTCTCAGGAGGCAGGTCAGGTGGTCTGGTATTCCCATCTCTTTAAGAATTTTCCACAGTTTGTTGTGATCCAAACAGTCAAAGGCTTTGGCATGGTCATTAGAGCAGAAATAGATGTCTTTCTGGAACTCTCTTGCTTTTTGATGATGCAATGGATGTTGGCAATTTGATCTCTGGTTCCTCTGCCTTTTCTAAATCCAGCTTGAACTTCTGGAAATTCATGGTTTGCATACTGTTGAAGCCTTGCTTGGAGAACTTTGTGCATTGCTTTGCTGGCATGTGAGATGAGTACAATTGTGTGGTAGTTTGAACATTCTTTGGCATTGCCTTCCTTTGTGACTGGAATGAAAACTGACCTTTTCCAGTCCTTTGCCCACTGCTGAGTTTTCCAAATTTGCTGGCATATTAAGCGTATCACTTTCATAGCATCATCTGTTAGGATTTGAAATAGCTCAACTGGAATTCCATCACCTCCACTAATTTTGTTCGTAGTGATGCTTTCAAAGGCCCATTTGAATTCACGTTGCAGGATGTCTGGCTCTAGGTGAGTAATCACAGCATAGTGCTTATCTGGCTCATTAAGATCTTTTTTCCTTCTGTGTATGCTTGCCATCTTTTCTTAATATCTTCTGCTTCTTCTGGGTCCATATCTTTTCTGTTGTTTATTGTGCCCATCTTTGCATAAAATATTCCCTTGAGATCTCTAATTTTCTAGAAGTGGTCTCCAGCCTTTTCCATTCTATTGTTTTGCTCTGTTCTTTTGCAAGATCTAGGCATTTCAGTGCATCTGTAGCAATTGCTCTGGCATCTGAGATTTGAGCAATAGAGAAAACAAAATATTAAATCTATTTTATGAGTTTTCCAAAAATGATTGAAAAGAAAAAAAATAGGAACAAAAAAAGAGGTGATAAAATAAATGGCTTGATAGTTTGCCTAAACCCAATTGCTTTAGTAAATATACTATTTTTGATTAGGTATAAAATATTCTAATATGTTCATACTTTTTAATTTTTTTCCAAATGTATTTTATTTATTTATTTTTACTTTAGAGTATTGTATTGGTTTTGCCGTACATCAACATGCATCCGCCACAGGTGTACACATGTTCCCCATCCTGAACCCCCCTCCCACCTCCCTTCCCATACCATCCCTCTGGGTCATCCCATACTTTTTATTTCACACATATATAACCTATATTCTATTTAATAATATTAAAAGTGAAACAGTTGGTGCATGTGATAATATTGCAGAGAAAAGTAAAGACAATAAAACTATAGCTAAAGTAGTAATTAAACTTTTAAAATACAAGGGAAATTAAAAGTATGAAAATTATATTTCTTATAAATTAAAATTACATATGATAAACATTGTGAATTCTGAGAATTAAATACTTTCTGGAAATTAATCATAATATTTTCTAAAAGCTGATGATTAAATATTAGTGATCTTTAAACCAGTACTATATAGTTTTAGGGAACCTTTGATCTGGAATTATTGTCACAACTTAGCGATTGAAAAACTTCAACCTTTAGCTGTGTGATTCTGTTCAGCTTTGCGCAGCTTTTCTGATTCCTTAACGCTGCTTTCAGTATGATACTCATATCAGGTTCACCTCTCTGACCTTCTTTTCTAGGTTTTTTAACATCACATATCATAATTGGCTTGGTAGCAACCTAAAGCTTTCTATCATATTTTTAACTTCTACTTATCCTTTGATTCTGTATGTTCACAAGACAACAGCACCTTATCTCCAATTTAAGAAGCAGAACCTAAACTGAATTTTTTTGGAAAAAGGAAAATATAGAAGGGGATTCAATTCAGTTTAATTTGTAAGCAAGAGGAAGGAGGTTTTCCTTGGAAATGTTAAAGTCCAATTATTCCATTTCACTGATAATTATAGAGCTTCAAAATTTTTAAATGATTTTAAAATTTTAAATAATGTTTATGGTGGATCAATTTTGGGCAGATTCATTGAGGGTTAAAGTACTATTCATTTCAAGCAAAAATTATATTTTATGTATTTAAAAAATGTATTAGCATATGCTTTGCTTGATAATCAGAGATGTTCGTTTCAGGTATACTCAGTTTCATAGCTGACCAAAATGAAAAACATGACAAAACACTACAAAAGAAGTAATCAAAATATCAGCTACCTTGGAGAGTTAGTAAAATCGATTTTCAAAGGAAATAATTACATATAATAGATGTAACTACTTCTTAGATAATATTTCTATTATAAATACAATGATGTGATGGCAAATTATGCTAGTTTTTTAAACTAAAAATTGTCCACAAAATACTCAACATCCATGGTTTTGACTCATTGCAAATTATTCATCACTCTCTTTATAGTTTCAACTCCTTGTCAGGGTAAGTTAAAAACAACAGTAATTATTATGACAACAACAAGAACATGTAAATAGAGTTTTCTTGTATCAACAAACTGGTTTTTATTTTGCTGTCTACAAATTAGAACTGGAAAGGAACAAATAAATTAATGTTCAGTTAATTATTTATTTATCATTCTTTGCTGATGAAACATTCAAGAGATTTTGCAAGGCAAATAAATGCAAAGATATTCTTAACTGATACCTGCTATAAAATTGTAGTGCTTATCATCTTCAACTTACCAGAAATTCATTACTAAAAATGGAGAAGGAAACTCATTCATCAAATTAAAGCTGACTTTTCCAGTCAGAAGAGTTAAAAATTGGCAGTTCATTAAAAAGAATACATTTGAATCAGTTCTAATGAGGTGGATGAAACTGGAGCCTATTATACAGAGTGAAGTCAGCCAGAAAGAAAAACACCAATACAGTATACTAACGCATATATATGGAATTTAGAAAGATGGTAACAATAATCCTGTGTACAAGACAGCAAAAGAGACACTGATGTATAGAACAGTCTTATGGACTCTGTGGGAGAGGGAGAGGGTGGGAAGATTTGGGAGAATGGCACTGAAACATGTATAATATCATGTATGAAACGAGTTGCCAGTCCAGGTTCGATGCACGATACTGGATGCTTGGGGCTGGTGCACTGGGATGACCCAGAGGGATGGAATGGGGAGGGAGGAGGGAGGAGGGTTCAGGATGGGGAACACATGTATACTTGTGGTGGATTCATTTTGATATTTGGCAAAACTAATACAATTATGTAAAGTTTAAAAATAAAAAAAAAATTAAAAAAAATTGGCAGTTCAGAATCTTCAGATCCATTTCATCTGATTCTAGAGCCCAGCTTTCCTTTTGCCATTGAGTACTGCCCCAGAGACCATATCTAATATTAATCTCTGCTTTTTAAAAAATCATTCATTTTGATATTTGGCAAATCTAATACAGTTATGTAAAGTTTAAAAATAAAATAAAATTAAAAAAAAAAAAAAAAAAAAAAAAAAAATCATCTTCCTGAAAAAGATTATTTTGTTTTTAACTCATTCCTATTGATCTTATATAGTTTTCTCTTTTTTATACAATTTAATTTTCAGAATTTTATTCCTTCTAATTTTTAGCTTTATTTTCAATGTTTTCATTTTATTTTTTCTTTTAATATTGATTTTTGATGTTAACGTTTTACTTGGCAAGCAAGTGACCAAATTTAGGAAGAGTAAGTATGACTATATTTCATATTTTATGAAAGGGTGAATGATGGCTTTTCCATTCAAAGCCACTCTTGATAAACATCCATGTGTTGACAGGTGTTGGATGCTTCAGAAATTCAAAAAGGGGGCATGGGTTCAAAATCTCTACTATACAATAAGAACAGTGCTTTGTTCACATCTCCTATAACCCAAATTTTCTGTCAGATACTACATGTCTTAAAATGCATAGTATTTAATATATACCCTTCTCCTCCCAAATCAAGTGGCCCACTTGAGAAATCTATATAACAAGACATTTAGGTAAGCATAATCATAAATTCAGGATAGTTTCCAAACATAGTACCTTATGTCTAATTTATAAACAAATGAATAGTACTTATAAATGTTTATAACCATAACTTTTATATACTTATAATAAGTATATAATATATTACAACATATAATAATATATATTATAAGTCAGAATGATATTTATTTATGACTAATCACTTAATCTCCAACTTTGGGGAGCTCATAGTCCAGTGGTGAGTACAGACATATAATTAATATACAATGGTACACGATACAGAGATTTCAATTCATAAAATATCATTTTATTTTTAACAATCCAATAGAGTTTCAACATTTCAATGGTATATCAGACTGATATTAAAATTTACACTGGATACGGCTAGTTAAATCAGCTTATTCCAAAGAAAGTGAAATGAAAGTGAAGTCGCTCAGTTGTGTCTGACTCTTTGTGACCCCATGGACTATAGCCTACGAGACTCCTCCATCCATGGAATTTTCCAGGCAAGATAACTGGAGTGGGTTGCCATTGCCTTCTCCAGGGGATCTTCCCTACCCAGGGATGGAACCCATGTCTCCTGCATTGCAAGCAGACACTTTCATCACCTGAGCCACTTATTCCAAAGGTTCTGTTAATCTGATTTTCATAAACACACACATTACACTGACATGATCCATATAAGTCAGAAATATATCTGTATCAAGACTTGCTAGGGAATTTACAAAGACAAAAAATAAAATTGAGAAATATGAAAAAGTAAAATAATAAACTAAACGAACACACACACACATAAAACAAAACAAACCTAACTAGATATTACTAGCATCAACAACAATAACAAAAGCATTAAAAAAAAAATCTGTGTTTGAGACTTAAACACTACTAATAGTCCAAGCATAAAATATTCCAGTGTTAATGGCAACTTCAATTTTCTTCAATATATTATCTGAAATTCTGGCTTTCCTTGTGTAATTCTGTAAAATCTTTTCAATTCTGTCATAATTCTTAATGTACATTCCATCTAATATAATAAGGCATTTATTTTGTCCTTTCTGAGTGATGGAGATTTTAGAATTCTAGGAAATGTCACCCTCTGCTTGAGATCCAGGTTTGGAAACAATTTTCCCCTTGCAGAGCTCCAGGTCCACTAAGAATCAAAAGCTCTCTGGTTGCCACAGTATATGTGAGCCACTGTAGAAAAATTTAATAATCTCACTTAAACTCAGAGTACTAATGTTCTATATGATTAATTTGGAAGATCCTTCTAGTGAGTAGTAAAACACTCAGCGTTTGTCTTGCTTTGTTAGTATCTACTGTCCGAAGATTTATTTGGATGGCACATTCTTGGTCTCCAAAGAAGAATATTTGAAGAGACGAGTTGTAGTATAGGATCTTTGCTGTTGAGTAAGCAGGAGACCCAGATTCAATCCCTGAGTTGGGAAGATCCCCAGGAGAAGGAATTGGCAATCCCCTCCAGTATCCCTGCCTGGGAAATCCCATAGACAGAGTAGCCAGGCAGGCTGTGGTCCATGGGGTCACAGAGAGTTGGATACAACTGAGCACCCATACAGATGATATATACATACATAATTAATACATACATATATATTCACATATACACATATTATACTGAGACATAAAGGAAATATAGATGTATTTTCCAGAAAAGTTATGTGTTCAGTACAGTTCAGGTCAGTCGCTCAGTTGTCGCCGACTCTTTGCAACCCTATGAATCGCAGCACGCCAGGCCTCCCTGTCCATCACCAACTCCCGGAGTTCACTCAAACTCACGTCCATCGAGTCAGTGATTCCATCCAGCCATTTCATTCTCTGTCATCCCCTTCTCCTCCTGCCCCCAATCCCTCCCAGTATCAGAGTCTTTTCCAATGAGTCAACTCTTCGCATGAAGTGGCCAAAGTACTGGAGTTTCACTTTAGCATCATTCCTTCCAAAGAAATCCCAGGGCTGATCTCCTTCAGAATGGACTGGTTGGATCTCCTTGCAGTCCAAGGGACTCTCAAGAGTCTTCTCCAACACCACACTTCAAAAGCATCAATTCTTTGGCACTCAGCTTTCTTCACAGTCCAACTCTCACATCCATAGATGACCACTAGAAAAACAAGTCCGCCTTGACTAGATGGACCTTTGTTGGCAAAGTAATGTCTCTGCTTTTGAATATGCTATCTAGGTTGGTCATAATTTACCTTCCAAGGAGTAAGTGCCTTTAATTTCATGGCTGCAGTCACCATCTGCAGTGATTTTGGAGCCCAAAAAAAATAAAGCCTGACACTGTTTCCATTGTTTCCCCATCTATTTCCCATGAAGTGATGGGACCGGATGCCATGATCTTCGTTTTCTGAATGTTGAGCTTTAAGCCAACTTCTTCACTCTCCTCTTTCACTGTCATCAAGAGGCTTTTTAGTTCCTCTTCACTTTCTGCCATAAGGGTGGAGTCATCTGCATATCTGAGGTTATTGATATTTCTCCTGGCAATCTTGATTCCAGCTTGTGCTTTTGCCAGCCCAGCGTTTCTCATGAGGTACTCTGCATAGACGGTAAATAAACAGGGTGACAATATACAGCCTTGACATACTCCTTTTCCTATTTGGAACTAGTCTGTTGTTCCATGTCCAGTTCTAACTGTTGCTTCCTGACCTGCATATAGCCTTCTCAAGAGGCAAGTCTTAAATAACACTTAACCTTCAGAGCTGTGATGAGAACAGTGCTTCTACATTTACTAAATATGTAACTTTATGAAAGTCCTATCAATACTTCAAGCTAAAATTTCTATACATGCAAGATGAAAGCCATAAATTTCTTCCCTAATTTTGAGCATCAAATAAATGAATGCTCATATATTATTTAGCACACGTTGCTAATTTTAAGTATTCTGTGAAAGTGAAAGTGTTACTTGCTTAGTCGTCCGACTCTTTATGACTCCATAGTCTGTCCATGAAATTTTTCAGGCAAGAATACTGGAGTGGGTAGCCATTCTCTTTTCCAGGGGATATTCCTGACCCAGGGATCAAACCTGGGTCTCCTGCATTGTAAGCAGGTTCTTTACCATCTGAGCTAACAAGGAAGTCCAAGTATTCCATACATGATCATTAATAATAATAATAATAATAATGAAAACATAGAAATTCCCTGGAGTCTAGGCCATATTATCATCTTAGGTATCCAGCGAAGTTGTAAATTAAAATAATTTGAATGTTACTTTAACTAGAAAATTACATACTAGATTCAAATATTTTTCTAATTTACTTTCTCAGTTATCAGACATGGCAAGTCTCCACAGTCATTCCTACTTGATCCTTTCTTCCTTTTATTTTTCTCAAGGATAAAGTAATCCACAAAGCAGCCACTTATGGAAACTCAACTGACCTTCTTTTATATTAACAACTTTTAATGAAACAGATGGGTTAGCTTTCCTTCAAATCATTTACAATGACTCTTAAGCCTCATTGAATTTTGATGGGCTTTTTTTATTTTACCAATGAAAACTATCATTTCATTCCTCACCTCATTTTACTTGATCCTCTTTCTGCCTGGCCTATTGACTTTCTGAAGGAATTTGTTTTCAAAGTGGCATAGAAAGGCCTTTTGGTTTAAACATGTGTGACTATGGCAGGATAGTGTATAGAACTCTTTGAAAAAATTCTTAGCCAAATAATTCACTATTGATAGAAAACTTGAGTATAAAGCACAAGGCATTCACTATTCTGTACTGCTGTGCCAAAGGCGTTTCCTTTGAGAAATATGGAACTGTTAAGACTGAGCTGTATAAGTACTGTATATGATCCTTTTCCTGTACCAATAGTTCTAATATTTTCTCAGTGACCTGGTTTTCCTTTAGTACTGTAATTCTTCCTACCCAAATCACATAGCTAAAATGCATCTAGTACTTCTTTATTTTGAAGATCCCTTTTATTGGACATTCAAATTTTGGCATTATTATTAAGGTACAATCTTCTATTATTATACTTTCTGTACTTGCCCTATTACCTTGAATTCTGTGATGCCAATTATGCTCAATTACTCTCTCAATATTAGTAAGTCTATTTAAACAGGCTGAATGACTTCTCCATATTTTGCTTTGATTTAATCTAGTGACTAATTTGCATTCTTATTTTTGCCTGGATTTTGTATAATTATATATTTGAGTACTCTGAAGATACATTAAAATACAAATGCAAATATCTTAGAAACAGCAGTACAAACATTTCATTAAATATATGTTCATGCTATCCAGTTTTGTTTCCTCTCCTGCAAAGTTTCTTTTAGTACACTTTATCTTTATTTAAAAAATATACTTTTTTCTGTTTTTAACTATCAATAACATATAGCATTTTAACTATAATAACATATAGCATTTACACAGTAGGAGCCATTTATTAAAATTGTTCTAAGCATATTTTTCAAAATGTCTTATTAATGATCTTATGAATATGTACAACCTTGTTTTACAAATAAGGTGAGGCTGAACTAGAGTAGGAAGTTAAGCAACTGTTTAAAAACTCCTTAAAAATGAAAATAAGATTCAAGTTTATAAAATATGAAGCCTGAATACATATTTTAAAGCACTATACTTAGAATTTCCTTGATAATACTATTGTGGAATATGCACTCTAAGTCTAGAATGATGTAAGTAAAATACATGTCTCAGGACTGAAATATATAGTTATTGTTATTTAGTTACTCAGTCATGTCTGACTCTTTGTGACCTCATGACCTTTAACCTGCTGGGCTTCTCTGGTCATGGGATTCTCCAGGCAAGAATACTGGAGTGGGTTGCCGTGTCCTGGATCTTACCAACCCTGGGATCAAACCTGTATCTCTTTCATCTCCTGCATTGACAGGAAGGTTCTTTTCTACTGAGCCACCTGGGAAGCCCTTTATTAGAATATGGGTCTTTAAATAGCATGTTTGTTATCTATTTTTTCCAAAATTTACAGTGGTGTCACAAATCTCCATCATGAAAATTAAAAATATTTAACTCATTATTGTAAATAAATGATATCAATACAAAATTTTCATGATGAACTAATTATCACTATTTTAAATAGAAACTATTGTTTATCTCTTCTTTTGCCTCAGGCTCTAATATGGCTCTACATAGAATGGTATACTTATCCCATCTTTATTTAAAAAGTGTGTATTTGCTCATCATGGATTTTTGCATTAATTTTGAGGTTTTTTGAAAATATTATTTTAAAAAAATATTATTAGTGAATTTTCGGTGCCTCCCCACATTTTGCACTTGAGGTGATTGTCTTACTCTCCTCACCTGAGTCCTGGCCCTGAGTGTGAGGCTGGACTGCTCATTCTCAATGATGGCCATCAGGGCACAGATGAATTTCTCCCACTTGAGAACATGTGGGAGGGTTGTAAGTTTCTGCTTCATTGAGGTTTCTCTTGTCCACATGACTTGCTTCAGCCAATAAAATGGGAACAAGATTACCATATGTCATCTTTTGTTGGAAGAGTTTACAAGTCAGTGCACAATTTGCCATGTTTCCATATTTTTGTGTTCCAGATTATAGAGGCGTTGTCAGGCTGTGTTCTGATGAGACTGAGGCAAAAAAGAGCTGCAGGTCATTCTGCAATAGGTATCAAATGAGACCTTAATCTTTCTGGTTTAACCCTGTGAGATTTGGTTCCTTATTGTTACTGAAGAATAGTCTAACCTATTTTAACTAATATACCTTTTCAGCAATTTCAAGTCTTTGATAAATGTCATTTTCTCAGTGACATTCATCCTGACTCCATGTCAGAAATTGCAACCTACACAAACATATAGACCTCTATACTTGTGACTTTTCATTACTCCGCTCAATCTTTTCAAAAGCGTGTATCTGGTTTTGAAATGCTGTATTAGTTACATATGTATTATATTTTATGGCTATATACCATTCGGTACTATGCTTATAAATTCTTATTCTTATGGACTGTATTGCAAAACTGTAATCTCCAAAGTCAGTTGATACAACAGCTAAGAACTGCAGTTACCATTTTGGATTCACTGAGCAGAGCAAATAAGAAAGAACACAGAGCACTGTTTATTCAGTATCTTCTTGCTCAAGTATAAACCTGGGTTTCAGTATTCATTAATGATATGCCTAGAATCTTGGGTGACAAGATATTTTCCAAAGTGGATGATTTATTATAAAATTTCAAAACATTTGTTGGTGATATCATTTTAAGGTTAGACATTGATTGAATATTTGGCTTTATATCAGCATAAATACAACCAAGGGCCCCTCATGTGGATGTTTCTTACATTTTCCTGAATTATAAAATTGCTAAAGTCATGCTAACTTTTGCTTTGAAACTTGAAGCTTTGGAAATTTAAGTTAGCAGAAATACTATTAACTCATATAACTGATTTATTGGATTAAATTATTCAGACTAAAGAACACAATATATTGAAATTATGCATCTAGATGGTTATAAGATTCTGGGGTCATAAGATTACCAAATCCATGCTAACTTTTGCTTTGAAACTCACTTGAAGTTTTGGAAGCTTAAGAGAGCACAACTCTTTAGCTAACACTAATAATACAGATTTTTTGGATTAAATTATTTAGAGTAAAGAATATAGTATATCGAAATTATACATCTAGGTGGTAACTCTTGAAACTAACCGCAAACCCATTGCTTCTTCATCAAGAGTCAGTTGAAAGAGGCATGGATATATTTTCTTGTTGTATCTGTTACTTAGTTAAATTAATTATATTATCTGAGTATATAAAATAATGAAATATACAAAAAATAAATTGTTTTATTTATATTTTATCTATGTTAACAGGACTGATATAAACAAGAAGACTCAAAATGCTTTTCAATTAATTATTGGAAATACATTTGATAAATATTAGAGGAAATATAAAATCAGAAAGGATTCTTCAGTGAAATTACTTCATTAGTGTCTTAAAATAGTGCTTATATGATAAAATTATGTATTAAAATATGATTGCCATTATAGCAATAATTAGCACCTCTATCAACAGGGTCTTTAAATTGTCTTTTAACTTTAATTCCAAAAGTGTGGGTGTGGTTTATGAAATAAAGAAAATAAGGCAGCCCACACTCAAAAGTTCTTTGAAACACACAAGAATTTTGAAGTAAAATACATGCATTTGGTTTAAAACAAACTGTATAAGTTGTGAATGTATCATTTTTATACATCATTTTAAAGAAACTTTTCAATTAACTTCTGCACTACATGCCCTAATGGCATCAGATAAGAGGTTTTCTAGTGTATAATTCATCTGAATTGCAGGCAATTTTAGAGATCATCTATTCCTACTGTCCTCACTTCTGAATTTTATATTTTTTTAAGCTCAAGATGTATATTACCTAAACATTTAAATGGCTTTGAAAAAATTGCATAAAAAGTTAGGACAAAAAACCCTAACCCAATATTTCTTAAGATTTTTAGTTTAGATAAAATTTTGTTACATAGTATAGCTGAAACCCCCACACACAACTTCACCTTTAGTATATAAACCGTACTTCCTTAATTTAGGTTCTCCCAAAAGCAATCATAAGACAAAGATTTCTGTGCAGGTAGTTTGTTTAGGAAACTAACCTTGAATATTCATTGGAAGGACTGAAGCTCCAATATTTTGGTTACCTGATGCAAATAACCGATTCATTGGAAAGGATCCTGATGCTGGGAAAGACTGAGGGCAGAAGGAGAAGGTGGGGACCAAGAATGAAGTTGGATGGCATCACCAAATCAGCAGAGGTGAATTTCACCAAAGTCCAGGTGAAGGACAGGGAAAGCTGGCATGCTGCAGTCCATGGTGGTAGCAAAGAGTTGGACACAATGTAGCACTCAACAACAAAGTTTGCTTTCAGGAAGAACAGGAGAAGGAGGGAGCAGCTGAGCAAGAAACTCTCTCCATTACCAGTAAAGTGTGTCAATGAATGAATTACTATTGAGAGTACCTGGGCACAGTCCTGTTTGGGTTATCCTGAAAATCATGTCGGTCACACTTCAGAATAGTCTCTTTAAGATGAGAGGATTGGAAGATGTATCCTCTTATCTTTCACTGGTTAAGAGTTGCCCCTGAACATCACTTTCCGGACACTTTATTGAAGTTACACTTGCTGACCTACAAGCTGCTCTGTGGCCAAAGTGAACTCGCAAAAAGAAAATCAGAGGAGTGTGGTAATGAAATTTGTGCTATCTGCCTTCCAGAATGGGTATGACACCTGCAGGTGAATGTAAGAGGTAGAATGAAATGATACAGATCATTCCATCAGCAATATCTGATACAGTCATTTTAGACCTATACATAAGGAGATCTACTTGCTAAAGGATAGTATCTAAGACTCTTCCTATTATATTATTTATGACAATAAACTTGCAAATATAATTAACTCATTTCCCCCAATGTGACATCCATATTCTTAAAATCGACTGAACCATTTCAGTTCCAATATGAAATTTTGTTTAAAATTGTTATTAAATTATACAAACAATCATCTTTAAGATAAATGTTACAAGGATAAATTGTATAGGGAATATAGGCAATATTTTATAACTTTAAATGGAGTGCAACCTAAAAAAATATTGAATCATGTTGTATATCTGAACCTAATATAATATTGTAAACAATACTGCAATAAATATATAATCTCCCAAATAATTGACTCATTAACCTTTTTAGACAATTTAATCTAACAGTCAATGTTTTACAAGTTATGTGTCCATCCCAGGTACTCACACAGTTTGTTAAAGTAGTTAATAAGCATCTGTCATAGACATAAAATGCACTTGGATTTTTCTCAAGCATACTTTAAGTCTTATCATTCTACCTTTAAGCCATTGTTAATATTATTCATTTATAGATTACTGTGTATAAAACAAACTCATGATTGATCACTAGTTTTAGTGATCAGCTCTTTTATGTGTAGTTTCATATATCAAAATTTTCATCTTTTCTTGTTTATTTTTGGAGAGTCTATCACCATTGTGACTTAAATCTTTTAGAAACCATTCTTGACCTGTATCAAACTAACACTGATAAGAGTAAGCAGAGAAAACAAACAAGTAGCAAACTTTCAAGAAGACACACAGCTAATATTTAAAACAAAAGTCTATAAATTGGAAAGTCAAAAATATCTATAATGCATCTGAAATTGCTATAATATTCTTGTTGTTGCTGTTGCTTGTTTATCTTTCTCCTTCCCTCTCAGGCTTAAATTTCATCTAAAGCTGTGGTATTTCAGAATAATCAATACATAATAGACATTCTCTTTTAAATAGTCTCCAATTTATCAAAGTTGAAGTGGATGTTTCATCTTGAGGCATCAAATCAAAATAAATGCTGTTCTCAAATTAAAAACTAGTCTAAAATTTTGGACTAAAACTAGTCCATGGACTCTGTTGGAGAGGGAGAGGGTGGGAAGATTTGGGAGAATGGCATTGAAACATGTATAATATCATGTATGAAACGAGTTGCCAGTCCAGGTTCTATGCACAATACTGGATGCTTGGGGCTGGTGCACTGGGACGACCCAGAGGGATGGTATGGGGAGGGAGGAGGGAGGAGGGTTCAGGATGGGGAACACATGTATACCTGTGGCGGATTCATTTCGATATTTGGCAAAACTAATACAATATTGTAAAAAAAAAATAAATATAATTAAAAAAAAAAAAAAAACAACAGTGTTACTCAGAGCTTGATATCCAAAGTCACAGTAGTTGACAGATGAATGACTTCTAGCTTTCCTTTTTCCTTTCCTTTTTCAGAGGTAGGAACTTTCAGGAGTTATTGGGTTTTTTGATTGATAGTTTATATCTTACAAATCTTAATGGTTTTTTTTTTCATTACTGTTGAGTATACATTAGTAGTTATTTTATGGAAGCATTGAGGCTTCTCTTTTATTACTTTCAGTACCAGCTATAATCCTAATTTAATTCAGAAAGCAGGAAGTCATCATGGCAATGATAAGCTTGGTATGTAATATTCCTTCATTTTAGACAATATTATAGACAATATGAAACTCCAAATGCTGTAATTTGTCCCCAGACAACATCTCAGCACAGTAGCAGTTGTCAGAATACAAAACAAAATTCTGAGTTTGGTAAACTTAGTTTATCCAAAGTTAATGCACTATATGGATATTACACTATCACTTATGTAACTAATTATAGATGATACAAATAGTCATCAAAAGGATAATTTATTTTCTTCTTTTTTATAGTAAGTGGCTCACTTCATTTTATAACATATTTTGCAAAGTTGAATTGAAGCATTAAATGTTCAATTTCATCACAGTAAACATCTGAATTATAAGTGAATATAAAATACAATATCAAGCAAGTTGCTGAGGAGGCAGAAAGCATCACATGATTTGCCTCATGGTGTAAAATTTTATAGTTAGACAGAAGTCTCTCATATTACAGATAAAAAAATTTTGGCTCAGATCTATTAAGTTACTTATTCAAGGACACAGAAAGATTGTTCAGCTGGGCCTAGGATTCTTGTTTCAGCAAAGGAACTCACTGTTCATTTTAATATTTTCAAAAATAAAATGGATAACTAGATGCCTATAAATATAGTATAACTGGCTATAAAAATGCTTTGAGTAAAGGACTGAAGCAAATTATATCCACAAATATATAAATCATCTTTTACTTCAAACTCCTACAGACAAATATGGAAATAATGGGCCAGTAGAACTGAAGCTTATCATTAATAACAGGAGAAAGTTAACTTCAGAAGATCTTAGCCAGTATCCTGGGTTCCAATTTTTACATGTTCAATGGAAAAGCTTTACATGTCTTACAGTTATATAAGGGATTACTCTAATGAATATCATTATAACTTATTTCACTTTAAAATTATGACTTTATTAAATCCACATAATTTCACATTTGATCCATCTTTACTTACCCAATAATGTTGTAGAACTGAAATGGATTTATTTTCATCTGGTTATTATAATGATGCGGTAAGGAATGGATTCACAATGGACTGCCTCAAACTTAAGTATTAAAATATATGAATATGTTTTGCAGACAGTTATATTAGTATGTTTCTGTTTGTGTGTAATAGAGAAAAATAAGGGGAAGAGAGAGAGTGTAAAGAGCTTAAAACCACATAAGCATGTGATTAATGCAGGTTTTTCTGATCATTTTGTTTAATGGAATGTTTGCATTAGAAAACATCTAAACTATAGGAATGGGATATTTATTGGAGAAAAGTGTATATACACCTAATTCCATTAATACAAAATAATTTAGTATTTAATATACAAATCTTAAAAATTTTCCTTCCCAAATATTTTTAAAACTGTGATATGCAGTAGCTATTTAGATGTGCTTAAATAAATATTAAGATTTGTGGCAGTGGGGATTTTTTTGGTCATAGTCTGAAGCATGTGAGAATTTTAGTTCCCTGATCAGAGATAGAACCTGTGCCCTCTGTAGTGGAAGTGTGGAGTCTTAACCACTAGACTGTCAGGGAAGTCTCAATTCTGAGTTTTAATTTTAATTAATAATTTTAATATTTATTTCCAAAATTACCATTGTTTATTTTTCTACTCTTTTATTCATATTTTATACATCAAAAATTTTTTGGATGTAACGATCACACATACTTGTCATAAGCTATAATCTAATTTTCTCCAAGTTATAGGTCACATATTTAAAAACTTTATCAAATTTTTATCATTTTGAGTGACAAATTATAATGACAATTCTTAAAGCTTGATTTTATTTTTATTGACATAGAACTATTTGCAATATTATATGAGTTTCAGGTGTACCACATAATTATTCAATATTTTTATATATAAAAAGGATCACCAACACAATACAATGTCTAATTACCATCTTTCACCTAAGTTATTACTATATTATTGACTATATTTCCTATGCTGTACATTACCTTGCTTTGACTTATTTATTTTATAATTGGAAATTTTTACCTTTTAATCTCCTTAGAATATTTTGACTATCCTCCCATGCCCCTTTCATCTGTCAATTCCCAGCTCATAATCTGCTTTTACCAGGCTGCTTCTGTTCTGTTTCCTTTGTTCATTTGCTTTGTTTTTCAGATTTCTTGTGTAAGTGAAATCATATATTTACCTTTCTGTTTGACTTATTTCATGTAGCATAATACACTCTAGGCATCCATGTTATTGAAAATGGCAAGATTTCATTCTGTTTTTATGGCTGAGCAATAGTCCATTATAGATTTAAAATATTTTCTTTATCCTTTTATCTATCAGTGGACTCAAGTTGCTTCCATATATTGCTATTTAAACAATGCTGCAATTAATATAAGGTGCATATATCTTTTCAAATTAGTGTTTTTGTTCTCTTTAGGTAAATACTCAGGAGAATTGCTTGATTATATGGTAGCTCTATTTTTAAATGATTGAGAAACCTCCATATTGTTTTCCATAATGGCTTCATCAATTTAAGTTTCCACCAATAGTGTACAAGTGTTCTCTTTTCTCTACATTTTGCCAACACTTGTTATTTGTGTTGTTTTTGATGACAGACATTCTAAACAGGTGTGAGGTGTTATCTCATTGTGATTTTTATTTGAATTTCCCTAATCATTAGTTATGTTGAGCATCTTTCATGTGCCAGTTGGCCATTGGTATGTCTCCTGTTCAGGTCTTCTACCAAATTTTTAATTAGATTGTTAGATTTTGTTGTTGTTGTTTGTTTGTTTTCTGATATTGAGTTATATGTGACGTTCATATATTTTGGATATTAACCTGTTATAAGACATATAATTTGCAAATAACTTTCCTATTCAGTAGGTTGCCTTTTTTGTTTATTGCTGGATTCCTTTGCTGTGCAAAAGCTTTTGAGTTTGATGTAACCTCATCTGTTTTTTTAGTTTTTTTCCCCCCTTACCTAAGAAGGCAGATACAAAGAAATATTGCTAAGAACAATGTCAAAGAGTATATTTCCCATGTTTTCTTCTAAGAGATATCTGAATAAAGTCTCGTGTTTAAAGTCTTTAATACATTATGAGTTTATTTTGTTTGTGGTTTAAGAAAGTGGTTCAGTTTGATTATATTGCACATAGCTATCCAGCTTCCCCAACACCATTTATTGAAGATTCTGTTTTTCCTCATTGTATACTCTTGCTTCCTTGTTATAGATTAATTTCCATATGTACATTTTTTCTGGATTGCCCATTCTCTTTCATTTATGTATGACTGATTTTTAATAATGCCACATTATTTTGATCACTATAGCCTTGTACTATAGTTTGAAATCAGGGCATTTATCTTCATTTCATTAAGGTTTTTTTCTTGGAGTTTTATCTTGTTCATTCATTTGGAGCATATTTCTCTTTTTCCTCATTTTTAAAAATTTTCTGTGTGTGTTACTATGAATTAGGCAAAACTACTTCTCCTGGTCTTGAAGGCATAGCTTTATGGAGGATTGTCCTTGATGTAGACTCATGTGCTGGTTGCCTCTGGCAGCCTTACTGAAACTAGAGAAGTAATGGACCAGGAGTCCCTTAGCTCTGTCCCTGGCCCACAGTGGCAGAATGGCTGGAGCTGATGTGGGCCAGGGACCTGGGGTGTGCTAGAATAGTCCTGATAGACCTCTAAGACTGCCTAGACATTTTTTTTTTTTTCTGTCCCTTCTATCAAGGTAGGGGGCAGGCAAAAAAAATAGTACTCTCCCATGCCTCCAACTCTGGAGTGAGTCCCAGCAGTTTCCTGCTCATTTAGCAGACATTTTTAGGCTTAATAAGTAGATTTCCTCACATATAGTGTAGATGCCTTTTAAATTGCTGTTATTTTTACTGTACCTATGGCAGGTGAGTCTGTGTGCAAGCTGCTCAGTGATATTCCTCCCTACTGCAGGTCCTGAGATGGTCTCTGTCTCTCCTATCCATCTCTCTGGTTCTGCCAGCATTTGTTGTGCAGAAGCAGTTCAATCAATCCTAAGTTCTCCCTCAGGAGAAATTGTTTATTTAAAAGATAGATTCCTTCACGAATTTGCGTGTCATCCTTGCGCAGGGGCCATGCTAATCTTCTCTGTATCGTTCCAATTTTAGTATGACATGCAAATTCATGAAGCGTTCCATATTTTTTACCTCCCAGAATATTGGAAATAAAAGCAAAAATAAACAAATGGGACCTAATTAACCTTAAAAGCTTCTGCACATCAAAGGAAACTATTAGCAAGGTGAAAAGACAGCCTTCAGAATAAGAGAAGATGATAGCAAATGAAGCAACTGACAAACAACTAATCTCGAGAATATACAAGCAACTCCAACAGCTCAACTCCAGAAAAATAAATGACCCAATCAAAAAATGGGCCAAAGAAATAAATAGACATTTCTCCAAAGAAGACATACAGATGGCTAACAAACACATCAAAAGATGCTCAACATCACTCATTATCAGAGAAATGCAAATCAAAACCACTATGAGGTACCATTTCACACCAGTCAGAATGGCTGCGATCCAAAAGTCTACAAGCAATAAATGCTGGAGAGGGTGTGGAGAAAAGGGAACCCTCTTGCACTGTTGGTGGGAATGCAAACTAGTACGGCCACTATGGAGAACAGTGTGGAGATTCCTTAAAAAACTGGAAATAGAACTGCCTTATGATCCAGCAATCCCACTGCTGGGCATACACACTGAGGAAACCAGAAGGGAAAGAGACACGTGTACCCCAATGTTCATCGCAGCACTGTTTATAATAGCCAGGACATGTAAGCAACCTAGATGTCCATCAGCAGATGAATGGATAAGAAAGCAGTGGTACATATACACAATGGAGTATTACTCAGCCATTAAAAAGAATACATTTGAATCAGTTCTAATGAGGTGGATGAAACTGGAGCCTATTATACAGAGTGAAGTAAGCCAGAAAGAAAAACACCAATACAGTATACTAACGCATATATATGGAATTTAGAAAGATGGTAACAATAACCCTGTGTACGAGACAGCAAAAGAGACACTGATGTATAGAAGTCTTATGGACTCTGTGGGAGAGGGAGAGGGTGGGAAGATTTGGGAGAATGGCATTGAAACATGTAAAATATCATGTATGAAACGAGTTGCCAGTCCAGGTTCGATGCACGATACTGGATGCTTGGGGCTGGTGCACTGGGACGACCCAGAGGGATGGAATGGGGAGGGAGGAGGGAGGAGGGTTCAGGATGGGGAACACATGTATACCTGTGGTGGATTCATTTTGATATTTGGCAAAACTAATACAATTATGTAAAGTTTAAAAATAAAATAAAAAAAAAAAAAGATAGATTCCCCATGTTCCCAGGAGGAAGTGAGTTCAGGCTATTCTTATACTACCATCTTGTACCCAGCCCTCAAAAAAAAAAATCCTCTGCTTCATGAGAGAATGTATCATTTATGTCTAGCAGTAAAGCTATGAGCAAGTCTTATTAATGCAAAGATAGCATGAACTGATTTGAGTCTTGTTGCTAACTTTTTGTGTACCTATGTAAGTGGCTCTCAAAACCAACTAAATTTGTTTTTACCAGGGTCCCTTTATTTTTGCAGCCCAGAAATTCAATTTTTGTACTTAGCTCAGAAAAACTTAATTTCTCAAATTCTCCTCCAAGTTTAGATATGGTGATTTTGTTAAGGAGAATGTAGGCACCAAATGTTGGCCTGCCATTTCTAGACTTTCCTTTTCTCTGGTATTTTAGCCTTTCAAACCTTCTGATGTTTTTAAGCAGATTAAAAAATATATGTAATTTTTTTTCCTCTGCATTGTCTAGGTTTTCTGAAGGAAGCTTGGTTTGACCAAATGGTCTACAATTACAAAAGACAAAATGTCTTAAAGAGTTTTAATTGTTTGATAGTTTCAACATGAGTGCATATTTTCTTGAAGCCTAGGATTAACCTCCAAATTTCTTTTTAGTTTTTGAAACATATGAGTGCTAGGTATAAAAAGTTATCAGCTTATATCTGTTTGAATTATACCTTAACTTTCCATAGAGATGTTCATTTTAGATGCATATTTCATAGCAGTTCACTGTGTCAGATTATGTTGAGATATAAACATTAAAATACAGTTCTCGGTAAAACTAAGCATCATTTTTTGGAAATGTACTATACACCATGTGCATATGTAAACAGAAATTATGTAAAGTGAAATAGAGATAGTAGTCTTGCAAATAAAGCCATAACAGTTTTTTGATGTACAGCAAAATGTCAATTCATATTAGATGAGTAATGATCAGTTTAAAATAGCAGGAATCATGAAAAAAATTTCACTCTTTAGTATAGCTGCCTATTACCACAGTGAAAATTGAACATTCATTGATATGCAAAAATCTACATCATTTAAAAAAAACAACATCCACACTCAAATGCTTATATTTAATAGAACTACAGAACTAACTAGATGTAGAATAGACACAATTGCTCTAGTGCAATGTAAATAGAGCTTAATACAAACCTAAATAACATACCTCCCTTGTAGGGTTATTTGAAGGTCTTGCAATTATCCTTCTTAAGGATTCTCATAATTTAGTTCTATTGCAGTATTTTGTTCTCTGGAAGGGGTAATCTTTTGCAAGTTATTATTGTTGGAAGAATACTTATCTAATCAACAACATTGCTATTCATTTTTATGTGGTAATAGAAAAAAAAGTTTCTACCATTTTTCAAATGCTTGCTTTGTGTCAAAATTGATATACATTGTGCCACAGACTAGACACATACACATGCCCACTAGATATAACTGTCTGTGTGTTTATATTCAGTTTTCTCTGAGATTAAATCTTTTCAGGTTTACATTACTTTTTAGTTATATATATATATATATATACACACATAATGTTATATATTATAATGTTTTTTATATATAATGTTATATATATATAACATTATATGTATATAATGCGTATATATAATGTTATATATATATTTATATAATGGTAAGAAACATATGCTATAACAGAGGAGGAAATGGCAGAGTAGAATCCATATCAAGTTTTGATTGGTGTTTTGCATAGTTCAGTGTGTCTCAAATTAAGCCATCCACCACCAGTTGGCAGAAGGCAACACTTCAGATGGAGATATCTATGAGTCAAGTGAATTTTTTCAATTATTTTCATTTCAGTGTAATACAAAAGCAATAGAATTATTCTAGCGTATCTGTGTCACAACCTGTAACCTGTAACAACAGGTTACAACCTGTTGTAACCAATTATATAGGTATTTTATACTAAGTTGTACTACATTACATGAGTTAATGGGAAAAGAAAACCAGAATATTCTTAATAAATAAATTATAATAAATATAACTAAAAATTTTGGAAATGTGTCATTGATATAGTCTGTATATGAATGCCAGACTCAATGAACTTTCTGCATAAATCAATAGTGCATTGATATTGAGAAACAATTAATCTCAGAAATTTTCAGAAATCATTTCTATACATGAAATTGATATTAATTGGAATTATATTGGTTTGCAATTTCTTTGCAATTAAATGTCTTTTAAAATATTTTGTTGGTACAATCTCCCAAGACTGAACCAAGAAGAAATAGAAAATATGAACAGATGGATCACAAGCATTGTAATTGAGACTGTGATTTAAAAACTCCCAGCAAATGAAAGTCCAGGATCTGATGACTTATGGGTGAATTTTGTCAAACATTTTATCTTTCTGAAGCTGTTCCAAAAAATTGCAGAGTAAGAAAAACTCCCAAACTCATTATTTGAGGGCACCATCACCCTGGTTCTCAAACCACACAAAGATACCACAAAAAAAGAAAATCATAGGCTAATTTCACTGGTGAATGTGTACAAAAATCCTCAACAACGTACTAGGCATTGAAATCTAACAATACATTAAAAGCATCATATGCCATGATCAAGTGGGGTTTATCCCAGGGATGCAAGGATTCTTCAATATATGTAAATCAATCAATGAGATACACCACATCCATGAATTGAAGAATAAATAGCTAATGTGTCTTAATATCATCAAAACAAACAACTCAATGAAAAAATGGGCAGAATACCTAAATAGACATTTCTCCAAGGAAAACATACAGATGGCCAAGAGGCACATGAAAAGATGTTCAACATCATTAACTATTAGAGAAATATAAATCAAAACTATAATATGATAGCACCTCTTACCAGTCAAAAGAGTTATCATTCAAAAATCCACAGACAATAAATGCCAGAGAGGCTGTGAAGAACAGGGAACCCTCCTATATTGTTGGTGAGAATGTAAATTGGTACAGCCACTATGTAGAACAGTATGAAGGTTCCTTAGAATCTAAAAACAGAGCTACCATATGAACCTGGAATCCCACTCAGGCATATATCTGGAGAAAATCATGATCTGAAAGGTTACATGCATCCCAGTATTCATTGCAGCACTGTTTACAATAGCCAGACATGGAAGCAACCAAAATGCCCATCAACAGAGGAACGGATTAGGAAGATATGGCACATATAAAAAATGGAATATTCCTAACCCATTAAAAAGAATGAAATAATGCCATCTGCAGTAAAATAGACAGACTGAGAGATTGTCATACTGAGTGAAATAAGTCAGACAGAGAAAGAGAAATATCATATCACTTATAAGTGAAATCCAAAGAGAAACTATACAGATGAATTACTTACAAGACAGAAACAGACTCACAGACTTAGAAAATGAACTTACAGTTAGCATGAGGGATGGGTGAGGGTAGGGATATTTAGGGAGTTTGGGATTGACATTCACACACTGCTGCATTTAAAATGCATAACCAAAAAGGACTTACAGTATAACACAGGGAACTGTGCTTAATATTATATAGCAATCTAAATGGGAAAATAATTTGAAAAAGAATAGATACAAGTGTAACTGAATTACTTTCCTGTACATTTGAAATCATTACAGTATTGTTAATCAACAATAGTGCAATATAACCTAAGATGTTTTAAAAGTTTGTAGGAATATCACCATAGTTTACATTTAGTTTTAAATTTGTATAGATTCAATATTATTGAAATGAAAATCATTTAAGCCAGTTTCAGGGCCAATAAAATTATTTTCTTATAAGATGAATCTATATATTACTTTTGGTTTAGAAACAGTGGCATGGGAATAGTTAAGTTTTGATGAAGTTAGGAACAAGAAGTATAAGGCACTCAGTTGAGAAATCAGTTGTGAGAAGGTATGTTTTTTACACATTTATCATAAGAGGCCTTAGGATAATTCAGGCTCAAATATGAAGGTTGGGAAACATAGTATATGAAGTTACCACCTTATTTTTTCCTTAAGGTCCAATCTGAGCTACAGACTCCTCCATAGTATGATAATAAGGCAGAATAACCCCAAATTCTATTCATCTTTAAAGCTGTTTTATGCAACATTATATATTACGGAAACTCATGCTGAATTTTTAAATCACTTTCTTATAAAAGTAGTGAGAAAATTGACCTACAAGTATACTTTAATCTGAAAAATATAAATACATATTCATAAAAATAGAAAATATACTGCAATCAAATAAAAGTAAATATAGTTGCCAAGAAAATATGTTCATTTTTCTATTCAGCACAAATTACTATAAATTTAAAATATTGAATTCTAAAGAAGTACCAAAGAGGTCACTTTGCAAGTCATTTTGCATTTATGGTACATAGAAATAAAATTTTAGTGTTTGAAATATATCATCTTCTTTTTAACTGTCTTCTAAGTGGCAATCCCTTCATCATTTTAAGTAGGCATTCAACTTGAAATATAAAATTCACATGTTATTGATCAAGATAATCAAGTAAAACTACCTTTTAGTTATTGTATTTGAGAAATTAACATTAAACTACTAATATTTCTGCCAGTTTAATGAAAAAAAAAAAAACACATTTCTTTTTTTAGCATCATGCTGACAAGGATTTTCCTTCATAGGGATCTGTACTTCAAAAGATTAGATAAACTTTGTCTTAACCTATGAATAGAAAATTCTCCTGTTGAGGTCGTGGTGAAATTGACTTGCAAGGAAACTGCCTGCTTAACTGTAGTCAGATGACCTGGCACTTCCGAGGAAGGTGGATCAGAAAGTGTTTTGCTAATTGAATGACTTGAATTTTATTAACCTACCAAAACTAAAAATAAATACCTGGCTATATATATGTTACTCAAAATATTTCTGTAATTGATATTTGATGCAATAAACAGTACCTGTTTCCTGAAGTAACATAAATAATGTAAAATTTGTGAACAAGTAAAGAAATAGCATTAGAACAAAACAGTTTTACTTACCTCATAAAATGAGGGAAAAAAATAGAGTCAGAAGTTTTGCATCCTTGATAAAAGAGAGAATTTAGTAAATATAATCATTATATCAATAAATATAATCATTGTGAGTAAGCTAAAGCCAGCATTAAAAAGGGACTCAGATTTATTCTAAACACTGAAAAAATAAAATTGAATTCTAAAAATTCTAAATTTATTCTAAAAATTGAAAAAGTAAATACAACTTTAGAAATTCTATGCTTTGAGTGTGCGTATGGCAAACATCTAAAACAATATGATCTTATAAAACACATCTGTATTAAACTTATTTAATTATACTGCCCTCTGAGATAGGTGATATATGATCCATACTTTAAAGATGAAAAATCGATATACAAAAAGTCATTTGGCCAAGCCACTTTGCTAATTAGTGAAGCTGAAATTCAAGTCTATGTATTTTTATCTTCAGAATTCATGCTTTTTAATGGTTATGCTACAGACAATTTTGAAAAAAAAATAGCTAAAAATAGAAAATTAAGTAATGAGAAAGATATATGAGTAACATCTAACAAAAAGAAACACGTTTAACAATGAGACTAGTTTAAATATAACAGTGAAAACAGAAAAAGGGAAAATTTTATGTGGCTCAATTATATAAAATAATGTTATTGTGTAAATTTTAATTCTTATAAACTTCAAAGGATATAGGATAAAATTTTGTAATCCTGATATTGGATTCCTTTAACATTAATTTCTTAGAAATAATCTTGTCTTAAAACTAAAAATGACTTAAATAATTTGATTAATATGCTCAGATATAATAAATATTATTCATTGTTATGTAATTTCCTGATGCAATTGAAACTGATAACTAAGAGCCAAGTTTTCCATTTCTGTACAAATTATTTATAACTCTTGAAGGTATGCTGAAGAATGACCTTGGATTCAAAGATACCCATGCCCTAAATCCTCAATACCTGTGATTATGTTACCCAAAGGGATTTTCTAGATCACACTAAGATTAGTACTTTAAAACAGGGAGATTATCCTGGTTTATCTGGATAAGTCAATCTAATTATATCAACCCTTAGAAGCAGAGTACATTCTTCACCTGGAGACATAAGAGATTCAGGAGAAGTGGGAATCAAGGGGCTTCAAAGAGTGAGAAAAACTCCACCCAGCTTTGCTGGGTTTGAAGATAAAGGGTGTGACAAGGAATTTAGGTGACCTTAGGAAGCTAAGAGGCTTCTGCTGACCATCTGTAAGGAAACAAGATATTCAGTATTGCAACTACAAGCAACTTCATACAATCTACAGCTTTAATAAACTCTAATACAGATTCTCCTAGCAAACTTTAAGAAACTCAACCTTGCCGACAACTCCTTCCCAGCTTTGCAAAACTCTAAGCAGAGGACTTACATTTCTCACTTAAAGGATTTTGAGAAAATAAATGTGTTCTGTTTTCAGCCAGTTGCCTTTGTAGCTCTGTATTAAGTTAGCACTGGAAAACTAAAACAATTATTTAATATTTTAAAAACTAAAACAATTAATATTTTTAAAAATAAAAGAAAATGATATGTTTAAATGAAGCCAAAGTAAAATACTTCATATATTCAATTCTCATCCAGGCTAAATGCTGGGAAAGATTGAATTCAGGACAGAAGTGGAGGACAGGGGACAAGATGGTTGGATGGCATCACTGACTCAATGGACATGAGTTTAAGCAAACTCCTGGAGATGGTGAAGGACAGGGAAGCCTGGTGTGATGCAGTCTATGGGGTCACAAAGAATCAGACATCACTGAGAAACTGAACAAAAAAAATAATTCATATATCAAAAATTCATCATTTATACAGCTTTTGAGTTTTAGTGTATTCACAAAGTTATGAAACTATCACTGCTACTCTAATTCCAGAATATTTTCACCACCTCCAAAGAAAGCACCTCCTCCTCTTGGTCCTCTCAGGCTCTGGCAACCACCAACAAACTTTCTGTCTCTATGGATATTACTGCTGGGCACATTTCATACAAATATGTAATCATTGCTTCCGGCTTCTTTCACTTAGCATCACGCTTCCAAGTTTCATTTATGTTGTGGAATGCATCAGGTAGAAAAATAGATGGGTCATATACTAATTTTACAGCTTAAGGCCTTGTTCAATTGTTTTGTTTCCATGTAGATCTTCTGCCTAGTCTATTTAGTATTCAATTCAGTTCAGTTCAGTCGCTCAGTCATGTCCGACTCTTTGCGACCCCATGAATTGCAGCACGCCAGGCCTCCCTGTCCATCACCAACTCCCGGAGTTCACTCAGACTTACGTCCATCGAGTCAGTGATGCCATCCAGCCATCTCATCCTCTGTCGTCCCCTTTTCCTCCTGCCCCCAATCCCTCCCAGCATCAGAGTCTTTTCCAATGAGTCAACTCTTCGCATGAGGTGGCCAAAGTACTGGAGTTTCAGATGCATCATTCCTTCCAAAGAAATCCCAGGGCTGATCTCCTTCAGAATGGACTGGTTGGATCTCCTTGCAGTCCAAGGGACTCTCAAGAGTCTTCTCCAACACCACAGTTCAAAAGCATCAATTCTTTGGTGATCAGCTTTCTTCACAGTCCAACTCTCACATCCATACATGACCACTGTAAAAACCATAGCACTGACTAGACAGACCTTTGTTGGCAAAGTAATGTCTCTGCTTTTGAATATGCTATCTAGATTGGTCAAAACTTTTCTTCCAAGGAGTAAGCGTCTTTTAATTTCATGGCTGCAGTCACCATCTGCAGTGATTTTGGAGCCCCCCAAAATAAAGTCTGACACTGTTTCCACTGTTTCCCCATCTATTTCCCATGAAGTGATGAGACCAGATGCCATGATCTTAGTGTTCTGAATGTTGAGCTTTAAGCCAACTTTTTCACTGTCTTCTTTCACTCCCATCAAGAGGCTTTTTAGCTCCTCTTCACTTTCTGCCATAAGGGTGGTGTCATCTGCATATCTGAGGTTATTGATATTTCTCCTGGCAATCTTGATTCCAGCTTGTGCTTCTTGTAGCCCAGTGTTTCTCATGATGTACTCTGCATAGAAGTTAAATAAGCAGGGTGACAATATACAGCCTTGACATACTCCTTTTCCTATTTGGAACTATCCTGTTGTTTCATGTCTAGTTCTAACTGTTGCTTCCTGACCTGCATATAGGTTTCTCAAGAGGCAGGTCATTTGGTCTGGTATGCGTATCTCTTTCAGAATGTTCCACTGTTTATTGTGATCCACACTGTCAAAGGCATTGGCATAGTCAATAAAACAGAAATAGATGTTTTTCTGGAACTCTCTTGCTTTTTCAATAATCCAGGAGATGTTGGCAATTTGATCTCTGGTTCCTCTGCCTTTTCTAAAACCAGCTTGAATATCTGGAAGTTCACGGTTCATGTATTGCTGAAGCCTGGCTTGGAGAATTTTAGCATGTGAGATGAGTGCAATTGTGTGGTAGTTTGAGCATTCTTTGGCATTGCCTTTCTTTGGGATTGGAATGAAAAGTGACCTTTTCCAGTCCTGTGGCCACTGCTGAGCTTCCCAAATTTGCTGGCATATTGAATGCAGCACTTTCACAGCATCATCTTTCAGGATTTGAAATAGCTCCACTGGAATTTCATCACCTCCACTATTTTTGTTCATAGTGATGCTTTCTAAGGCTCACTTGACTTCACATTCCAGGATGTCTGGCTCTAGGTGAGTGATCACACCATTGTGATTATCTGGGTCATGAAGATCTTTTTTGTACAGTTCTTCTGTGTATTCTTGCCACCTCTTCTTAATATCTTCTGCTTCTGTTAGGTACATACAATTTCTGTCCTTTATTGAGCCTGTCTTTGCATGAAATGTTCCCTTGGTATCTCTAATTTTCTTGAAGAGATCTCTAGTCTTTCCCATTCTATTACTTTCCTCTATTTCTTTGCACTGATTGCTGAGGAAGGCTTTCTTATCTCTCCTTGCTATTCTTTGTGTAGGATATTAAAGTCTCCAATTATTATTGTGAAATTATCTATTTCTTTTATCAATTTTTACTTCTTGTTAGGTACATATATTTTTATAATATGTCTGTTTTGTCTTTAGTAAAAATTTGTCTGAAACTATGTCTTATCTAATGTTACTTTAGTCATTCCAGTATTCTTTCATTACTATTTTCATGGTGTAATTTTTTATCCTTCCTACACTTTTTTGGTACAATTTTTCTATTTTCAGCCTATGTTTGTATTTAAATTCAAGTTCAAATCAAACATTTGTCTGTTGTACCTAGTGTACAATTGGCTAAATTTAAAAGTTAAATTCATCCTTGCAATGTTTGTCATCCAATTGGCGTGTTCAATATGTTGACATTTAATCACTAATGAGGTAGGATTTATATTGGCCATTTTGCTTTTTTTCTGGCATATATTGTCATTCTTTTCTTCCTTCATTATTGTCCCCTTTTATGTTCAATAGTATGTTTTGTACACAACTTGGGGTGTGAACAAAAATAACATGAAAGTGAAAGTGGCTCAGCCATGTCTGACTTTTTGTGACCCCATGGACTATACAGCCCGTGGAATTCTCCAGGCCAGAATACTGGAGTCGGTAGCCTTTCCCTTCTCCAGGGGAACTCCCCAACCCAGGGATACCAACCCAGATCTCCCTCATTGCAGGCAGATTCTTTACCAGCTGAGCCATCTTCCGGACCCAGGAACTGAACCAGGGTCTCCCGAATTGCAGGTGGATTCTTTATCAACTGAGCTATCACAGAAGCCCATATGTTTATATATTTTAAAATAAGAAATATTTTTTAGAAAAATTCAGTGACTTCCTTGGGGTTTACAATTAACATGTTTTTAAAAATCTATAATAGTAGAATTTTTTTTTTTTTTAATGTGAATGCAGAATGCTGTCAAATCTCCATTATCTGGTAGGGTGGCAAGCTGAGTACTAGCTTTTCCTCGATGAAAGTGTTTTAAAATATCCACTTTTTGTCATCACCACTTTCACACACATAACACTCACCCTATATGGTATATGGTTAGAGAGAAAGTACAGATTCTTTATAAACCAACTTCAAAGAAAAACTGATACCAATTAGTTTCTGACCTTTGCATAAAAATTTGTGCTTTTTTTTTTTATATCCTGTCATTATTCAAAAACACAGCAAGTGACAGGATAATGATGAAATTGATTAAAGTCTAAGTAAATTGTCCCTCAGGATAATAGCCAATTGCATTTAATTTTGAGATTAAATTCTTAACAAATTTAATGTCAGCAATATTTAGAATACAATTATTAACTTACATTAAAGTATAGCCTATAGCTTCCACATTTTAAATGTCAAGTACTTTTTGTGTCTCTCAGTGACTCAAAAAAGAAAAAAAATAAAGCAACTCAGAGGAGTTATCATTTAATAATTTCACAGTTCTTTTGTGAACTCTATTTTAATTACAAACTCTCCTGTGCTTCATAAAATTCTATAATATTGACCAAAAACAAGAGCGCTGTCAGATACTTCTGCTGCAAAAATGGGTTTAGTTGAAATCAGCCGAGAATTGCAATTCAAATTCTGCAACAGAAATTTTATATAAAAATAAAGGAAGTCAAGAGAGCCATAGTATCAGAAAAGTCCATGGTTTTTCATTGGATGATTCCTTGCCAGGAAGGAAGAGGAGTCTCTTTTCTTTCTGTTGGATTCTACTATTGCTACAGAGTGAGGAGCTGCCACTTTGGGTCTGAACTTAACTGAATTCTATTTAATTGATGTTTCTGTTTATTTTATATTTCCCGCTTTTGATCAAGATCTTTATCTGAAAACATCAGTGATAGGGGCTCGGTGAAAACTTAGAGGTGTGGGGTGGGGAAGGAGATGGGAAGGGACAAATGTATACCTATGGCTGATTCATCTTGATGTTTGGCAGAAGCCACATAATTCTATTAAGCAATTATCCTTCAACTAAAAAATAAATAATTATAAAAAAGAGTCTGGTTTTCTACTTTCAGAGGATTTTTATTCCTCAGTTCCAGGAAGAATGTTTCCTGAATGTAGTGTCTCATGTTGGAAAGAAAGTGCACAGATTGGAAACTTATTAAGATCACATTAAAGTAACAGGGAGAAGTAGGAGAGAGAATATTTAAGTACTTTTTATCTGAAATCTATATGTTATCTACACCACTGGCATTGGAGGTCATCTGAATTTTGATGTCATCATCAAATTTGGCAATAAATTTCTAACAGGTCTGGTCTGGATATCTTGGGAAAGCTGTTTCAAAAGATTTCCTGGAATCAAAGATTTTACAACATTCCAAAATCATTCACTATTCTGAAAGCATATCTAATATCAGTGTAAATACTGACAATTTTGCCCTCAGCCCTGGGATTTCTTTGGAAGGAATGATGCTAAAGCTGAAACTCCAGTACTTTGGCCACCTCACGCGAAGAGTTGACTCATTGGAAAATACTCTGATGCTGGGAGGGATTGGGGGCAACAGGAGAAGGGGACCACAGAGGATGAGATGGCTGGATGGCATCACTGACTCGATAGACGTGAGTCTGAGTGAACTCCGGGAGTTGGTGATGGACAGGGAGGCCAGGCGTGCTGCGATTCATGGGGTCGCAAAGAGTCGGACACGACTGAGCAACTGATCTGATCTGATCTGATCTGAAAGCACAAACTTATATAAGAGCATATAATTCATCCTGTTGAACGAAGTAGTTATAGGCGAAGATGCTGTCTCAACAACACCAAATGAAATTGTAATAGAACACTCAACACAATATTTGCTGCCATCACCTTTTAAATACAAATGGACGGAGGAGCCTGGTAGGCTGCAGTCCATGGGATCACTAAGAGTCAGACATGACTGAGCGACTTCACTTGCGTTTTTTCTCTTTCATGCATTGGAGAAGGAAATAGCAACCCACTCCAGTGTTCTTGCCTGGAGAATCCCAGGGACAGGGGAGCCTGGTGGGTTGCCGTCTATGGGGTCACACAGAGTTGGACACGACTGAAGTGACTTAGCAGTAGCAGCAACATTCATAAATTATGAGAAGTCAGCGTTGCTGCTGCTATTCAATCGCTGTCATGTCCAACCCAATGACCCCATGAACTGTGGCATGCCAGGCTTCCCTATCCTTCACTATCTCCTGGAGTTTGCTCAGATTTGTGTCCACTGAGTCAGTGATGCTATCTAATCATATCCTCTTGCCACCACTTCTCCTTTTGCCTTCAATCTTTCCTAGCATCAGGTTCTTTTCTAATGAGTCATCTCTTTGCATCAGGTGGCCAAAGTATTGGACTTCAGCTTCAGCATGAGTCCTTACAATAAGTATTCTGGGTTGATTTCCTTTAAGATTGAGTAGTTCGATCACCAAGAAATTCTCAAAAGTCTTCTCTAGCACCCAAACTGCAAAACATCAGTTCTTCTGCACCCAGCCTTCTTTAGGGTCCAACTCTCACATCCATATATGACTACTGGAAAAACCATAGTTTTGACTATATGGACCTTTGCTGGAAAAGGTCTCTGCTTTTTAATGTGCTGTCTAGGTTTGACATAGCTTTTCTTCCAAGGAGCAAGAATTTTTAATTTCATGGCAGCACTCACTATCTGTAGTGATTTTAGAGCCCCAGAAAAGAAAAGCTGGCACAGTTTCTACTTTTCCCCATCTATCTGCCATGAAGTGATGGGACCAGATGCTATCTTTGTTTGTATTTTGAATGTTGAGTTTTAAGCCAGCTTCTTCCCCCAGCCTCCCCTGGAATTCTCTCTCTCTCTCTTTTTTCCCCCTTATAATCTAATCAATGTTGGCAGTTTGATTTCTTTTTCCCCTGGTTTTTCAAAATCCAGCTTGTACATCTGGAAGTTCTCAGTTCACATAGTACTGAGCATATCTGGAAGGATTTTTAGCTTTACCTTGGTAGCATGTGAAATGAATATAGTTGCATTGTAGTTTGAACATTCTTTGGCATTGCCTTTCTTTGGCATTGGAAGGAAAACCAACCTTTTCCAGCCCTGTGGCCACTGCTGAATTTTCCAAATTTACTGACATTACTCAATGGAATTTCCTGTGGAATATAAAGCAGAGTCAGGAAGTAATCAGTCAGTATTAAGTAGTTGTGAGGGGCTTTTTCCATGACAGAGGAGAGAAGAATTGTTGAGTTACGGTTCAGTTCAGTTCAGTCGCTCAGTTGTGTCTGACTCTTTGCGACCCCATGAATCGCAGCACGCCAGGCCTTCCTGTCCATCACCAACTCCCGGAGTTCACTCAGAACTCAAGTCCACAGAGTCAGTGATGCCATCCAGCCATCTCATCCTCTGTCGTCCCCTTCTCCTCCTGCCCCCAATCCCTCCCAGCATCAGGGTTTTTTCAAATGAGTCAACTCTTCGCATGAGGTGGCCAAAGCATTGGAGTTTCAGCTTCAGCATCAGTCCTTCCAGTGAACACCCAGGACTGATCTTCTTTAGGAATTAATGTTATTGCAACATAAAAAGTTATGTGAGAAGAAAACAGTAACAAAAGGACTACACAGGTGGTGAGAAAGCTGAAAAGAAATGTTGAGTGTGGTGAAATTTCAGGAAATCTTCCATTGTACGTGATAAAAAAATTATTAAAGGAGATCTCACAATAATTTTCTTAATAGCCTTAACCAAAATAAGTGTCCATAATAACTCTAAGAAAGGAGGGTATATTCCTGTGTCACAGGATCTAGTTCCTAGCTCTAACACCCTATGAGTCCATGGTGGGCCCAGGTTATTTAAGGAACTACTTCAAGGGCATTTAATTGCTTTTCATATTCAAAAAGGAAAAAGGGAATCCATAACTGGGATGTCCAAGGAAGGTGAGTACTTCAAGCTTTCCTTTCAGACCTTGAAGGCTATGTCATCCAGACCTTTGCAAATTTGGACTGGAGTTGCTATTGTTTAGTTTAAGATATAGAGATCTGACAATAAGAGAGAAATGTTAAATCCAATTTTGGCAATAACAAACTAGCCTGAGAGTACGTGATAGTGACATTTATGTGTGTGTTCTGAATCTAGGTGCAGCTCTTATCTTGATATTAGATGCCCTAAAGGTTGAACCTGAGTTTGGGCAAGCTGCAGTTTTTCCCTGATGACTTTATGTCCCTTTAAGGCTAATGTCTCTTCACAACTGTTTTCTCATGAAGAGGTTTGAGAAGAACAAAGCAGATGATCCACATATTGCAACAACACAGGGCCTCTGGGGAAATTTATATCATTCATATCAGCCTTCAAGATTTGTTAGAAATAAGGACTTGCAGCAAAACCCTGAAGCAATGCTAAGTGAAGACAAAAGGCACTGGCTAGCTTCATCAACTGGATTACTAAAGAATGCAATGCATAAATCAATTACACTTGGAGAACTTACTTTAGTGGGAATAGATGTTAGAACATCTGCTATAACATAGATGTTAGTAACTAATGTAGGATTAGTAACAACAGAATGTCAAGAGAGATATTGTTATTTATTGCTTGGAAATCCTGGACAAACCTCCTCCTTTGACTCTGGTTTTCTCCTGGCTAAAGGATAGTATTATGGGGGTTAGTGTAAGCGAAAATGAAGCCTTGAGCCTTGTAATATTTTATTAAGAGATTTATACTTTGAAGGATATTCAAAATGTAATACTTAGAGGATATCAGTTCATTCTAGGGTGAGGTCTTAGTGGACCTATTTGAATCTTGAAGGGAGTTGCACTATGAATTTTGCCAATATCTGTTGGAGATTTTGCCCATGAGAAATGTGATAGCTGACTCAATATGGACAAAGAATTAGTGTTTTCAGAATCAGCTTTAGTACTGTCATTGATGGAACAATAAAGGGCATCAAAAGTCATTTAATTCACCTGGTTGGTGACTTGGATGACTACCATCAAATTCTAGAACTTTTTTGCTTTATTTGGGAGTAAGTATTTCTATCAAAACACTGCTATAAGAAGTCTTAGCAAATTAAGTGGTTGGGGCAGAGGAATTAAGGAGCCAAGAGTGTGTATCTCTCAAAGAGCGTAAATAAAAGAGTATTGTTTCTGAGAAACCTCTTTAGTTCATTAGAGATCCTCACAACTTTGACTGTTTCAGTACTTTGAGGCAGGGGCTGTTTTATAATGGTGGGGTGAGCTTGAAGACTTTCTTGTTCTTAGCTTGTTTGTCTCAGTGAATTTTAAATTCATGTTTTACAGAAAGACAATCTTAGACTCCTCAAAATATCAATTGAAATAAGCACTTCACTCAGTTTTGGAAATTTTTGAGCTATTGTAATCCAGTTGAAAAGGAAATTAAATTGGGGGATTTCAAAAGTTCCTCATGATGGCCATTGATAGTCTAAATTGCTTTTGGTCAGATTGGTTAGTTACAAATACCTATGAGGAAGGATGGTGGTTTTTAAATATTAAACTGATCAGACACTCTGTAGAGGGACATGCTAAATATATTTAGAATATTGCAATCTCATTTCTCAGAGGTTTTTCTCTAGAGGAAAGCACCATTTTCTAATAGATGAAACAATTTTCAGCACAAACAGCTCTGTTCAAACAGGTTGCAAACCTGAGTACCAGAAAGTTAAAAAAACAAAACAAAACAAAAAACAGCTTGGTCCTAGAGGAGAAAGGTTGAAGGCATTTTCAGCCATTTTTCTGAGAATGCACCCTTCAAAGGATTAGGTCAAAGTCTGTAACAACACAGTTTCATTTAAAGCAGTCCCTTCAAGAGTTATTGGACCAAAGGCACTTCCAGACAGCTTCAGTTGAAACAGTTTGACCTCAAGATTGGACCACATCACCAAATGAGAACTTATATACAAAATAAGGCCTTAACCAGAAAGATAAAAGTTTTAAACAGATCCCAAAGAAAGCCTGCATGCGTTCTGTCTTCCAACTTTTTGTGACCCCAGGGACTGTAGACGGCCGGGCTCTTCTGTCCATGGGATTCTCCAGGTAAGAATACTGGATTGGATAGCCATTCCCTTCTCCAGGGGATCTCTCCAGTCCAGGGATCGAACATGGGTCTTCCACATTGCAGGCATATTCTTTCTCATCTGAGCCACCAGGGAAATGAAGCCTGGAGAGGTTCAAATGCAAAAAGTCTATGAGCTCAGATCCAGGAGAAAGAAGAACCTTAACCCCCAAGATTGACAAAAAATTAGTGAATGACAGTGGGGTCTATTATGAGCATCAGACCCTTACTCACCAACTCTGGAGACTTAATGAGTATTCTCTGCTCTCTGTACAGGCCACCATATGCTGAACTCAAACAAATAGACTGTAAGATATTTCTCCAGAAAAGATGATTTATTGGGGATCAGCAGAGAATTGCAGCTTGGGGTCTGCAAACATGAGAAGCCATGTGCAAGTTCTCACATGCCAAATGAAGGACACATTTGTGGAGGGGAAATAAAGTTGGGAGGGCTATAGCAAATAGAGAGTCCATGGCTTTTCACTGGATGAGTTCAACCAGAAAAGAAGGGGAATTGTCTTCCTGTTGTGCTGTTTTGGCTCAGCGTGTGAGGGCTTGCCCTTCTAGTCTCCCAGCTCAATTTGCTTGAGCTTTCTGTTTACAAACTGTACAAAGTGATATTTATTTATTTATTTATTTATTTATTTATTTTGGTAGCAATATGGAAGATTTACTTTTCCCAATGTACAAGGAACCTAATTATTTTATTCACTTTTTTTAAAATTTTATTTTATTTTTAAACTTTACATAATTGTATTAGTTTTGCCTAATATCAAAATGAATCCGCCACAGGTATACATGTGTTCCCCATCCTGAACCCTCCTCCCTCCTCCCTCCCCATTCCATCCCTCTGGGTCGTCCCAGTGCACCAGCCCCAAGCATCCAGTATCGTGCATCGAACCTGGACTGGCAACTCGTTTCATACATGATATTTTACATGTTTCAATGCCATTCTCCCAAATCTTCCCACCCTCTCCCTCTCCCACAGAGTCCATAAGACTGTTCTATACATCAGTGTCTCTTTTGCTGTCTCGTACACAGGGTTATTGTTACCATCTTTCTAAATTCCATATATATGCATTAGTATACTGTATTGGTGTTTTTCTTTCTGGCTTACTTCACTCTGTATAATAGGCTCCAGTTTCATCCACCTCATTAGAACTGATTCAATGTATTATTTTTAATGGCTGAGTAATACTCCATTGTGTATATGTACCACTGCTTTCTTATCCATTCATCTGCTGATGGACATCTAGGTTGCTTACATGTCCTGGCTATTATAAACAGTGCTGCGATGAACATTGGGGTACACGTGTCTCTTTCCCTTCTGGTTTCCTCAGTGTGTATGCCCAGCAGTGGGATTGCTGGATCATAAGGCAGTTCTATTTCCAGTTTTTTAGGGAATCTCCACACTGTTCTCCATAGTGGCTGTACTAGTTTGCATTCCCACCAACAGTGTAAGAGGGTTCCCTTTTCTCGACACCCTCTCCAGCATTTATTACTTGTAGACTTTTGGATCGCAGCCATTCTGACTGGTGTGAAATGGTACCTCATAGTGGTTTTTATTTGCATTTCTCTGATAATGAGTGATGTTGAGCATCTTTTCATGTGAAACACATTATTCTATTTACTCCATTATGGAAAGGAATAAATACCTGAATCCAAAAGAATGAGGAAATCCAATTATTTTATTTTATATTATAGGCAGCATAAATATGAACTAACCTCCATTGATATGTGGTTAGTTAATATAAAAAATATACAGAGAAATAACTTTCCAAGTGGAAGAAATCAGCTCTCTGCTTTATATTTATGAATCAAAAACTAGACTATCAAAAAGTTTTTTCTAGCTATTAGAATATCTATTGATATTAGCATTTCTGTATTCTGATGCAAGAATATCTTACTAAATTGCTTCTATTCATGGTCACTTGAACATTATGAGTTCACAGGTAAATTTAGAATTTATCTATACTATAAATATAAGCCATTAAAACATCAGTTATAGATTTTTTCCAGAAACTTTATATTCATCTGTAGAATATTTATAGTCTGGTCAGCAAGAAGACTAACTTATCTAAAATATTTCAGTAAAATTAAGAAAAAAAAAATGCCCAGCCTTATCAGGAGAGCATTTTGTTCTGAGTTTGGTACTTTATCACTCCATTCAAATGAAAAGCCCTAGGTCCTTCATCATAAGTCTTATCACAACTGTTATTTCAATTGTTATACAATGATCTTAAACTCCTTAGTATTGCCTGAGCATTGTTTTCCATATTTGCTTCTAAGTCTCATTGGCATCAGATCAGATCAGATCAGATCAGTCATTCATTCGTGTCCGACTCTTTGCGACCCCATGAATCGCAGCACGCCAGGCCTCCTTGTCCATCACCAACTCCCGGAGTTCACTCAGACTCATGTCCATCGAGTCAGTGATGCCATCCAGCCATCTCATCCTCTGTCATCCCCTTCTCCTCCTGCCCCCAGTCCCTCCCAGCATCAGAGTCTTTTCCAATGAGTCAACTCTTCACATGAGGTAGCCAAAGTACTGGAGTTTCAGCTTTAGCATCAGTCCTTCCAAAGAACACCCAGGGCTGATCTCCTTCAGAATGGACTGGTTGGATCTCCTCGCAGTCCAAGGGACTCTCAAGAGTCTTCTCCAACAACACAGTTCAAAAGCATCAATTCTTCGGTACTCAGCCTTCTTCACAGTCCAACTCTCACGTCCATACATGACCACAGGAAAAACCATAGCCTTGACTAGACGAATCTTTGTTGGCAAACTAATGTCTCTGCTTTTGAATATGCTATCTAGGTTGGTCATAACTTTCCTTCCAAGGAGTAAGCATCTTTTAATTTCATGGCTGCAGTCACCAATTCTACAAATACACATTTTTTAAATTGTTGTTGCTGTTTTTGTTACTAAGTGTAAGACCTACACTTGTTCCTCAATGTGTCATTCAACAAACCTAAGGCCTCATTGACTCTGAATTCTGTTAACCTGTGATACCAAAACTCTAGAATCAGAATCCTGTCAAAAGCTTCTAGATTATTGTACCTGCCCCCAGAGTTTAAAATTCATTATGAGCCCAAGAATTCGTGTGTCTAAGAAGGTCCCATCTGACTCTATTCCTGCTAGTCTGGAAATATGTATTAAAATGTTCAAAAAGTTGAAGTAAAAGCTACCCAAATGTTTAATAGTTTGGTTCAGTTGGTGAATTTGTTTCTAATCCACATAGATGTTCTTGTATCTAAGCAACATAACCTATTCCAATATAACATGAATACATTTCATATGATTTCTTGAAAGTCTGAATAGAATGCCTTATCGAAACCTTTTTTTAACTGTGCACATTTAACTATTTCTGATTGGTAAATATAGAAATATCATTATTACTTACTTATTGCATTATTTTACAAATTTAAAGTATCAACATTTTGATGTTTCTAATTCAGACATGAAATGAGTTTAAAGATACTTTCTGTCATGTCCATATTCACTAAGAAATGTGTAAAAATGAACAGAAGTAAAATCATGTTCAAATTACAACTTTTTAGCATTTTTATATTTGTCCGGTTATAAAAAGCAGGAATAAAAGTATGTGTTGAAATAACATGGCCTAGCTTTAACTTCATGTAACAATTTCAGTATCTGTGCCCAAACCATTACCTAACTATATCCTTTCCTATGATTTCTAGTGGTCAGCTATGATAAATATAATTGGTCTTCAAGTCTTACATTACATTGTAATTTATCCCAAGTATAAAACCTTCGTTGACTTTAGTTTTCCCAAATATGCCAAAGTTAGTTTTGCTGTGGAAGTAAAAATGTACATTATTCAATATTAAATTTAACTTCCTTTACCTACTACACAATTATCTTGGGTGAAACTAGCTGTCACAAATCAAAGGAACATTTGTTTAAGGTTAAATCTTTCTCCTGGAGAAATGTTACTTACATTTGAGTGAAAAAAATGAGTATATTTTTCCTAATCCCAAAAGTCAGATCTCACTGTACTATTGTTTGACATAAATTATGTGTGTGTGTATGTGTGTGTGTGTCTGCTTTAGAGTGTGACATTTTATATGGTGAATGTTAAATTCAGATGTTCATTGTCTTATTCAATTAAGGCAGCTGTTGAGTGAATTTTCAAAAAGGTTGTTGCTATGCCAATATCAGTTCCTACATTTAGAATGCAATGCTAATTTTATCATGCAGTGATATCAATTTTAAACAGACATCGTTCCACCATTTGCTCCTCCATTTATTAGATGTGTATTCAATACTCAGCCTATGACAGGTACTGTGTTAGGAATGCATGGATGAACAAAAGGTTCTTTCTGGCATAATCTATAGATTTGGGGAAAAAATGTTATTTTTCAAAAATGTATCCAAGAAATTGGTGAATCCTTACTATAACTAATTATAAATCTTCAGAGGCTTTTTATTTATCTGAATAAAGCTGCAACACTTAAAATAATTTTGTAAAGTATTTTCTGAAAATGTCTTCAGAGCTGTGATACTTTATTCTGGATATTCTGAAAATTTAGAAAAAAAAAATCTCAGTTTATGTGGATATTTAGATTTATAGTAGACTTTTCTTTTTAGTGAACACCCTTTCTCATTCATACCACCTACTTATCAATGAATATCTCAGCACACTTGAATTTGATTTTATTAGACTGGATACTCAACCGAAGTAAATAAATCAAAGCTTCTTCCCCTAAAATTCTGACTCAAGAAGCTGCTGAGAAATAGAAAATAATGATCACCTGAATTATAAGTGTAAAGGTACATAACATCAGAGATGATATTACTTAGGGGAGTAATAGAGGACAACTGGTTTTTCTTACCAAATGAAGAAGGGAATATACAGATGCACATGAAACAGGAAGTAACTCCCTAGGGAATTAGGAAATCCTAGGATATGATTTGGAGAAGGAAATGGCAGTCCACTCCAGTGTTCTTGCCTGAAGAATCCCAGAGATGGCAGAGCCTGGTGGGCTGCCATCTATGGGCTCGCACAGAGTCGGACACGACTGAAGCGACTTACCAGCAGCAGCAGAAGCAGGATATGATACTGATATTCCAATTCTAGAAACCCTCTCTTGACTTGAGCCAGTTTATGTTTTACTTGAAATTACAAGCTTATTGAATACAACAGAAAATATTTTGTCTTCTGAAAACAATTGCAGATAATATGAAGCAAGTCTGCTGAAGAAAAATTCAGTAATTAAACTGTTTATGGTCCAAATAATCTATGAAGTTATAAATAAAGGGATATCTTATACTCCCAGGTACAATATTTTGAAAGTTAGTTAGATTATAAAGTATTTTGACAATTCTTTTTAAAATTTCTAAGCAGAAAGAGCAGTTGCACCACAGTTTGGGAAATGCCTTTACTATTAAATAGTAATTTCCCTCAAAGTGAGAATAGCACATTCTCATATTTTGCAATGCTTTTTAAATGAAACAAAACTTATTGGTTTAAATATTTTTTTATATGCAGCCTCACAAACTTTAGTATTATCAATTTTCAGTTCTAATTATGGATATCCAAAATTAAGAAGAGATGCATTATGCTCTAGAGTGTATAGATAAAACTCGATTTTGAATCAAACATTATTCACCATGAAGTTTTTCATGGAAAGAAATGTTTATAATCTTTTTCAAAAGAATATATTAAAAGTTGCTGAGTTCCCACCACCTGTTCCTGACAGCTATTGCAGCGTAAGTAATACATCACAGGGGTGATGGCAATCTGATGATGTATTGGAACTATACATCATTGTGGTGACGGCAGTTTAATGACAGATGAGTAATACATCTTCAGGTAAAGCTCTCAAATTTAGGCCTGCCTGGAAAATAGAGTTTCTGGAAGGAGAAAACATCTTATCAACTTTATAAAAGAATGCAGGTAATAAAACATAGTTTGCTAAATCAGAGGGCTATAAGTTTGGGTGCAGAAATTGGTGTATTTTAATATCCATATGTTTTTTCTTTCAGCAAGTCCAAATACATTTTGTATTAAAAGGTGTTCCTATTTTTTTGGTCTTTATACTTCATTTATTCATCATTTCAACATGTATCATTGTGTATTTCTGATTCATTTTTTTCCTTGGAGCTGGAAGAAATTTCTTTTTAGATAAGAATATTTGGAACCAGAACCAGTCATACTCCTCTTGCTAATAAAATCTCCTTTACTCTGTAATGGTAGAGATTTTATTTGCCACTTTATTTCTCCTTTTTCTGCCTTTAATAAGCTGTTCAAAATGCATTTTGGAGGGTATAATTTCTTTAAGGGCTTAAGTTGTTTTTTATCCCTACATGGATATAAGGAACCATAAGCTTTGATTTCTTATACTTAGTAAGGGGAAAATAAAGAAAGAAATCTTTGACAAAGACTATTAATATTATATTTTTTAAGAAAGATTATTATTCTCTATCTACATTAAAAAGTACATTTACATTACACAATCTTTAACATTTTTAAACTGTTAGAGACTACTGAAGTATGTATTTAATTTTGAAATTTAGGGACAAAATCCTAAAAGATGCATTTCATTCATGGAGTTAAAAGTCATAATAGCAGAAGTCATTGACAACACTTAACGGGACTTGATAAAAGTAATAACGTGTTTTTTTAAACTAAAGCATTATAACAGATTGCCTACAAGAGGTAAAATAGCAGTTATGATGTCAGGCCCAGATTGTGACATTTTGAAAATGTTTATTGTCTTACATTAGGAATCTTATCCCAGGTTTGCCTCTGAGATTAATAACACAGAATATCTAAAATGAAAACTAAGATCAGATTATTCTATTAAACTATTATAAGAAAAATCTATAACCTAGGTCTGGAATTAAAAAATGAATTTACCATACTTTTTCCTTTATTATCTGTTAGATTAAATGAATATATATCTAATTTTCCTCTCTGTTTAGTAAATTGTTCCTGAAGAGGAGAAAATATAGCCAAGGAATATATGGAAACTGAAACACATTGCTAGTTAAGCTGTCTTCGAATTAAAACAGTGATAAATTGCCTGTGAGTGAATCTTAATGGATGATGTTAAATCAGAAATATGGTCTTTTGTGGCAGTCAGACCTGGATTTCAATTTCAACTCTGAGATATCTTAGCTGGGTAATTATGTATGAGACTTAACTATTTGAGTCTCAAACGGATATTCCATTACATTTGCAGATTAATTTAAGCTGATTATTTTTCAGGCACTAAAGACTCAAGAAAAATCTTAGGCCTTTCTCCTTAGGTACCCTAAAGAAGGTAGGTTAGAGGACCTGTTCCAGGAAGGATGCTGTCACCGCAAATACCCAAAATATGAACTAGATGCGGAAGACAGGAAGGAATCTAGCAAAATCTGCTAAAATCCCTTTCTGTGTCCAATTGTCTCTGTCTAGTCCAACAAACATTCGTCAAACACTTCATGTCCATGTGAATTACCTTTCTTCCCTTTGAAGACACAAAAACGTTATCCCTGATATTCTATTTTTCTTTAGCTGAAGATGACATTACAAGTGAGGGTTTTATCCATTTTGGGAAGTTATTCAGTTCTCCTGGGTCTCTCTCATGTATACCTGATACTGAAACCAAGCTGGTGGATCCTGAGGGACCCTTCTAGGTACAAAAGCCCCTTCAAGTTCCTCGTTTCTTGTTTATAGAAAAAGGTTTAGTCTCCCAGGCCTTCCCTGAGTCCCAAAGAGCAGGCACAGTCAGTTACTGATTTGAGAAGTGAAGCAGTGCAGAAACAAAGGAAAAGCAGTTAAACAAGAAAGACAATGACAATAGTTCAGCAATAAAACAGAGACCTAGTTCCTCCTCAAGGGGGATGCGTGATAATCTGTAGGATACCTCTGAGGTTTCTTTCAGAGGTAAGATTTTATTTGTTAAATTAATTAGGGTTATATAAGATGTTAGATTACATAGAAAGCATTGTCAAATAAGACAAAGTATGATAATACTAAGCCTTATTTACCATGTGTTTGTATCAATATATAAATATTCTAAAAATTGTGTAGAATTCCTAGAAATATGATATGTTTTAGTACAATGTTATCACCTGTAATTCTAGTTATTATTTTTAAATGTTTACATCATCCTCTGGGACCCCAATTAGAAATGGACAAAAAGTTAAATGATTTTCTGACTTTATTCTCTTTCCTTCTGCAGCTGCAGCCATCAAAATTGATGCTCATACTAAAAGGACTAAACCCGAGTATCAGAAAGCACCCTGGCTGACTTGCATGCAAAAGCAGTAGCAACAGAATTGAGAAGAATTGTGACACATGCACATGACGTTAATTCTACTTCTGCAAAAAACAAACAAACAAACAAACAAACAAAAAACCAACAAAACCCTTACTGCCAGATGTTTGCCATCTTGGTGTCCTTGCAACATTGAGAAAGTCTGATTCTGAATCAAATAATTTGATGTTGGTAAACAATAGCCACACATTAAATGAAGAACTGGGGCTTTGAGACATCCAAGACAACTGTTTTCAGTTTTTGTGTGTTTTTTTTTTGCATTTCTTCATTGGCCATAGTGTATTAAAAACAAAGACAAACAAAAACTACCTTTCTTTCTAGAGGCCTCAGATCTCCTCTCTCTGGACTCTTTGAACATCTGCAGTTGGAAATCATTCAACTTCCATTTAGTGTGGACATCTTATTGTATCTATGTTTTTTTTTTTTCTGGAAGGGTAGAAGTCTTTTCTTTCCACTGTTCTGATGCTTTCATAGTGGCAAAGACATTTAGAATATGTATTTTCCACTTCAGGAATACCATCAACAATCTCCAGTGATTGAGACACCCACTTCACTGGGCTACTCATACAAGTCTTTGTGAAAATCTTACAAACTTCTTGGAATTACCACTGCTCCTTTAACCCTCAAGCATCAGGCAAAATTGAGACAACCAATGGAAAAAAATGGATTCAAATAGAACAAGTATCAATTACATGGGACTATATGAACTGAGAAGGATGTTCTTTTTTTCCCCTAGACTTAAAGACTTTTTCACTTAAGCTATCTATGACTTACAGTAATTTGGTAAAGTACACCTTTGTCAACAAAGGTAGACTATTTATTTTTTATCTACACTTGATTCTTTCAGAATTCAGAAACTCTCAATATTCTTATTTTCATGACAGTATATTCATCTGCATAAGCTCAGTAATAATCTGTTCTCATTGTAACAGGGCATAAATAGAATTGGCTATACTACCAAGGTTTTGAACAGGAATGTCATATCTGAAAGAGATGTGCACGGGCTGAGATATGATCAGGCAGCTTTAAGAAACTGCTTGGAAAAAATAAACCTGGGAACTTGCCTACAAGGTTCTGGCAAAGCAAATCTGGCAAATTCTTTAAAAAGAATTTATACTCAATTACTATTCTTGCTGCATGTAAGAATATAAATATTCAGGTCAAGTTTAATATAAACATATTAGTTTTACTGTGATTATCTTTAGTAAAACATGGGGGGTAATTGTAAAGAGAAAAATTACATTTTTACCTCTGTAGGCTTCAGATTCTAGCCCTGTTAATTGTCTTTGAGGTTTTGTTATACACTTGCAAACTGGAACTGGATCAATAATTCTTCCAGTTTCCTCAAATGACTCACCAAACTAGTATTTCCAATTTTCCCCTACCCTTCTGATTTGGGAATCACTAAGAATGAAGACAGCCTTCCAAGTGCTACTCTAAAGGGATCTTACCAAGTGCTACTGACCGCTGACACTGTTGCGAAGCTAGAAGGTATTGAGCCTTGGATATACATCTCACAGCTAAGGAGGAATCTACGTGATACCTGGTTCTGTACAAATGTGAAGACCTCAACCTGACAAGAAAGAGAAGTAGCTGACAGCCAGGTAAACTGCTTCTGCCCAAGATGCTGGATCAAGACTTACTGCCTTAGCTAAATACATATCCCTCCCTTTTTTGTTTGTGTATTTGTTTTCTCATTGATCTAGAAATCTAGAAAGACACCACCATCATCTGTATCTCTCAGACCATTGCAAAGGGGGCTACCTTTTCAGATTGCTGTACTTGTCATAGGTTCAGACCTATCTATAATTATCTACATCACGTTTGCCCTCATTCTCTAAGAAATCTCACGAACAGCATCCATCTTTGAAAAGCATTTAGGATGACACTGTATTTCAGGTAGGAGATTCTGTTCCCATATGTGCTAAAGATCTGTTTAACTCCTTAATTGAAGGGGTAGACACAGTAATCCCTGTGATTAAATCTATTCCTTTTTTAGGAGTGAATACAAATTGCTAAAACATTAGCTTCCCAACAAAGATCCTTAAACTGCCTGGCCAAAGTTGTTCTTGAATATAGGAGAGTTCTGGATTATCTTTTAGCTGAATAAGAAGGTATTTGTTATGTGGCCTACACCAGCTGCTGTGCTTAGATTGACATTTGTGGGGAAGTTGAAACTTAGTTAAGTAAAATCATTAAGCAAGCCAGCCACTTGGCTTAAAAAGATGACTCCTTCAACAGGGTCTTTCTTTGATTGGCTTGGGTCTTGGAGACCATAACTTCAAAGTGTACTCCAAATATTGGGAATTACTCTGTTTACTACAATCATAATAATTCCCTTGGCACATTGTATCATCTCAGAAGTTTTAAATAGATGTTTGCAGTGGCTCACCCCAGACAAACAATCTCCCTAAGACTGGAACATCAGAAAAGAAGCAAAGAGAATCACAGATTTATGGGTTTTGAACCTGGAACCATGACTTTTGAATGTCATAGGGATTAAGCAAAAATATCATGTCATCCTAAGGATTAACAAGCTATAGAGCTGTAACTAGTCGGATGCGACTGAAGCGGACTTAGCGTGCACGCATGTGTTGGAGAAGGAAATGGCAATCCACTCCAGTATTCTTGCCTGGAGAATCCCAGGGACAGAGGAGGCTGTGGGCTGTCGTCTATGGGGTCACACAGAGTCGGACACGACTGAAGCAACTTAGCAGCAGCTGCAGCAGCAGAGCTGTAACTGAGAGTGAAGCTAAGACCTTAAATTTTGGTTATACCGCTCAGGCCAAAAATTTTGATCAAAAGGAGGGGAATTGTTAAGAAAATCACAGGCCTACCAAACTTAGACTTAATATTGAATATAACTGCAGTTTTGATCTTCTCCAGAAACATAATCTTACTCAACCATGTGGAATTTTCTGGTCAGTACCAAAGAGGTTATGTGTCATATGCGCCCTTTCTATACCACTCCAGAGAAAAAAAGATGCTATCTGCATGATAAAACCCATGCTGTTCTGCTGTTCTATTCTCCTGCAAAAGAAGATTTTCTGTCCTAAAAATAATCTTTTCTTTTCCTTTTGCTAATAGCTCTCTCACTTTATACTTCTGCTTATTAAAGCCTCCTGTTTTGTATAACCATTTAGAAAACCCTTCAGTTACTAGATGTGATGCTGGCCAACTCATAAATTGTCTATTAAAGTCAATTAGTTCTTTAAATATACTCTCTTGAATTTAGTTTAACACAGTCATGCCTCATGTTTTCTCAAAATGCCAGAATACATTTTAAAGCATAATGAATTTATACCATATATGCATGTGTGTATAAAATTAATGATCTTGCATTATTACATTAATGCAAAAATCTTTCACATATAAGCTATCATTTGGCAATATAAGATATAAAAACTGATAAAACATACTTAGCAGTTAGAGTTCAACTCAACAATGAGAATTTCTCATAAAATTTATTATCAAAATTTAATTTTTTTAAACTCTGCATACTACTAAGGGTCAAAATGCACTAAAAATACAAAAAGTGCTCTACCACCGTATTCTTCAAATTTTTCAAGTTAATGAATGACAAACAAATGTTTTGTTTTTTACTTCTTTACCATTAAACTGTTGATCAGTTGTTATGGAAGTCTGAGTAACAGCTCTGTATAAAACATCCACATACTAATCTATAGAAGCAGTGAATGCTCCATTATTTGGCAAAGATTTAGCAGATGTTAAGAATCTTGATATGAAGAGATTATGCTGGATATTATTTGGTGCACTCCAAATGTAATTACCAGTGTTCTTCTTATAAGAAGAAGGTGAAAGAATATGTCATATAAAAGAGTAGAAGGCAATATGATCAGGGAGGCAGAAATAGGGGTGTTGCAGACACAAAGTAAAGAATTCTCACAGACACCTGAAGCTGAAAGAAACAAGGAATAGATTCTCCCCTAGAATCTTCAAAAGGAGTGAGGCTCAGCTGGCACCTGTTTCTCTGTATCAGCCCTGTGATACTGTGTTCTGACTTTTGGACTCTTTATATATATACAGTTCACTTAAGGACATAGCACAGATGATTTATCTTATTCCACAAACTCCTCATCTTATTGCAAACTCCACAACAGGTAATCCACAGACCACATGCTTTAAAGCTAGTCTGAGTTTAGGTGGCAGCCTGTGCGAGAAGGAAATTTGGGGGAGAATGTGTGTGTGTACTCAGTCACGTCCAACTCTTTATGACCCCATGGACTGTAGCCCACCAGGCTCCTCTTGTCCACGAAAATTTTCAGGCGAGAATACTGGAGTGGGTAATCATTTTCCACCTCCAGAGGATCTTTCTGACCCAGGGATCAAACTTGCATCTCCTGCTTTGGCAGGTGAATTCTTTACCATTATCATTTCCCAGGTAGATTCAGTGTCACCTGGAAAGCCCTTGGGGGAGAATGGATACATGTATACACATGGCTGAATCCCTTTCCTGTTCACGTGAAGCTATCACAACAGTATTTGTTCATTGGCCATACTCAGGTGGTGCAAAGGTAAAGAATTGAGGTGCAGGACACATGAGGTTCATTCCCTGGGTTGGGAAGATCCCTGGACTAGGAAATGGCAACTCACTCCAGTATTCTTGTCTGGAAATTTCCATAGACAGAGGAGCCTGGCAGGTTATAGTCCATGAGGCTGCAAAGAATTGGACACAGCTGAGCAACAAAGCATGCACATACATACTTGAATATAAAATAAAAAGCTTAAAAATAAAAGCTATTCTATTACTTCTCTTAACATTAATCAAACCTCATTTTTTTTTTAATTTCCATCACTTTTCTTAATTCTCAAGTAAATGAATGTCATTTCAAATCCACAAATTTAAAAGCTCCGTGCTTTTTCCTTAAAACTACTCATGGAAAATCTTGAAAAACACTAGCAACAATTTCTTTCCTTATACTTTTGTATTCAAAGATACTTTTATTTAATCCTATATGCTACTGATTACTTTTATATAATCCCCCAAACCTAGGGGACAATTTCATTCCCATTCTTATGTTTACTCAGTTTTGGAAAAAGCCAATTTTGTTGGTCAGATGAAAGTCAACGTGTAAATGAAAAATGCATCTGTTTAGTAATCTTTCTGTTCTTCTGTATTCAATGGATTAACATATTTGGTAGCACTAATTTAAAGCAATTTTGTAAATAAATGTTTTATTTAATATAATAGAAACATCTCTACTAAACTAATATTCATAGAAACATGCATATGTTTTTGATGTTATTCAAAGTACTTAGTAATTAGATTCATACCTCTGACCTAGAATATTAACATTAAAATTGTAAATAACAAGATCTCTTTATTAATGGAATAAAAATGTTGCAGATAGTAGTAAATAAAAAGCCAATAAGTTTTGCTTTTTCATAACAATTGTATTGAAAGAAATGCGGTGCATTTTCCTTAAAGGGATGTTATGCATTTACATTCAAAAAGTGTGTTTATTTACTGCCAAAGATTATGTTTCCTTTACCAAATATTTATTTTAGATTCATTTGTATAAATATTGTCTTATCTGTAGCTACATATATGTGTATAACAAGTAGGAAGAATAGGTAGCCCTGAAATACACTGATGTAAAAAATATTTATTCAGAGTCAGTTGTAATTTATGCAGTCTGTTATGATTCCTAATAAAGTCATTGTGATTTTTCTTTTCTGTAAACTACCAATGGGATTATTATTTCCCTGCAATGAATCAATTTAAATAGTTATCAGGTACTTATTCAAATATTTCAAATCTGGTTTCCCCTTCCTATTTATAAGCACTTTTCTGTATCCAAAACAAATTGCTACTGGCATTTATCTTTTGTGAAAGAAGAAAAGATCTAACCTTTTTTTCTTACAGATAATGTATCTTAGAGACTACACTTACATGCACAAAACAATTGAATTATTTAGACTAACATAACTAGCTCTCAGGCAAATTATCAAATCTACAATATAGATAAACGTGGTCCACATGCAGGGATTGGGGAAAAAATTTATAAGTACTAACCTAGAGGGACTTGTAGAGTAGGAAGAAAATGCTCTAGAACAATTTCTACCTTATATAATCTTCCCTTGCTTTATGAATATTGCTTGAATCATTCTAATATTTTGCAAAAGAGTATCCCTCAGAAAATACAGCTAGAGGTACTACATAGACCTTCTAATCCACTAGCAGATTTATTAGATAAGGTATCTGCAGGAAGGAATCTGAGTTCTTTCCCCTTCAAGTGTTGGGCATTATCTTACGTGGTAAACGTATGACTTTTCTTTGCTTACTAGGTACAAACCAAAAAACAGAACATAGCATAATGCATTTCAATTTATATGTGCAATCAAGAAATTTTTCTTATATTATATATATTCAGTGTATGTTTGTTTTGTATATTCAATGTATATTTATGTTATGTGTTAATAGATTTAAATTTACCTCACTTGAAATTGCTTATCTGTTGTGTGATCTTGTCCTGTTCTAGATTATACTGACTATCTTCCATTGTTATAAACAGAAAATAATATTAATCAAGACACTCTCAGTAAAACTCAATGTTCGTACCTGTTCATCATCATAGCTACAGGCTCCATGTGGCTATTGAACACTTAAAATGTGACCAGTCATAATTGCAATGCACTGGAAGTGTAAAATACACACTGAATTGTTGTTATTGTTGTTTAGTCAGTCATTTCAGACTCTTTTGCAACCCCATGGACTGTAAGCCAGGCTCCTCTGTTTACGGGATTTTCAAGGCAAGAATACTGGAATGAGTTATTATTTCCTCCTCTAGGGAAGCTTACCAAGCCAGAAATGGCACCCCTATCTCTTGCATTTCCTGCATTAGCAGGCAGATTTTTTTTTTTTTTTTTTTTACTACTGGACCACCAGGGAAGCCCACACATGGATAGCAAATATTAAATACCAAAAAAAGTATATAAAACGTCTCAAGAATATTTTTTATATTGGTGATGTGTGGAAGAAGCATTTGAGATATTTTGGGGTTAAAAAAACAAAATTAATTTCACCTTGTTTCTTTTAAATTTTTAATTGGCCCCCAGAAAGTTAAAATTATATACGTCACACTCAATATATTTCTATTAAATGGAGCTATTTTATATCATTAAGTAGTTTATAAATTATATGCAAAGGGAATGTCTCATTTAATCATCATTAAATTAAAAAATCAAAACTCAATGGGGCTAATTGGCTTGGCTACCTTACCTAACTCATAAGTAAATGAATCTTCTGTCTCCAAATCCTTTTTTACTTTTTCCAAATTATTTGCAAGGTGCTTAGCTTGAACTTTGCTTAGGAAGATGGCAAGAGTTGAAGTCCTGAAAATTAAAGGTATTTTTTTTACTTCAATTTTAAAAACATTTCTACAAATGAGAATTTTGTGATCTGGTTTACTAATAAATCAAATTTAAAAAATTAAATTTAAATAAAGTGGACATAATAAGAATAATTATTATTTACTGATTTGACTACTGGTAGCATGGATTTTTTTTTTACTTTCTGAAATATTTTTGAGCTATTTATTTATGTTTTTTACTCTGATCTATATTTGTGTTGCATACTTTGGGAGTTTACTAAAAATATTAAGGTTATAGTTTCAGAATCTAAAAAACTATAAAATTTGCTATAAAGATATTCATTTGATGATGCCATAAACACTTTATTTACAGATAATTTGGTACACGTAAATCATTAATAGCTGGTAAACATGAAAAGGTCCCATTCTGGTACCAAGTAACTAAGCTTCTTGTGATGGTTTTAGGAAATTGTAATAAAAACATGATGTAAAAATATCTGCAAAATATCAGTTTGCAAAAGCATACAAAAGTTTATTTGGTAAAATTGGAAATGAATAACAAAAATAATAGTAAAAATATTTCAAATGATATAACATTAACTTTATTATTTTCTTACTAAATGTGAATCACATGTTTATTTAGCCTAAGTACATATTATAATGGCTTCCCAGATGGCACAATAGTAAAGAATCTGCCTGCAATGCAGGAGACACAGGAGACTCAGGTTTGATGCTTGGATTGGGAAGATCCCTGGAGAAGGAAATGGCTACTCAGTCCAGTATTCCAGCCTGGAAAATTCCATGGAAACAGGATCCTGGTGGGCACCTGTCCAAGGGGTTGCAAAAAAGTCAGTCACAACTGAGCGACTTAGCACACATATTATAATTTGTATTACCTTAGTCAGTCATGTCCAACTCTTTGTGACCCCATGGACTGTGGCTCACCAGGCTCCTCTGTTCATGGGGATTCCAGGCAAGGATTCCCCATGCAGTGGGTTGCCATGTCCTCCTCTAGGGGTTCTTCCCAACCCAGCTCTCCCACATTGCAGGCAGATTCTTTACTGTCTGAACCACCAGGGAATCCCAAGAATACTGGAGTGGGTGGTAGCCTGTCCATTTTCTAGGGGATCTTCCCAACCCAGGAATCGAACCGGGGTCTCCTGTACTGCAGGTGGATTCTTTACCAGTTGAGCTACCAGGGAAGCCCACTTTTATCTTATATTTGCATATGTTTGAAATTTCATTAAATTCTTTAGGAAAACAAGCTCAAATTTTAATGACTAATTAAAAATACCTATGGTTCTATTGATAGACTTTTATGTAATCATCTGCTGTCATCATTGTAAAATGTGTTGGAGTAATGTAAAATCATGGGTTTTGAAGCCAGTCTTAAAATAATCTGATTTCAGTCATACCTTGGCTCACTTATTGATTGATTGATTGATAGTCTGGAGAAAATCTTAAGTGGTGATATGTTTCATTGTGTCGGGATAAAGTCAGTAAAGGATAAATTATAAACCTAAAGCAGTTTGTCTTCCCTTTGTCATACTTAGTGTAGAGGTTTTATAATCCATCACAGTATAATCAGCATAACATTTTAAATACAGTATCCACTTCAAACTAACTTACTGTTTCTTTATCAGTATTCTCTATTAGAAAATGGAATTCATAATTTGACTTAAAAGGTTAGACTAACATATGTCAATTTTGATCTAAGTATTTATCAATAACTAAGTACAAAGGATGATAAATGATCTTGAATTTGAAGGAAATGGCAACCCACTCCAGTGTTCTTGCCTGGAGAATCCCAGGGGCGGGGGAGCCTGGTGGGCTTCCCTCTATGGGGTCGCACAGAGTCAGACACGACTGAAGCGACTTAGCAGCAGCAGCAGTAAAAATTTATTTTTAAAAATTTGTGTTCATTTGGTACATAATGTTAGGTAAATGAATTTTCACTCTCTTCTGAAGCTCCATTTTGCCAATGAAAGAAAAAGAAGGAAAAATGTATCTATATATAAAACTCATCCATTCTTCAGATTAGTATTTTAAAATGCTTCAGAAACATTCCTTAGTAAGCCAGACAAAAAACCATTAAAACTGGTATCATAAGAATTGGAGACAGAGATAACCATGACAGTTCCCAGGATGATACTTCTATTTAATACATTTGGGGAAGTAGGTGGCAAAAGCAGAGGCATGACTTTCGTTAAGAAAAAGGGAAAGAGCTGATTTCTGGAAGGCACAGGCAAGCCTCCTCCTCAAATATCAACAAGGGCAAACACCAGTGATTCTTTCAGGAATCATTTCAATAGAAAGTCAAATACTCCAGAAAAGGGACCTTTATACACTCGAAACCTATTTAAAACTGTATGGTCTTATGTATGTTAGTTTCGACTTTGTTTACTTTTCCTTAATGTCTTGAGAGTCCCTTAGACTGCAAGGAGATCCAACCAGTCAATCCTACAGAAAATCAGTCATGAATATTCATTGGAAGCTCTGATACTGAAGCTGAAACTCTAATACTTTGGCCACCTCATGCGAAGAACTGACACATTTGAAAAGACCCTGATGCTGGGAATGATTGAAGGTGGAGGAGAAGTGGATGACAGAGGATGAGATGGTTGGGTGGCATCAGTGATGTGATGGACATGAGTTTGAGTAGGCTCCAGGAGTTGGTGATGGACAGCGAGGCCTGGCGTGCTGCAGTCCATGGGGTCACAGAGAGTCGGACATGACTGAGGGACTGAATTGAACTGAATGTCTTGGGAGTTGGGCTTCCCTGGTGGCTCAGCTGGTAAAGAATCTGCCTGCAATTCAGGAGACCTGGGTTCAATCCCTGGGTTGGGAAGATCCTCTGGAGAAGGGAATGGCTACCACTGTGGTATTTTGGCCTGAAGAATTCCACGGACTGTGTAGTCCATGGGGTCACACAGAGTCGGACATGACTGAGCAGCTTTCACTTAAGGTCTTGGAGTTAAGTGAACTTAACAAGTTAACAGTAAAAAGGGAATGGTTTTTTCAGTTTTCCTAAGGGATTAGAAATGTTATGAGAAAGCATCTGCTTTACAGGCCACTGAGGTAGAATGGAGAAAACAAAGTAAATAAATGAACATAGACTATGCTGCTACTGCTGCTAAGTCATTTCAGTCGTGTCCGACTCTGTGCACTCCCATAGAGGCAGCCCACCAGGCTCCCCTGTCCCTGGGCTTCTCCAGGCAAGAACACTGGATTAGGTTGCCATTTCCTTCTCCAATGCATGAAAGTGAAAGGGAAGTTGCTCAGTCATGTCCGACTCTTCTCGACCCCATGGACTGCAGTCTACCAGGCTCCTCTGTCCATGGGATTTTCCAGGTGAGAGTACTGGAGTGGGTTGCCATTGCCTTCTCCGTTCAAATGATGGCACAATTTACTATTTAAAAAGGTAAAGTTTTTAAAAAATTAAAATTAATACAAATAGGATAATATCTCTAGGTCTGTTGTGTTGAGTTAATTCAGCATTTGAAGTACCTTTATAATGTCTGAACATTTTAGAAAGTGATTGCTTAATATTTGAAATTCTATTAGAAATGATCTACATGAAAGTGTTTGTTAATTCACATAACTGACTTTAGAGCTATCTTGTCATTGGTGAAATGAGTGGGACTCAAAATAGAAGGTTATTTAAGAAGTGTTCAGGTCCTGCTATTTGTCAATGAATAAGACAGATAACAGCAGATAAACTCAATATTTAGTAACACTGGGATAGCAATCAAGATTGTGAGCATCGTGAGTTATGCTACATACCATTTTAAAAAGGACTCTATTTTTCTAAATTATCAAAATACAGTTATACCTGTGTATATCAGGCGTGGTGAGCTAAGATTGTCAGGCCAGAGAATGGGGCTTCTCAGAACAACAGAAGAGTTTGATTGTCTCTCTGCCTGTTTATGTACAATCAATGTTTATAGCTTGGGCCAGAATTTGGATCTAAGAATTTCTTTGTCCTTACAACTTAACATTTTTTGATTAGGTAAATCAGTTGAAGTCATTTTCCAGCGTATTGTGCATTGGGTTATATGTGAATTAATGGGGGTAAAGACTTGTCCTTATTCTCAGGAAGTTTACTCTTCAGCCTAACTGCTGATACTTTTTTATTTTTTTCAAAATATCCCTCTATACACAGAATTCGGAAACTTGTACCCATTGTATATGCTAAGAATAAAACAAACAAACAAAAAACAAAGGGAGGAAAGAAGTAGGAAGGGAGGAAGAAAGAAGAGTTAAAGGCCTTTTGCTAGGATCTGCTATAGCTTAGTGCAGCTTTTGAGAAGCCTAATGGCCCAGTCTTCAGATTGTTATTATTTATTATTACTTTTGGAATTACTTACTTACTTTTGGAATTACTATTTTTTAATTTATTTTTTTAATTGGGGGATAATTGATTTGTAATGTTGTGTTGCTTTCTGCCACACAACATGGAAATCAGCCATAATTATATATATATATATATATATGAAGTATATATTATTTATATATATATATATATATAATCCCTCTTCAGCCTCTCTCCCCTACACTCTAGGTTACACAGAGTACCAGGCTGGGCTCCCTGTGTTATCTAGCTGCTTCTTACTAGCTATATATTTTACATAAGATAACATATATATATATATATGGGGGCTTCCCTGGTAACTCAACTGGTAAAGAATCCACATTCAATGTGGGAGACCCCAATTAGTTCAATTACTGGGTCAGGAAGATCCCATGGAGAAGGGATAGGTTACCCACACCAGTATTCTTGGGCATCCTGGTGGCTCAGAGGGTAAAGAATCTGTCTGCAATGAGGGAGACCTGGTTTGATCCTTGGGTTGGGAAAGCATTCCAGTATTCTTGCCTGGAGAATCCCATGGACAGAGGAGCCTGGCAGGTTACAGTCCATTCGGTCACAAGGTGTCGGACAAGACTGAGAGACTGAACACAGTACAGCACAGCATATATATGTCAATGCTATTTTCTTAACTTGTCCTCAGATTATTTATCACCTGCAACATATGATATAGTTGATCTTCCTAAACTCATACTTGCTTAAGATTATCGTATTTTTCATATATCAAAGGGTTAGTGGCAGTGTTGATATAGTTCTTCTTGATGATTCATTAATATCATACACTGATTTAAAAAATAGCTGGGCTTGCTCAATACATATCATGCATTCTCTGGTCTTTCTTAATAAAGGGGGAGTGACAGTGAGGGAAATGAAAGCAACCAGAATAACATACAGGGACTTCCCTTGTGTTCTAGTGGTTAAGATTCCACGCTTCCACTGCAGTGGGCATCGATTGGATCCCTGTTTGGGAAACTAAGATCTGGCATCCATGTAGTTCAAAAAAAAAAAAATAGCATACAATATCTGTGTAAGGTAATTATCAATATGTTAGTTACAATAGATGATTTTCAAATAGTTTCTGATGCATCATTCTACTGCAAATATAAAAAACAAAATTCCAGGAATTTTGTGATATGTAAAATGAAGTCTGAGGTCCTAAGTGCCCAGATAACATGCACAGCTGTCAAGAGACAAATCTAGAATTGGAGAACTGCTTACTGCTTCCAAAATGACTATGCCTTCAAAAGCTGACTTTTTGCATGTGTCCCAGACTCTTTGCTATAATTCACTCAAATTATGGCCATTAAAAAAAAAAGCCTTTTCACACAAACTACCTGAGATTCAGATAGACAGTACTCTTGCCTGGAAAATTCCATGGATGGAGAACCCTGGTGGGCTACAGTCCATGGGGTCGCAAAGAGTTGGACGCAACAGAGTGACTTCAATTTCACTTTCTTTTCATGTATATCACCAATATGACTAGGATAGAAATTTATAGCATTTCTTTTTATAGCCAAGGCAAATGTAGGATTGTCTCATTAGAATGCAGTTACATTTTAATTTTTTTCTGGGAGATAATGCAAGTGCCTCAGTGTTAACTTGGACAGTCCCTCTAGCAGGCCTTCATTAAACCATTCACATGACCATAATCTTCTGAAGAATAAATATTAAAGCTCCCGGTAATAAACCTTTTCTATTTCCTTTATGTGATCATCAAGTATCATTTAATATCTGCCATATACCTGTTATAAGCAGGTGCCACAGATATCCTTATAAATAGTCTGGAGAAAACGTGCATTTATTCTTTGTAAAGAATTCATACATTGAATTACTTTAGGGAACACACATCTGAATATTTCTCAGAACCAGGTACTCATGATAAAATCTCTTTCTTCAGAGGAAGCACTGTAGGTATTTAGTATTAATATTAGTAATTCATTACTTTAATATCAGAAACAATGAAAAAAAGTGCTAATTTCAGAAATATATATTGATCCTCTAAAGTAGGTATTGTACTTGATACTGAAACCCTGAATACTTACTACTTAAAAATTAAATATTAATAAGATACTTTAGGTTTTTTTTTCTATAAGAGCTTTCCCCCCTCCTAAATCAATTAAAGCATGTATATTAAATTCTAAAATGTGCATTATTTCTCGCTGTGAAATGGAAAATGACATGGGAAATACTTGCTTGCCAGAAGCTTTAGGCAACTAACTCTTTATCCAGAATATTTTCTTTTTAAAAGTGTACATATATTAAGAAGTGAGCATATAACAGATAATTTGTAAAGTATACTCCCCTTACTTGAGTTAGTTAGAAAAAAAAGATCAGTCTGAATCAGTGATGTGCCTAAAATGTAGGTTTATGACTCTCCAATTCACTCAAGAAGTCTACATAAATGGAAAAAATAGTGAAAGAAATGGCCTTAATAAATAAATATTTTAATTAACATATCAATAAATGGAGTATGAGAGAGAGGGATTTGAGGGCTCCGTGTGCTGGCAAAGAGTTTTCTGTCTTACATAATAGCATCTACTTTAACAGTCTTGTTTGTAAATATGTGTTTTTTGAGCAGCTTGACTTCACTTGATAACGATGCTGTATTTCCTTTTTGCTGTTTCACACTTATATATGGAAATCTGCCTAGTCTTGCATTAGTTTGCTTTCTGTTTCATATTTTTTTGTTTTTTACTTAATGCATCCTGAATAGTTTCTGACTGTAAAACAAACAAACAAAAAGATAACATTCCAGGGCAGGATGAGGTAAGAGAGGCTGTCAGCTTCAAAGAGAACTAGAGAATTCACCCATTAGCCCTTGCTCTGAATGTGTTTCCTCTCTATGCATACAGAAGTTCATAGAGTCAAATTGATACTCCTGGAAATGTCATCCTATTGTCTTAGTCACATTACACGCAGCAAGATTGGGGTTTTGACTGAAGAAACAGACAAGTACTGTTTCTGGTGACATTTCTAGAATTGCTTCCAATTGATTCTCAGAATGACTTTAAGAGATCTTAGGTTCATCCCAAAGATGGATGGAAGGAAATAAGGTTCTGCAAACACTCCACCCTGTGCTTGTGTTCCTACACATACACTGTTTTATTTATTGTGCTCTGGAGTTGCCTTGAAATATTTAAGAAAGTTATATGTAGAAACTTTATCAGAAATATTAGAATATGTGCACAGTTGTTTTTAACAAATTGTCACACTGAAAGAATGAACTCATGAAGAATTTACTAAAACCCATTGATGGAATGAATTAGCCCAAAGTAATAATAGCTGATGATAGAAAAATGTGGTTGAATTGCTTGATGTCAAGTCTGTCCCTAATAACCAGTAGGTAAAATTGTGAGAAAACACTGAAGTAACCAAAGTTTAAGCATCCCAGTCTATAAAATAAAAATAATAACAGTCTTTCTTCGAGTACTGTTGTAACAATTAAATGAGATTATCCATGTAAAAATTCTTACTCTGGTATAATGAATAATTTAAAATCAGTAAAAAGGAATCATAAAACCTTATATCCAGGTCTCATTTCTATCACAGTACCTTATGTGATTTAGTCAACATGCTTAATATGTTAATTGTTTCTTATTTATTCCTTAATTACTTAGCCACATTTCAATAGTTAATTAAGCTGTTTTTTTTGAGTGCTATCAGAATTCAATAAATAAACTGCAGTAGTGATTAATGCACACTATTTCCCCTAAATAATTAAGAAACAACTTCATATATGACACTTTCCCAGAATTTCATCATAGAATACCAAAGCATACTATAATTAATACTATAGGTTACATATGTTACTATGATTATCTAGAAGAAAGGTGTTAGAACTCCTAATAATTTATGGCATAATTCAGGAAAACTCAGGAGTTACTATCTTCACTTGTACACAGAGGGGAGAAGATCTGTTTGGAGCAAAATAAAATGACTTTTTTCTTTGCTTTTGTTACTAAATTTCCCGGTAGAATTAGACACTAGAGTTTTCAGTTTTGTATTGTTCCAGGGCTCAAGGTAATGATTGAACATTTATGTAATTGACATTTGCTGAGCAAGTGCATCCATGTTCATGCACATGCTATATAAAAAACTAGAGAAAGAGAAGTAGTTACGTGTATAATCAGTTCTAATGCAAAATTCAATGTGCTATTTTTAGTAGATAATGGCAAAATGCAATCATCTTTAGTAGCTTTCTAACCTGTGTTTATTTTAGATTTGTTAATTTACGGTACCACTTATTTGTCTCTTCTACTTTAATTCATTAATGTAACATGTTGTGTGTGTGTGTGAAAGAGAGAGAGAGAGAGAGAGAGAGAGCATGCTTAATTGATTAGTTGTGTCCTGCTCTTTGTGACCCCAGGGACTATCGACCAACAGGCTTCTCTATCCATTGAGTTTTCCAGGCAAGAATACTGAAGTGGGGTGCCATTTCCTCTTTCAGGGTATCTTCCCAACCCAGAGGTCAAACTGTCTCCTGCATCTCCTGCAATGGCAGGTGGATGCTTTACCACTAAGCCATCTGGAAAACCATGATGTAACAGTAATACTTCAGTAAACCTCATAATGTTGAACTTTCACAAAATCTTAAGATATAATTTGCTTGGACATTTGATTAATATTCTGTTAAATTTTCTTTGTCTCAATATTTAAAATAAGCTTTTATAAAAACATGAAGAGCTGAGTTTTTTCTATTGGTTAACTTTGGTGTAACTGGTTTCCTTGATAAGATTTGTTATCAGGATTATATTTATATAGTTGAATTAATTGACAATATTTCAGTTACTATTAATATATTAGTTAAAAATATTTAAAGAATATAATCTCTTTCTTAAGTGTGTGATGGAACTTTGATTAACCTGGGATAGATTTTTTTTCCCATTACTGTTTAAATATAATGTTATCTACTTGGTCTTGAACAAAGTTTGTCATTTATACTTTCCTTAAAGCCCAATCATTATGGTTTTCTATTTTTATGGTTATATATATTTATATATATATATATATACGTATATAGTTGATACACAACATTACAGGTGCATAGCACAGTGATTCACAATTTTAAAGGTTATACTACATTTATAGTTATTATAAAATATTGGCTATATTCCCTGTGTTGTACAATATAAACTTGTACCCTACATTGTATAATAGTTTGTACCTTTACTCCCCACCCCTATACACTCTCTCTCTCCTTCTCTCTTCCCGCTGGTAAGCACTCATTTTTTAGGTTCTCTGTATCTATAAGTTTGAATATAATCATATGATGACATTAAAATCTCTTAAATGCTTAAAACTTATCATTATATATAATTAAAAAAAATTCTGGTGTATAGTCATGTTTCCTGTCCCTTTGTTTCCTTTTTACAACTTGATGTTTGACTGATTTTGAAGAGCTTTCATATGTTTATTGTGTAAAACTAGAAACTGACTTTTCTATAGACACTATTTCGTTTTATCTTTGTGTGGTTTTTATGTTTTGGAGTTGTTTTTATATTCTCCTTATTACCCATATTTTTAAAATTCAAGTTTTATTGTAATAAAATTTGGATCCTATGTAACCGAGTGGACATGAATTTGAGTAATGGACGTGAATTTGAGCAAATTCCAAGAGATAGTGGAAGCACTGGTGTGCTACAGTCCATGGGGTTGCAAAGAGTCAGACGTGACTGAGTTACTGAAAAACAAAAGCAACCTGTGCCTAAAATGAGTTTATTGTACCCCATGAGTTTTGATATACAGATCTTCTATGTTATGTCTGACTAATTTATAATCAAAATATCTAGCCTGTGAGCTATTCAAATTACATTTTTATCTTCTAAATGAAAAGAATATTAGATAACTATATTTTATTGCTCTTTCCAAATTGTATTAAATGGCTTTCAATTTGTATTATGTTTGTAATTTAGAATATGTAAGGTACAGCATTTCTTTATTGTTTTTGCTTATCAATTTTAATGTAACTTTACTTCTGGAATTATCTGTTTTTTAATCAGGAAGTTTAACTCCTTCACAATAAGGGAGAATAAGAAGCTGGAATCAAAATTGCTGGGAGAAATATCGATAACCTCAGATACGCAGATGACACCACCATTATGGCACAAATCAAAAAAGAACTAATGAGCCTTTTGATAAAGATGAAAGAGGAGAGTGGAAAAAGTTGGCTTAAAACTCAACATTCAGAAAACTAAGATCATGGCATTTGGTCCCATCACTTCATGGCAAATAGAAGGGGAAACAATGGAAACGGTGAGAGACTTTATTTTGGGGGACTCCAAAATCACTGCAGATGATGACTGCAGCTATGAAATTAAAAATACTTACTCCTTGGAAGAAAAGCTATAGCCAACCTAGACAGCATATTAAGAAGCAGAGACATTACTTTGCCAACAAATATCCATCTAGTGAAAGCTATGTTTTTTTTCCAGTAGTCATGTATGGATGTGAGAGTTGGACTATAAAGAAAGCTGAGACCAAAGAATTGATGCTTTTAAACTGTGGTGTTGGAGAAGACTCTTGAGAGGCCCTTGGACTGCCAGGAGATCAAATATGTTAATCCTAAAGGAAATGAGTCCTGAATATTCATTGGAAGAACTGATGATGAAGCTGAAACTCCAATACTTTGGCCACCTGATGTGAAGAACCGACTCATTGGAAAAGACCCTCATGTTGGGAAAGATCGATGGCATGAGGAGAAAGGGATAACAGAGGATGAGGTGGTTGGAGAATCACCAATGAGATGGACATGAATTTGAGTAAACTCCGGGAGTTAGTGATGGACAGGGAGGCTTGGCTTGCTGCAATCCATGGGGTGGCAAGGAGTCAGACATGACTGAGCGACTGAAATGAACTGAAGGATATATCTGAATATATGTATAGTATTCTTTTGTTCCCTATAATCTCCTTTCTATAAATTTTCTCTCTTAATTGGATTGTTTTCTTCTTTTCATATTTTTCTTGCTTTTTCTTTACTTCTCTTATATAAGAGTGATAAAGTTTTTACTTAAATGGCCACATAATAAATATTTTAGAATTTTTGGACCAGATTTAGCCTGGGTAATATGTTTCTCTTTTATAAAACTTTAAAATTATGTAAAAATATTATTAGCTTACTGGCCAAAGTTTGCTAACCTCAATATGTCATTTGTATTTTAGCATTTTACCTTTACATTTTAATGTTTAAGCATACTTTAGACATTTTCTTCAAAAACCTATAATGAAAAATTCTCTCTTCTTTTAAAAATATAAGAATTTTGTCAGTCTTTACTACATTTTGTTTCTCCATCTATCTCTCCAAGTTCCATTAGAGAATATTTAGAGATTTTGGATCCTGATTATTATAAATTTAAGCATTAAGGCATATTTTATTAGTATAGCAATATGCATTTTAGGAATCAGCAAACTAAAATGGACTGGAATGGGTGAATTTAACTCAGATGACCATTATATCTACTACTACAGGCAGGAACCCTTTAGAAGAAATGGAGTAGCCATCATAGTCAACAAAAGAGTCTGAAATGTGGTACTTCAATGCAGTCTCAAAAATGACAGAATGATCTCTGTTCATTTCCAAGGCAAACCATTCAATATCACGGTAATCCAAGTCTATGCCCCTACCAGTAATGCTGAAGAAGCTGAAGTGGAATGGTTCTATGAAGACCTACAGCACCTTCTAGTATTAAAAATGGAAAGAAAAAAAAAGATGCCTTTTCATTATAGGGGACTGGAATGCCAAAGCATTAAGTCAAGAAACACCTGGAGTAACAGCCAAATTTGGCCTTGGAGTACAGAATGAAGCAGGGCAAAGGCTAATAGAGTTCTGCCAAGAGAACACACTGGTCATAGAAAACACCTTCCAACAGCACAAGAGAAGACTCTACATATGGACATCAGCAGATGGTCAACACCAAAATCAGATTGATTATATTCTTTGCAGTCAAAGATGTAGAAGTTCTATACAGTCAGGAAAAACAAGACCAGGAGCTGACTTTGGCTTCTGATCATGAACTCTTTATTGCCAAACTGAAGAAAGTAGGGAAAATCACTAGACCATGCAGGCATAACCTAAATCAAATCCCTAATGAATACACAGTGGAAGTGAGAAATAGATTTAAGAGACTAGATCTGATAGACAGAGTGCTTGATGAACTATGGATGGAGGTTTGTAACATTGTACAGGAGACAGGGAGCAAGAGCATTTCCAAGAAAAAGAAATGCAAAAAAGCAAAATGGCTCTATGAAGGGGCCTTACAAATAGCTGTGAAAAGAAGAGAAGCCAAAAGCAAAGGAGAAAAGGCAAGAAATACTCTTTTGTAAGAAGAGTTACAGTTAATAGCAAGGAGAGATAAGAAAGCCTTTCTCAGTGATCAGTGCAAAGAAAAAATAGAGGAAAAAATAGAATGGGAAAGAGTAGAGATTTCTTTAAGAAAATTAGAGATACCAAGGGAACATTTCATGCAAAGATGGGTTTGATAAAGGACAGAAATGGTATGGACCTAACAGAAGCAGAAGATATTAAGAACAGGTGGCAAGAATACACAGAACTGTATAAAAAAGATCTTCATGACCCAAATAATCACAATGGTGTGATCACTGACCTAGAGCCAGACATCCTGGAATGTGAAGCCAAGAGGGCCTTAAGAAGCATCACTGTGATCAAAGCTAGTGGAGGTGATGGAATTCCAGTTGAGCTCTTTCAAATCCTGGAAGATGATGCTGTGAAAGTGCTGCACTCAATATGCCAGCAAATTTGGAAAGCTCAGCAGTGGCCACAGGAATAGAAACAGTCATTTTTCACTCTAATACCTAACAAAGGCAATGCCAAAGAATGCTCAAACTACTGCACAATTACACTCATTTCACACACTAGTAAAGTAATGCTCAAAATTCTCCAAGCCAGGCTTCAGCAATACGTGAACTGTGAACTTCCAGATGTTCAAGCTGGTTTTAGAAAAGGCAGAGGAACAGGGATCAAATTTCCAACATCTGCTAGATCATTAAAAAGGCAAGACATTTCCAGAAAAAACATCTGTTTCTGCTTTATTGACTATGCCAAAGCTTTTGACTGTGTGGATCACAATAAAATGTGGAAAATTCTGAAAGAGATGGGCATACCAGACCACCTGACCTGCCTCTTGAGAAATCTGGATGCAGGTCAGGAAGCAACCGTTAGAACTGGACATGGAACAACAGACTGGTTCCAAATAGGAAAAGGAGTACATCAAGGCTGTATATTGTCACCCTGCTTAGTTAACTTATATGCAGAGTACATCATGAGAAATGCTGGGCTGGATGAAGTATAAGCTGGAATCAAGATTGCCGGGAGAAATATCAATAACCTCAGATATGCAGATGACACCACCCTTGTGTCAGAAAGCAAAGAAGAATTAAAGAGTCTCTTGATGAAAGTGAAGAGGAGAATGAAAAAGTTGGCTTTAGAGCTTAACATTCAGAAAACAAAGATCATGGCATCTAGTCCCATCACTTCATGGCAAATAGATGGAGAAAATAGAGGAAACAGTGGCAGACTTTATTCTTTTTGGCTCCAAAATCAGTGCAGATGGTGACCTCAGCCATGAAATTAAAAGATGCTTACTGCTTGGAAGAAAATCTATGACTGACCTAGACAGCATATTAAAAAGCCGAGACATTACTTTGCCAACAAAGGTCCATCTAGTCAAGGCTATGGTTTTTCCAGTAGTCATGTATGGATGTGAGAGTTGGACTCTAAAGAAAGCTGAGTGCTGAAGAATTGATGCTTTTGAACTGTGGTGTTGGAGAAGACTCTTGAGAGTCCCTTGGACTGCAAGGGATCAAACTGGTCCATCCTAAAGGAAATCAATTCTGAATGTTCATTGGAAGGACTACTGATGTTGAAGGTGAAACTCTCATACTTCGGCCACCTGATGGGAAGAACTGACTCATTTGAAAAGACACGGAGGCTGGGAAAGTTTGAAGGTGACAGGAGAAGGGGCTGACAGAGGATGAGATGGTTGGATGGCCTCACTGACTCAATGGATATGAGTTTGATTAAACTCCGGGAGTTGCTGATGGACAGGAAGGCCTCGCGTGCTACAGTCCGTGAGTTCGCATTGAGTTGTACATGACTGAGCGACTGAACTGAACTGATGCATTTTTGTGTAAACACCTATACAACACTTTCTAATAGTCCAAGTACTATTCTAATTGCCTTAAAGTTATTAGCTTTTTTTTCATCTTCATGATAATAAAATTTATTGTTCTATCTGCATTTTACAATTAAGTTGAATTTTTCACTGAATACTCAACATCTATTAGGTAGTAAAAGGAGGATTTACACCCAGTCTGACTACCTTCAAATTTCATTCCCTTAACCATGTAAGTCTAACTGTATGCATTTGCAGTTTCTTTGCTTAGTGGTATTTATGTCCTTCCATTGAGATTCGAATTCCCCTTCTTTCTGTATTATACCACCCACTTTCCCTAGTTTATTTAGAGAAGATCTGTAGTAAACATTGTCTACATAGTTAAGTCTTAGGCCATTTCTCCTGAAGCTTGTCTTCATGTCATGTGACTAGTATAGACCTGTAAATTTGAATATCAGAATTAGAATTTCTTTTTGCATAAATGAAATAGAATACATATAAATTTTCTTTTTGTTAGTCTAATTTTTAGACTAATTATTTGTTAGTCTAATTATTTTGGTTATAGTAATGTTTTCTCTCTCCTATTTAAAAATCTTAATTGTTTATTTTTTGCAATTTTTTTCAGTTATGTATTTAGTTATTTCTTTCTGTTTTTTTATATCTTTCTCAGATTAACACACTTAAGATACTGATTCTCTCTTTCAGTAGATATTTGGCTGCATTCCTCTCTTTATTTTACCCTTTTCTATTGATATACATAAATTCGTAAAGTGATACAGAAAAAGAGTAGGGCTATATGTTGAACCAGTATAGTACTACAAGTAAATATTGTCCTAATTTTCAGTAAATTAAAAAAAAAATGAGTAAACCTCAGAAATTAGAAGCCAAAAAGACTGCTACAGCCATATGTAAAGTAGAGAAATATTTATTTTTCTATAATAATATTTTATATATTATATAATATATTTATTTCCTATAATATTTTATCATTCTTCTTGTTCACTTTTATCTTCTTTATTCTGGTGCATCTTTTAGGATTCAACCAGTAAGATTATCTGTTAATATAATCTTAAATAATGATATATATGTAAAATCAGAAAAAGGTGAATATAAATGGAAATATGAATAGGAATACACTTGAACTCTAAAGTGTTTTCAAATTCATACTGGCAATGTAATTTTGGTCAACTGTATTTCTTTTTAACCTCTTCAGAGTGGAAGTAAAAGTAATTAATTATTTCAGTGATTTCCCTTTGGACTTTTTTTTTTTCAGCTATTGAATTATGCATTGGACATACAGTGATGGTCAAAAAGTTAGATTTACATACTTTGCAATGCATTGCTTTATAATTTGATGCAATTTCATTTTTCTGCATGTGTATATTTAGATTTTTCCAACATTATTTATTGAGTAGACTATCCTTTCAAGGATGTTGTTGAAAATCAATTGACTATATTGTCTTTCCTTATTTATTTATTTTTTGATCATACCCTGCACCATATGGGACATTATTTTATCCACCAGGGATCAAAGCCTTCATTGGAATTGTGTTAAACGCTGGACCTTCAGGGAAGCTTTGGAAATCAACTGACTATAAATATATGAATTTGTTTCTGGTCTCTCTGTTCTGGTCATTGATCCATATTTCTGTTTTTATTTAGCTTGAATGTGGCAATTATTTAATGATGTAATTATGCTGCTGCTGCTGCTAAGTCGCTTCAGTCGTGTCCCACTCTGTGCTACCCCATACGGCAGCCCACCAGGCTCCCCCATCCCTGGGATTCTCCAGGCAAGAACACTGAAGTGGGTTGCCATTTCCTTCTCCAATGCATGAAAGTGAAAAGTGAAAGTGAAGTCGCTCAGTCGTGTCCGACTCTTCGCGACCCCATGGACTGCAGCCTACCAGGCTCCTCTGTCCATGGGATTTTCCAGGCAAGAGTACTGGGTGCCATCGCCTTCTCCGGAAGTATGTATACATATGTCCAAAGTGTATGTTGTATACCTTGTTGTTGTTTAGTCACGCAGTCTTGTCCAACTCTTTTGTGACCCCATGGACTATAGCCCTCCAGGCTCCGCTGTCCATGTTATTTCCCAGGCAAGAATACTGGAGGGGGCTGCCATTTCCTTCTCCAGGGGGTCTCCCACAGCCACAGATCGAGCTATGTCTCCTGTATTGCAGGCGGATTCTTTACTGCTGAGTCACTGGGAAATTGTTGTACACCTTAAATATATATGATTTTAATGTCAAATATACTTTAATGAAGCTGGAGTGAAAAAAGAATGTAATTATAAAATTGCTGGTATCAATTGCTTTAAAAAAAATAAAAGAATAGATTTACCATGTTTGGGGACATACATCCAGGACCAAGACCAGAAATTACAAAATGCTTAAAGAACCTATGTTGTTGTTGTTTAGTCATTAAGTAGTGTCCAGCTCTTTGAGACGCCATGGATTGCAGCACACCAGGCTACCCTGTTCTTCACTATCTCCTGAAATGTATTCAGATTCATGTCCTTTGAGTTGATGATGCTGTCTAACCATCTCAATCTCTGCTGCCCCCTTCTTTTGCCTTCACTCTTTCCCAGCATCATGGTCTTTTTCAAAGAGTCATGTCTTCACATCAGGTGGGAAAAGTATTGAAGCTTCAGCTTCAGCATCAGTCCTTCCAATGACTATAAAGTACCTATAGGTGCAGTCAAGTGAAAGACAGCAGGACACTGAACTTAGGGGAAACCTTAAGATGATCTATGTAAAAAAAAGGGTTGTAAACAAATATTGACACTTTCAAGAAGTACAGTATACATGGGAAAAATAAAATTAGAGAATGACACTTTCAGGGACTGCAAGTAATTCATATTTGACAGAATTTACAAGACAGTTGGAAAAGAAAGAGATGAATAAGAGATAATAGAATGAGAGATAATAAGTGAAAAGTTCTAGAAGAATAATTTGTCATAGCAACTGAAGTGAACTTTGCAATAAAGGCAATAAAAAAGATTTTAAGTAGGATAGAGGCAGAATTATTAAGATAAAGAAACAAAATGAAAGTCATAATAATAATCACAGTAAACAAAATATTAGTTTTAATAATTGAAACCACAAATTACTCTCTTGCAAAGATTATTAAACAGGGACACTAATGCAAAAATTGGATTATGAAAAATATAGAAGATTCAGAAGTGGTAAAACTACACAACTGCATTTTTTAATATATGTGTATTTATATTGATTTAATAAACTATTGTTGGGAGGCAATTGGCAAGAGCTTCTTGCACTACATATCTGAGTATACTGAGATTAGAAAGCTCTGAAAGTATTTTTATACAGGTCATTTGTATTCCTCTGGATGTTTGTGCAACTAGAAATTTTGAAAGTGAGAAAAGTCTCTCTTGACGAAAAGTAAAGTTGTTTACCATAGAAATGAAGGATTCCTTAAGCTCAAGATATCCCTTTGTGTGAAAAAGTCCCTTAGTTGCAAGATACTACCTGTGCAGGCTTAATTTGACCGTATGTGTAACCTCCTGAGACTTGGGGGCAAAGGAAATTTGCATGCTTCAGCATTCCTAGTATTGGCTGTGCTGTGAATGATATAATTATTTGTCTCAGACCCAGAAGATTCATGTTTCTTGTCAGTTTCCATAGAATTGAGGCATGCTGACATGTTAGCTTGCATGAGGGGTAAAATCCATTTCCTTGTAATTCTATCAGATGTGAAAGCATGGATAAAATGTTTAGTATTCTGAAAATGCAAACGTTTTTGGACACTGACCTTTTTGGACAATTCTTCTAAATTATTGAGAAATCTTAGTGACAAAAATCTCTCCACAAGGGAAAAGAAGATTAAGGAAAAGCATGACGATTCTTTATATAACAATACTGCAAGTTTTAGAAGTAGTAAACAAAGATGAACTCTACAGATCAAGCTCAATTTTGAACATGACTACAAAAAGACAAATAATATATCAGTTTAGCATATGAATCAAATAATGATGTAAGGACACATGATCTCAGGTAATAGTTCATAAAATCTCTAGCACTGTTGAAAACACAGATTTTCATATTTGAGTTCACTAGAGACATAGCAGAGTCCTGTGTTAGAATCTATGAACATTAATTACTGTTCATTTATTTCTTTTATTTATTAGTTTGAAAATCTAGTTCTAGATTTCATTAAAAATATATAAAGTGTCTGAGTTCTCAAGGAGAAAAATTATTTTCTTTATGGTATACTCTAGGCATTTGGAAAACTGTTACTAAGAATTTAATATAAAAATATAAATAAATTTCTTGAAAGGCTACCATAGACCTTGTGTTTATGGGCATGTGTAATTCTGTATTCATTGCAGGAGATATGGAAAGAGAGGTTCAAAGAGATTATGTAAAGTTGACTTCCTCATTCACAAGAGGAAAATTTTACATTATTTTCAATTTTACAATGCAAAGTTTATCAATGTTGGCTAAATAAGTTGTATTTGTTTTGTATAAATTTGTTTAAAAATTTATCATTAATTTAGTCATTTAACATTGATAAGGACTGTGGGATATCATTTCAATCAGAAAATTTGAAATAGTATTAGTTATTTTCCATATTTCAGTTTGACATATTCCATTTAGTTTTCTTTTTTTATGCTTCCCAGTGGATGAGTTCATATTTTTCTCATTTTATTATAGTTTACCTTAATAATCCTATTCTTTGATATAGATTACAAAGTAGCATTCTAAATTTTTAAAACTTTAGTAAATTATTTTCTGTATCCTCCTGAAAAAATATACTTTAATGACCATAAGTTTTGTGGCTTGATAAAAAGTTATTTCACAAAACTTTTTATTCATAGGTGCATTTTCATATTACAATTTAGAAGAAAAGGAATGTAAATTAACATTACTGATACTTATAAAGTATTTATATATAGACAAAATTCCTCAAATGAGATAACAAAATTTTTGTATCTCTTTAAGTTATTAAAATTTAAAAGTTTGCACTTCACATATGCCAGGATTTTTTCAATTTTTATTTTATTTATTTTTTTTTAAATTTTATTTTATTTTTAAACTTTACATAACTGTATTAGTAAGAGGGTAATATTAATATCTTGACACATAGTAGAAAATTAGTATATATTTAACAGATTTTATATGTAAAACTTTTAATTAAAAATGCAATAAAGATAACAAACCTGAAAATATATTCTGCATATATATATTAGGAAAGTTCAAACCTATGAGGATATTAATTCATCTCAAATAAATCCATGAATCCAAAGAAATTTTATTAAAATCCTTATTAGGAATTTCTAAGATGGCTCTGACATCTACATGAAAAAGTAAAGAAGTAAGACTATCTAATGAAATATTGAAACCATGAAAGGAAAGAATTAAGGAAGGAAGATGAGATGGCAGCAAAAATTTAGAGAAAATGAGGAACAGGAAGAATTGTGGACTGGCTCTATTTAATGTAAAAATTTATAATAAAACCAAATATTCTGTCTTATATATGGAATCTAAAAAAAACCAAAATGAATGTATCCAAGACAGAAACAAACTCACAGATGTAGAGAACAAACTAGGGGTTAACAGTGGGGAGAGCAGAGGGGAAAGAACAAGTTAAGGGCAAGGGATTAAGACCTACAAACTACTATGTACAAAATAAATAAGCTACTAAGTTTGTACTTTACAGCACAAAGAATATAGCCAATGTTTTATAGCTATTAATGGATTCACTTTAAAAATTGTGAATCACTATGTTGTATACCTGTAACTTATATAATATTGTATATCATTTCAGTCATTCAGTCCGTGTCTGACTCTTTGTGACCCCATGGACCGCAGCACACCAGGCCTCCCTGTCCATCACCAATTCCTGGAGCTTGCTCAAACTCATGTCCATAGAGTCGGTGATGCCATCCAACCATCTCATCCTCTGTCGTCCCCTTCTCCTGCTTTCAATCTTTCCCAGAATCAGGGTCTTTTCCAATGAGTTAATTTTTTGCACCAGGTGGCCAAAATATTGGAGTTTCAGCTTCAGCAACAGTCCTTCCAAAGAATATTCAGGACTGATTTCCTTTAGGATTAACAAATTTGATCCCCTGGCAGTCCAAGGGACTGTCAAGAGTCTTCTCCAACACCACAGTTCAAAAGCATCATCTCAATAAAAAGTAAAAATAATAAAAGCAAAATAAGGACATTTTAAGATATACATGGTCAGAAAACAACAACAAAAGTGACAAAACTGAAACCAACAAATTGGTTAAAATGTTTTCATTGAATCAACTTGGACCCCAGTGTACCTTAAAAATAAAGGTGTATATTAGGAAACAATGTTGACTGTAAAAAAAAAAAAAAACACTTACATTTTATAGGCTATGTTAAGAATCCTTATGTTTTTTTAAGTGCAATAAGAAAACTTTGAATTTTATTTAGTAGCTGGTGTAACATGATAAAATACATGTTTTTGGAAAGATCACTCCTTCTATAGAAGGACAATTATTTGAAGAAGAATACAATCACTTGAAGGAAACCAGTTATTAGGTTATTGTGGTAGCATAGACACATAATTATAGTAATCCCTTCACATCAACAAATGAATTCAATGCATTAATTCTAGGATTCTCTTACTGAGTATTGTCACTGGAGCTTTCTGGATTGTGGCATTAAATGCATGTTGAGTTTTGTATATGCTATTTTTACACCAGTTCATCTCTGTCTGAGATTTATCAACCAATGAGTCTCATTTCTTTTGATACAATTCATTCAGAAAAGAAATATTTGACACAGTCAGCATAAGACACTGAAGATGACAGTGGAAGCTAGTGATATTAGCTGAGAGCCTAGGACTCATATCTATGCTGATTTCTATTACTAAGGAAAAATAAAATAATAAAACTCCTTGAATATGTGTATTTGTCCATAGAGATGACTATTTTAGGATATTTTATTAATAGCACATATTAAAGGAAGGATGATAACTTTACTTATACTTACTGTGATTGAAGGAAAACTATATCTAGAAACTAATCGAATTTCATCAACTTGAAGAGTCCAGTGAATGTTGCTGAGCATGGCTTTCAGGAAGCAGTCAATATTTAAAAAGTCAGGTAAATGCATAAGGGCGGTCAGGTATATAAGTTTACAGACAGAAGTGCTATAGTCTTGGGACTACATAGAATTATTTTGTTAGAGGGCATTATTAAGAGAAAAATATACATAGTTAGAAAAAAGATATAAAAATCAGAAGCTAAGGCCTATGTGACAGTATTAGTTCCTTAAATTTTCTTAAAATTTCACACAATAACCTCATGTGAATGTTCATAGTAGCTTTATTTATAATTATATAAAAAAACAAAAACAAAAAAAAAACGGGAACCAACCAAGAGATGCAGTAGCTGAATGGATAAACAAAGGGTGGTGAATCCATATAGTGGAATGTCATCTTATGATTAAAAAAAAAATGAGTTATCAAGCTGTCAAAAGATATGGAAAAAACTGAAGTGCATATTGCTCAGTAAAAGAAACCAGTGTGAAAAATCTGCAAATTTTATGCTGACTATATAACTCTGGAAAAATATAAAGAGAGTAACATGATCAGTGATTGCAAAGAGGGTCAGGAAAGGAAGGCAGAAGAACAGATAAGTGAAGCACAGGGATTTTAGGGTTAGTTACTGAATTATAACCTCATGGTGGATACATGGCATTATGTGTTTGTCAAAATTCATAAATAAGTACAACACAAAGAGTGAGCCTTGATGTAAAATATGTACTTTGGTTAATATTTAAATTAATATTGAGTTATTAACTGTAACAAATGGATCACATTAATATAAGATGTTACTAGCCAGGGAAACTATGTTTTGGGGTGGGGCAAGGGTATATGAGAACTCTTTTTTATTGACTCAATTTTCTATAAACCTAAAAATGTTTTTAAAAATAAAGCCTATTAATTTGAACACAGATAAAAATGAATTTTAAAATGTTGTTTCAAAGAGGATTGGCCACATAATATGGTGTGAATTTAACCTGGGTAAAGTGACAACTTCTTATTCGTAGTGAGAAATTCAGGGACAGAGATTTAAGTTGTCCATGTCTATTGTTTCCTTCTTTGTGCATTACAACTATGAGCACTTAAGTAATAAATGAACAGGACCAGAGACAGTTCAAATACTTTCTAGTTAGGGACTACTGTAGTGATATATGTACGTATTTGTTCATATGCGAATGCACTTTAGTGGGTGTATGTATGTATGATGCAACAAAGATATTAAATATACATCATAACAAGAATATCATAGATTAAACATTTAACAGTTTTAATTCTAGATGAATAGATGTCAAGATAAAACAGCTGAACTGCTTCCTCTGGGTCAGGTTTTTATGCTCAGCATGAGTGGATATATATTCCTTACAATGAGTCTGAGAAAATCTAGTGAAATCCCCCTTTAGGTTTCTGCAGCATTTTGAAAAAAGGCATTTGTTGATGTGAATCCTGTATCCTATTTTCACACAAACTCACATCTGTAAAGATGCAGTAGCCAAAACATAAGAAAAATACACATTTCATATTTGAAGTCTAGTGAATATATGTATATATAGTATAACATTTTATAATAATTAAATATGGATAAATATATTTCATAATAATATCACATATAATATTATATATAATACTTCTCTATTACTTCCTATTCTAGTCTCTAAGTAATGCATTTTTTGTGACAATTTATCAATATCTAATGGTATTGTACCTTATTTTTACATTAATTTTCCTCCAATCCAATCATCCTCATAGAAAAGAGAATATTCTGCCCACTTTTGACAATTCTGTTGCTTAGGGATGGAGGCTATTTATTGCTCCGATGTGCTCAATCATAGGTGGTGGAAGATAACCAATATGACAGCATGTGAAGCCAAATAGTTGGACAAAACATACAGTGTATCTTCCGCCAGGTTTTTTTAATATTTGTGGTGACAAGTATTGAGGGAACACATTAAACTATACCAACTTCATTTATTTACACATACCTCTAAGGCTAGTTTTAAGATAGATCCTTTCTTCCCAAATAGAACAAAGAAACCAAGGGGGAAAAAGAAAACCTCAACTTTGTTTTCTACCAGATTAACTTTTTTTGCTGAGGAAATAGCAAAGGTGAGAAAGGGTCTCACCTTTCTCACAAGGTGAGCAAGTGAATAAAGCATACTCATTCTTTCATGACAAACTCAATGCAGTCTACTCTGATCACCAGCATGAAGAGTGGCCCAGTATAACATAGCACCTTCCTAACAGAGTTCAGGAGTGAAAGAGGTCACTGAGAATAAGGTCAAGCCAGGTTAGCAGTAATGTTTCTACCCTGGTGAGTTGGCTGGCAGGGCAGGGGAGGGAGGGAGAGAGGAGGTCCCTAAACAATCACTCCAAACCCAGACTCTTCCCAACACACTCTATCTTCAATTAATTAGGATCCATCCAATTATAACTTTCTTTGTTTGTAGTAACCATAAGAAATCTTAGACTCAGTCATTCCTCCTCTCCCCAAATCCAATCTTCTTTAAAGTTTTGTAATTCCCTTCCTCCCGCCCTTATTCTATCATTTGAGTTCCTGACACCCTTATAATATGTGTGAAAATATTTTATATTCTGAGATAAAATTCTTCTTTGATCAATCCTTTCAGATTTTTTTTTTTTCTGATGAAACATGGATCTCCTCTGAGAACATAACTTTCTCTACTGACTTTTCAATGGTTACCAGTTTTTGCTCCTGAAGTCCTCATGTGTAAGCCTGAATATTTTCTTTAGAATTTTTTCCAAGCTCCATACCCTTCTTTTCTCTTCCCCTTTAAAGACTTCTGGCTATGATTCTCACACATATTATCAGATTCTATGACTCACTAACCTCCACTGTTGCTGACATTTTCAACCTCCTGGTTTATTTCCCTTATTTCCCCTCATAGCTCAAAATTTTAACACTTGTTCCAATATTACCCTTGCTTTCATTTTCTGATGGTGCATTCAACCCTGACACTTCTGTTCCTTGAACTTCATTTCTCCAAATTCTTGTCTTCATCTGAGTGAGAACCTTTCATTCATTTATTCATAGTGTAAATCTTGTGATTACCAATGAATGCAGCATCTCTATGATCTGAGTTTCTTGTATTTTATAATTTGATCACTACCTCTTCTCTCTAATTCACCCAACATCATTCCATAAGCAAAACTTCAAGTTCATTTCATTGATATTAGCTTTTCATTGCACCTCTTTCACTTGATGTCCTATATTTTTCATTTCTCAGCTTTAAGTCTATGCACATTAATTAATTCAACAGATATCCACTAACAGCTAGGCATGGTTTTAAGTATTGTATATGTATTAGTAAATAAAGATGAAAAAACCTCTGTCTTTATAAATCTTAAATTGGAATTATTCCCTTGCTTGCGTCCAAGTGTATCAGTTTGGGCTAAATTATCCTGTAATAATGACTGAGCGACTTCACTTTCACTTTTCACTTTCATGCATTGGAGAAGGAAATGGCAACCCACTCTAGTGTTTTGGCCTGGAGAATCCCAGGGACAAGGGAGCCTTGGTGGGCTGCCGTCTATGGGGTCACACAGAGTCGGACACGACTGAAGTGACTTAGCAACAGCAGCAGCAACAGATAATGCCCAAATATTAGCGATTCCCCAAAACAAGGCTTTGAATATTACCTATATTATGTGTAAATTATTGCCTTGGTTTCTCCTCTAGCCAGCCAAGATTGGTCTATATCGTGGACTTGTCCACCAAGATAGAGAGAGAAGAAATATGTCACGTTGAGGCAACAGCCTTAAAAAGATCCTAGTGCTATGTTGGATATGCCACTTCCAATAAAATTGTATTTGTTCAAATAATAATGTGGCCAAAGCTGAAAGTATAGGATATATAGATATGAGGACCACAAGAAGCAGCCTGATAGACTTTTATCCTTACTCAGTAGTCAAATGTACTTGGCAATACTGTAGCCTGAGCTAATTCTAATTGTCTCTGGTTATTCTCATCTCTACCCATGCAGATGGATATGGCTTGAGGGAACAATGATGCACCAATTCATGAACTGACCACAATGGTCACCAAATGGGTGGCCATAAATATCAGGTAGATGAGTTATAATACCAAGAAATAAAACAATAGGTCTCCCTTATGAGTTGAATTAAAGTCTCCAAAATTCATAATGTTTAAGCAATAAACCCTAGTACCTAAGGACATGATATTATTTGGAGATAAGATTTTTACATAGACAATTAGTTCAAGTAAGGACATTAGAGTGGGTTCTAATATCCAATATGATTGGTATCCTTGTAAAGAGGGAACATTTGAACACAGAGACACACACAGAGGGAAGATGCCATGTGAAAACATACAGGGAAAAGACAGCCATTCTATAAATCAACTAGAGAGGCATGAAACAGATACTTCACTCACAGCCCCATAAGAAATCAACTAGGCTGACACCCTGACTTTGGACTTCTAGCATCCAGAACAATGAGACAATAAATTTCTGTTGTATAAGCCTCCCAGCCTATGGTACTTTGTTACGGTGGTCCTAGTAAACTAATACAGATGCTAAGATATTCACTTCCTTATTCTCCCATCCACAGTACCTCCTCTGTTCTCACCACCAGTAACACATGATCCAGTCTCAGCCTGAGAAAGACTTCCGTGAGAGGATGACTTCATTTCCTATTACTCTAAGAATATTAGAATCATCAGAAAATATAAGAAGATGCCTTCTACAAGCTTTTTCTGTAAAATACAGTCACCAACAATATCTGTGTAAACATATCAGAATTATTGTTGAATCTCATAGATGGGTATCTTTGCATCTATCTAAAATAAACCCCTTCACTCCCCTCCTCTCATCTCTTTAAGAATGTTACTTCAGCAATCTTCCTTTCTCCTTTCTACATAATACAATCCTCCCTCTATGAAATATTTTCATTGCCACAGTTTTTAATCAAAAGATATTTTATCTCACTCTCCTTATCAGATGCAACACTACTTCTTTGCCTGCATTTGCAGTAAAATTCCTTGAAATTATTGACAGTTCCCATTGTTTCCAGTTCCTCTCCCATTTCCTTTTAAATTTGCTCAAATCAGACTTTTTTACCTCCTACTACATTACAATTACTCTCATTCTAGTGGATAGGATGAAAAGAAATCCTCATAATCACTGCCTTTTTATATCATGTCCTTGTGTAATCCTTGTCCGGTCTATTGGGGAGAAATGTCTTTTAACCATTACAATATGCAAAAGGTGATGGGTCATATGTGGCCATTTTCAACTGAATATGTAACAATCTCAATGTGTGTTGTTTAAGCTACTTATTCTAGGTTAATATTGTTATACAACAAAAGATAAGATCTGTCCAGGTCACTGAAACTGCCATGATGATAAATTTAGTGATCAGTTCTTATTCTAGCTCTTACCTGCTCTATCAACTGTAGTTAACATGGTTCATCACTTTCCTCTTCTATTTTTTTTTTGAAATTTTATCAGAGTATATTTTATTTACAAGGGAGTCTGTTTCTGTGTTATAAATAAGATAACTAATATTATTACCCTCCTCTTCTTGCTCACATAACTTCTAGATATATCCTAATTTACTTTTCACTCCAATGCTCTTGTTGATATTTCTCAGTCTCTTTTGCTGGGGCCTCATTTTCTTCCCATATTTTAAATGTACAAATTCCTTAGGCTCTAGATATAGGCAGTGACCTATATTTGAGTTAGAACTAGTTGTCTTCAAGGAATTGAAACCCAATTCTATCTTTTTTAAAGATAGATTTATTATTTCATTTTTTTAATGGAAAGGATAGAAGTACAGCTGGGCACAATGAAAGACTAGATTCTAGTATCCAAAGTCACTATCACTCTCCCTGAGAGAAAAGGATAAATAACCATAATACAATAGCAAATTTTCGTAGCTTTTCTCATTAAATTGTTTAGATAGATTTGAAATATGCTTCCTGAAATCTAGGATAATACTGGTTCAGTTCAGTTCAGTTGCTCAGTCATGTCGGACTCTTTGCGACCCCATGGACTGCAACAAGCCAGGCTTCCCTGTCCATCACCACCTCCCAAGCCAGGCTTCCCTGTCCATCACCACCTCCTGGAGTTTACTCAAACTTATATCCATCGTGTCAGTGATGCCAACCAACCATCTTATGAGATCTTTGTCATCCCCTTCTCCTCCCACCTTCAGTCTTTTCCAGCATCAGGGTGTTTTCAAATGAGTCGGTTCTTCGTATCAGGCTGCCAAAGTATTGGAGTTTTGGCTTAAGCATCAGTTCATCCAATGAATATTCAGGACTGATTTTCTTTAGGATGGACTGGTTTGATCTCCTTGCAGTCCAAGGGACTTTCAAGAGTCTTCTACAACACCACAGGTCAAAAGCATCAATTCTTTGGCACTCAGCTTTCTTCATAATCCAACTCTCACATCTAGATATGATTACTGGAAAAACTGTAGCTTTGACTAGACTGACTGTGTCAGCAAAGTAATGTCTCTGCTTTTTAATATGCTGTCTAGTTTGGTCATAGCTTTTCTTCAAAGGAGCAAGTGTCTTTTAATTTCATGGCTGTAGTCACCATCTGAAGTGATTTTGGAGCCCCCAAAAATAAAATCTGTCACTGTTTCCATTGTTTCTCCATCTATTTGCCATGAAGTGATGGGACCAGATGCCATGATCTTAGTTTTCTGAATGTTGAGTTTTAAGCCAACTTTTTCACTCTGCTCTTTCACTTTCATCAAGAGGCTCTTTAGTTCTTCTTTGCTTTCTGCCATAAGAGTGGTATCATCTGCATAAATGAGGTTATTGGCATTTCTCCCAGTTTTCTTCATTCCAGCTTATTCTTCATCCAGCCCGGCATTTCGCATGATGTACTCTGCATATAAGTTAAATAAGCAGGGTGACAATATACAGCCTTGACGTACTCCTTTCCTGATTTGCAACCAGTCATTTATTCCATGTTCAGTTCTAACTCTTGCTACTTGAACTTCATACAGATTTCTCAGGAGGCAGGTTAGGTGGTCTAGTATTCCAATATCTTGAATAATTTCCCACAATTTGTTGTGATCCACACAGTCAAATTCTTTGGTATAGTCAGATTAATAGTAACAGCAGTCAGGTAACAGTAGTAATATTAATTAATTGATTTCACTGCCTTTAATGAAAGTCAGTCATGGGCTGACTTTAAACCCATGTATTATACATTAAAGTTCACTGAAGGTGTTCATCTGATGATGCTTGTTCCTATGTTTATGGGAGTTAGTGCCTTCTAGCAGTTAAAACATGGGCTTTGATGTCAAAGAGCTCTTGGTTTTGAAACAAGTCTTATGATTCTTAACTATTAGTATGAACCCAGTCAACATTGTTTAGCCTCTTCTCTGAACTTATTTCCCACTAAGGGAAATAATAGGGTAGGATAATAGAGTAATAATATCTATATTTGATGAATTAAGTAAGATAATGCACTTGTAGTTTCTCTTGGTACTAGAGTGTTCACTATTAACAATTATTATTGTGGGAATGTTAATACGCCTGTGTCAATTTTCTCCCAAGCAAGTGCATTTCTCTCTCTGAACCTTAAAAATAGAATTAAATTTTATTATGAACTTTGAGTAAATTACAATTGAACACAAACTGATTTCTTAATAAACACTATGAAAACTGAGGAAGCAAATAATAAAAGAAACTTGGATTTTTATGTCTATTTATCAGAGCACTGGAAACCAGTTATTTGAAATCAATCAGAGTGCATTACATATCAGTTCTCTAATCCACTTGAAACTATTACACTTTTGACCTCACAGTACCACACCTTACGATGTGTGATCCAGTGATGAAGTGACTTGCCCTTCACCTTGACTTTGGGTTCAGCCCTGTGACCTCATATGGTTAACAGAATAGGCAGAAATTATGAAAATCCATTCTGACTCTTTGCCTTATCTTTTACCACTTTCTCTCTTATGTTGCAGCTGTTTCTATAAAAAATGTCACAGCTAGTCTACTTGACCCAAAAGGTAGATGAGAGACACATTAGACAGAATCGTACCCAATCTCAATAGGGTAAGTGTACTGCTGATCAATAGACCTTCCAGTCCAGGTTAACAGTCAACAGTCAGCCAATCTACATGCTCATATCAACAAAATTTACTTGTTTTAAGTACCTAGCTTTTTGGTTGTTTGCTGCATATCATTTCTTATGACAAATGGTATAAGCTAAATCTCTACTAGATAGAAAGATAGATACAGTAGATAAATAAAAATAGATAATAGAGATCTATAGGTCTAGATACACATTCATATATTTATAAAATCAATGCATATAAATACATGATATACATATAAAGAGAAAGGATGAGGCTATATATAATGTATTAGCATGGCTAGTTTCTTAAAATCACATCAAAATAACAATGCCTACCACAATTAACAGCTTTGGTTGATACTCTACTTAAAGAAAAAATTTCCCTTGATTGGATTGTGAATGTTAAGAATATAGTGAGCATTTGTCAACTAACCAATAGTCAAAATCCCTTCAATATTAAAAATTATTGCTTTCAAATTCAACTTCAATCAATGATAAATTATTGAACTTTTGTTCATTAATTTACTGACTTTCTTCAGACATTAAAATTTTGTTCTAGAAAGTCACTAAATATGCAATTTCATTTAAAAGTTTAGTATTTTTAGCAAATTCTATTGAAGCCTTATAAATCCTTTTTAGTCCTTTGTATTTTTTTGTGACTGAACAAATTAAGCTGACGTAACTATATTTAAAGATTAAGACTCTCATTTTTACCCCTTAAGAGTGGTGTGGGAGGATGGGATGATCTGACTAAATCATTACATTTACAATTGAGTACTGATGGAGTATGTTACAGACTGATGATCATGTCTTTAAGCAGAACACACCTTATTTAATTCTTTCATCAGTTTGTACTGGCTGATTATGTGTGAGGAGTTTTATTCTTTTATTTCAAAGGTTCTTCAATGTGTGGGATGACAGAAGAAAAGAGAAGTTCTTTTTAATTGCTCCCAGCACAGAACACTCTTTTTGTGCATAGTTGGATTCTGGAATAATTTGATCCTCACTGTGGCTCAGCTGTGTCCCACTCTTTGTAACCCCGTGGAATGTAACCTGCCAGACTTCTTTTCATGGGGGGGATTCTCCAGGCAAGAACACTGCAGTGGGTTGCCATTCCCTTTCCAGGGGATGTTCCCATCCCAGGAATCGAACGAGGGTCTCCTGCATTGCAGGTGGATTCTTTACCAGTTGAACTACCACGGAAGCTGTTTCTATCTAAATAAGTTTAGACAACAAACTTAAAAATATATAACTAAATACACAAACCAGTGTTTTAACATGAATCCCCTTAATCCACTATGATATGATTGGGACAAAAATGAAAAAAAAGGTATCAATGAGCTTGAATGATTGTTAGAAAACATAATGAAAACTTTGGCTAATTTTTGTTTGTTTCTTTGTTTCTCATAAATATAGTGACTCAAATGTGAAGGCTTACTATATAAAAAAGATCTTTTTAATTTTAAGTTCAACAAATACTCTCAAAAATTTAGATGAAAAAATAGATGTGGCTACTCATAGTAAATATTCATGTGATTAATTTTAAGATCCTCAAAATATACTTTCTTATAATAAATTCCTATTTGAAAATAGTCTTCTAAAAATTTTAGACTACTAAAATCACTGAATTATTTAAGTAAATTTTAACTTAAGGTAAAGTATTCTGTGTATGTAAAGTATATATATTTTCAATCATTTATTAAAATAAGTTGCACAGCAAATGTGCTGAGAAAGAATGGATCTTAATTCAAAACTGCTATAATTTTGTACATATTAGTATATCAATGCAAAAAATAAGCCTATTATAAAAAATCTTTTCTTATATTGAAATATTTTTCTTGGATAAAAAATTAGTATTTTTCAGAGTTTAGGATGTATGAAGAAAGCTGAGCACTGAAGAATTGATGCTTTTGAATTGTGGTGTTGGAGAAGACTCTTGAGAGTCCCTTGGACTGCAAGGAGATCCAAGCCTTTGACTGTGTGGATCACAATAAACTGTGGAAAATTCTGAAAGAGATGGGGATACCAGAACACCTGATCTGCCTCTTGAGAAATTGTATGCAGGTCAGGAAGCAACAGTTAGAACTGGACATGGAACAACAGACTGGTTCCAAATAGGAAAAGGAGTTCGTCAAGGCTGTATATTGTCACCCTGTGTATTTAACTTCTATGCAGAGTACATCATGAGAAACCCTGGACTGGAAGAAACACAAGCTGGAATCAAGATTGCCGGGAGAAATATCAATAACCTCAGATATGCAGATGACACCACCCTTATGGCAGAAAGTGAAGAGGAACTCAAAAGCCTCTTGATGAAGGTGAAAGTGGAGAGTGCAAAAGTTGGCTTAAAGCTCAACATTCAGAAAACGAAGATCATGACATCTGGTCCCATCACTTCATGGGAAATAGATGGGGAAACAGTGAAAACAGTGGCAGACTCTATTTTTCTGGGCTCCAAAATCACTGCAGATGGTGACTGCAGCCATGAAATTAAAAGGCGCTTACTCCTTGGAAGGAAAGTTATGACCAACCTAGATAGCATATTCAAAAGCAGAGACATTACTTTGCCATCAAAGGTCCGTCTAGTCAAGGCTATGGTTTTTCCTGTGGTCATGTATGGATGTGAGAGTTGGACTGTGAAGAAGGCTGAGTGCTGAAGAATTGATGCTTTTGAACTGTGGTGTTGGAGAAGACTTTTGAGAGTCCCTTGGACTGCAAGGAGATCCAACCAGTCCATTCTGAAGGAGATCAGCCCTGGGTGTTCTTTGGAAGGAATGATGCTAAAGCTGGAACTCCAGTACTTTGGCCACCTCATGTGAAGAATTGACTCATTGGAAAAGACTCTGATGCTGGGAGGGATTGGGGGCAGGAGGAGAAGGGGACAACAGAGGATGAGATGGCTGGATGGCATCACTGACTCGATGGATGTGAGTCTCAGTGAACTCCGGGAATTGGTGATGGACAGGGAGGCCTGGCGTGCTGCAATTCATGGGGTTGCAAAGAGTCGGACACCTTGATTGACTGATCTGATCTGATGCTTTGTTAAGCCTGTAATATTTATATTTATAAAATATTATATTATATCTAAATATAATACAGTTCTTATTGTTTCATTTAGGATTATTTTAAATGCAACTAAGAACAAAACCAGGCTGAAAATGGCATAATCAATATGAGAATTTATGGAGTATGCTAGCATTTTAGAGAGGAATCTATAGCCATTTTGAGGTGGTATTAAATATTTGTTATCTTCACTTCTTTCTCCCTTGGCTTCAGTATTAAATTGAATCTTTGTGGTTGCACAATGATTGTTTACATTTCAGGGGCATGAGTTAAATCATCCATATTTAGAAGAAAAAATACCTCCCACCTAAAATTTGAAGAAACTGCAAGTCATCACGTGCTCACTTGATTTACTGACTTAAGCAGGAACACATCACTGTGGTGATGCAGCTAGAAATATGCAGATGGGCTGTTAAAGCAAACTTATTCTTGAAAATCTTGACATAATCCATTACAAATCTATAGGTGGCAGGGGATATGAGAGAGCAAAGTATTCTTAAAGTGAAGGATAGATAATTATTGTGTCTCAATGTATTAGATTTCTGCAATATAATTTAAAAATATTAACTCAATTGGGTCCTGTAGTTAAGTCCTATGTTATAAATAATATGAAAAGAGTTGATCTAGACATTTTTGGGCTTCCTTGGTGGTTCAGACAGTAAAGAATCTGCCAGCAACGCAGCACACTCAGGTTCAATCCTTGAGTCCAGAAGATCCCCTGGAGAAGGAAATGGCTACTCACTCTAGTATTCTTGCCTGGAAAATTCCATGTACAGAGAAGCCTGGTGTGCTACAGTCCATGGGGTCACAGAGAGTCAGACATGCCTTGAGTAACAATTTCACTTACAGATGTTTTTAGTCACTTTGTTATTCAACATAACATATACAAACGTTTTGTATGAAATTTATTTCAGATTTAGGTGCTGTGAAAGCTGATTTTTTTCCTGAGGTATAAAATATACTATTTTTCTTGATAAACAATAAAAATAATTTAATTGATTAAATTTTCAGTTGCAAGAAACTCAGGAACAAATCTGGTGCTAGTGATCCTAATGCCTACATCTTAATATTATAATTTCTTCCAGTTTCAATCATCCATTAAGATGATATTTTCTTAGTAAAGATATCTGGACTTAGCAAGAGCAACAGTCTAATTCAGAATCTCTTTCTTATTCTTCTGAAACAATGATAAAATCAACATGCTTTCAACATTGCTAGCAGACAGAAAACACCACAACCCTAGGTAATTTCTAAGTCAAAGAAATGGGGGAAAAAATCCCATCTGAACATCAACCACCTTTCCATGTCTGTTCTCAACCTGTGGGTACAGGAAGCAAGAAAAGGGAGGCTGAAAGGACTTCATGACAAAGAACAGAGAGGAGCAGAGGACTGACAGGAAACACAAAATCGTTCTCAGAAAAAGTAAAATAATAAATATAAACATACTGAACATAGACTGGGAACTGTTAGTTCATATTCAGTTCAATTCAGTTCAGTTCAGTCACTCGGTCGTGTCTGACTCTTTGCGACCCTATGAACCACAGCATGCCAGGCCTCCCTGTCCATCACCAACTGCCGGAGTCTACCCAAACCCATGTCCATTGAGTCAGTGATGCCATCCAACCATCTCATTCTCTGTTGCCCCATCTCCTCTTGCCCTCAATCTTTCCCCAAATCAGGGTTTTTTCCAATGAGTCAGCTCTTCACATCAGATGGCCAAAGTACTGGCACTTCAGATTCAACATCATTCCTTCCAATGAATATTCAGGATTGATTTCCTTTAGGATTGACTGGTTTAATCTCCTTCCAGTCCTAGGGACTCTCAAGAGTCTTTTCCAGAACCACAGTTAGAAAGAATCAATTCTTTGATGCTCAGCCTTCTTTATGGTCCAACTCTCACATCCATACATGACTACTGGGAAAACTATAGCTTTGACTATCCAGATCTTTGTTGGCAAAATGATGTCTCTGTTTTTTAATACACTGTCTAGGTTTGTCACAGCTATTTTTCTAAGAAGCAATTGTCTTTGTTAGTTCCTAGTTTATTTTTTCTAAATAAGAATACAATACAAAACTTCAATATAAAAATACTACAGAAATTCAGATGCTGCAAAATACAGATTTTGTATTGGTAGAAAATCTCAACAATAAGTGAACCATAAAGCTGAAGAAAACTCAGATGACATTTGAAGTTAAACTAAATATCCCCCCAAAATACATTAGAAATATGAACTTTTAGCTTGAATAAGACATACAAAGCCTAAGTGTCGTGTGTGTGTGTGTGTGTACTTCTTTCCTGATCTGAATCAACTTTTCTTTCATTTTATTTAGCCCATATATATATATACACATATAAGTTAAAGAAAATGAAAGTTGATTTAAATCAGGAAAGACGCATATGTGAAGACAAAATTATATAAAAAATTAAGACAAAATTACTCTGAGTACTCAAGACAGAATAAATCTGAATGAATCCTTAATAAAGAACACTGAATCAAAACAAGAAATAAATCAAGATAGTAAACTTGAGATTTATAAAAACACATATAAAGGACCAGAGCAAATTTCTTGAGATGGAAGACAAGCAAAGAAGGATGAATATTTGTAATATTGGTTTTCCTGAATAAAAACTCAAAATAATGGACCGGAGCTAATATATTTCTAGAAGTAAAAGTAGACTTGGTGTATACAGTCTGTCTTGTTATATTTGGGTAGCACCATGCTACTTCTTCTGAACAAGAGACTGTGCATGGGAGTATCTGGGAGACTCTGGGAACAAATGACTTAATAATTTTATAATTTTCCATGACGTTTTTCCCTGCCCCAATGATCTTTAAACTCCGTATTACGATATGTGCATGAGTGCTCAGTTGCTTCAGTCATGTCCGACTCTTTGCTACTACTGTATGAGCCGTAGTGGGCCAAGACCCTCTCCTCATGGGGTTCTCCAGGCAAGGATACTGAAGAGGATTGCCCTTTCCTCCTCCAGGTGATCGTCCTGGCCCAAGATTGAACCCCTGTCTCCAGAATTGCAGGCAGATTCTTTACCCACCGAGTCATCTGGGAAGCCCTTATTAAGATATAAGTGCAAATATATCAATACATCTTAAAATACCAAGACACTACATGAAGGAAAATGGAAGAGAAATTTATCTGGACACTTTGAAATTTGAAGACGCAAGAAATAAGCTTTGTTTTACCATACTACTGGAATTTTTATGATTCCCATGACAGCATAACTGAATCCATTCTGTCTGATACAATTATTTGTATTAAAAAATAAGAAAACATGTGATTTGTAAAGTAATATATATAAACATTAAATTATAAAATAAGGATCAAACTCCAAAATTGATTAACTCTGCCTATTACATCAAGCAAAGCCTAGAAATTGTTATTTTTAAAAGGTTCTCCCAGTTCATAGCTATGGCTAAAGCCTTCGTTTAGTGAAATGAAATCTGTACATAATTATGAAATGTTTCAGTGAAAATCTGTTTCAAAACAAAATATATGAAAAATTTATCATTATAGAAATCGTTATTTTTCTTCTCCAGAAGACTGCATATTTTTTCAGTGTGATTCCATATCATCATGCATGATTTGCACCTGTTGATGTTTTGCAAAATTCTTCGTTTCTAAAATGATTGCTCTGTACAGTTTGCACTTCTTCCATTTGAATTTGCATCATCCTCTGAAAAACTACTTGTTTCTAAGCTAGGGTTCTCATTAAAGTTTTCATGGCTGATTGCAGTTGATGTGTACCATATAATCACAAAACTTAGTCACAGAGCTTTGAAGAAGTATGGCATCTAGTCTTTCTTAGAAAGTAATTAGGTAAAAATTAGCATCTTTAAAATGAAGATCTCCTTTTCTTAAAAGAATGTTCTTTTCCACCTGTCTTCAAGTTCATTTTCATATAACATTTTAGCTTTTTTACTCCCTTAATGATTCTTCTTTCTATGTTCCTCTATTTTTACTTATTTGGATTCAGCATCCTCCATAACTTCTGATTCTTAAAAAATACACACACACACACACACACACATATATATATATATATATATATATTTCCCCTGGAGCAATACTTTTTACAGCTTATTATCTTAAAATCTGTCCATATCACTTATTTTCTTTCTCATGAGAATTCTCCTTTTTGATAATATTGTCATTTTTGGAGAGTCTTCCCTATAGTGACTCAGAATAATATTATTTTTCACTTACTGTCTCATTCAACATAGGATGTAGTTGCACTTTTAGGAAAGATTTTCTCTTCAATTCATTCATAAACATGAAACATACAAGGCCTACTATGAGACTTCTATGTTGATAAGCAATTCAAAAAGCTAGTTATAATGTTGTGCAATAGGAGTACTCAGGTAAATCCGGGTGGTCATGGAAAGATTGAAGACCTGTACAGGGTACTTTATAGTGTGGCTTAAAAAAGAAATATTCTTAAGAGTAATTCATGTCTTATGCTATCTATCATGCAATTTCATATCATTATTAATTCGTTGTATTCTTTGTGATATATTAAATTAGATATCCACATGTAGAATTGTTAATGTTCTGAAGATGTCTATCATAGCCAAAAGGTATAAATTTTGCAAGGTTGTATTTGTAAGCCAGTTGTTATGACTTTAATTGTGTCTCTCAAATGATATAATGAACTCGTACTCCCCATCTCAGGAAGTGATCTTATGTGGAACTAGGGTACTTTCAGACATGATTAGCTAAGATGAGGTCATTCTGAATTCAGTTGTGCTGTAATCCAATATAATTGAGAAGAGAAGGAGAAGGGAAGAGATAGACACACAGGAAAAATGCCATGTAATAATTGAGGTCAAAATTGGAGTTAATCTGCAAGCTCAAGCCAAGCAATGCCAAGGATTGCCCCACACCAGAAACTAAGAGCAAATGACAGAATATTCACTTGAGATTTCAGAGGGAGCACTATCTGCTCAACAACCTGATTTTGGACTTTTAACCTCCAGAACTACGAGAGAATACATTTTTATTTTAAGCTTCACAGTGTGTGGTACTTTGTTATGCTGCCGCTGCTGCTGCTAAGTCGCTTCAGTCGTGTCCGACTCTGTGCGACCCCATAGACGGCAGTCCACCAGGCTCCCCTGTCCCTGGGACTCTCCAGGCAAGAACACTGGAGTGGGTTGCCATTTCCTTCTCCAATGCAGGAAAGTGAAAAGTGAAAGTGAAGTCGCTCAGTCGTGTCCGACTCTTAGCGACCCCATGGACTGCAGCCCACCAGGCTCCTCTGTAAATGGGGCTCTCCAGGCAAGAGTACTGGAGTGGGGTGCCATTGCCTTCTCCAACTTTGTTATGAGTGCCCAAGAAAACAGAAGTTAATGATAACATTTCATCTAGTTTGGGTCACAACCTGCTCTAAGTTTGGGGGCTATAGATCCCCTCCCCAGTATCAGCAAATCCATCTGTATTGCACCTTATCTTATTTTGTTTTCTGCTTTTGTTTGGGGAATATCATAAAAATACCTTAGTTTGATAGCCTAGGAAGCTTTACCTCCCTAAGCATGTATATTGAAAACTCAACTAATACATAGCAATATAGTGGACTAGGCACTGCCCATTATATTTTGTTGAGGATCTTTTCTAACTGGCCAATGCATATTTCACACTTGTCATTAAATATTTTGGCTAGTACTCCTACAACACATCATTAAAACTGTCACCTTGAAAATTAAAGAACAATACTGATAGTTAAACAATCAAAAATACTCAATAAAACATAATTTACAAAAACAAAAATGAAGATGAATAACTTAAAAAAAACAACCTTCTGGATCAGACTTTTAAGTAACACCAGACTAACCTAGAGCAAAACATTAACTGTAGTGTAATGATAACTAATGGAAATGCCACTCATATTTTTTGAATATATATTTAAATATCTGTGAAATCTTCCAAATATACACCAGCAGAAAAATACTCAAATCTTCTATAAAGCTGATTGTAACATCCATGATTATCAAATATTGAAAAAATTATTTCAATCAGTATCTTGATTAGAGATGCCAATGAACCACAACAGAATGTTAACTAGTAGTTAAAATAGCTTTTTGATATGAGAGGAATGAAACATTTTTACATAGCTTATTTTGTTTTATTGCAAGTGTCAGCTTTAGGTCTTTTAAATGTATTTAGTATTGGTTGACTTTACAGTTGGTTTGGATTTTCTACAAATGTTTGGAATTATGAGTTCATGCACAGCAACTTAAAGAAGTTTGGAGTCTTAATTTTACATGTCAGAGAAATTCTTTTTTGAGTCTTCTCACCCGTATTATGTTCCTCATGATTATGGCAGTTAGCTGTGTGCTGGAATGACTCTCCTGCTGTGGTGTTAATCAGATGAGAGAAGACCCTGCTGGGAGTTGTGGTAATTACACTGGGATAGTTCATCTCTTTCTGAACTCTCTCTAGGTCTTCATTTTTCCTAACAGCAACAGTGATACTAATTAAAAATGGTTGTTAATTATAAAAGTTTAAAATATCCTTCCTTTACAAGTTAGTATAATTTTTTCCACCGATGAAAGAGATAAGTTTTTATATTCCTGTAGCTCTTTTGTCTAGCTCTTTGAAATGGAAAAAAAAGTTTTAATAAGACTATTTTTATAAATGATGTCTGCCTTTATATAGGATCATATTTTTTTCTCCTAATTTAGGCATATTTTGGTCCCTCAACTCTTTTCATTTATTAATAAGTAAAACTTCTATTAAACTTTATGACTTATAAAATTGGCATCCCGCTTACTAAGGGAGTAGAATGTTTACTGAGGCTTTGAAAATCAATCTTTATTTATAGAGGGTTACTAAACATCAACTAGCTGTTATTTTTTTTTTTTCTAGAATGACAAATGCAAATAAGATTAGATGTTAATGTATGTATATATCCATTGAAGTGTTTCATCAAGACATCTTTTTTTTTTTTTTTAACTGAAATTCAATTCATAAGATACCTGGTGTTGCAAATGAATGTGAATAATATTTATTAATAAAACTGTCTCTGAAAATAATAAAATCAGCCTTAAAAATCAAGTGATTGTGAACAATGTGTATTAGTCAAGATAATGGAGAAAATTGCTAGTAAAATTGTGCTAATAGGATATGAATGGGGCATTATTATAAGAAAATCTTATGTATTTTATATACTTAAATGTGGAGCAGTAATTTAAAAATGGAAACTAGTAGTTGTGCTTTAATTTCAATTTATTTTACTTTGCATAGGAACTACAAAAATGTCCAGAAAACATTCTCTGAAGAATAAACATTTCTGACTCATAAGCACTAGATAAAGTTCTAGCAATTATTCCATGAAATCTGGGACAAAGAAACTAATTGAGTGTATTATTATAAAACTCTAGTGGGAGAAACAACAAGTTCAGCAGAACTGTCAAAGGTTTAGAATATCTCTACCCTTTATAGGATTAATCTCTCTGGAAGCACAAGATCTGAAGCAAATCATGAAAGAATAAATCATATTTTAAGTGCTAATGTGACTGAAGAGGTTGTCATTTTAAGAATAACAGTAGCGTCTTTAAATACTAGACACTCAGAAAACTTAGGGTTTTTGGTTAAATTTTCCATCAAATTCTTTTAAAATACACATACACATTTTAAATCAAATATGTTAAATATTAATATATTATTTAGAAATAAATTTTATTTCACATTTTTAAAATATTTGAGTTCTTTAATTAAAACAATGACAAGTACAACATAATTTCTTAGAAATTTTTGATATCTAATTTTTTTAGCTCTATAATTACCCTTGTTGAGTCTGAGATTCCTTAATTTAAAATTCAGAATATGTAGTTCAGGTTAAGAAGACACGCTTCAGATTTAATTTGTAGACATTGTTCCAATAATGAACGACTTATGATGACCTGATCTTCCAATTCTCTTCAAGACTTACCAAAATGGGTTTGACAGACGTGAACTCTCAATGGTTCTAGTTAAAGAATTCCAATTCAATGCAATTTCAAAAGCTTAAGTATATATGCTTGAGAAGTAATACAGCGTATGGAAAAATAGAACAAAGTAACAAGCTTGATTTTCAATTACTTAGCCATCTGACTTTCAGAAAGTTAATTAATATATTTGAGTCATAGTTTCCTCATCAAATTTATTAGGAGAATTCAATGATGTAGTTGAATTTAGTAATGGAAATTAATTTATGTAACATATAATAACATTTAGGAATTCTGTAAATGGCTTATACCAGCCTTGCGGGAAATTTGGTGGTGTGAGGAGGACATACAGACTCTATACTTTCTGTTCAATGTTCTCATAAACCTAAAACTGCTCAAGTATTAGTCTATTACCTTTAAAGAAAAAAATGGATTAGTTAAACTTCTTAGGTTCAAGTAAGTTAAGCCATGTTTAGCTACTTTAACAGAAATAAAATAGGGATTTCAGAAACAACTTAAATTAATACTGGAAATTATATTAGAGAATTATTGCAGCATCCACAGGTACAAATACTCTTCATTCTGCTGCCAACATAGTTGCTATCTAACACTGAATGCGTAACATACATCAATTCTAATGCTATCTCTGGAAACTTGAACTTGTTACCATAGCCACCACTGACAAATACGTATTTCTTCAGTGCCTTCTTTTTTTGTGTCACTAGATTCTGAGTGAATCTTCATGGCCTGCTCAAGCAAAGAACTGAGTCTTGGTCTAATGGTTATAACCTAGTCTTTAGAGACTCTGCCTTCAATTGAGGTGAAGAAATCTCCACACATAGCAAGGAGGTTCAGATTCTGAGCAGCCCAAAAGAATATAAACATCACAGCAATAGCATACATAGCATATATAATATATTAATAGAATAAGTGATGTAAAGATATTGTCAACATAATTCTTTTATCCATTGTAGAAATTTAGTTGTTGATAAACTAGCAAGCAACAGTCATACTTTTGAAAACTGAGACATCAGATTTGTTATACATGTACTCTTTTTGGATGACATGCTATGGTCTGATTGGTACTTATGAGGTTATATTTCCATTCTTTCTGCATTTTTCTAATGCCAATCTGGACAAATCCCTGTTTATTCTCTATATGCGAGTTGCTTCAAAGGACATTCTACCTATAGATAGACTCCACCCTTGCCATTCGATTTTTTGTTCCTACAATTTCCCCGCAATCACTAAATACCCTTTAAAACTTCTCTATTTTAAATTTCATTCCATCTTCTATCAAAATTACTACTACTTACTCTGTTTAGGAATTCAATCTTGAAACATATTACAATTTCTCTTGCATGAAATCATCACCTCTCTATTTCTACGTATTACTTTGACTACATCTTAGCAATTTATTCAGGAACTAAAATCTAGATGATCGTGAAGCACGTTTTCTCTATATACTCCTGATTCTCCCATTGGATCTTTTTATTTCTATTCTCCTTTGATACAGGACCTCATTTCCCCAGTGTACCTAGAAGAGTCCTTTATTATCCTATCATCCCCTATAAGTTAACACATCTTAAAACACTAAAATCTACCTCTCTCCACCTATAGTCCTTTTCTAAATTAAAGACATTACTGCCACATAGATAGATTAAAATTTGGCCATTGTCCTAAAATTCATGTTCTGGGTTGTCAACAGCCAATCTGTTTCACAATTCTATGCACTCTGCTGCTTAAGTAGCATGACTATTTTTTTCTTTCTACTTGTTTAACTTTTATTTGGTGGTGTGGTTTAGTTGCTAAGTCATGTCCAACTCTTGTGATCCCATGGACTGTAGCCTGCTAGGTTCCTCTGTCCATGGGATTTTCCAGGCAACAATGTGCAAATGTTTTGCCACTTCCTTCTTTAGGGGATCTTCCTAATTCAGGGATCAAACCCGGGTCTCCTGCACTGTAGACAGATTCTTTACTGACTGAGCTATCAAGGAAGTCCAAACTTTAATTAGACCCTTATTATTTTATTCCCAGAGCTATTTACATTTTTTATATGTTCTGAACTTTTTTACTCTTCCCAATCATCCCACTGGAGAAGACAATGGCAACCCACTCCAGTACTCTTCCTTGGAAAATTGTATGGATGGAGAAGCCTGGTAGGCTGCAGTCCATGGGGTCACTGAGAGTCAGGCACGACTGAATGACTTCACTTTCATACATTGGAGAAGGAAATGGCAACCCACTCCAGTATTCTTGCCTGGAGAATCCCAGGGACAGAGGAGCCTAGTGGGCTGCCATGTATGGGGTCACACAGAGTTGGACACGACTGAAGCAACTCAGCAGCAGCAGCAGCAATCATCCCAATCACTTCCCTCACTAGTCCTTTTCACACAACTTGAATAGTGAGATTTAAAATACATAAATTTCCTTCAAATTCTTCATTTTGGTAACACATTCTAAATAATAAAGTTCATGTCTTGGCAGTCACAACGCTTCACAATGTGATATTTTCTATAGAAAAAAGAGCAGATTTTTTTCTATCTGCTTTTACCTCTGGGCTTTGTTCTTAATATAATCAAACAGGGACTTAATTGTTTGTATTTACCTGTATAAGTGATCCTCTTTTACAATTCCATGTCAAGTTGAGAAGGCAGATGATATATAGTAAAGATACATTCCAGATCCAGTTCCAGTTCAGTCACTCAGTCATGTCTGACTCTTTGTGACCCCATGAACTGCAGCACGCCAGGCCTCCCTGACCATCACCAACTCCCGGAGTTCACCCAAACCCATGTCCATTGAGTCAGTGATGCCATCCAACCATCAAGGTCTAGATAAACCTGAATATAAATCCTGACTCTGCATCTTACCTATAACTTGATCAAGGTCATTTCTATGGGCTTCAGTCTTCCAACTGTAAAATGGAGATACATATCTGACAAGAATGTGATGAGTTATAAACAACATAATATAGTTTAAGAGTCTGCAACAAGTTGTCCAATGAGTTTATTTTATCTGCACCCTGCAAAGACCTCCTGTAATCTATGCTTTTATTCATTCAATTATCAGTTATTGACTACCTATGTGCCAGACAATGCACTATAATGTGAGGAAGTACATATGTCTTTGAACAAAACAACCATCTGATTTTGATTATTCTTGTCCCTTTCTCATTTTACTTTTGTTACTTCTTATCAAATTATTTTTCTCATCTTACTTGTCTGATAAATGACATTTGTAGACTCATTTAAAAATTTCACAAGCATTTCCTCCCTCCAAAACTTATGAAATTTATTCAAGTTAACATTAGTATAGCTTGCATGCACAGCTATTATGACTTTCATTATTTGATTTCAATTTATTTGTTCTTACTGTTAGACAATGAATTCTTGTTTTACAGAGTCCATGTCTCGTTTTCAGTAGCTACTTCTGAAAAAATTGCATATAAAAGTATAAAGAGAAATAATCTTATTCTCAGATATTTTACAGCAAATGCTTACATTTATCCAAATATATACTTAAAGCTGTATGTTAAGTATCATGTTGAAAATGTTGTAGATAGAAAAGTTTAAAAATTACTGCTAAAAATTAATTTGAGCAGAAAAAGCATTTCTATGGGAAAAAGGATTGAATTACAATGCAGTACTCATAGTTTGTTTGACTAATTAGTAGTTCAGGTAATAAATTCTATGAGTTCAGGGAAGAGAAATATCACAGTGGATTACTCCAGTTAAGTGAAATTTCCATGGAGAGTTCAACTTTAATGAGAGGAGAGAAAAGGCAAGGACATTCCAGGTGGCAGGAATGAAGTAAACAATGGAGTCAGGCCAGGGATTTGCAGCCTATTTTATGGGGAAAAGTAAATCAATTTTCTAAAGTAAAGAATTCACTTAGGGAAGTAGTGAGTGATAAATTTGGAGACATATGGACTGCCTTATCAGAAATGTGAAAGCCAGGACTTCAGTGGAGCTGTATGATTTAGGAGGAGAAGAGTTATGATAGTTGATTTAAGGGATGGAGGTGCAAAGCAGTTTTTCAGAACATTTGGTCTGGATTTGAGGTATTCAACACATTGCCTTCCCAATGTCTCTAGATCTTGAGTGCTAGGTAAAAACCAGTGGTGAAAGAATTTATGTGAATTAATGAGAACCAAGACTAGAGTTTTGGTACATTCTTCAGTCCTCTAGTGAATTCATAATAAATCATCTTGATGTCAACATCATTTCATCTCTAAATAAAATATAAGAAGTTCTTTTGAAATACATATAGTTTCCATAATTGTTTTCAGTTTTATTTACTTCCAAAAGGTATTTGATTGTATAAAATCATATGGATTCTGTAATTGTTTGAGATAAATAATATATGTACTTCCTTTTCGTTCATTCAACATTTGAATTATTACATTGTAGAAGTGTAAAATGCGTGGAATAATTTCTTCTTTCACAGTGATTACAATCTCTGGTGGAGACAAGTGAAATTATCACTAAGATATCAAAATGATTAGTGGTAGCTATAATAATTATTTTAAAAAAATAAAGTCTCATGGAAGCACAACTCTGGCAGTAATAATTAGAACAAATGTCACAGAAAGATTGCATATAGGCCCCGTTTTGAAGTATATGTAGGATTTTGAACCCCAGAGTTGGATGAGTAAGGATACAAGGATAAAAATGTGAAGTACATAGAGACAGAGCAAACATGTTTTGAGGAGATTTGGATATTGGTAGGAAATTCACTGTGGTCTTAAAAGAAAAGGAAAAGAGAGTATCATGAGAAATAAAGAAGGTTAGATTGTGGTCATCTTACTGGTGTGTGTGTGTGTGTGTGTGCGCACACATGCTTGCAGAGCAAGGTTTTAAATATCATTCAACTATGTTTGATCTTATTTTGGATAGAATAGGAAGTCATGGGTGAGATAGAAGGACAAAACCAGAGCCTAAGTGGTGTGCTGAGTCCGATTACAGCCATAGGTCAGAGTTTGGACTCTGATGCAGGCATCAAGGAATCATTGGAGATTTATGAGCAGAAAAATGACATGGTTCATTAAATAGCTTTTTAATAAAATGTAAGAGAAATAGTTCTGTGAGTAAAATGTATGAGTTTGGATGTGAAATGTTGTAAAAAAAACACAAAAAACCATTTAAAAGATTTCTGCAAGAATACAAATGAAAAGCAAGTGACCCGAGACTCTGCCTCCCTCCAAATACAAGATAAGGATGTGTAGGGAACAATAAACTACATTCTAAAAAGTAAAATCTTATCATGCAATCCACAATGAAATACTGTAATATCTATTGAGATAATTAAAATTTATAATAACTATTTTTTTTCAGGCACAGGACAAAATCTAATTATATACACAGCATATAAGGGAGGAGGTTTTTTTTTTTTTTTCCAAAATAGAAAAACTTGAAAGAAACAATTATAACAAAACAGTTATATTTAAAAGCTATATATCACTAATAAACCAGAATAAAATTTTAGTTCTTAATATTTATAAAATGTAATCTTATATATATTATATTTTTCAATGCTCTTAGAATATTAAGCATTAATGTAGTCAAACATATATAAAGGCCACATATTCCTTATAAAGATATATTCTTCTTGCATAAATGCAATATCTTATTGGCAATGCCTCATTTTCAGTTCAAGTGAGGAATATATTATAAGAAGTATATGTTGCTTTTTCATGGATGTACAATAATTTTTAATTCAGAGGAAATTTAGAAGGCTAAAATCATCAACTTAGAACCAGAAGTTTGTGTATTAAAAGTGGAGATAACTTTATAAATAATATATTCTACTGAAGTAGGAATATACTATACAAGCCTAGACTGTAATGGACCTTAGTTATCTGTTACTGTTTCTGATGACAAGACTGTGACTGTCAACTAACATGTCCTTGTCACCTAACTGATGGTAGAACTAGAACTAGATCCTAGGACTTAACTCCCACTTTAGGCTTCCTTTTGCTACATCACTGAGCTCTCTTATGTTTTAGAGTGCCATGGTATCAACTTATTTTACATATTATAACTTTATTTTAATTTCCAGAATTATTAAATCTTAAAACAATGTTTTTCCCCCCAATTTTCCTCATTAAAAACAGTGTGATGGTGTTGTATGTTTCATAGCACAGTGTTCTCAATTATTAAGATAGTGATATGTAACTGGACTTCCCTGTAGCTCAGGTGGCAAAGAATCTGCCTGCAGTGCAGGAGACCAGGGTTCAATCCCTCAATGGGAAAGATCCTCTGGAGAGGGGAACAGCAATCCGCTCCAGTATTCTCACTTGGAGAATCCCACAGACAGACGAGCTTGGCAGGCTACAGTCCATGGGGTCTGCAAAGAGTTGGACACAACTAAGCAACTAATGTAACATATTGTAACTAGAAAACTTTATTATACCAACACGTAAATATACCCAAGTTTAAAAGTTTACATAAAAGCATAGCTTGAGCTCATTTTACTCTATCATAAAATTAAATTGTGAAATGGTTCTCAATAATCTTGGCATTTCTATAATCTCTAAAATCATGCTTTCATTTGGTTAGTTATCTGGTTTAAATAAGATATTCTAGAGACACTTCATCCTTTGTAGCATTTATTCTTCTTTTTTTGTGTGTGTGTGTCTTGTACAAGGTGCTCTTTTTTTTTTTTTTAATTTAATTTAATTTTATTTTATTTTTAAACCTGAAACACTGTATTAGTTTTGCCAAACATCAAAACGAATCTGCCACAGGTATACATACGCTCCCCATCCTGAACCCTCCTCCCTCCTCCCTCCCCACACCATCCCTCTGGGTCGTCCCAGTGCACCAGCCCCAAGCATCCAGTATCCTGCATCGAACCTGGACTGGCGACTCGTTTCATATATGATATTACACATGTTTCAATGCCATTCTCCCAAATCTTCCCACCCTCTCCCTCTCCCACAGAGTCCATAAGACTGTTCTATACATCAGTGTCTCTTTTGCTGTCTCGTACACAGGGTTATTCTTCTTATAATTAAAGAAGAGTCTTGTTTTGTATTGGGCTTCCATGGTGGCTCAGACAGTAAAGAATCAGCCTGCAATGTGGGAGACCTGGATTTAATCCCTGGGTTGGGAAGACCCCCTGGAAGAGCAGAATGATTTACAAATATGTACTTATGCCTTTTCTATATTTACAATAATTAGTGTGTAAAAATTAACTCCTGTAGTCTTGAGTTTTATTCAAGGTAGCTTCAATAATGTTTTACATACTTTCCCACTTGTGGTACATATTTAGGAACTTATAAGCTTTAACTTTTCCAGGAGTTCTATTACAAGGAAAATCATCATTTTTTTCTTTGAATTTGTTTTTTTTTAAATTTAATTTAATTTTTTAACTTTACAATATTGTATTGGTTTTGCCATATATTGAAATGAATCTGCCACAGGTATACACGTGCTCCCCATCCTGAACCCTTCTCCCTCCTCCCTCCCCATACCATCCCTCTGGGTCGTCCAAGTGCACCAGCCCCAAGCATCCAGTATCGTGCATCGAACCTGGACTGGCGACTCGTTTCATATATGATATTTTACATGTTTCAATGCCATTCTCCCAAATCTTCCCACCCTCTCCCTCTCCAACAGAGTCCATAAGACTGTTCTATACATCAGTGTCTCTTTTGCTGTCTCGTACACAGGGTTATTGTTACCATCTTTCTAAATTCCATATATATGCGTTAGTATACTGTATTGGTGTTTTTCTTTCTGGCTTACTTCACTCTGTATAATAGGCTCCAGTTTCATCCACCTCATTAGAACTGATTCAGATGTATTCTTTTTAATGGCTGAGTAATACTCCATTGTGTATATGTACCATAGCTTTCTTATCCATTCATCTGCTGATGGACGTCTAGGTTGCTTCCATGTCCTGGCTATTATAAACAGTGCTGTGATGAACATTGGGGTACACGTCTCTTTCAATTCTGGTTTCCTCAGTGTGTATACCCAGCAGTGGGATTGCTGGGTCATAAGGCAGTTCTATTTCCAGCTTTTTAAGGAATCTCCACACTGTTCTCCATAGTGGCTGTACTAGTTTATATTCCCACCAACAGTGTAAGAGGGTTCCTTTTTCTCCACACCCTCTCCAGCATTTATTGCTTGTAGACTTTTGAATCACAGCCATTCTGACTTGCGTGAAATGGTACCTCATAGTGGTTTTGATTTGCATTTCTCTGATAATGAGTGATGTTGAGCATCTTTTCATGTGTTTGTTAGCCATCTGTATGTCTTCTTTGGAGAAATGTCTATTTAGTTCTTTGGCCCATTTTTTGATTGGGTCATTTATTTTTCTGGAATTGAGCTGATTACTGGCTGGATGTGTCTCTCTCCTTTTCATTCCCCCCTTTTATCCTCCTGGCCACCTCTGTCTCCTTCCTCCTTCTTCTCTTCTCTGTTTAACTCCATGAACATCTCTGAGTGGTCCAGTTGTGGAGTGCACATAAGGAAGTGATTACTGGCTAGCCCCCTCTCTCGTCTATTGATTCCACCTCATCTCATTCAGGTCACCTCTAACTCCCTCCTCCCTCTTCTCTTCTCCATGGAGCACTGTGAACCTCTCTGGGTGACCCTCATGGTGGAGAAACTTTTCATCTTTAACCTAGATGTTTTATCAATGGTGCTGTATAGAAGGAGAAGTTTTGAAACTACTGTAAAAATAAGACCAATAACTGAAAGCAGGAGGCTTAAGTCCAAACCCTGAATTTAGTTCTTTATTTTAAAAAATGTATAGGTATGAATAATATTCAGTTACTAAATGCCACCTAAATTTCCACAGAAATAGCTATATGATTTTGATTAATAACATAACTGACAGATAGTTACTTTTGAATTCCAAAGACTGTAAATAAATTTTAAGTTTAAAGTTTCTAAAGGAATATAATACAGGTTAGAATCTCAAAATTTGCATGAAAACCACTAATATACTTATCCTGAGTAGCTAGTGTTTAAAACTCTATTCTGGTTTCCTATGTCTTTTTTTATGAATTTTAGTGTTCATAAGTCATTTTGTGTACTTTCTATTTTGTGAACTATAGCATGTGGTCTTTCCAATCAACTTGAAGTGGATCAAATAATTGTGTTCTTTCAGGAAGTTCATCTGTGTTAATTTTGCATTTTCTTTTTTGGCTGGGGCAGGGCGGGAATAAGCTGAGACAGATGATTCGTTTTCTAAATTCATTATTGGGCATCTTCTATTTCATTTTATTTTCTAATTTCTTTTTTCATCTGGGAGATTGTTTTCAAAGAAGGCTTTTGTAAAGGCTATTGTAGTTTCTCTCTCCCTCCCACATTACCCACACAATTTTCAAAAGAAGAGAAAAATCATTGGCATTTCAATCATTGGAATTCCAGGTTATTTACATTGCAAAAATCTCATCTAATGCTACAAGAAATAAAATGATCCTGACAGATGAACAGGCAATAAACATCTCAGAAATATCTTTTAATATTCTTATATAGTATGACATAAAAAACTCTTCTTCACAGACTTAGAGTAATATGATACAGGAGAGCAAGTGCATAAATATCATTGGGATGAGGACCTGGATTGGGCAGGGGTAATTTCTAGAAAAAAATTAATTTGCCAGATTCACCTACTGATATGCTCTTTTGGGCTAAAGGCTAGGCTCCAGCTCACTAGAACCAGAATCCATGAAGTGGGATAAATGAGTAAGGAAAAGGCAATACGCTTTTGGAGTGTAAGATTTGGGGGCTCCAAAATCACTTGAGATGGTGACTGCAGCCAGGATATTAAAAGATGCTTGCTCCTTGGAAGAAAAGCTATGACCAACCTAGACAATATATTAGAAAGCAGAGACATTACTTTACCAACAAAGGTCCATCTAGTCAAAGCTATTGTTTTTCCGGTAGTCATGTATGGATGCGAGAGTTGGACTACAAAGAAATCTGAGTGCCAAAAAATTGGTGCTTTTGAACTGTGGTGTTGGAGAAGACTCTTGAGAGTCCCTTGGACTGCAAGGAGATCCAGCCAGTCCCTCCTAAAGGAAATCAGTCCTGAACATTCAATGGAAGGACTGATGCTGAAGCTGAAATCCAACTGGCCACCTGATGCAAAGAACTGACTTATTAGGAAAGATTCCGATGCTGGGAAAGATTGAAGGCAGGAGTAGAAGGGGACGGCAGAGGATGACATGGTTGGCCGGCATCACCGACTCTATGGACCTCAGTTTGAGTAGGCTTCGGGAGTTGGGGATGGACAGGGAAGCCTGGCATGCTGCAGTCCATGGGGTCACAAAGAGTCGGACATGACTGAGTGAATGAACTGAACTGAATTCTTTAAATTTAAAGGTGAATTCTTTAACAAAGGGTTCAGTTCAGTTCAGTTCAGTAGCCCAAGATATTAAGAATTTAGAGAGCTGAGAGTCAATTTCAATCTATGGGGTTTCAAAATTAGTTTTCTTTCTACTGTCACAAAAAATGAAATTTATCTGACTGTAAAAAGGTATAACATTTAAGAATGTTTTATCTATTTTCTTGATCTGAAGGTGTCATTTTGCTGGAGCCGCTATAACAAAATACTATAGTTGTTCGGTTGCCAAGTCATGTCTGACTCTTTGTGACCCCATGGACTGCAGCATGCCAGGCCTCCCTGTTCCTCACCATCTCCTGGAGTTTGTCCAAGTTCATGTCATTTGACTTGGTGATGCTATCCACTCATCTCATCCTCTGTCACTCTCTTTTCTTTCTGCCCTCAATCTTTCCCAGGATCAGGGTCTTTTCCAATGAGTTGGTTGTGTGGCTTACACATAGACTGTGTGGCTTAAACAGAGAAATTTCTTTTCCCATAATTCTGGATGCTACAAGTCCAAGATCAAGGTATCAGCATGTGGGTTGTGTTTCATTCTATGGCCCTTCTTCCTGGCTTGGAGATGTATCCCGTTTGCACTGTGTCCTCACATGATCTTTCCTCAGTATGTGAGCATCCCTAATGTCTCTTTGTGTACAAATTTACTCTTAAAAGAATACCAGTCAGTAGATTAAGTCCCACTTTAACAACTTCATTTTAACTTAAGTATCTCTTTAAGCCCTTATCTACAAGTCCTGTCACATTCTGAGGTACTGGGGTTTAAGAATCCAACATATGAATTTGGAGGGGCACAGTTCAGCCCATAATTCAGCACATTCAAAAGGTAATTGTGGGTTAAGTCAAAGAGCATTAAGCTTGAAGTCCAAAAATCTGGATTAAAATAGATTCATGGCATTTAATAAGCAACTCAAAATCTCTGAACCCCAGTTTGTCACCTGCATATGAAACTAATACCCATTCCAAGATAATTGTTATATGATAAGATATATAGAATACCTACCATATTGCCTTATCTATATTAGTAACACATTTATTTAATATGCATTTTGTATCAATGCTACTATACTTTTCCGTATATCCTAAGATTAAGGAAATATTTTGATAGAAAAAAACCTGAAATTTAAATAATGTACCTTCACTTTGCCTTTGTAAAAGCAACACACTTTTGATAAAAGAACATATTTAAACATAATATATTAAATGTGTTCTAAAATTATGATAGCATTTTTTAACAAGTTCAAGTTAAAGACTTTAGTTCTAGTTAGTTCTGTGTAGGCCCTTTTTTTCATGCATCATTGATTTATAGACATTTGTCACAAACAGCATAGGCCCATTTGTTAAAAGAACTTGCCGTTTTTTTTGTGACTGCCTTCAATCAGATTCAACAGATTAATGATTGCAATAATCAGCCATCCTGATTTTCAAGTGCATGGTCTTAACTATTCTACTCTCTCAGATTGGTTCCTTAATCTAAATCATTAATCTCTTTAGGACTTATTATTGCCTCCTTTTAAGCATATTGATCTGCATTCAATCTGCACCTCTTTTGTCATGCCCCTTTTCTAGTATGAATTTTCATAGCAAAATATTCTTGTTGATTGATGTGTGGGTGTGTTGTTATATTGCTTCACATTAAGTACCTATTTTCCCCCCACCAAATATCCTTGAGTCCACTATTTTAAATGCTTTAACCTCTCATATGTCTTTGCAATGTCCTTCCATGTAAGATCAGGTACAGTGGGTTGACTGTATTTTCTAGTGCAAATTAAAAATCCATTTGTTCAGCTTGACTTATGCTTAGTGACAGCTCTGTGTATTTTTCACTGTGATGTGAATACATGAAGGACACAGCATAAAAACTGACTGCATTATACTCCATCTGCATTGTGAAGTAATTGTGATTGGAGTAATTACCAACAGCTAAGTTTTTATTCCTTTTTTCATTAAAGCTGTTATCATGCCAGGGACAAGGATAAATAATACCTAATACCTAGCTTTTATTAGTTCCTGTCTTTGTTAAATGTGAATGACGTGAATGGCAATAAGTAAGACTATAAAAAATCATAAATAAAACATTAGCACATTTTTTAATAGTGCAGGTGTAAATGTCACTAATGAAGTAAGAATAAATATGTGATGTTAATTACACTGGTTTTCCTAAGTGTAAAATGTGAAAGGAAATGTAGTGCTTGATAAGAATGAAAACAGGAAATAAAATATACATTTTTTTTCCCTCGGAAATACTCATTTTTTTTACTCTCTATATAAGAGTAGGTTGTGTTCCTGGTTCAACTATGTGTTAGGGCTGTTTTATAGGGTGACAATCTAAGCACAATAAGTCATTTATGATGCTTACCCTTTCACCAGCTGGCCCCAAACCGACATATATATAGAGAGAGACAATTTCCTAGAGTATGTTTTTCTCTGTTTCTTCCATCAAATATTCAGCACATAGTAGTGCTTTCCAAGTGTTTCACATCCTTCTCTTTCTGTAAATGTAGCAATTGCACTTTTTAAAATTTATATAAACAGGAAACAAGTATATAGAATTATATTTGTGTTATATATTGTGTATGACTCTTCGTGATCCATGGACTTGTAGCCTGCCAGGCTCCTCTGTCCATGGAATTTTCCAGGCAAGAACACTGGAGTGGGTAGCCATTCCCTTCTCCAGGGGACCTTCCCAACCCAGGGATTAAATCTTGGTCTCCTGCATTGCATGCTGATTTTTTTTACCATCTGAGCCACCAGGGAAGCCCCAGAATTATATTTAATCAAGTATAAATAGACCATGATTTAATATTTAAGGAGACAACTGATAAATTTCATGCACTATACACAAAATATTTAAATGAATTTATTTTCTCTGTTTGCTTTGTTTGTTCCTCTGCTTGGCCTAGAAAGCAAAACAAAGTGTTGAAGTTCATGTTTGTTTTTGTATGTATCACTGTTTCCCTTGGTATTGGCTGGGGAGACAGACTGCCACCTACACCTTAGACAGAATTGACAGCCACACAGAAATGAGATTGTAATCACTCACTCTTTTCTGATCATTGATTACATTGTATCCAAAACCCAAGCCAAATAAAACAAAAAGTCCAAAAACCTAAGTGCCATTCTGCTTGTTTTGTAAAAATTTATGCTTTGTCTCATGCAGCAATGGTTAAAATAGAGCAGGTTTAGCTCATATATAATTGCAAGTCTGTTTTAAAGATGAGTAACCTTTGGATCAAATGGGATAATTGAATCCTCTAACTTCGCACAGTCACTAAGTCTCAAATTCAGAATTCAAATTGGAATTTGAACACAAGTTGCATCCAAGCCTCCATGCTCATGTATCCCAAAGGATTATCCCTAGCCCAGACTTATGTCCTAAGGATCATGCCCAGATGTGGCTGTTCAACACATCCATTTGAATGGTGCAAACACATTTTTATCCTAAATTACTAAAAGTCAGCCTTCAATTTTTACTTATATCAATGGATAATGCCACCATGCAACCAATTTCTTAAACCTGAAATCTAACTTTCATATCTCAACAACTTTTTCTGTGCTTACTATAGCCAATCACTGTGTCCTGTCATCTTTGACTGAAAGAAATTTCTTATATCTATTCCTATTTGTTTATTACCGTTGGCATCCCTGATTGCTACAGAACTCTTTCCTCCTTTCTTTCATGAATGCGGCAGTGGCCTTTTCACAGCTCTCCGTAGACATCATCTTCTCTCTCTTCAATCATTTCTTCACAATGCCTTCAAATGATTTCAAGTCTAGCATACCAAATTTCCTTTCATTCTATAACACTTTTCTCCTTACTTACTTTTGATAGTTCCGGTACTCTAGATTTCTTTGTTCTCAAATGAACCCCACTAATTTGTGCTATGGGGATTTTTCATTGCTCTCCTCCAGCCTGGAAAAGAGTTTACCACTAGAAACTTACTTAGTCCTTGTCTACATCAATTCTTCCTTCTTTAAGTTCAAATTTTATTTCCTTAAAATAGCATTTGCTGAGCTTTAGATTAGGACAACCTCCATTTTCCTTTGTTGCACAAAAAAAGTTTCTTTTTTGTAACATTTTTAATTGAATACTTACTTGTGTGATTATTCAATGTTTTCCCTACTTTGTGTACAAATTATTTTTTGAGGAAAAGGAACATTTCTGATTTTTTTTCATTGCTACTATCCTATGGATCTAGCATAGTCCCCAGGAACATTTGCATAATAAATATATATTAAAGGACTGAAGTCATGTTTCATGCTAAAGTTAATGTTTCCATTTACACTACAATATTACCTAATTTTGTGGAAACATCAAGCCAGAAATACCATCTATTTTCCAACTGAGTACTGTGAAAGATTTAACCTTAAATATATTTTTAAAGATATAATCTTTCATAATCTTCACTAAAATTCATTATTTTGTGACATATTGCCATACTTGATTCATCTACCTTTCTTTCTTTTTCATTTCTTTTTTTTTTTCTTTTCTGAATCACTTGAAAATACATTGCACTTAGCATGACTGAAACCTTATCCTTGATCACTTCAACATGTTAAAATAATAATATTCTTATCCATACCCTAAATGCTATGATAATATCCAAGATATTTTAAAATAAGTTATAATCTCTTGAAATTTATAAAACAAAATTCATATGTGCTTCTGATTATAATTCTTTTTCTTGAAGAATGTACTGAATTGTATGATTTTCAGACCCAACAGAAGTTACATATTCCTATATCAAATTTTAAAAATATTAATAGAGTTATTGAGGTGGGAGTCATCTTTACTGGATATTGAACTGTTATCTTGAGAAATATTTCACAAAATGAGGTATACACTTTTTTTTTTTAATAATGGAAACCACAGGAATGAGGAAGAGAAGACATACAGAATATACATTCAAGATAACAAATACAGACATGTCAAGCTTTTAGTTCAGTTCAGTTCAGTCGATCAGTCGTGTCTGACTCTGCGACCCCATGAATCTCAGCACAACAGGCCTCCCTGTCCATCACCAACTCCTGGAGTTTACTCAGACTCACATCCATCGAGTCAGTGATGCCATCCAGCCATCTCATCCTCTGTTGTCCCCTTCTCCTCCTGCTCCCAATCCCTCCCAGCATCAGAGTCTTTTCCAATGAGTCAATTCTTTGCGTGAGGTGGCCAAAGTACTGGAGTTTCAGCTTCAGCATCATTCCTTCCAAAGAAATCCCAGGGCTGAGCTCCTCCAGAATGGACTGATTGGATCTCCTTGCAGTCCAAGGGACTCTCAAGAGTCTTCTCCAACACCACAGTTCAAAAGCATCAATTCTTCGGCACTCAGCCTTCTTCACAGTCCAACTCTCACATCCATACATGACCACAGGAAAAACCATAGCCTTGACTAGATGGACCTTTGTTGACAAAGTAATGTCTCTGCTTTTGAATATGCTATCTAGATTGGTCATAACTTTCCTTCCAAGGAGTAAGCATCTTTTAATTTCATGGCTGCAGTCACCATCTGCAGTGATTTTGGAGCCCAAAAAAATAAAGCCTGACACTGTTTCCATTGTTTCCCCATCTATTTCCCATGAAGTGATGGGACCAGATGCCATGATCTTCATTTTCTGAATGTTGAGCTTTAAGCCAACTTTTTCACTCTCCACTTTCACTTTCATCAAGAGGCTTTTTAGTTCCTCTTCACTTTCTGCCATAAGGGTGGTGTCAAGCTTTATGAAATGTCAAATTCAAAAGAGCAAAATTAAAAGAATTATCTCATTCACAGTATAAAAAAAAATAACTTCTTAACTTGTAGAAACTTTGTTCCTATAGACAGAAAGTGGATACTGACACCAGCAATATTTAATTCATTAATTGAATAAAATCTTAAGCATCTTCAATTAGTCAAGCAGAATTCTAAGCACCAGGGATGCATCAATAGATAGAAGAATCCAGGCTCTTCTCTCACAGGGTTTGATGAAGTCAGTGGAAGCATACAATAAATGAATAAAAATATCATCCCACAAGATCATTTCATGTCAGTATATATCTTAAAATATGAGAGAGCAGGATGGATGACAGCAAGTGGTTGGGAAAACAACTAAGTATAATGCAGAATTAACTTATCTCCCAGCAGTAAAGAATTCATCTGCAATGCAGGTGACATGGGTTTGATCCCTTAGTCAGGAATATCCCCTGAAGGAGGAAATGACAACCCATTCTAGTTTTCTTGCCTGGAAAATTCCATGGGTAGAGGAGACTGGCAGGCTGCAGTCCATTAGTTTGCAACAAATTGGGCATGGCTGAGCACACACATAAAGGATACAGAAAATATCTCACCATTTTCTCATAAAAAATAATGTTTAATTAATAATTTCCACAATGGAGCATTAAATTTAGTTCAAGGGCCTTCTAAGAGAGTCCTGTACTACTGCCTAGGTCACAGACTCTTGAAGCTGGCCCTGCCACTGCCTCCTAATGGAAACGTGTCAGAAGGGAGTCTATTTAAGCAAATAGAAAAATGGCCAGCACACCACACAAGAAGCCAGCAAACTTTCATACTGACATTTGTAAAAACAGAATTTAAGTGAAAATACATTAAATGCACCTACTTAAGGGGGGAATTGGAAGATTAGAGTTAACGTACTAACACTACCATTTGTAAAATAGATAGCTAATGGGAACCTGCTGTAAATCACAGGGAGCTAATCTCAGTGCTCTGTTATGACATAGAGGATTGGGTGGGATGGGGGTGGCATTAGAATAAGGTCCAAGAGGGAGAGTATATGTGTACACATATAGCGGATTCACTTAGTTGTACAGCAGAAACTAAAACTATATTGTAAAGCAAATATACTCTAATGTGGGGGGGAGGGGACATTAAATGAAAAAAAAAAAGATGCTAAATACTCAAGTTTAATGAAAATCTTCCTTTCAAATTCAACATGAAAAATTGTTTTACAGACTGAATAATATCTTGGAGAAAGTTCAAATGATACATAATTTTTATTTCATTAAAATCATTTTAGATTAAGACAAAATTTTAAAGTAATATGTTTTAAGAAGTTAGTGTGCATTTTTAAACGAAAGCATGGCTCAGAATAAAAATGCAATTCAATTGCATTTATGAACCTCTCAGTAAAATCTTGAGTTCTTCTTATTTTCCTGAGCTTTTGATGCTATTTGATAAGATCTAAACTAATGATCTGATGCTTTTGAACTGTGGTGTTGGAAAAGACTCTTGAGAGTCCCTTGGACTGCAAGGAGATCCAACCAGTCCATCCTAAAGGAAATCAGTCCTGGGTGTTCATTGAAAGGACTGAAGCTCCTTCCAGTTGTTGAAGCTGAAGCTCCAATACTTTGGTGACCTGATGCGAAGAGCTGACTCATTTGAAAAGAACCTAATGCTGGGAAAGATTGAGGGCAGGAGGAGAACAGGACAACAGAGGGTGAGATGGCTGGTTGGCATCACTGACTCAATGGACATGGGTTTGGTTGGACTCTGGGAATTGGTGATGGACAGGGAGGCCTGGTGTGCTGCAGTTCATGGGATCACAAAGAGTCAGACACGACTGAGCGACTGAACTGAACTGAACTGAAACTGAGGTATTTCAACAATATTTCATTCATATTCAGTATTTATATGACTGCTTGATTATCCCCTCCACCCAGAATTGCTCAGAATTTCTTATATCATTTATTTTTTAAATTTTAATATGAATGTTAAAGGTTATAGTCCATTAATAGTTATCACAAATATTGTCTATATTTTGTCTATATCTGTGCTGTACCATACATCCACTAGCCCATTTTATACCCAATAGCTTATACCTCCAACCCCTCACCAATGCTGTAGTGCCCCTACCCTCTTCTCCCCACTGGTAACCACGAGTTTGTTCTCTATATCTCTGAATCTGCTTTATTTCTATATAGTCACTAATTTTTTGTATTTTTTAGATTCTACATATAAAGTGATATCATACAGTATTTATCTTTAGAGAAGAACTTATTTAACCTAGCAAAATGCCCTCCAAGTCTATCTGTGTTGCTGCAAATTTCAAAAGTTTGTTACTTTTTTATAACTGAGTAGTATTCCATTGTGTGTGTGTGTGTGTGTGTGTGTGTATGTACTGCATCATTTTTACCCATTTATCTGTTGATGGAAATTTGGTTTACTTTCATATCTTAACCACTGTAAACACAGCTGCTATGAACATAGACATGCATGTATCTTTTTAAATCAGTGTTTTTTCATTTATATATACCAGGAGTGGAATTACTGGGTCATATGGGAGGTCAATTTTTAGTTTTTTGAGAAATCTCCAAACTGTTTTCCACAGTGGCTGCACCAATTTACATTTCCACTAACAGTGTACAAGTGCTCCTTTTTCTCTACATCTTTACCAGCATTTGTTATTTGTGTTCTTTTTGATGATAGCCATTGTAACAGGCATGAAGTGAATCTAATTGTGATTTTGAATTGCATTTCCCTGATGGCTAGTAATGTTAAGCATCTTTTCATGTACCTGTTGGTCATCTGCATTTAAGAGAGCTGGAAGATTCATGCTTCCTGACTTCAGACTTGACTACAAAGCTACAGTACCCAAAACAGTATGGTGCTGGCACAAAAACCAGATGCATAGATCAACGGAGCATTTCATAACATTGTACACAAAACTAAACTCAAAATGGCTTAAAGTCCTAAATGCAAAACCAGATACTATAAAACTTCCAGAGGAAAGCATAAGCAGAACACTCTTGGACATGAATCACAGCAATATTTGGGGGGGTGGGGAACTGTCTCCTAAAGAAAAGGAAATGAAAGCAAAACTAAATGAATGGGACCTAGTTAAACTTAAAAGCTTTTACACATTGGAGAAAATCATTGTCAAAATAAAAATACAACCTAATGAATGGGAGAAAATATTTGCAAATAATGTGACCAATAAGGAGCTAATATTCAGCATACATAAACAGTTCATATAAATCAAGACCAAAAAAATGATTTTAAAATGGGCAGAGCAAGTGAATATTTTAATTTTACTTTATATTTTACATGGAAAAGCTCCTAATCTTCCTTTAATAGCATTCTATGACAGTATTCTAGATTACTTTAATCTAGTTGCAGTCTTTTGTTTCTAGAGTTTTTTATATGTATCTGTCACATTTATTTGATAAAAAAAACTTATAAAATACATATGTACCATAGTTGAGAAAGAAATTCCATGCTATAATTATTGAAGGCAATAAGTTCACCGAATTCCTGTTCATTAAAATTTTTTTCATGTTTATGTCATGTTGATATTTTAAAATCACATTACATATCTGATTCATTAAAAGTATTAGGAATAATTAACATCTATGAAAATAAATACCATGAAAACCAAGCTGACTCACTTAAAAACTACAAAACTTAGAAAATTTGAAGAGCTTCATGAAAAAAAGCAAGATATCAGTGCATGGGCTTCTCGTTCTGGTGGCTTCTCTTGTTGTAGAACATGGGCTGTAAGGCAAATGGGCTTCAGGAGTTGTGGCTCCCAGGCTCTAGAGCGCAGGCTCAATAATTGTGGCTCACAGGTTAGTTGGTCCAAGGCCTGTGGGAATTTCCTGGCTCAGGAATTGAACCCATGAATCCTGCATTGGCAGGAGAATTCTTGTCACTGAGCCATTAGGGAAGCCTTTCTTCATTTTGATGTTCTTTCTCAAGCCTTTATCAAATGTAGTGGAAAAGCTTATATATGTATGTGTGTGTGTATATATATATATGTATATATGATATATATATTGTATATATGATATATATAGTATATATATTATATATGATATATATAATATATATATTAGAAAACATTAATCTTTAGTTAAAATATTTAATTTAACTAATTTAAATTAGTTAAAATATTTATGACATTTTAATTCCACTTGTTTGGCTTAGTATGAATAGAATGCTAGATTTATCATTTATATTCTTTCAAAACTTTGATACAGTTCCATGTATTTTGACATCTAGTGTTAAAGGCTAAAAGTCTAGAAAGTTTATCTTATGTATTAAAAAGAATTTTTTTTTGAATGAAGCTTATGGGGCTTGAAACTTCTAATTTAATTCTGAGACTATAAAGAAATACTATGTTTAAGGAAAAAAAAACAAACAAACAGGTAATTAGCCTATGGTACAATACTATTGGGCATCCCTGATGGCTCAGATGGTAAAGAATCCGCCTGCAATGTAGGAGACCTGGGTTCGATCATTTGGTTGGGAAGATCCCGTGGAGGAGGGCATAGCAACCAACTTTAGTATTCTTACCTGGAGAATCTGCATGGACAGAGGAGCCTGGTGGACTACAGTCCACAGGGTTGCAAAGTGTCAGACACAACTGAGCAACTAAGCACAGCACAGTATCATTAATTAAAGTGCATATTTTGTTTAAATTTCACAAAATTTTATGCTAGTGCCCATTATTTTGGAGAAGGCAATGGCACCCCACTCCAGTACTCTTGCCTGGAAAATCCCATGGATGGAGGAGCCTGGTAGGCTGCAGTCCATGGGGTCGCTAAGAGTCGGACACGACTGAGCGACTTCACTTTCACTTTTCACTTTCATGCATTGGAGAAGGAAATGGCAACCCTCTCCAGTGTTCTTGCCTGGAGACTCCCAGGGACGGGGGAGCCTGGTGGGCTGCCGTCTATAGTGACTCACAGAGTCAGACACTACTGAAGCGACTTAGCAACAGCAGCAGCCCATTATTTGTTTCCATATCTTATTTAAGACTCCACATTGTATTTAATTGCATTAAGCAGCTTCAGCTGCAGGCAACAAATTCTAATAAAATCTCTCTTCATTTTATTCTATTACAAATATTTTATATTTCCTTGTTATGGCTTAGTAATTATATTCATCATTTAAAAGTGGATATTTAATGTCCAAATACATGGGGTTTTTAAAGTTCTTTGATATTAATTTCTTATTTTGATATTAATTTCTTATTCAAATAAATACTTTCTTCTCTTTAATCACCCTCTGTGTTTTTTGTCTTCTAATTTTATTGAAGCTTTCAATGGCTAAGTCAAAAATCTCTCTTGGCAAATTTCACATTGAACTTGAAAATATGTGGATTATTTTCAAATATTTTTTTTATATTGATCTCTAACATAATTCCAGAATGATAAGAAAACAGACTGTATGATTTCAAGATCTTTAGACCATCAAATTTTTATATCTGGTTTTATGTCTCTGGATATATTCCAGTGTCTCCTAGTTTGTAGTCTAAGGGAACTTGAATAGAATTTGTATCCTACTGTTGTGTAAAAATTGTATAAATCTTAATTATGTTGAATTGTTTCATAGTGTTTTTCAGGTCTACTGTATCTTTCTATTTCTCTGTATATTCATTCTATTAAATTTTGGAATTTGATACTGAAACTCCAATTAAGAATCTTAATTTATCTACTTTAAAATAATTGCAATATATAGTAAAATTATATATAACCTTGTTCTGTATTTTTCAAGTCTCCTATAAATGTGTTATCATATTTTCATAATTTAAAAAATTTATAAAAAATAAAATTTCTATTTTATCCGAGTTCACCTCCATTCACAGAAATATTGAAAATATATCTATAAATGGATATGACCCAGCAATCCTATTCCTGAGCATTTATCCAGAGAAAGTCATGCTCTGAAAAGATGCATGCACCCCAATATTCACTGTAGCATTATTTACAAGAGTCAGTATGTGGAAGTAACCATCCATCAATAAAGGAATGAATTTTAAAAAAAGTTGTGGGTTTGATTCTTGGGTCAGGAACATCCTCTGAAGGAGAAAATGGCGACCCACCCCAGTATTACCTGTAAAAATCCCATGGTCAGAGGAACTCTGTGTGCTATAGTCCACAGTGTGGCAAAGAGTCAGATGTAACTTGGTGACTACACACAAGTGCATGTATTTAAACATGTCATTAAAAAAAAAAAAAAACTGTGTGTGAATTTGTATGAGTCTGTGTGTACTTATGAACATGGAGAGAAGTGTAAAACATACACATATTCAATAGAAATCTAAGCAATTTGCATTGTAAGAAGGAATTAATACACGTGTTTCTGTATATTATCATTTCTTTGTTGCCATTAACCTCTACTATCTGTGATAATAATTTAAAAAGTCAATTAGCATACTAAGTAATCATATCATATGATTGTGATACACTTTTGAAGAGAACATTAGTCGTATACTTTAGAGGAAATTCATGTTATCTATAAACAAAAGGCTATACATTACAGAAAAATTTGTATCCTATTACATTATTAAGAGTATTCAATTTTTTGTCTTCCCCTGTGGCTTAGCGGTAAACAGTCTGACTGCATTACAGGAGAAGTAGAAACTTCTGTTCAGTCCCTGGGTCAGGAAGATCCTCTGGATGAGGAAATGGCAACCCATTCAGGGTTCTTGCCCAGAAAAATCCCATGGACAGACTAGCCGGGCAAGCAAGGGTCCATGAGGTCACAGAAGGGTGAGAAACCACTGAGCAACTAAAGAACAATAAAAAACAACAAATAAAGCAATTTTTATCACTATGAAGTGAAGTCACTCAGTCGTGTCTGACTCTTTGCAACCCCGTGGACTGTAGCCCACCAGGCTCCTCCGTTCATGGGATTCTCCAGGCAAGAACACTGGAGTGGGTTGCCATTTCATTCTCTAGGGGATCTTTCTGAACCAGGGATCGAACCCAGGTCTCCCACATTGCAGGCAGATGTTTTAACCTCTGAGCCACCAGGGAAGCCTCTTTATGACTATAGAATATACCTATATTCCTCCTAATGTAGTATATCCTCTGTTCAGTTCAGTTGCTCAGTCGTGTCCAACTCTTTGTGACCTCATGGAATGCAGCATATCAGGCTTCCCTTCCATTCAGTTCAGTTCAGTTCAGTCACTCAGTTGTGTCCGACTCCTTGCGACCTCATGAGTCACAGCATGCCAGACCTCCCTGTCCATCACCAACTCCCGGAGTTCACCCAAGCCCATGTCCATTGAGTCGGTGATGCCATCCAGCCATCTCATCGTCTGTCATCCCCTTCTCCTCCTGCCCCCAATCCCTCCCAGCATCAGAGTCTTTTCCAATGAGTCAACTCTTCGTATGAGGTGGCCAAAGTACTGGAGTTTCAGCCTCAGCATCATTCCCTCCAAAGAAATTCCAGGGCTGATCTCCTTCAGAATGGACTGGTTGGATCTCCTTACAGTCCAAGGGACTCTCAAGAGTCTTCTCCAACACCACAGTTCAAAAGCATCAATTCTTCTGTGCTCAGCCTTCTTCATAGTCCAACTCTCACATCCATACATGACCACTGGAAAAACCATAGCCTTGACTAGACAGACCTTTGTTGGCAGAGTAATGTCTCTGCTTTTTAATATGCTATCTATGCTTCCCTGACCATCACCAACTCCCACAACTATCTCAAACTCATGTCCATCTCATCGGTGATACCATCCAACCATCTCATCCTTTCTGTCCCTTTCTTCTCCCATCTTCAATCTTTTCTGGCATCAGAATCTTTTCAGATGAGTCAGTTATTCACATCAGGTGGCCAAAGAATTGGAGTTTCAGCTCAGCATCAGTCCTCCCCATGAAGATTCCTTTAGGATTGACTGGTTGAATCTCCTTGCAGTCCAAGGGACTCTCAAGAGTCTTCTCCAACACCACAGTTCAGAAGCATCAGTTCTTCAGTGCTCAGCTTTCATTATAGTCCAACTCTCATATCCATACATGAATACTGGGAAAAAACGTAGCTTTGACTAGACAGACCTTTGTTGGTAAAATAATGTCTCTGCTTTCAATATGTTTTCTAGGTTGGTCATAGCTTTTCTTCCAATGAGCAACCATCCTTTGATTTCATGGCCAGTGATTTTGGAGCTCCCCCAAAATAATGTCTCTCACTGTTTCCATTGTTTCCCCATCTGTTTGCCATGAAGTGATGGGACCAGATGCTATGATATTAGTTTTCTGAATGCATAGTTTTAAGCCAACTTTTACACTCTCCCCTTATCCTTTCATCAAGAGGCTCTTCAGCTCCTCTTTTCTTTCTGCCATAAGGGTGGTGTCATCTGCTAATCTGAGGTTATTGATATTTCTCCTCTCAATCTTGATTACAGCTTGTCCTTCATCCAGCCCAGCATTTTGCATTATGTACTCTGCATATAAGTTAAATAAGCAGGGTGACATTATACAGCCTTGACATACTCCTTTCCTGATTTGGAAGCAGTCTGTTGTCCCATGCCCAGTTCTAACTGTTGCTTCTTGACCTGCATACAGATTTCTCAGGAGGTGGGTCAGGTGGTCTGGTATTCCCATCTATTTAAGAATTATCCAGAGTTTGTTGTGATCTATACAGTCAAAGGTTTTAGAATAGTTGATAAAGTAGATATAGATGTTTTTTCTGGAACTCTCTGACTTTTTCAATGACCCAAGGGATGTTGACAATTTGATCTCTGGTTCCTCTGCCTTTTTTCAATCCAGCTTGAACATATGGAAATTCTCGGTTCAAGTACTGTTGAAATCAGGCTTCGAGAATTTTGAGAATTATTTTGCTAGCATATGAGATGAGTGCAACTCTGTGGTAGATTGAGCATTGTTTGGCATTGCCTTTCTTTGGGATTGGAATGAAAACTGACATTTTCCAATCCTGTGGCCTGCATCTTCCAAATTTGCTGGCATATTGAGTGCAGCACTTTCACAGCATCATCTTTTAAGATTTGAATTAGCTCAACTGGAATTCCATCACCTCCACTAGCTTTGTTCATAGTGATGCATCCTAAAGCCCAGTTGACATCACATTCCAGGATGTCCGGCTCTAGGTGAGTGATCATACCATCATGATTTGTATAGTTCTTCTTTGTATTATTGACACCTTTTCTTAATATCTTTGGCTTCTGTTAGGTCCATAACATTTCTGTCCTTTGTTGTGCCCATCTTTGCCTGAGATGTTCCCTCAGTATCTCTAATTTTCTTGAAGAGATCTCTAATCTTTCCCATTCTATTGTTTTCCTCTATTTCTTTGCATTGATCCCTGAGGAAGCCTTTCTTCTCTCTTCTTGCTATTCTTTGAAACTCTGTATTCAAATGGATATATTCCTTTTCTCCTTTGCCTTTTCGCTTCTTTTCTTTTCACAGCTATTTGTAAGGCTTCCTCAGACAACCATTCTGCCTTTTTTCATTTCTTTTTTCTTAGGGATGGTCTTAATCACTGCCTCCTGTACAATGTCATGAACCTCCTTCCATAGTTCTTCAAGCATTCTGCCTATCAGATCTAATCCCTTGAATCTATTTATCACTTCCACTGTATAATTGTAAGGGATTTGATTTACATCATACCTGAATGGTCTAGTGGTTTTCCCTACTTTCTTCCACTTAAGTTTGAATTTGGCAGTAAGGAGTTCATGACCTGAGCTCCTGGTCTTGTTTTTGCTCACTGTATAGAGCTTCTCCATCTTTGGCTGCAAAGAATATGATCAATCTGATTTTGGTGTTGACCATCTGGTGATGTCCATGTGTAGTCTTCCCTTGTGCTGTTGGAAGAGGGTGTTTGCTATGACCAGTGAGGACTCTTGGCAAAACTCTGTTGGTGTTTGACTCGCTTCATTTTGTACTCCAAGGTCAAATGTGCCTGTTACTCCAGGTATCTCTTGACTTCCTACTTTTGCATTCTAGTCCCTTATAATGAAAAGGACATCTTTTGGGGGCATTAGTTCTAGAAGGCCTTGTAGGTCTTCATAGAACCATTAAACTTCAGCTTCTTCAGCATTACTGGTCTGGGCATAGACTTGGATTACTGTGATATTGAATGGTTTGCCGTGGGAACACCAGAGATCATTCTGTTGTTTTTGACATTATAACCAAGCACTGCATTTTGGACTCTTTTGCTGACTCTGATGGCTGCTCCTTCTTCTAAGGGAATCTTGCACATAGTAGTAGATATAATGGTCATCTGAGTTAAATTCACCCATTCCAGTCCATTTAGTTCACTGATTCCTAAAATGTCAATGTTCACTCTTGCCATCTCCTGTATGACCACTTCCAATTTGCCTTGATTCATGGACCTAACAATCCAGGTTCCTATGCAATATTGCTCTTTACATAATCGGTGTTTTCTTCCATTACCAGTCACATCCACAACTGGATGTTGTTTTTGTGTTGGTTCTTTCTCTTCATTCTTTTTGGTGTTATTTCTCCACTGATCTCCAGTAGCACATTGGGCATCTACCTACCTGGGGACTTCATCTTTCTTTTTCCTATCTTTTTGCCTTTTCATACTGTTCATAGGGTTCTCAAGACAAGAATGTGGCCCTATATGGCATGCTTCAGAGTTTCACTGAGTTAGACAAAGCTGTGTTTCTTGTGATTAGTTTCATTAGTTTTCTATGATTGTGGTTTTCATTCTATTTGACCTTTGATGGATAAGGATAAGAGGCTTATGGAAGTCTTGTTCTGATGGGTGGAGCCATGCCCAGTAAATCTTTAATCTAATTTTCTGTTGATGGGTGGGGCTGTGTTCCCTCCCTATTGTTTGTCCTGAGGCCAAACTATGATGGAGGTAATGAAGGTCATGTAGATCTCCTTCAAAATGTCCTATGCCGGGACCCTGCAGCAGGCCACTAATCCACATCTCTGCTGGAGACTATGTGACACTCATGGGCAAGTCCGGGTCAGTCTCTTGTGGAGTCAATGCTCCTTTCTCCTGGGTCCTGGTGTACACAAGGTTTGTTTGAGCCCTCCAAGAGTTTGTTTCCCCAGTCCTGTGTAAGTTCTGGTTGCTCTATGGTGGGGAAATGGAGAATACACACACACACACATATATATATTCCTCTTTCATCCACTTTTTAATCTGATGCTCTGTGACAGTGATTAACATCTGGTAGTGGAGATGACAGAATTGGCAACTGAGAAACCAAAAGAAGCTTCCAACTGTGAGTTCAAATCAAATCTTTTGATAATGATTGCAGCATCATGTGAAATGCTTATTGCTAGTGAATCATAGTTAGTCTGAAGAATATTTTGAAACAGAAAAAGAGCTTCTTGATTCTCTTTTAATAAGAAGTAGCTGTAAAACAGCTCTGGCAAATCAGAAATTTGAAATACAGCAGCATGACAAACATTCTTGATTGTCCTTTCCCAAGGCTGAACCCACTTAGTCATATACTCATGAGACTGAACCTAATGGAAAAAGTGCATAGGCTTGAGAAAAAGTGATTCTTCTTTTTATAAGCTTTTTTTTTCCCCTTTAACAAATACATGGATTAAAAGATAAATGACACAGGTAGGAAAGTATCCAGCTTTACAAAAGAGTGAATTCATTCTCTGAGGACAAAGCCCTAAGCATAAAGGCTCTCACATACTAGACACTTTAATCATCTCATCACACAAGTTTCTTCTTCTTGTGTACAATTAAGGTACAATTCCATTTACATTTTTGAGAAAAATCATTGAGAGGTTGTTTGAAATGATTGAGAAAGAGGCCTGTGTGAGAATTGGCAGACTTTCTCTATTAAGAAAGTCTTAAAGAATAGAAAGATAAAAATAACTTCACATTATAATAACAGGGATGACATTAAGCATCAGCATGTCTAGAAAATTGTGGAAAATGAAAGAGCTGCACTATAAGGATAGAGAATAAAAACATGAACACTGTATTTCTATCTCAACTAAGTGTATACTTTTTCATATATTCCTGTGATGAAATTTCTTGTGGTGCTTCAAATATAAGGGAGCAGAAATGAAATAAGATATAAAATAAATATTATAGTTTATTGACTCATTTAGTCATTGAGATAGAGATATTGGAAAAGAATTTAAGTACAATTTCACCAAATCCCTCAGGAAAATTGAAGCACAGAGAAGTGAAGAGATTTCTACAGATTTATAAGAGAAAAACCAATCATTATTAGAACAGGGATTAACATGTAAGACTACTAGCTCTTGCTTGGTGATTTTTAGTTTATATAAAGAAAACATAATGAAATATTTCTTTTGTCTTGTTGAAAAATGAATATTGGATACATTGTATTAATCAGATATTTTTCAAGGAATGAGGATTGTGCTGAGAGCAAGACATGTTACCTGTTGGGATATAGTTTATATTCTAATAGGAGAAGTAGGTAATAAAAATAGTGGATGTAAAATAATAACCTCAAATGATAATACACAGAATAAAATGAGTGTAGGTGATACTGAGATAGGCTGGGACCTGGTGCCCTTTCCTGCAGTGCTTGACCTGAACAGATGTCTCTTCCATCAAGGAAATGCAAACAAATGTACAGGGGATGAAACTGCATGCATGTACAGTTGGAGGATGCTTGCAGCTTGAATCACAAGATACAAAAAGACACAAACAAACGTTACTTCTGAAGAATCGGGAGCAAAAACGGGGTCACAGGAGTAAAAGCAGGGAACTGTGCATGCAACCTGCACTCAATACCACCAAAAGGGTGGGCAAGACACCTAAACCACCTCACCAGCCTGACCCCAGAACACATCTCTGCCCTCACCCCACATAAGGAAGCAGCTCAGTACCCACTTCAGGGAGCAAGCCATAGATTTATTATTTGGTTTTGTTCCCCACTGCTGTGACAGGGGCTGCAAGACTTGTCTGAATTTCTAGTCTGACTTCTGGTCAATTTCAATTGATTGGGGAAAGCCAAGCACCTTGCTTTGTATCAGTATGACTTGACGAGGTGTCTGCTACATGAAGAAATAAGTTGAACATTTCAGGCAGTGAAGACTAACACTCTCAAATTTAAAAAGACAGAATGAACTTGAGGTACTCCAGATATAAAAAAGCAACTGGCATGTCTTAATCAAAGCAGCTATGAGATCGGGCTGCTGTGAATAAATTGGTATATAGAGGGGCAATAGTGGAATCAGAGAAAATACTTATAAGGCAATTGCATTAGTTCTCTTCAGTTCACTTCATTTCAGTCGCTCAATCGTGTCCAACTCTTTGCAACCACATGGACTGCAGCATGCCAGGCCTCCCTGTCCATCACTAACTCCTGGAGTTTACTCAAACTCATGTCCATTGAGTTGGTGATGCCATCTAACCACCTCATCCTCTGTTGTCCCCTTCTCCCCCCACCTTCAATCTCTCCCAGCATCAGGGTCTTTTCCAATGAGTCAGTACTTCACATCAGGTGGCCAAAGTATTGGAGTTTCAGCTTCAGCATCAGTCCTTCCAATGAATATTCAGGACTGATTTCCTTAAGGATGGACTAGTTGGAAATCCTTGCAGCTGAAGAGTCTTTCAAGAGTCTTCTCCAACAACACCGTTCAAAAGAATCAATTTTTTGGCACTCAGCTTTCTTTATAGTCCAACTCTCACATCTATACATGACTACTGGAAAAACTATAGCCTTGACTAGACAGACCTATGTTGGCAAAGTAGTGTCTCTCTTTTTTAATATGCTGTCTAGGTTGGTAATAACTTTTCTTCCAAGGAGCAAGTGTCTTTTAATTTCATGGCTACAGTCACCATCTGCAGTGATTTTGGAGCACAAAAAAGTAAAGGATGGCAAGAGAAACTGTCTGTCACTATTTCCACTGTTTCCCCATCTATTTGTCATAAAGAGATGGGACTGGATGTCATGATCTTAGTTTTCTGAATGTTGAGTGTTACACTAACTTTTTCACTCTCCTCTTTCATTTTCATCAAGAGGCTCTTTAGTTCTTCTCTTTCTGCCATAAATGTGGTGTCATCTGCATATCTGAGGCCATTGATATTACTCGTGGCAATTGTGATTCCAGCTTGTGCCTCATCTAGCCCATCGTTTCTCATGATGTACTCTGCATATAAGTTGAATAAGCAGGGTGACAATATACAGCCTTGATGTACTTCTTTCCCGATTTGGAACCAGTCTGTTGTCCCATGTCCAGCTGTAAATGTTGCTTCTTGACCTGCATACAGATTTCTAAGGAGGCAGGTCAGGTGGTCTGATATTCCCATCTCTTTAGAAATTTTCCACAGTTTATTGTGATCCACACAGTCAAAGGCTTTGGCATAGTCAATAAAGCAGAAGTAGATGTCTTTTTCTGGAAGTCTCTTGCTTTTTTGATGGTCTAATGGATTTTGGCAATTTGATCTCTGGTTTCTCTGCCTTTTCTAAATCCAGCTTGAGCATATGGAAGTTCATGGTTCACATAATGTTGAAGCCTGGCTTGGAGAATTTTGAGCATTACTTTGCTAGCGTGTGAGATGAGTGCAACTTTGTTGTAGTTTTAGCATTGCTTGACATTGCCTTTCTTTATGATTGGAATAAAACCTGATCTTTTCAGTCCTGTGGCCACTGCTGAGTTTTCCAAATTTCCTGGCACATTGAGTGCAACACTTTCACAGCATCATCTTTTGGGATTTGAAATAGCTCAACTGGAATTCCATCACTTTCACTAGCTTTGTTCGTAGTGATGCTTCCTAAGGCCCACTTGACTTCACGTACCAGGATGTCTGTCTCTAGGTGAGTGATCACAGCTTCGTGGTTATCTTGCTAGTGAAAACCTTTGTTGTATAGTTCTTCTGTGTATTCTTGCCGTCTCTTCTTAATATCTTCTATTTCTGTTACGTCCATATCATTTCTGTCCTTTATTGAGCCCATCTTTGCAAGAAATATTGCCTTGGTATCTCTAATTTTCTTGAAGAGATCTCTACTCTTTCCCATTCTATTGTTTTCCTCTATTTCTTTACATTGATCACTGAGGAAGGCTTTCTTATTTCTCCTTGCCATTCTTTGGAAGTCTGCATTCAAATGGATATATTTTTCCTTTTCTATTTTGTCTTTCCTTCTCTTCTTTTCATAGCTGTTTGTAAGGCCTCCTCAGACAACCATTTTTTCTTTTTGCATTTCTTTTTCTTGGGGATGTTCTTAATCACTGCCTCCTGTACAATGTCACAAACTTCCACCCATAGTTCTTCAGGCACTCTGCCTATCAAATCTGATCCTTTGAATCTATTTCTCACTTTCCCTGTACAATCTTAAGGGATTTGAGTTAGGTCATACCTGAATGGTCTAGTGGTTTTCCCTACTTTCTTCAATTTAAGTCTGAATTTGGTAATAAGGAGTTCATTATCTGAAGCCACAGTCGCTCCTGGGCTTGTTTTTGCTGACTGTATAGAGCTTCTCCATCTTTGGCTGCAAAGAATATAATCAATCTGATTTCGTTGTTGACCATCTGGTGATGTCCATGTGTAGAGTCTTCTCTTGTGTTGTTGAAAGACAGTGTTTGCTATCATGATAATCAAAGTAATATCACAGTAATCCAAGTCTATGTCCTGACCAGTAGTGCTAAAGAACCTGAAGCTGAACGGTTCTTTAAAGACCTACAAGACCTTCTAGAACTAACCCCCTAAAAAGATGTCCTCTTCATTATAGAGGACGGACATTCAAAAGTAGGAAGTCAAGGAATGCCTGGAGTAACATGCAAATCTGTCCTTGGAGTACAGAATGAAGCACGGAAAATGCTAATATAATTTTGCTAAGAGAACGCACTGATCATTGCTTTAGTTAAGACAATAATAAACAATGCTTTGACTAATGTGCCAACAGTTTTAAAAGGGCTATTATTGGATACCTATATTTATGCTTGAGGCTAGACCTAACAAAACTTTAAAATAAAGACATTATGAGACTTGAGAGATTAGACTATTTGAGTGAATCCTAACTTTTAGACTTGAGCAACTGTGTAGGTTGTGGTATCTTTAAGGAACTGAGCTCTGGTAGAGTAAGAATTAGGAAATCAAATTTGGACATGGCATACTTAAGAAATGTAAAAGAAGGAGGTGTCCGGTAGGACATTGTATACATGAGTCTGAAGCTGAGAACACTCTTCTGGGTTAGGGGGTACAGTGTGAAGGCATATTCATATAGATATTATTTTGTGGCTTAAGGAGGTACCCTGTAGTGATACTCAAGATATAAAATGAAGCTCTGAGTGTCTCTAGCACAATGAATAGAAGGCAGCAAAAAATCCTGTTAGTGGTAAGAAATTGACAATGTTATGATGTCAGAAGATAGGAAGTATGTGTATTTCAAGAGGGAAACTGTGATCATCCCATTAAGTGCCATAGGTAGGTCATGTAAGGTTAAAAAAAAAAAAAAAACAGTATTATGTCTACAGATTTTTCATATTGCAAATCACTGACAACCTTGATAAGAACAGTTTTGTAATACAGGACAGAGGAATATTATTTGAAATTATACATGATGCTAGTTTAAAAAAAAAAGGAAAGAACTAAAACAATCGGAAGTAAAGAAGTTTGAGAAAGATTGTTAATAGATTTCTTCTGGCTTGTACTAACTTTCATTATTTGAGAAATTTCAATGGCATTTTCAATAAGGAAAATCCTGCCCTATATAATTAACCTGAGAGATTCATCTAGGCAAAAAGGTTAACGCTGACAGAAATGAAAGTTAAATCATAACTATTCAAGTGAAATAAGTAGTCCTGCTTCACTGTGTAAAATGATTACCTTGGAAAATGATGTATGAAGTGAGTCTGCTGGTTAGTGAGAATATCACATGGTTGATTACATGATATATAAAATTATCCAGTACTTTAGAATAGTAGGTAATAATTTCCCTTAATTTCTGTTTTATTTTTCAATCCATTTAAACAATATATTTCTTTTAAATGTATTTATTTTTTCTTGAGTATATCAATGTTTAGACAGGCATTTCCAAGGATTAAGACACTCTGTAAATTAAATAGACTGCAGGAAAACTATTATTTTTCAAAATATCCCAGATATTCTTTAAATAAGTTACTTTCCTTGCAGTAAAAGCTCTGCCCATCAGTTATTTCTTTGATCAACTAGTTCTATTTTCTGTTTTTAAGATAGTTTTATTTTGATTGTTACAACTATTATGGTGATTTGAGAATACAAATTACATCAACTGTATTCAGAAAGTCTAAATGGTACCCTAAAAGAACAAATAAGACTGGAATTTTAATCTGCAATTAAATTCAGTGTTAAGTAATTTATTTGGTTAACATTGTTGACTAGAGTAGGTAATATTGAACCACTACCCAACCAAAGAAAATGGCAGTTGGTAGTGATTCAAGATTACCTTTAAATGGAACTGTGACTAATTGTAAGGACTCATTTTAATGAGAGTAATTTATATTTTTGATGCAATGAAGCTTCCCCCCTCCCCTTCACGATGGACACTCTTCACGATGGACACATGGAGCATAACATGTTAAAGGTATACTCATTCAGACGCTATTGAATACATATATCCAACCCCAGAATTCTTAGCAATGGATCATATGATATAAAAGATACTTAGGAATATCAAATGAATAAATTTAAATTCCTGTTCTTTTTGGTCCTATAGGGTCTTGGGAGATAACTGCAGTTTAATTCTCAAAAACGAAGTTAAGTATTGTATTACTGGGACTTCCCCAGGGGCTCAGCAGTAAAGAATCTACCTTGCAATGCAGGAGATGCTAGTTCCATCCCTAGATCAGGAAGATTACCTGGTGGAGGGCATGGAAACCCACTCCAGTATTGTTGTCCTGTGGAATCCCATGTACAGAGGAGCCTGGCAAGGTATAATCCATAGGGTTGCAAACAGTTGGACATACCTGAAATGACTGAGCACACACACACATTGGCTCTGAGAACACTGGAGTGGGTAGCCATTCCCTTTTCCAGGGGATCTTCGTGACCCAGGGATAGAATCCAGGTCTCTGGCATTGCCAGCAGAGTCTTTACCATCCAAGCAACCAGGGAAGCCCGACTGTGACTTACGGTCTTGATTTGTTCTTTTGTAAAAGATACACGATGGCTGTGCTCAATTTGCTTTTAATAATAGTAGTTTGATTTATAATACTTCAAAACAATTGAGGGACTTCTCCACTTAAAAGAAAAGCATATTTCTTAACATCCATTTTTTACCACATAAAGATCTTCAAATAGGTTTGTTATCTGTAACAAATGCATGTGTTAGGGCATATGATTTTAGAGTAAAAAACTATGGAGTTAAAAAGCAGAGAACTGAAATACTATCCACTGAAAGCTGAACTCCAACTGCTCATAATTGTTTGTGAATACAGACAATGAGAATAAGAAAAAAATCCCTAATATTTTGATTCATTTTCATGATCCATTGGCCAGCTGCTACAAGAAGAATCATTAATGAAGCATGAGGTTTCATGCTGCTTGGCGTCACAGCATGAGACATGCTTCACCTTATGGTCACATTCTTTACTCTTCCCTAACACCAAAAAGGTCCATGTGTTTTGAACACATTAAAATAAGATATGTACATATTTTTCAGCTTTCTTTGAAAAATCACTGACAGCTACCATACCATTTGCAAGAGTGACAGCGTTCAGTGGAGCATTGTTCTGTGAAATAGAGTACAGAATCACATAGTGTGAAAAGAAAAATGTAAAATCATGTATACCTGTGGCGGATTCATTTTGATATTTGGCAAATCTAATACAGTTATGTAAAGTTTAAAAATAAAATAAAATTAAAAAAAAAAAAAATAATAAAAAAAAAAAAAAAAAAAGAAAAATGTAAAATCAAAAGTTTTCCAGAAGCTATTATTTAGCAAGGTTTTTGTTAAGAAGTTAATACTGTAATAGCTCACCTGTAATTTTTGTTTCTTCTTCTGAGAAAAATTGGGTTTTGCAAACAATCAGATTGTAGTATTTATTACAAGCTTTTGATGTTCCCTTCGCTTATTAGTTTTGTGTTGCATTTCCTAGTACTGTAAAAAACTATGTGGTCTTTGACATTACAGCTTACAATGGAATGTTGACAGCATAACAATGAGGTTTTCTTACGAAGGTTATTCTTACAAGTATTAAGAATAGGAATTCATAAATGCATCTTAAGTTCTGGCATGTCAAAAGTAAACATCATTGGTTTTTCTTAAGCCACCTACAGGTTACAGAGTTTTTTCAGTTGATTTGAGATGTATAAATATGGAGCTCATTTTTTTTTTTCCTTTGCGTCTTGTCTTAGACTTGAAACTGAGATTGATTTTCAAATGCAAACAATTTGTAGAATTCCATCTGTGAATACTAGCTGTCATTAAAAGATGAGCATGTATCCTATGTTTGTCTACTAAAATATGTCCCAACTCAGAATGTTTAACCTAAGTTAGAAAAGTCATTAAGTACTCTTTCTCACATTATTTAGTTCATTATATCATGAGTTTGTTCTATGAATAATACATTATGCATATAAGGAAATTAGAGAAGTTATAGTAACACAGAAGGCCACACTCCTGGTACTAGCTGAGTTAAAATTACAGCCAAACATCACCCTCAATATTGTGGATAAAATATAAATTCACTGTAGTTATCAATCATTATATAAAACATAATGGCAATTTTCAAAAATCCTTAGAAATATCACATTTTTGGTTTTGTTCAGAATATTTCATCTTGAGTTCCCTGAAAATAAGATCTAAGGATCTGAGGTCAGTGGGAAGGTAATCTTCTGAGACCTGTTTTCAGAAAGAGCCTGTATTGAGGGGAAGTAGGATTGAACAAGGTGGAGGCTGGGATTTGAATATTGTAGCAACAAAAGTCTCAGCTGGTCCAAAATTCCACTTGGGAGCTAGAATGGATATTTCTGTTGTTGTTGTTGAAGTATAGCTGATTCACAATGCTGTGTTAATTAACACTGTACAGCAGAGTGTTTATATATATATATATATATATATATATATATATATATATGACTTTGCTATTAATCAAGTCTTTTTTATTTTCAATTTAAAAATATTTTATATTAAAGTATAATTGATTAACAATGTTGTGTTAGTTACATGTGTACAGTTAAATGATTCAGTTATACATATTTGTTGTTTAGTCACTAAATCATCTCCGACTCTTTGTGACCCCATGGACTGCAGCATACTAGGCTTCACTGTCCTTCAGTATCTCCCATTGTCTGCTCATATTCATGTCCATTGAATTGGTAATGCTATCCAGGCATCTTAGCCTCTGTCACCCCCTTTTTCTCCTGCCCTCAATCTTTCCCAGCATCAGGGTCTTTTCCAGTGAGTTGGCTTTTCTCATCAGATGGCCAAAGTATTGGAGGTTTAGCTTCAGCATCAGTCTTCCTAATGAATATTCAGGATTGATTTACTTTAGGATTGGCTGGTTTGATCTCCTTGCAGTCCAAGGGACTCTCAAGATTCTTTGCTAGTACCAGAATTGGAAAGATCAATTCTTTGGTGCTCAGCCTTCTTTATGACCAATTCTCACATCAGTACATATACATGTGTCTACATATACATGTCTATACTTTTTCAAATTATTTTCCCATTTAAATTATTGTAGAATATTGAGCATAGTTGTATGGGATTCCCAGGTCCCAAGTCGTAGGTGGTGCTAGTGGTAAAGAACCCAAGTACCAATGTAGGAAATGAAAAAGATGTGGGGTTCAATACCTGGGTCCAGAAGATTTTCATAGAGGAGGACATGGCAACCCCCTCTAGTATTCTTGCCCGGAGAATCCTATGAACAGGAGAGCTTGATGGGCTACAGTACATAGGGTTGCAAAGAGTCATACATGACTGAAGAGACTTAGTAAGCACCCTGTAGTATAAGTAGGTCTTTGTTGGTTATCTGTTTTAAACATATCAGTGTGTACATGTCAATCCCAAACCAAGGAGATCAGGACCTAAATCCCCAGCAGAATTAGTCACTAGATATGGGATTCTCTGAGAATAAGACAGAAAGTGAAGAGGAACTAAAAAGCCTCTCGATGAAAGTGAGAGAGGAGAGTGAAAAAGTTGGCTTAAACCTCAACATTCAGAAAACAGATCACAGCATCTGGTCCCATCACTTCATGGAAAATAGATGGTGAAACAGTGGAAACAGTGTCAGACTTTATTTTTTGGGGGGGGGCTACAAAATCACTGCAGATGGTGATTGCAGCCATGAAATAAAAAGCTGCTTACTCCTTGGAAGGAAAATTATGACCTAGATAGCATATTAAAAAGCAGAGACATTACTCTGCCAACAAAGATCCGTCTAGTCAAGGCTATGGTTTTTCCAGTGGTCATGTATGGATGTGAGATTTGGACTGTGAAGAAAGCTGAGCACTGAAGAATTGATGCTTTTGAACTGTGGTGTTGGAGAAGACTCTTGAGAGTCTCTTGGACTGCAAGGAGATCCAACCAGTCCATCCTAAAGGAGATCAGTCCTGGATATTCACTGGAAGGACTGATGCTGAAGCTGAAACTCCAATACTTTGGCCACCTCATGCGAAGAGTTGACTCATTGGAAAAGACTCTGATGCTGGGGGGGATTGGGGGGCAGGAGGAGAAGGGGACGACAGAGGATGAGATGGCTGAATGGCATCACCAACTCGATGGACATGAGTTTGGGTAAACTCTGGAAGTTGGTGATGGACAGGGAGGCCTGAAGTGCTGTGATTCAAGCACAAAGTGTCGCAAAAAGTTGGACACGACTGAGAGACTGAATTGAACTGAGAATAAAACTTTGCCTTGGGCAAAGTGCCTTTCTTCCTCTAAGAGGAACTTCCAGGGAAGCTCTCATCTTTCTCTATCCTGTCAAGTTCCTATTTACCAACACTTCAGTCATTTCCAATTCTTTGCGACCCTAGGGACTGTAGCCCACCAGGCTCTTCTGTCCATACATTTTCCAGGCAAGAATACTGGAGTGAGTAGCCATTTCCTTCTCCAAGGGATCTTCCCAACCCAGGGATCAGTCCCTGTTTTCGCACATTTCAGGCAGAATTTTTTACCATCTGAGACACCAGGGAAGCCCTTACCAACAATACTTTAATGAATTTAGGCATATTCAAAGCTTTAGTTTATTATCTAATGATAATATTAATGTATATTTAATGTATAATATTTGCTTAAATATTGGAAGGGATCAGAACATTTTCACCCATTTTAAATAATGAAAATGCTATTTTTAATTTTTTCTATGTCTCATATGATGTTGATAATAGAATTCAGTAAAATTGACCAACCTTGAGAATTCCGAGAAGGGATCCTTGTATTATATCTTATTGTCAATCTTTCACAGGGTCAATATAATATCCACTTTCTATGATAAGTAAATTGAGGTATAAAGAGGATAAAGAAATTTGACATTTAGCTAAAAATATGAGAATATGATCATGCCCCATATTCTCTTGAGAAGCTTCCATTTAAAAACAATGAAACCCATTGTGCTAACAGGAGGAATGGGTGGAAAGAAAAAAGGAAAATCACATAAAGAAGAAAAAAAAAAAAAAAACAAGAAGTCACTGCCTTTGCACAAACTGATAGTGTAATATATATATATATATATATATATATATATATATAGTAATGAGAGAAACACACAAAAATGCATTGACTTGATGGATGGTAATGAGAGAAACACACAAAAATGCATTGATTGATGGATCTATATACCCCATATTTTGAGCTGTAATTACTTAGTTAAGTAGTTCAACAAAAGTGAGCACCTATTATGCACTAGGGACAAACATACAAATTATCTTGCGCTAAATGCAGTCAACTTTTAGAAATTAGGAATTTCTGTATTTAATTAGCGTCTCTTTAACTTTAAGAACTTCATTGGTATAATAATAAATTTTTTCTTTTTATTTAAACTCACATAATGATTGATAACAATATATAGGCATGTAACTTTAGGGATATTATTCAATAAGCTGGAAGAAGCAATTATGAGTTTGGAATGTGAAAAATCTATCTTTGACTTATTGAAGTCACTCTATTTCAAAGAATTATCTAATATTTGGTAGTGGTTAGGAAGATATTACTGTATATCTTTAAAAAAGATATTGTGCATTTCTAGAGTTCATGGTTTTGTCTTTTTGCTATACAAACTTCATTCTAATGTAATTTCCAGTATGACTTTATCTGAGGCTTCTGCTCTGGCTAATCCATGTTCTAAAATTTAGCAAAAAAAAGTTACATAAAATGTTAATGTTTAGAAATGAATTTCTGAATACAAAATCACATGGAAAACTAAACATGACTTCTGTAACTTAATAGTTGTCAAAACAGAACACAAAATAAAGCTTAAAGTACCTTTTATCGTATGCAATTTTTAGAGGTATAGGCCTAAGGGCAGAGAAACATAGAAAGGAACAAAGGTTTTAAATAGAATATATGTGTACAGAGAAAATTCTTCTATAATTTTTCTAATATTTGAAGACATTCAAACATTCTGAAATTTACAGTGAAAGAAATTTACAATGAACACCCACCAACTACCATTAATATTATGCTATAATATCTTAGATTGATTAAACAATAAATTTAACATATATCTGCTGATTAATCCAGCTCTTTTCCATCTATGCTTCTTTTTTATGCATTTAAAGGTAATCTTGTTATTGTTTTAAAATTATTAGTCAAGATTTTTATGATAGTTGTGTCAATCTTTACAAAAATATTTTCTCAGTCAACCCTGCCTTGAACAGTCTATTCAATTTAAAATTGCAGTTTTCCCAAGCCCCATCTCCCCAGAAGTCATACAAATTTCTATTAGGTCATCTATATATTATAGAACTCTTACCACTTCCGAGCTAACTATGAGAATGTAAATATCATAAAGATGGGAATTTTTTTTATGTTCTTATTTCAAAAGCCTTGAAGAGAGCCTGGTGCATTATATGACCTCAATATATGTTTGTATTTTATTGTATATGTATATGTATATGTATATGTATATTATATGTATATGTATGCTGCTAAGTCACTTCAGTTGTGTCCGACTCTGTGCAACCCCATAGACGGCAGCCCATCAGGCTCCCCTGGGATTCTCCAGGCAATAACGCTGTAGTGGGTTGCTATTTCCTTCTCCAATGCATGAAAGTGAAAAGTGAAAGTGAAGTTGCTCAGTCATGTCCGACTCTTTGTGACCCCATGGACTGCAGCCTACCAGGCTTCTCCGTCCATGGGATTTTCCAGGCAAGAGTACTGGAGTGGGGTGCCATTGCCTTTACACATATACATGTATGATATTACAAGATTTCTCATTGCACAGTATCCTCAGGTTTATAGAATATGACCTCAAGTTTCCATTTGTAATTGTATAATTTTGAGATATTTATTCTTGTTCAGTCACTAAGTCATGTCTGATTCCTTGCAACCCCAAGGAATACATAATGTCACACTTCCCTGTCCTTCACCATCTCCTGAAGTTTGCTCAAACATATGTCCATTGTGTCAATGATGCCATCCTTTTATAACTGCACATCTATCCACAAGTCCATTCCCAATATCTAACATTCATTCAAAAATTTAAAAAAAAAATTCTTTCTAAAATTATGTCTCTGTCCTGGAGATATAACTTCCAAAGCACAGCTTTAATTAAGAATAACTACAAATAAAATTGTGGCTCAGCTGGCAAAGAATCCTCCTGCAATGCAGGAGACCCTGGTTTGATTCCTGGGTTGGGCAGATCCTCTGGAGAAGGGATAGGCGATCCACTCCAGTATTCTGGCCTGGAGAACTCCATGGACTCTATAGTCCATGGGGTCACAAAGAGTCGGACTTGACTGAGTGACTTTCATTTTCACAAATAAAATTATTTCATTCTAAGTGTTCATGTCCACTACCATTTTATTTTCCATTTGCTGATTCTGCTATTACCTATTGCCAAATATGTCAATTTATGATTCTCCATATATTTATATGAAGGGGCTTCTTGTTGGAAATATTGTTCTCACACATATAGAAAAGCCTCCCTTATGGGTTTTCCAGTTTACCGTAATTATTATCCAGAAGACATATTGGAAGTTTTCTTGGGTGTACGTGTATAGTACACCACAATGCGAAGTTCTTTAGAGAAAGACCTGTCATCAGCAATAACCCTCATTTTTGTAACTGTGAAAACTTTACCACAAGTGATATTCTTAAAGATTTTCTAAAGTGAGAACCACCTCATAAAGCTTTTTATGTGAAAGTGTAAAATTCTAAAGTTGTTAATTAAATGTCTAATATAGCCCAAACATGTTGACTATAGAAAACAAACTGAATTTTGCAAAGGAAGGCAAACTCGACAATAAGCCAGCATCTTAGGTGTGGCATACAATTTGACCTAAGTAGTTGTTTGAAATGGAGAAGGCAATGGCACCTCACTCCAGTACTCTTGCCTTAAAAATCCCATGGATGGAGGAGCCTGGAAGGCTGCAGTCCATGGGGTCGCTGAGGGTCAGACATGACTAAATAACTTCACTTCACTATTGCCAAATTTCTACTGCATGTTTCTACTCCTTTTATTAACACATAGATGAAAATTAATAAGATAATTGAAAGCAAGAGACCTATGAATACACAGTCTTTCCTCTCTCAATGTTTCTCTTTAGAATTATGTATGGAAGACCAGCAAACCTTCAAGATTAAGAGCAGTGTTAGAATGACACAGCAGTAGACTGGATTTTTGATAGCCCTCCCATTTTTTGTCATGTCCTTAAATTGATACAAAGCCAGGCTCCTATGCTTCCAATTTTAAGCTATGCAGTGCTTTGCTGTTTTGACAATCTGTTTATTATGATGAGGTCTCAGCTTTGACTTAATCTTGACATCAGTTGGCTTTTAGCTGCAAATCTGCAATTGAGATGGTGAAGCTGTCACTCTTGTTGACCTTTTAACAGGCTGGTGACAGAGACTCATTTCCTTTTGCTAGACTTTAGTTAACCAGAGATTCTGTGGGCCAGTTTAAATCAGAGATTTGGAAACACAGGCTAACAACCTGACAAATAGGATTAAAACATTCAATATGTGAAAACATGCTTGTTATTCTAGCAGATGATAGAAGAATTTTGAGTTGGCTTGCATAAGATGCTTTTCAAAACACAAGAGCCAAATTCAGCAGATAATTTTTCACTTCTCCCTTTAACTTTCTTTGTGAAGATGCCTCCTAGAAACAAAACTCTTAAATTATAGAGAATAGAATATTTTAGACTAAAAATTCCTCATAAAATTCAAGGGCAATGGACATTGAATATCACAAACTAAAAATACGTATACATGTAGAGTGTTTATTATGCCTTCAATATAAAATACTTCTTAAAAATACTGCAAAGATAAGTGTCCTTACACTGTTAAAGCATAAATTATAAATAGCTAATGATAAAGTTTCTTTGAAAACAAAACATGATATAAATGCTTATGTAGCAATATACATTTCTATGGTACATTGCTATAATCTAAACTTCAAATATTAAAAATATGAAACTATTTATTGGTATTTATTCCTTAGGTTTACATACACATTTATAAGAAAGAATATGTTTCCATTTTATCAATAACCATATTCTTTTAAGTGACATTTTCATAAAAGTATTTATAATCTATGTTTTAGGGTCATATTATCTCTTATAATTTTCCATGCAATCCTTCCCTATTACATGCCTAATTCATATTAATCCCTTAATATTAATTCTACCTCATGATTATAATAAATCACTTTAATGAGCATTTTTAAAAACACTTCTGACATTCTTCTCAAGCATTTAATAGCACAAATTAAGCAAATGGCAAATCATGATTTCATTTGTATTCACTGTAATAATGTTATTCATAAGATATTATTTTGGCATTTGTGTGAATGCAGCTCTCTATTTCCATGGAAATTTATTTTTATTTTGTTTTTAATTGAGTCAACTTGACTCATTGTTCTAGATGGCTTAGTTAACTAGCTCAGAGTACCTAAGAATTAATTCAGGTACAAACGGGTGGAAAGAAGTTCCATATGTCTAACAAGTGTTTTGTTTGGCTTGTTCAATATTTAAAAATGTACTGATAATTAAAACTTGGGATAATTTATCTAGCAGTCAGAATTTCTGTCTTATATTCATAAAGGTGCTTGGACACAGGCTTTTAAAAAGAATATTAGGGAAACCATGTCACTGTTTCATTGTTAAGATTCCTAGGTACAGAAACCTATGTATCTAATACCATTACCAGTAGACAGGTAGTTAGGTAGAGTGCAATCTGTTTGGGATTTAGTAAATCCAGAATGAAATATTTCTAGCAGAATCTACCACTTGCCTGGACTAAAAACCTAGTTTTGAGTACAGAGAGGATACACTCCCACCAGATAGATGTGGAGAACAGATTGGCTACTTGTGGTTTTTTTGTGTGTTCATGACTATAACTAGATCCTACAAAGAAATACTTGAATTGGGGAAATGTTATGGCACCAAGTTGGTTCTTAAGACATTATCAGAAGAAAATGACAAATATTCCAAATATCACAGTCCTTGCTGGTGATCTTTTTTTTTTTTTTCTTCTTTTGTACTTAAACAAAGTCCTGAACTTCAGTCTTTAAACTCATTCAAGGTACTGCATTTGAATTAGGAGTTTAATTTATATTGGATCAACTTTTCAAATATTTCAAAATATGTTTCAAATAAGCACATTTTCTAGTTAGCAATAATTGGTGATTACAAGGTTTGTTGTTGTCTCTTTAGAAAGTACTTGCAATAATTAACCTCCCTTGACACGATTTAATTTCCTCATCTTGTAAAGATGAGTCCTAAAAATTTTCATACATCACTTCACCTTATAACACTCCTCCCTCTATTTATATTTATAGTCTTTATATTAGCTATCTTTTAGTTTTAATCTTCTCTTCTGCATTTTCACCATGATTGAAGAGAAATTCCAGCATTTGCAAATACTAACATTCTGGTTTGGCCATTTTCAGTAATATGCAGAAGATTGTCCAGATTCTGCCCTTTACAATATGATCTTCAACAAAAAAGTAACACTTTCTGGGTCTCTCTTTCATCTGTAAGTGTGAATAATAGCACTTGGTTGGCCCAGCCCATAAGGGTGTTTTGATCATAAGTAATGATAAAGTTAAAATCAAAGACAAATATTAATAGAAACCTTTTATTCACTCATAAAGCAGTCTTTAGAAGGTTTCAGTACAAGGCGATGAGTTAGAATTTTTCTTTTTTTAAAAATAATTGCTGATTACCTAACATTTTAAGGACCAGATTCAGAAATATTTTTCAAACTCTGGATCTGAAATTTTTACTAATTTACATATTTCAAAGCAAAATAAGGTTTCTTATCAAAGCTTTCTGTACAATGAAGAAATAATTTTAGGTTAGATGCAAATGCATGTCATGAAACTAGGATTACTTTCCGTTATGCTTAGTAAAAATACTTCTTGCAATATAAAATATTCTACCTAATGAATACTCGATTTTTTTTTTCTTCAGACTTTTAAAAGTCTTTCATATTGCTGCTAGGTATTTGTGAATAGGTTTCTATTTGAAAATAGACATTGGTATTTCTGTATTATGAAACAGACAGGTGTTTTTATTTAACTTTGCCTTGTTTCTTATTCTATATTATAATATTTATTTGACTCTGAATATGAATATAAGAAACATGAGGAATTCAACCCAGTAATTGCTAACAGTCTTAACCACAGGGGAATTTGGTGTCGAGTTTCCAGACAATTTATCATAAATTTGACACTGATAATATAACTGGCTATCATGTTGCTACACCTTGAACTAGAGATTTGTAAGAAGTCATGTATTTGAAAATAAAAAAAGGGAGACGTTTATGCAATTAAAATAATTGTCCTCATCTTAAAGCTGACTACTATTAACCATTAGAATTAAACTCCTGCCAACACAGAAAATACTGCGAGAGCCAAACAGCATTTGGGAAACCAAAGTCCAACCAATGACATGCTTTGTGGCCAGCAGTTCTTGCACACAGCAAAGATGTGGCCATTTTCTAGATTTCCAATCAGAGGTGGATTTGGGAATATCACATGTTAATTCTGCAATGCTGTTAAGGAGTTTATAGCTATGCTTTCTCAATAGTTAAAGTAATAGTACTTATCAAAGCTTATACTTCAAACTTTTAACTGTAATGAGTGCCATCACTATTTTGACACTGCTAGAAGGTATTTAAACAAATAGAGAGTTAGCCATTCCCTTCTCCAAGGTATCTTCCCAACCCAAGGATCGAACCTGGGTCTTCTGCATTGCAGGCAGGTTCTTTACTCTCTGAGCCACCAGGGAAGCCCAACTAATACAAATAATTCTTAAATGTGATTATTCAAATGTCATGATAGATCTAAAAGGAAAAAATATGCCTCAACATGGAAAAAATAGTATAGATAGTCCCAAATTCTCAAATTTCTGCAGTTCTTTCTATCTCTGAAAACTACATCAAGTTTTCCTATCTGAGAGGTTTGCTTACTACTTTTTAGCTGTTTGTAATTTAAGTGAAATTATCAAATTAAAAGATATTGTGAATAAAATCATATGAATATATTTTATTAATTTTAACATTAATGAAAAAATATATATGAAGGACTTTCCATATAAGAATAGAATGTTTATTTATAATGACTAAGGGATATAATAAAACCACTTAAATAGCTAAATGTGTACCCCATATTTTAAAAGTTTTAGAAAAAGAGCTCTATTGTTAGTAAGAAAGATTTTAAGAAAGAATATATGTATTTCCTTATTTCCAAGGTGCTGGCTTATTTCCTTATTTCCAAGATGCTGGCTATCTACATACTGAAAGTGACTGAAAGTCTACAACAGTGCATTTTTGCTCAAATAAACTTATTTCATCAAGCCTCCAGTTGATAAGAAAAACATAAGCATTATCATTTTATTAACAATTATTATAAATTATCATTGCACACATTAAGATCCTTTATACATTTCAGTTATTTACAAATTATTGTTTCAATTTATAAATCCAAAAACAAAGAATTGTGAAAATTAATGTGGCTCAAAATTTTTATTAGTTTATATAAATTATTCAAAAGCAACATTACTAATGTCTTCTTAGAGGTGCTGCTGCTGCAAAGTCGCTTCAGTCGTGTCCGACACTGTCTGACCCCTAGACGGCAGCCCACCAGGCTCCCCCATCCCTGGGATTCTCCAGGCAAGAACACTGGAGTGGGTTGCCATTTCCTTCTCCAATGCATGAAAGTGAGAAGTGAAAGTGAAGTCACTCAGTCGTATCCGACTCTTAGCAACCCCATGGACTGCAGCCTACCAGGCTCCTCCATCCATGGGATTTTCCAGGCAAGAGTACTGGAGTGGGGTGCCATTGCCTTCTCCACTTAGAAGTGCATTGAATTCAAATAATACTACACTAAAAAATAATTTATATCTTTTCTGTACTCTAGAAACAAATGCTTATATTTTCATTAACTTTTCTACTTACAATATTCAAATAGTTGGTTTAAGAAACTGGAAAGAATAGTTTATAAGTAATTAACAAATTATAAAATAGAGTGCTATATAACCAAAAATGTGAAATGCTGGACTGGATGAAGCACAAGCTGGAATCAAGATTGCCGGGAGAAATACCAATAACCTCCAATATTCAGATGACACCACCCTTATGGCAGAAAGTGAAGAGGAACTGAAGAGCCTCTGGATGAAAGTGAAAGAGGAGAGTGAAAAATCTGGCTTAAAACTCAAAATTCAAAAAGCAAAGACCATGGCATCTGGTCCTATCACTTCATGGCAAATACATGGGGAAAGAATGGAAACAGTGACAGACTTTATTTTCTTGGGCTCTGAAATCACAGTGAATGGTAACGGCAGCCATGAAATTAAAAGACACTTGCTCTTTGGAAGAAAGGCTATGACCAACCTAGACAGCATATTAAAAAGCAGAGACATTGCTTTGCCGACAATGGTCCGTCTAGTCAAAGCTATGGTTTTTCCAGTAGTCATGTATGGATGTGAGAGTTGGACCATAATGAAAGCTGAGCACCGAAGAATTAATGCTTTTGAACTCTGGTGTTGGAGAAGACTCTTGAAAGTCCCTTGGACTGCAAGAAGATCAAACCAGTCCATCCTAAAGGAAATCAGTCCTGGATATTTACTGGAAGGACTGAAGCCGAAGCTTTCGTCACCTGATGCAAAGAACTTATTCATTGGAAAAGACCCTGATGCTGGGCAGGATAGAAGGCAGGAGGAGAAGGGAATGAGAGAGGATAAGATGGTTGGATGGCATCATTGACTCAATGGATTTGAGTCTGAGCAAGCTGGGAGTTGGTGATGTGTGTAAGCTGGGAGTTGATGATGGACAGGGAAGCCTGGTATGCTGCAGTTCATGGGGTCACAAAGAGTGGACATGACTGAGCGACTGAACTGACTAAACCAAACCTGTATTTATATTTTAGGAATGAGTTTAATAGAGTTTTAGTAAATAGTAAGAACATTTAATTATGGTAATTAAGAAATGCTCTTTTTATAAAGATGAACTATTTGAAGTTGACATCTTTAATCTTTAATTTTTTTCTACAGCTTTTTTTATTTAAAAAAAACTAAATGAAAAACAGAATTCTGGAATGCAAAAATTCTTCAACTGTTATTGTACCTCAATTATTTTATGAATTTAGTACATTTTATAAGCATTTTCCTTTAGAGGACTTTGTGTGTCTGATTTGGAACATGAACTCTGCAGTTACTCTTGATGAATCAGCTTGTAAGTTGTGTTTAGGTGTTTGAAACTGGTTGTATTGCCTCTGGCCCCTTTTTCCCCATAAGTAATCCAACCCCTTAATCATGTTTTGGCTTCCCTGGTGGCTCAGACAGTAAAGCATCTGGCTGCAATGTGGAAGACCCAGGTTTGATTCCTGGGTCAGGAAGATCCCCTGGAGAAGGAAATGGCAACCCACTCCAGTATGCTTGCCTGGAATATTCCATGAATGGAGGAGCCTGGTTGGCTAAAATCTATGGAGTTGCAAATAGTTGGACACAACTGAGCAACTTCACTTCACTTGATCATGTTTTAGTATTAGTTTGCCACCTGAGAGTGCTCATTTGTCCACAATGAATCACAAAATGAGCCAAAGTTATGAGGATTCCTGACTCAAGTCTGAATGACTTAACTTACTATCCTACAGGCTTCTGTCAGGATGGGCACACATGGAACAAACTCTCAGCTTGGCTCCCTTCCCTTCATGGAAGTAGGAAGTTTAAGTTATTAGACTCATTGTGACCCTATGGACATAGCCCACTAGGATCCTTTGTCCATGGAATTCTCAAGGCAACAATACTGGAGTGGATTGCTGTTTCCTTCTCCTGGGAATATTCCTGACTCATGAATCTAACCTTGGTCTCCTGCATTGCAGCAGGATTCTTTATAGTCTGAACCACCAGGGGAGCCCACATGGGTCATCCCTAAATCTGCATCCTCACTGCTGGGATCCTAGACTTGCTTCTCCAGTTCCTGCTCCATACTCTCCATCTGGATCCTGATATGAAATTAAACTATACGGTCACAAGAGTAATTCATCTTTTCATTATTACTATTATTTTATTTTTAATTGGAGTATAATTGCTTTACATAACTGCTCTACAACAATGTGAATCAGCTATTTATATATTTATATCCACTTCCTCTTAAGCCTCCCTCTTTCCCCTCCTATTCCATGCCTCTAGGTCATCACAGAGCTAAGAGTAACTAATTTTAATCGGAGTACCTTATTTTGAGTAGAATCCTCTACTTGTTTGTTGTTGATGGTCCTTCTCTTATTATCACAGTGGGCAATTACAGTATATTTTCCTTGTTTTTGTTGCCAGTTGTTTTTTTTTTTTTTCTGTAATCACATTTTCCTGCCATAATTGGTTTGATTCTATAAAGTACAGCTTTGCTCATGTCAGAAAAAAAAAAAAAAGATACTACACCTCAATTATTTTAATAGCTTACTACATTTCATAAGCATTTTCACCTGACATATTAAATTTACCACTTGGTTGACAATAAAAGGCCATTGAAAGTGATAGTGAAAGTTGCTCAGTCGAGGCTGACTCTTTGCAACCCCATGGACTATACAGTCCATGGAATTCTCCAGGCCAGAATACTGGAGTGGATAGCCTTTCCTTTCTGAAGGGGATCTTTCCAACCCAGGTATTGAACACAAGTCTCTCACACGGAAGGTGGATTCTTTAGCAGATGAGCCACAAGAGAAGCCCAAAAGGCCATATAGTACATCTTGAAATACAACCATGTAAAGAACAATGAATTTTGGATGTTTAACAGAAATATCTTTCCTTGAGTTTCCATTTTCTACCCATAATGTATCTATATTTGTTACTCTATGATACAACTAAAAGGCTGGGGTCATTATACCTGAGAAAAAAAGAAAAATATCACAGTTTGCTGCTTATAAATATAGATACATTGGATACAAATATTAGGAAAATAAAGGTATATCATGTTAGCACTGACTATAAGAAAACCAGAATAGCTACAACAATACCAGAAAAAGGTGGACTTCAAGAAAAGGAGTATGTCCATGGATAAAGATGCAGATTATGAGACATAAAATCTCCTGAGTAATAAAATAACTTAATTATATATTATCAGTTAAGTTCAGTTGCTCAATCGTGTCTGACTCTTTGTGACCTCATGAACCGAAACACGCCAGGCCTCCTTGTCCAAAACCAACTCCCAGAGTCCATGCAAACCCATGTCCATTGTGTTGGTGATGCATCCAACCATTTCATCCTCTGTCATCCTCTTCTCCCCCTGCCCTCAATCTTTCCCAGCATCAGGATCTTTTCAAATGAGTCAGCTCTTCTTATCAGGTGGCCAAAGTATTGGAGTTTCAGCTTCAACATCAGGCCCTCCAATGAACACCAAGGACTGATCTCCTTTAGAATGGACTGGTTGGATCTCCTTGCAGTCCAAGGGATTCTCAAGAGTCTTCTCCAACACCACAGTTCAAAAGCATCAATTCTTCTGTGCTCAGCTTTCTTTATAGCCCAACTCTCACATCCATACATGACTAGTGGAAAAACCATAGCCTTGACTAGACGGACCTTTGTTGGCAAAGTGATGTCTCTGCTTTTTAATATGCTGTCTAGGTTGGTCATAACTTTTCTTCCAAGGAGCAAACATCTTTTAATTTTATGGCTGCAATCACCATCTGCAGTGACTTTGGAGCCCAGAAAAATAAAGTCAGCCACTGTTTCCACTGTTTCCCCATCTATTTGCCATGAAGTGATGGGACCAGATGTCATGATCTTAGTTTTCTGAATGTTGAGCTTTAAGTCAACTTTTTCACTTTCCTCTTTCACTTTCATCAAGAGGTTCTTTAGTTTTTCTTTGCTTTCTGCTATAAGTGTGGTGTCATCTGCATAGCTGAGGTTATTGATATTTCTCCTGGCAATCTTGATTCCAGCTTGTGCTTCTTCCAGCCCAGTGTTTCTCATGATGTACTCTGCATATAAGTTAAATAAGCAGGGTGACAATAAACAGCCTTGACATACTCCTTTTCCTATTTGGAACTAGTCTGTTGTTCCATGTCCAGTTCTAACTGTTGCTTCCTGACCTGCATACAGATTTCTCAAGAGGCAGGTCAGGTGGTCTGGTATTCCCATCTCTTTCAGAATATATATATATATACACACACACACACACACACACAAATAGATATTAAGTATTTATGTGAGTAGCCTAAGAAGTCTCCAAGAACTTATTAGAAAAAACTCTAATTAGCAAGGTCACAGGATATAAAATCAACATATTACAACAATTAAAAGATAACATATTTAAGGTTAAGATTCTAGAAAAAAAATGAAAAATTAAGAACAAATGGGGAGGACCTAACCACCTCATTTCAAGATTTACTGTAAAGCCACAATAATTAAGAGAATGAGGCATCATCTTCTACCATAAAGATAGAAATAAAAATAGAATATATAGAACAAAATAGAGGACCCACAACAAATTCACATGCAAAATCTCTAAAGTTGTCAATGTAATTCTGCTGGGGACAGATTCTTAACTGAACTATATATCAATGTGATAAAAATAGAAATCTTCACCCATATCTAACACAGTCCTTCAAGTTAGGCTTCAACAAAACATGAACTGAAAACTTCGAGATGTCCAAGCTAGATTTTGAAGAGGCAGAGGAACCAGAGATCAAAATGCCAACATAAATTGGATTGTGGAGAAAGCAAGGAAATTCAAGGAAAACTGCCACTTTGCTTCATTGATTATGCTAAAGCCTTTGACTGTATAGAAACAACTAACTGTGGAAAATTCTTAAAGAGATGGGAGTACCAGATCACCATACCTGTCTCCTGAGAAACCTGTACGTGGATCAAAAAGCAGCAGTTAAAACCAGACATGGAAAACTGACTGGTTCAAAATTGGGAAAGGAGTACGTCAAGGCTGTGTATTGTCACCCTGCTTATTGAACTTATATGCAGAGTACATCATGTGAAATGCCAGGTTGGATGAAGCACAAGCTGGAATCAAGACTGCTGGGAGAAATATCAAAAACTTCAAATATGCAGATAATACCACTCAAATAGCAGAAAGTGTAGAGGAATTAAAGAACTTCTTGGTGAGGGTGAAAGAGGAGAGTGAATAAGCTGACTTGAAGCTCAACATTCAGAAAACTAAAACCTTGGCATCTGTTCCCATCACTTCATGGAAGATATTAAGGGGAAAAGTGGAAGATGTGGCAGACTTTATTTTCTTGGACTCCATAATCACTGCAGACGATGACTGCAGCCATAAAATTAAGATGCTTGCTCCTTGGAAGGAAAGCTTTGGCAAACCTAGATAGTATATTAAAAAGCAGAGACATCACTTTGTCGACAAAGATTTGTATAGTCAAAGCTATGATTTTTCCAGTGGTCATGCACACGTATGAGAGTTGGTCCACAAAGAAAGCTGAGCATTGAAGAACTGATGCTTTCCAACTGTGGTACTGAAGAAGACTCTGGAGAGGCCTTGGACTGCAAGGAGATAAAACCAGTCAATCCTAAAGGAAATCAACCCTGTATATTCATTGGAAGGACTGATGCTGAAGTTCCAATACCTTGGCCACCTGATGTGGAGAGCTGACTCATAGGAAAAGACCCTGATGCTGGGAAAGACTGAAGGCTAAAGAAGAAGAGGGTGGCAAAGGATAAGATGATTAGATAGCATCAGTAACTCAACGGTCATGAATTTTAGCAAACTCCAGGATTTAGTGGACAGTGAAGGAAGCCTAATGTGCTGCAGTTCACAGGGCCATGAAGAGTCAGATATGCCTTAGAGACTGAACAATAATAACAACAATATAGCCACTGTTTTACTTATATTTATAAAGAAAGAAGGCCATAGGAACTTAAAAATTAAGCAAAAATATCATGAATAAAAGAAGCTTTTCTTTAATTTTTAAAGATTTCCTCACAAGAGAAAAATGTTCAGTTTAAGCAGAGATATATTATCCCTAATGTTCAGTTTCTTCTTGAATTTTTTTGCTCTGTATTTGATAGAGCAAATATAATTGAAAAAGAGAAAATATTTCCATATATACAAAGAATGCTAAACATATTTGAATTTCATTGCAACCTTGAATTGTTTTTTATATTTTATATTCAAGAGATGCTTGTTTATTAGTTTGTAAATTTTGTCATGGCTGTGATTCTGTCATTGTAGATGGTGATTTTTTAAAAATATCACTGTGTCAGGTTTTTTTTTTCCCTGATCTGGTGGTGGCAGATAGAATAGTTCACTTTGAATAGTGGTTTGGGTAAACATGAAGATAGAAAATGCATCTCTCAAACCTAGGATCTCTGAGGACTGAAGCATTACCTGGTTCACTGCTATGTCCTTGGCACATTCCTACCATACAATAATTGCTCAATAAATGTTTGATAATAAGACACTGAATAGGTCGCCCCCCCCCTCACCCCCCCCCCACCTACTGGCCCCCCCCACCTACTGGCTTGAGAAATGCACTTTAAACTTCTGGTTGGGAAATGCATGGTATACCTCTTCAGCAATGGTTTTTGCGGTATTTGGAGCGAGGCAGTAATATATAGTGGTGGAAAAAGTTTATTATGGGGATAGACTCCCTGGGTTCAAATCCCTTTCTCCCACTTATAAGCTGTATGATCTTGAAAAGATGCTAACTTCTGTGTAAAAAATTATCAACTAGAAATAGAAGCCAATAATAGCTCCTATGTAATACAGCTGATGTGATCATCTAATGTGTCTATATAAATCCTTAAGACAGTAAGCACCATAGGGATCCTTCTTAGGTCATTTAAGGAAATCTGTAGCTATATTAAGTGTCTCAACTACTTCCTAGTTTTTGAGTGACTCCACATATATAATACAAAATTGTTAGTGCTTTATAAATCGAGCAACAGTATTTCATTAAAATGCTTTAAAAATTAAGCAGCTTCATGGATTTAGTTTCTAAAGCATTTTGAAAATAACCTTTTATTCATTTATTTAATAAAATTATCAAAAGAATTAATTCTGGATAGCTTTCCTCTGTCAATCAAATGAAATAACCTACTATTGTCTTTTAGAAATAATAGCAATAAAAATATAGATAGGCATAATTTAATGTTTCAGAAACTAACAATATCAAACAGGGTAAGGGCATAGTTTCCATGCAAGTTGTACAAAGAATATATGAAACATGAAGAGATTACTTTTACTAGAATAGTATATGTTTTAATTCCACTTCCTTTAGAAATTATGAACAGAGTTTCTATTTGGATTTGTGTGAAAGGAATTTTCCAGGGTAGAAATCTTTCTGATAGCCAATTTTATTCATTTTATTTTTTGGATTCACATTGTCAGTGAAAAATTACACATTGGTTTCAGAATTTCTCTGTTGAATAAACATAGGGAACCCAATCCCCAGGTTGCTGAAGTGGAGGGGTCAGTGTTAATATCATCAGAGCTAGGAATGTGACTAAAAAGTGGTGATGTATAAATGGTGATACTAGTCATTTTTCTGTATATTAATATTCTCGAAAGGTCTCTAAAGAGTTCCTTTAGAAAAAAAAAAAACAAGAAAATGACTTTCCATTGTATAAACTCATCATCTTTTTAAAAGAGAATATAGCTTGTCATTCTGCAAATTGGAAAATTGAATTTATTCCGTAGTTCAGTGAAAAGTATACTCAGTAGAGTGCAGTGATGATGACAACTCTCTGGAGGTTACAGTCTTATCACTCTCATTCTGCTACTTTTAGACAAAAGTTGATTCAAAGATTTAGGGACTTTATATGATAGTTCAAAAGACTCCAAGAAAAGAAATCTGTCACATATAAGCTAAGAAGACTTCTTCAATGAGCACATTATATATGATTATGTGTTTTCTGAATTGTTAGATTTTTAAATATAGTCCTATCTAACTACCTCTATTCCTATTACTCCAAGGTATAATACAAGAATTTAAATTTAAGGAAATGAGAAATTAATCATAGTCCTTCTGGAATATTCACATATTCCAGAATATATCCTTCTCCAGGGGATCTTCCCAACTCAGGGATCAAACCCTGGTCTCCCCCATTGCAGGCAGACACTTTAACCTCTGAGCTACCAGGGAAGTCCCCAGAATACAGCATCCATCTGCAAATAATGCATTTATTTGAGATCTCTAGTAGATGGATATTTTAATTCTCAGGCAGTATCTTTAAATGAGGGAAATATAATAGTATACTCTTAGAAATTTTTTATATATATATTACAAAAAAATTCTAGTGTGAAGAGTAGCTTTCCAACGATTGGATCATTAAGATAATTTCCAACCAGTATAAAAGTGTTAATAGTGTGGTCAAGAGCATAGAGATTTTTGAACTACTGAGACTCAGAGTAACATATTTAGTTCTAACTACAAGCACTAGAAAATAACTTTTTTTCCAAGTAATCTAGTCCCTCTGTTTTATTTCTTGATCACTAAAAGTAAAATAATACCGGTGGTGCTTAGTCACTAAGTCCTGTCCGACTTTTGCGACCCCGTGGACGGTAGTCCACCAGGTTCTTCTGTCCATTGGATTCTCCAGGCTAGAATACTGGAGTGGGTTGCCATTTCCTTCTATCATAAAGATATAGTGTAATTGTTATGATGACTATATGAGATACTTTTCAAGATTTAATGAGATTATAATTGACTGCTGCTGCTAAGTCACTTTAGTCGTGTCCGACTCTGTGCGACCGCATAGATGGCAGCCCATCAGGCTATAATTGACTAGTCCAGAGAAATAACTTCCTTATTCAGTCATGAAGATCTATCAGGGAAGTGTTTGCTTTTTACCCACTTCTGTTCCTTTCTTCAAATGGAGAAGATATTTTTGCTTTCAATATTAAATAAGTTTTTACAATAACTTAACTAATAACTAATAAGTCATCATGAAATAGGGTTATACTAAAAGTTTTGTGACTGGTAAGATATTAGGCATGGTCAAATTAAAATAGACGTTGATAATGAACTGTCGGTAAGTGAGAATTATTATAAATCATGTGAATATCAGCCCTATGAAAGGTAAATGCATAGAAAAGGGAAATACATCATATTTTCAAAATGAAGATAAGCATGTTAATAGTTTATATTGAAAAGTGTTCTCTGATACTGATTTTTTTGTCTGTTTTGTTTTTGTTTGGGGCTATGCATATATTTTTTGAAGTCTTATATACATTGTGATAGATAGCTTTTGTTTAAAATGATATCTGTCAGTTGTTAATGAATAGAAATAAACACTTTTATTTTTACAAGTGTATTGGTAGTATACTATTAATAATTCAACAAAAATTAGAGAAATTATCTTTTTATACAAAGTAATTCTTGTTACCTGGGTCTACTTTTTTTCTCCAATTAAAAAAAGTTATTACTCAAATCCCTTAATTTACATCAGGATTCACTCTTGGTACTGCACATTCTGTAGGTTTTGACAAATGTATAATGATGTGTTGCCACCATTAGAGTATCATGTGCTGTGCTGTGCTGTGCTTAGTTGCTCAGCTATGTCTGACACTTTCAACCCCATGAACTGTGGCCCTCCAGGTTCCTCTGTCCATGTGGCTTCTCCAGGAAAGAACACTAGAGTGGGTTACCATGCCCTACTCCAGGGAATCTTATTAACCCAGGGATTGAACCAAGGTCTCCTGCACTGCAGGCAGATTCTTTACCATCTGAGCCACTAGGGAAAGAGAAATAGAAAGAAAAAGTCATTCAGTCATGTCCAACTCTTTGCACCCCCATGGACTACACAGTTCATGGAATTCTCCAGACCAGAATACTTGGGTGAGTAGCCTTTCCCTTCTCCAGGTGATCTTCCCAACCCAGGGATTGAACCCAGGTCTCCTGCATTGCAGGCAGATTCTTTAAGAGCTGAGCCAGGAGGGAAGCCCGAGCCACCATGGAACCCCACATAATTTACTTTACACAATGCTTATTCATTCCTTCCTGACACCTCCTGGCAATCATTAATCTTTTTATTATTCCCATTGGTTTGCTTTACCCAGACTGTCATGTAGTTGAAATTGTACAGTATGTAGCCTTTTCAAATTGACTTATTTCACTTAGTAATACTCATTTAAGATTCTTCCATGTCTTTTCATTTCTTGGTATCATATTTATTTTAGTACAGAGTAAGCTGAGCGCCGAAGAATTGATGCTTTTGAAGTGTGGTGTTGGAGAAGACTCTTGAGAGTGCCTTGGACTGCAAGGAGATCCAACCAGTCCATTCTGAAGGAGATCAGCCCTGGGTGTTCTTTGGAAGGAATGATGCTAAAGCTGAAACTCCAGTACTTTGGCCACCTCATGTGAAGAGTTGACTCACTGGAAAAGACTCAGATGCTGGGAGGGATTGGGGGCAAGAGGAGAAGGGGACAACAGAGGATGAGATGGCTGGATGGCATCACTGACTCGATGGGCATTAGTCTGAGTGAACTCTGGGAGTTGGTGATGGACAGGGATGCCTGGCGTGCGGCGATTCATGGGGTCGCAAAGAGTCGGACACGACTGAGCAACTGATCTGATCTGATCTGAATATTTCGTTATCTGCATCTACCAAAGTTTATTTATGTATTCATCTATTTTAGAACATCGTGTTTACTTCCAAGTTTTGGAAATTATAAGTAAAGCTGCTGTAAGCATACATGTGGAAATTTTTGGAGATATGAGTTTTCAGCTCTTATGGATAAATAACAAGAGGTACAATTGATGGATCATATGGGTCACAAAGAGTTGGACATAACTGAAGTGTAATAGCACACCATGCATGCAGTACAGATAAGAACATATTTAACTAAGAAACTACCAGACTATCTTCCTAAGTGGCTATACCATTTTGTATTTTCACCAAAAATAAATGAGAGTTTTTGTAACTTCATACCCTTTCCAGAATTTGAAACTGCCCAGTGTTTTGGATTTTTGTCATCTTTATAGGTATGTTTCAATATCAATTCCTAAATGAATATGATCTTGAATATCTTTTCATATGCTTATTTTCCATCTGCATATCTCTTTTAAATGGTATCTGTTTGAGTCTTTTATCCATATTTTAATTGGATTGTTCCTTTTCCTATTGTTGAGTTTTATGGGTTCTTTGAATATTTTGGTTATCAGTCTCCTTCATTAGCTATGTCTTTTGCAAATGTTTTTTCTAGTCTATGGCTTGTTGTCATTCTTTTGACAATGGCTATTACAGAGTAAAAAATTGAATTTTAATGAAGTTGAGCTTATTAATTTTTTCTTTTGGTATATGTCTTTGATTTGTATTTGAAAAATCATCATTTCCAAGGTTACCTAGGATTTAGCCTATGCTATCTTTTAATAGTATTATAATTTTTTCATTTCACATTTAGGTCTGTGATCCATTTTGAGTTAATATTTGTGAAGGATGTAATGTCTGTGTCTAGATTCACTTTTGTGCATGCGGATATCCAGTTGTCCCAGCACCGTTTGTTGAAAATACTTTTTTCCATTATATTGCATTTTCTTTTTTTCAAAGATCAGCTGACTGTATTTATGTGGGTCTATTTCTGGGCTCTCTGTTGTGTTCCATTGATCTATTTTCCTATTCTTTTGCCAATACAGCACTGTGTTGACTATTAAGCTTTATATAAGTTTTAAAGTTGGGTAGTGTCAAGTCTTTGACTTTTTTCTTCTTTATATTATATTGGGAAAGAGTTTTTTTTTTTTAATTTAATAAAATATAGACTAAGAATTGTTTTTCAGATATATTTTATATTCCTGAGTAAACATTTGCAAAGTTCTTTTACTAAAGAGTCAGTATATATTATGGGCTTGTGAAATATATGCTGTTTGTTTCAACTATTCAACTCTGCTTTTTCAAGTGAAACAGCCTTAGGTAAAATACAAATGAATTATAGATTGGATGTGTTAAAATATATTTTTATGGAAGAACCAGGAGCTGGGCCAGATTGGTCCAAGGACTACAAGTAGTTTAATAACTGTTTTAGAGGATGGCTTCCTCACCAGTAATAATATCTGTAGCAAAGGGACCCTATCTATTTTGTTTACTACCCTGTAACTGGTACCAAACAAAGTTCTTGGCACATACTATGGACTTAATAAATGTATGGTGAAGAGATAAATGCAATAATGTTTTTTTCATTGGAAATATTTATTAATATTTTAATTCAGAGAAATGATAATTTAGTAGTGTAGATCCTGTTTCTAGCAAAGTGTAAACTTCATTAAAAGGATTCTGGTTCTATGAAATTAATGATTAATGTACATCCTTCAGTGAGAATACTATTGCATGTCACACTATGAATGATGCATACTATCATCCACATCTATTGATAATAGTTTGTACAATTTGATGAGTCTATAACATAAGAAGGAAAAAAACTGAAACTATTCCCATTGTGATTATGGTTTAGTTGCTAAGTCATGTCTGACTCTTTGCAGCTCCACGGACCATAGCCTACCAAGCTCCTTTGTCCATGGGATTTCCCAGGAAAGACTACTGGAGTGGGTTGCCATTTCATTCTCCGGGGGATCTTCCAACTCGGGTATAGAACCTGGGTCTTCTGCTTGGCAGCAGGCTTCGGTACCACTGAACCACCTGGGAAGCTCACTATTTCCATCAGGTAACCCTAATTTTTGTGTTTAATATTGATAACTCTGTGTAAGATTTGTAATGGAAAAATGTATTTAGTTAAGATACATATTTATATAAACAAGTTTTCATGCCTCTGAAGTAGATACTCTCAGCCAAACATGACGTACATTGCTGACATTTTCAATAAATTTTATTGTGTAAGTTAAAAGTTTCTTCAGAAAATTCAGTTTATTTCATATTTTAATTTAGCATTTCAAAAGGTCTGCATAAAGTTATTTAGAAGTACATTTATTTGTGTAAATTAGAGACTATTTTAGTAGTCAATTGTAGTATTAATATTCATATTTCATTCTAGCCTGCTGATATTCTTTATTCTAATCAGAATATGCAAACCTTTGTTATTATTCACTGTTAACATCCCATTAACAAGTCACATGGGAAAAAAAGTGTTCTTTAGCACATTGAGAATGCAACTGAAAGAGGGATTTTGTTCCTGTGCGATCCAAGAGGCATACTGGTATAGAAAATCAGAAATAGGAAATGATCTAGAAGAGTTTTGTTTTTGCTCAAGAAAATTTATATTTATGGACTATAATTGTATTTATTTATTTATTAACATAGATATATATGAGACAGACCAGTTTATAAAAATGATGTGGGAGTTTTACTTTTATTAAAATTAATTTTAATAAATTATGTCTCAGGTAGGAATTAGAAATTTTTCTTAGCATACCAAGTTTCACTCTAAAAATTTACACTATCAAATATTTAATTCTTATATTATTAAATATTAGAATAATCATGGAGTTTAAAAGAACCCCAAGAATATCAAAAAATTAATATAATATCCTCTTTGTGTATTATAAAATTTCCATATTTATTGGTGTCATTTTTGCTCATAAGAAAGCAATACAACTGATTGATGATAAATATTATCAGGCCAAATTCTCTGCAATGGCCATTGAATATCCAAGCAAATATCTTAGTGGATTTCATTAATATCAATAGCAATCCACTATTTTAAGTAAATTCCTCAAGTACAGTGAGCTAATTTTTCCCATCTAATATTAGCCATTATGTTTTCTGAATTTGTTTCCATAGTAGCATATTTATATCCATGGTAAATAAAGACTTTATTTATACCTTATATTACTGATGAACAAGAGCCAGAACTGTTCAAAACAAAAAACACAAAAATTTGATGTACTCTATTAAACTTGATTTTAATTATGCTTTAACACAAAGTTTCTTACTGATTCACAACCCCAAATTATTACTGCCCAATATTCACTACTATGGCCTCCATCCAACTGGCCCTGACCTTATTATGCTAAGTCACTTCAGTTGTGTCTGACTCTGTGTGACCCCATAGACGGCAACCCACCAGGCTCCCCTGTCCCTGGGATTCTCCAAGCAAGAACACTGGAGTGGGTTGCCATTTCCTTCTCCAATGCATGAAAGTGAAAAGTGAAAGTGAAGTCACTCAGTCGTGTCCGACCCTCAGCGACCCCATGGACTGTAGCCTTCCAGGCTGCCGGGTCCATGGGATTTTCCAGGCAGGAGTACTGGAGTGGGGTGCCATTGCCTTCTTATAATAATTGACCTTATTATACATGAGGCTTAGTTTCCTATCTCTCAACCAATTTGTAAGACATTTCTATTGGCATGTGCTGCTTTTGCCTCAGAGTTCAGGGCTTAAAAATTGTCATCATAATTTTCCTTTCTCTTGGCATCCCTATCCCCCAATAAGTAACACTAAAAAGGTTAAGTTTTTCTATTTAAGGCAAATCCAAAAATCAACTTTAGTTGCCTCAAAAATTTAGCTTTCCGTATACTCTGCATTGAAATATTTCATGGGAGTCTACACTTTAGTTCTTCATAAAAAATGTATCGAGTGAAAAATGATTATAATTTAACTCAGATCCTCAAAATATCACAAGGGTTAATATTACCTACACTTTATCAACATAAGAACTGAAGCTTAGAAGTCTTTATCATCTTACTCAAAATTACATTGCTGATGGGATTGTAGGCGTCCCTGTAGCTCAGCTGCTAAAGAATCCACCTGCAATGCATGAGACCCTGGTTCAATTCCTGGATGGGGAAGATCAGCTGGAGAAGGGATAGATGGAATTGTAAAGGCTGTAAAATAAGTGGCAGGTATTTAGATAGAAAAAGTAGAAAGGAATGTCAGTGAGAGAGAGAGAGAGAGACAGACAGAGAAAATACACAATTAAAACAGTAGATGAAAAGACATGAGGTATTGCATATGCTAACTGAGCAGTGTTATCAAATATTGATGCTGTTAAATATTGATGATACTAAATTGTTAAGACTATAGGGCATTTTCCTTTTCATTTAAATATTTTTTGATTGAACAATCTGAATTCATTGTGATTTTTTTTGATTTAGTTAATATAACTTTATCTGCTATATAAAATTTTTATAATTTTTAGTATTTTGAGTATGTTCTTTGAAAGGTTCTTTCTATATTGATTGATCATTACTGATTATTTCAACACTTCTATATCAGCACAATTCCTATAGAACTTTCTGCTCTAGTACAGTAGACAAATCTGGAGAAGGAAATGGCAACCCACTCCAGTATTCTTGCTTAGAGAATCCCGTGGACAGAGGAGCCTGGTGGGCTGCTGTCCATGGGGTCGCACAGAGTCAGATACGACTGAAGTGACTTAACATGTATGCACATTAGTCGATCAATTTTGACTATTGAAATATGGCTGATGACTATTGAAATATTGAAAGAACTCTGGTTGCAATAAAGCTCTGAGAATGTCTGAGCCAGCACGATGGAAAATTCAAAAGCAAAGATGTTCCATCAGAGGAGTCCTATTTTGGTCAGACATGTTCAGAAATCAGTACTCCCAACAGATTCAGTTGTCAGGGCATTACCTGTGGAGGATGTAGACCTAGGCATGCTCGCATCGATTCTTTCCAATTGGGAACACTGCTCCATTCAAATGCTTCTGATGCTGTGAATATGCTACATCCTAGAGAATGACATCTCAACCTCACAAAGTGCTGCCTCCAAGCTGGTGCCTCATCAGCTCCTATAGTACGCTATTCTGAAGCTATCTACTTCTGGATCATGTAGCATTTCCTTTGTTGTGAAATATGTCTGCTGTTTAAGTGATATATTTTGTGGAATTCCATGTCTATGGCTCAGATATCCTATATGCCCATGGGTGCTGTCTGAGGTTCTTCCTGATATAAGGCTACATCCACACCTGGAATATTTACCTTTTGTTGTCAGAGTGGGCCCCTGGCCCAACTTGGAGCCTGGCATTAGTCTATTTTGCTGGTAAATTTGTCACATTGCTGTGGCAATAGCCAGCTCAGTTTTGGTAAGCAGAAATCTGTGCTACCTACAGTAGGATCCAGGAACTTTCTGAAGAAACATAGGATCCTCTGATGCAGGTACTGAGGCCTTGCTTCAGATTTTCAAGAACCTGTGTTAACAATTCTTCCAGAGTTTTTTCATAAACTCCACATTGCAATATTTCTTGTTACTGACAATCCCATTAGGCTCAGCCAGGTTGCATGTTAAAAACAACAGGGCCGATGGGGTCATAGCCTGAACCTACTGTCATTTGGTCTTTCTCAGATCTTTCATGCCACCTAGATTGTGAATCAGAGCAGAATTACTAGCTATGAAATGTACTGGTTTTACAAACCAAGAGAACCTATAAATGTCACACTACCTTCTTTGTATTAGAGGATCCAAGATGCTAGATGCTGTTTCTCTTTTACTTTGAAGTAAAAGTTTATGTCATGCTTTTATGGAAGTGAAGGCTTGTGAAACTTTCTCAGGTTTGTCTCTTATCTCTGAAGCACACATTTTTCATCAATGCCTCTGGCAGACCAGACACCTCTTGTTCATTCTTCTTTGTAAGCCTAATATTATTGAAGTAATTGAGCAAAGTGATATTCTTTGGGAGGTCCAGACAAGCCAGATCATTTTGAAAGGAAAACCGGAGAGTTTCATAGCTATAGAGCAAAATAGTAAAAGAACATTGTTGACTACTCCATGAATGCAAGCTATTTTTGATGCTTTTCACTGGTTGGAATAGAAAGAAAATATTTGCCAAATCAATAGAATATGTCATAGACTTTAAGCCCTTTTAGTTGACATTAGCAATGATATTCGGAGAAGGCAATGGCACCCCACTCCAGTACTCTTGCCTGGAAAATCCCATGGGCGGAGGAGCCTGGTAGGCTGCAGTCTATGGGGTCGCTAAGAGTCGGACACGACTGAGCGACTTCACTTTCACTTTTTCCCTTTCATGCATTGGAGAAGGAAATGGCAACCCACTCCAGTGTTCTTGCCTGGAGAATCCCAGGGGCAGGAGAGCCTGGTGGGCTGATGTCTATGGGGTCACACAGAGTCGGACATGATTGAAGTGACTTAGCAGTAGCAGCAGCAGCAATGATATTAAATTCAGCATGAGTCTGAGATCAGGACTGCAAACTCTTTTAGCTTGTTCTAGTCTACAGTCATTCTCCAGGATTCATCTGGTTGCCATTGTAACCAGGCTGGTGGGTTAAATGCAGATATGATGGAGATCATCAGCCTTGTCTTCTTTAGACTAATATTGGTGCTAATCTGTGACATTGTGGGGAAGGCCCGTGACTCTTTAGAGTTTGGCTTGTCTGGACCTCCCAAAGGATATCACTTTGCTCAATTACTTCAATATTAGGCTTACAAAGCAGAATGAGGAAGAGGTGCCTGGGCTGCCAGAGGTATTGATGAAAAATGTGTGCAGTGCACCAAATCTGCTATGGGAAGGGCATCTTCCCCTGTGAGACTTACAAGGTAAAGCTTTTTCAGTTGTCTATAGTTAGGCTGATTGATCACATAGAGAATTATGATCTGAAGCTGAACTCCTTAAGCTATTTGGTTGTTCCTCCAAGCCTGTTAAAGTAACCAAAGCCCTCTGACTCCTGGCAGCCTACAGTCTGGCTTCAGTTGCTTTAGAACTTAAAAATCCCCTTTGCTATGAATGAGCCAAGAAACTATATCTCCCAAACTTAACCTTGGCCAGCAGCAGAGACCCAACACCAGACTTCTTAGTGAAGCTGATATCCTCTTGCCAGCATAATCCTGGTGGCCTTAGTAAATGGTCATTTCTCTGAGCCTTCCTGTGAAACAAAATCTTCTGGTGTTTCTTCTGACTCTATGTAACGTGTCCATTCTTGCATGCTTATATCCTTGGGTCATTTTCGCCTTCATCTGAGATGAGAACTCAAGCATTTCACCTTCTTTCAATATAGGCCATTACTTACTCCAGACTTCTCAGAGCTTCTCTAGTAGTGAGTTTACCTTACTTGCTGGAGTCTCTGCTAGGAAGTTGGCTTCCCTGGTGGCTCAGACAGTAAAAAATCTGCCTGCAATGCCAGAGACCTGGATTCAATACCTTGGTCAGAAAGATCCCCTGGAGAAGGGAATGTCTACCCACTTCAGTATTCTTGCCTGTAGAATTCCATGGACAGAGGAGTCTGGCAGGCTACAGCTCATGGGTTTATAAAGAGTCAGCCATGACAGAGTGACTAAAACTTTCACTGCTAGGGAGTTAAATCTTCTATATCAAAAGAGTGTTCTCAAATCAATGAACTCTTGCACATTTAATTTTACATACTAAATCCATTCTCAAAATTCAATCCCGCTGGTGCTACCCACTTGCTAGCTACTTTGATATGTAATCTCTTCTTTCCTTCATTAGTCCCAGAATATTTCCAGCTTGCACATCTTTGCCTCAATATTTGTTATAGGCCTGCAAGATAAGAAGGAGGGTGAGAGTAGCTCTTTTCTTGTGCACAAGAGCTCCCCCTTGGCAGTGCTACTTCTTATTAGGAAAGGATGCATTTCTTCTTCAGAATCTAAGGGTTCAGAGGAATCATGAGAGTCCTATTTCTATTGAGATCCATCCAAGCGTTTCCAACTCATATTTAAGTGTCTCATGTTTTCTCTATCAAGGCTCTGACTTTAGCATAACAGGTTTGTCTGAGCTGACAAATCAATCTTTGAAAGTCTGAAATTATAACTGTCAAATTCTGAACATGCCATCAGTGGTGTCCTCTTCCTACAAAAGATAAGGGCCTACTAGAATTAATCTGCAAAAGTGTCCTCCACTCTCTTTCAAAAAACATTGAAACATACTGTTTGTTTACCACCTTCAGTTTCTAGTGTTCCCCTGAATGGTGTCAATTGATGTACCATAGTAATAACCAGACAACACCAATATTTTTATAGGTATTATTGAGTTGAGTGGTTATAAAAATAAGTTCTTTGATAATGAAATTTAATTTGAGGAATAAATTGTGTAGATAAATCAAGCATAGCTATTTGGTGGGCCAAAAAGTTGTTTCAGGGTTTTCCATAAGATCTTCCATCTTTCTATGAAAAAATCAAATGAACTTTTTGGTTATTTTTCCCCTTAGCTATAGGAAAAGAAAATTCTAAACATTTAAAAAGAAAATGGAAAACTAGTTTACTTGGTTCTAGAAACTGAGAAGAGACTGGTGGAGGTTAGGAACGTGCATGCACACTAAGCGGCTTCAGTCGTGTCTGACTCTTTGTGGCCCTATGGACGACATCCCGCCAGGCTCCTCTGTCAATGGGATTCTCCAGGCAAGAATACTGGAATGGGTTGCCATTTCCTCTTACAGGGTATCTTTCTGACCCAGGAATTGAACCTGTGAATCTTATGTCTCCTGCATTGGGAAGTGAGTTCCTTATACCTAGGAAGGTTAAGAATACTAGACAAAAATTATAAATAGGGGAAGGAAGCAGATTACGTATTTTCTTGCAGGCTTAGGTAGAGAATTTAATTTTACTCTCTATGCCAGGAATAGGCAAAGAATTATTTTAGCCAGATGAATTATCTGATTTGGTTCTCTAGCCAATGGGTAATTTATTATTTGGTTCATGAATTCAGTGACAGGTCATTTATTTCACATGATAATTTTCTCTGCTTATCATTGATCTTGTGCTAAGCACACGTGCTAGTTTTGTTTTCTCACTGGTTTATATATTAGAGCATGATCTTCTTGAGGACAAGGGAGGTCTTATTCATTTTTGTATCTTCAGATTTTAACTCAGTTCCCAGCATAAAACAAGTTCATTACACTTTTTGAATAAAGGAATGAAATACTAATTTAATAGAGTGGAAATGTCTAATGATTCTTGCTGAGTTTATTTGCTTGGATAGTGAGGCCAGTTTTTTAAGTGACAAATAAGGAGTTATCATTTAGTACTGAAAATTAAATTTAAAAAAGTAGAGAGAGTCTGAAACTCAACCTAGACCACTAGAAGCATAGAAACTTTGTTAGCTTTTGATTTCATGGGTCATATTTCTTACTCTTTTTCATAGTTGCTTCTAAATAAGGCATGTAAGGTATTTACTAATTCTCAGTCACCAGGTCTAATCACTACTGCCACATCTTCCTTGAACACCTATCAAACTTTCTACCGCTGGTCTGAATGCTTTCTCTGAGAACACTTGGCTACACATTCAACAGCCTGGAAACACTGTGGGATGGACACTCATTCCTCAGGAGCAGAGCTCAGACTGAAGGACTGAAGGAAGACAGAAGAGGCATCCTGTAGCTCACTCCCTTTCAGCAGGATAATGCCTATGTAGGTGTTTTATTGTATCCTCGACTTCCCCAGTGGGATTAGGCTCTAAGTAATTTACAGTGGCACTTGACTAATGATAACACATTTTCAGTATACAGTTATCCCTTGGAATTGACATTATTGGTTCCAGAACCCATCCCCAACACGAAATCTGTGGATGTTATATAAAATCTGTGTCTCTTATATAATGACTTGGTAAAGTTGGTGCTCTGTATCTGTACCTGAAGATTGGACCCCATTGATGCAGGGGGCCAGCTGACAGTCATGTGATAAAGTATACATATAGTAGTCAAAGTATACATATAATACACAAAACTCTGGGAAAAATGATTTTTAACTAAATTAGCTTAATATCTTGATAACACATGTCATAGGAAAATCAGTTTACTAATTATAAGCAATAAATTGAGGAAATAAGTAAAGAAGCAAACCTAAAGTTTTGAAAAAAGGGAATCCACTGTTTTTCTGTTAACATGAGATGCGGAATTAAGGATTCATTTGGTTTCTTTCTATTGTTTGCTCAGTCACATTTTTCTATTTGAGACTCTATGGGCTGTAGCTCGCTAAGCTCCTCTGTCCACAGGATTATCCTGCAAGAATATTGGATTAGGGTGCCATTTCCTCCTCCAGAGGATCTTCCTGACCCAGGGATTGAACCCATGTCTCACACATCTTCTGCATTGGCAGGTGGATTTACAGCTGTGCCAACTGGGAGCTGTCTTTCTATTCAGTTTAGTTCAGTTCTGTCGCTCAGTCGTGTCTGACTCTTTGCGACCCCATGAATCGCAGCACGCCAGGCCTCTCTGTCCATCACCAACTCTTGGAGTTCACTCAGACTTACATCCATCACGTCAGTGATGTCTTTCTATTAGCTATAGATAAATAAAAACAGCCTTTTGAATACAGTAACTACAGTCTAAATATTGCTTACAGTTATGGCAAGTGAGGTGTGTCCAGTTTTAAGGTCCAAACTTCTAACTTTTCTGTTTTAAATTTGCTTAATCATGCATGAAGTTTGCCTACTAATATTAGGAGGTAGAGCATAATGGCTGATCAGATATGCACCCACACACATACACACACACACCTACTCACACATGGTAATTTCTAGTACCAGCAATAGTATTGGAAAGCAATTCAGTCATGCATGGTGGGAATGTAAATTGTGACAAACTTTTGAGAAAATATCTGGCAGTATAAACAATCTTTACACATCAAATCTGCTTTTAGAATTCCAACAAACATGATAACAGTAGGTATATACCTTGATAAACTGTAGTGGGAGAACATGAGATAGAAATTAGATGTTCATCAGTGAGAAATAGTTGACTTTTTCTGTATCCAATCAATGGAATTGTAATGCCACAGATCCATGTCCAGCAATCACAGCTAAATACAAAAGCTGTTGCACAATTACATACAAGAGAAGAGAAGGAAGGGACCAGAGGAGTGGGAAAGAGAGGAAGAAGGACAGGTGAGGAGAGACAATTGAAAAAAATATCAAGGGGAAAAAAAAATAAAAAAATAGAGAAAGAGCGAGAGATAGCTACCAATGTACTCAAACTGGTGCTTTCAGGAGCCAAAATAAGGAAAGGCTGACAGAATTCTCTTAAAAAATCAATGCTATAATCATACTTAAGAAAAATCTAGGGATTTTACTGGTGTAACAGTGGGTAAAATTGCCTTCCAATGCAGGGGACGCCTATTTGATCCCTAATAGAGAAGTACTAAGATACTACATACCATGAGGCAATTAAGCCCATGAGCTCTGGAGCCTACATGCAACAAATAGAGAGAAGCCCACACAAAGTAATGAAATAACCCGTGTGCCTCAACCAAGATCCTGTGTGTTGCAACTAAGACCCAACACAACCAAATAATTAAATGAGTATTTAAAAAAATCTTAAAACATATAAGCAAAACAGGAGTGTGAATAAAATGTATGCATGGAATTCTTAATAAAGGTATTTCAGTTCAGTTTAATTTCAAAGTGAAAAAGTTGGCTTAAAGTTCAACATTCAAAAAACTAAGATCATGGCATCTGGTCCCATCACTTCATGGCAAATAGACGGGGAAACAGTGGAAACAGTGTCAGACTTTATTTTTGGGGCTCCAAAATCACTGCAGATGGTGATTGCAACCATGAAATTAAAAGACGCTTACTCCTTGGAAGAAAAGTTATGACCAACCTAGATAGCATATTCAAAAGCAGAGACATTACTTTGTCAACAAAGGTCCGTCTAGTCAAGGCTATGGTTTTTCCAGTGGTCATGTATGGATGTGAGAGTTGGACTGTGAAGAAAGCTGAGTGCCAAAGAATTGATGCTTTTAAACTGTGGTGTTGCAGAGGATTCTTGAGAGTCCCTTGGACTGCAAGGAGATCCAACCAGTCCATTCTAAAGGAGATCAGTCCTGGCTGTTCTTTGGAAGGACTGATATTGAAGCTGAAACTCCAATACTTTGGCCACCTCATGTGAAGAGTTGACTCATTGGAAAAGACTGATGGTGTGAGGGATTGGGGGCAGGAGGAGAGGCAGGCGATGGAGGATAAGTTGGCTGGATGGCATCACCGACTCGATGGGCATGAGTTTGGGTGAACTCTGGGAGTTGGTGATGGACAGGGCGGCTTGGTGTGCTGCAATTCATGGGGTCACAAAGAGTCAGACACAACTGAGTGACTGAACTGAACTGAATGTCCAACTCTTTGCGACCTCGTGGACTGCAAGATGCTAGGCTTCCCTGTCCATAACCAACTCCCAGAGCTTGCTCAAACTCATGTCCATTGAGTTCATTATGCCATCCAACCATCTTATCCTCTGTCATCCCCTTCTCCTCTTGCATCCAATCTTTCCCAGCATAAGGGTCTTTCCTAATGAGTCGGCTGTTCACATCAGAGGCCAAAATACTGGAGATTCAATATCAGTCCTTCCAATGAATATTCAGGACTGATTTCCTTTAGGATTGACTGGTTTGATCTCCCTGCAGTCCAAAAGACTCTCAAGAGTCTTCTCCAGCACCACAGTTCAAAAGCAGCAATTCTTTGGCACTCAGCCTTCTTTATGGTCCAACTCTCACACTCATATATGATCACTGGAAAAGCTATACCTTTGACTATATGGATCTTAGAATCTCCATTTAAATATAGAATTTGATTAAGGGGAGCAAACAAGCTTCTTTCTTTCACACTCAAATATGTAGTTATAAACATAGTCAACATTTGACATGTTCAACCTCTGAAAACCCATCAGTCTTTGTTTTTGGGGAATCTTTTTATTATCCACATGTGAAGTGAGAAGAGAGAAAATTACAAAAAATATCAAAGGAAAGAAGCAATAGAGTGAATTTATTATTCACTTTAATAAATTATAAAGATTTTTGGAAATGTTTTCCTTCTAAATTTCTTGGGTAGACAACAATTACATATTAAAAAAACACGTCTTTGTGGACTCAAAATTTATGTGAAACCATTTTATAAAATTTATTTTAACCATAAATTTTAAAAAATAACATATTTTTTCCCTTTAGTACTTAAAAGGGCTATGAGATCATTCAATATAATTGTTTAAAAAAATCTCACTAACACTGGGACAACCCAGAGGGATGGTATGTGGAGGGAGGAGGGAGGAGGGTTCAGGATGGGTAACACATGTATACCTGTTGCAGATTCATTTTGATATATGGCAAAACCAATACAATATTTTAAAGTTAAAAAATTAAAATAAAATAAAAATCTTTGGAAAGTTAGAGATTTCAATAAATGTAGAAGCTCACACTCAAAACTAAATTCACATTTAAATTCCACTTTGAGAATTTACCTGATCTAGAATAAAAGAAACATTTCCTAGGTTCTCTAATTTGCTTTTAATTTACAGCATTAGAACATTAAATTTCAACTGTTTTTCAATTGAATTATAATAGTCATGACAAAGTTAAGTGTATAATAATTGCTGATAAGCTTTTAGTATCCGGATGCACCATATTCATTTCTGCTACAAAGAACCTCAAACTAACAAAAATTTTTGGTAGATCACTGTTTAATGCTTGTTTCCTTTAAGACAACGGAGAAGAATAGTTATATATAAATTGATCTGATTTAATGGTCAGTCTCATACAGTTTGGAAATAAATAATGCAATATAGAAGAAAAGGCATTCCTGTTTGCTTGGGGGCAAGACAGCCTGCAGCTAGGCAGATATGCAGATATTTCCCTTTGGTATTTTGCTATTTCAAGAACTAAATAGGGCTAATACAACCTCATCTTTTCATGTATACTAATTTTTATTGTAGTTTCATTCTTTATCTATATCTTAGAAGCTGTTTCTATAGAATTCTACATAGATTGTGTCCTTTCAGTAAGATTATAGAGAAGGAAGATAAAAATATATATTTTTTCTAGTTTTTTAGTTTCCTAGTTTCCAAATAGTTGATTCAGTTCCATTCAGGCATTCAGTCATCTGACTGTTTGTGACCCCAAGCATGCCAGGCTTCCCTGTCCATCACCAACTCGCAGAGCTTGCTCAAACTCAAGTCCATTGAGTCAGCGATGCCATCCAACCATCTCATCCTCTGTTGCTGTCTTCTCCTCCTGCCTTCAATCTTTCCCAGCATCAGGGTCTTTTCCAATGAGTCAGTTCTTCATATCAGGTGGCAAAAGTATTGGAATAACATAATTTTGTGACATTTTGTACCTTAGTACAAAAGTTGGTATACATAAGGAATTGGAAAATCTCTTTTATTTGCACATAGAAATTAAACTGCCACCATAGTTGCAATGATTTCGTGGTTAGTTGCTATTTGCCAATAATGTGTCCCAAACTAGAAATCAACCTGAGTGAAGAAGAAGGTAAACAATAGAAAGAAGTAAAAGAGAAAGACAGTGACACTTCTGCACAAAGAATTTAGAAACTGTGTTCCACTACTTGAAAAATAGATGTAATAGAAAGTGTAGTCTCAGTGTGTTTGGTATTTTAATTTAGACAATCACTTATAAAATGTATTTCTGCATTTTTGGTTTAATAAGAAGTATTATATAATGGCAAGAGAAAACTCTCAGTCTTCTGAAACTGGAAACTGTTTTATTTATTAATTGTAATTGATAAAATCTCTTTGAAACAGAAAACATAAGTCTGTAATCTAATGTAATATCAGTGAGGAGCCCAATTCCACTTTCACAGTAATAGAAAAATAGAGATGTATAATTCTGCCTAAATTTGTCTCACTGTTGCAGTGATTAAATACATTGTCACAAGTGTCTTTTCTACTTCTAAATTAGTGATTAACAAAAGAATGATTTTACCTAGATGGTATAAATTGCTATTCAAATGAAATAATTACTTTATACTTGTATATATAAATCATCCATACTTAGCTTTCAGAGAAAATTTTGGTTCAAATTATGTGTACATGTTAATAAAGATTTATAAGACATCACTTGGTTATATAGTTTACAGTTCTATAAATTTTTAATGGTAAAGTAGTCACAAGTTTACTACTTCAACTTATACAAACATATTTTACATATGTGCTTCCTAATGTGGAAAATTCTGAATATACTACGTTTTTTTAAAAAATGTTATGTTTCTTTCTTGAGATTTTGATATTTTAAGAAATTAGTAATGCATATTTTCTAAAAATGTATAAATGTATGTATATGTCTGCATATGTGACAGAGAAGGCAATGGCACCCCACTCCAGTACTATTGCCTGGAAAGTCCCATGGATGGAGGAGCCTGATAGGCTGCAGTCCATGGGGTTGCTAAGAGTCAGACATGACTAAGCGACTTCCCTTTCACTTTTCACTTTCATGCATTGGAGAAGAAAATGGCAACCCACTCCAGTATTCTTGCCTGGAGAATCCCAGGGACGGTGGAGCCTGCTGGGCTGCCAGTCTATGGGGTTGCACAGAGTCGGACACAACTGAGGTGACTTAGCAGCAGCAGCAGCATATGTGAATTGAGAGATTACATCTATTTTAATGATTCTATCCTATTAATCTGGATTACAACACGTAATTAAAATTTTTTCTCTTATTTCTTACTGCCGTATATCATCTGTGTATTTTAAAATAATAATTTTGCAGAAATATCCATTCAAATGAAGAATTAATAGCTTTGATTACTGGAAAGAATATGAAGTCTAGATTCAGAAAAACAGACTACTGGTTACTAAACTCATGACTACCTATTATGGAAACTTTTTCTTCCTCAGTCATTTGTTTTAATCTTACTTGGAATGTGGTTAGAATAATCAGAGATATTTTACCTAATGCACTAAGCATATCATATCAATATTGCTTATGAAATCAAATGTGTTATTACACATTTTATTCACATGGCCATTTCTTCTTTACCTAACAAGTATTAATTACCTTCATTTCCATGCACATGTTACAGTTGAAGAGAGAGAACAAACAGTTGGGAAAAATATCACTGACTCGATGGACGTGAGTCTGAGTGAACTCCGGGAGTTGGTGATGGACGGGGAGGCCTGGTGTGCTGCGATTCATGGGGTTGCAAAGAGTCGGAGAAGACTGAGCGACTGATCTGATCTAATCTGATGATCTGCTTCAAAAGCATATAGCCCAGTATGTGATATATTAAATATATTATGTTCAGTGATTTTTGAAAAATATACCAAGAAGCTTTTAATTCTGCTTGAACATGGAGGGAAAGAGTTCAAAGAAAAAGTGATATTTGAACTATGTCTCAAGAGTTGAGTATGTTTTCTTTAGGTAGATTGAGTCTGAAGGTAGCATGGGCAGGGAGAGAGAGACTAAATTGAATTGGAAGCTTTCTAGACAGAGAAACCAACCAACATAAGGAAGTAAAAAATAAACTGCCATATTCAGCTACCTGAAAATAAGAGCGCATGGCTTAGATTCAGGCATGTGTGCAAAAGATGAGACTTTATACCATAAAGATTCACATAAGGCATCTGTGGAAAAAAATAAAAACGTAACAGTCGCAGATCTGTGAATTACCTCTTCCCTACTTGAGGTTAATTTAATTGAGACACCAATTTTTCTCTAGGACAATAGCCAATTCAGGGCTATGATACTTGAGATAAGGAAAGCATTAAAAGTGAGCTCCACATTTATCTTAGCTTTTTTCCTGGGCCTGTTTTCCAAAGGTGCTTAGGAAAATGGAGTGTGCAAAGAAAGGAGCTATATTGCTACGCAGATGAAACAGAGATTGGGCACTAAGGTAGACATGGCAACAAAGTTTTGAAGAAAGAACCCAAGACAGGCAAAAACTGCATACAAGTTTTCTTCAAAATGTATATAAAAATTCTGCTGATACTCATGACTATAGATATTCATTGGAAAACTTTGGCTACCTAGGACAGAGCAAATGCTGGCAGAGTCAAATGGAAAAATCAGAGAGTTCATAGTGCTGAATTATATTTGTATATGAACCCAGTCAGAATGGACATAACAGTGAAGATTTTGAGTATTCAGCTGAAGCTCTGAAATGCAGTAGGAACAAGATCAAACAGAAATAAATTTGTTCTCATGGGCCTAAAATCAAGTTTCCACAGGATCAAGGAGCTCCATGGGGATAAGACTGCTTATCAGAACAAATATCAATACCCTTCAGAAGAAGACAGTATAATCCCAATTCTCAGGACATATTATCCACAATGTTCAGTATGCAATAAAAATAACTAGACACGTTAGGAGATAAAACAGTCAAGTGATATTTAGGAGGTGAAACTGTCAACAGAACTACACTTGAAAATAACGCGGATGTTGAAACAAGCTCAAGCATCAAAATAGTGAAGATTAGCTTTTTAAATAGAGGAAATAGTTGACAAAATGGTTTAATAAGTTAACACCAGGCTGGTATTAGCAAACAAAAAAATAGGATTAGAAACTAGAGGACTATTCAAGGGAAAATATCCTTTCTGAAACACAGAGAAAAAATTGAAAAAGAGAGTGCATATAAGAGAAATGCAGCATATGATACAAAAATTAACATGTATGTGATTGAGGTCCTAGAACAAGTAGAAAGAGGGAGAATGGGCTAGAAGCATTTTTTAAAAGAAATAATTAAAAATAATTTTTCAAATATAAAAATGGATATCAAACCACGTGTTTAAGAGAGTGAATAAATAAACCATACAAACACAGAAAAAATGGCACCTAAGACAAACATAACCAAATCTCAGAGAATGAAATGGAAAGAATAAATTTTAAAATCACCCAGAGATAAAGAAATATTATCTTTCATAATTAACAATAAGAAAGAAAACCAACTTCTCAACAGAAACTTTGTCTCAGCAGGAGGCAAAGAAAAGTAATGAAATAAGAGAGAATAGTTAAAAAAGAATTCTATAAAAAGCAAAAATATCCTTCAAAAATAAAGATGAAATAAAAATAGTCTCAGAAAAACAAAAGGTGAGATTTATTTTCAAGTATACCTCCACTATGGAAAATGCTATATCTCAGGTGGAAGCAGATAAATCTAAGGAATAAGCAATGTTAAAAATGGTAAATACATGACTAAATATAAAATTCTCTTCACTGTGTGAAGTAATACTAAATACTTGCGCTTTATTAAAAATGTAGAATAGGTAACAATTGCACAAAATGTAGGCACAGTGCATGAGGTTATTCTATTTAATTCTATTTTCCATTGTTTTACATGTTTTAAAAATACTAATTTGTTGTCTCTGGAAATAAAATATGTATATATGTATATATATATATATATATATATATATATATATATATTGTTGTCTCTAATATGTTAAAACTGCATTTTCAGTTTCTAAGATAACCAGTGGGAGATCATAACAAACAGTATAATGAAAGAGCTAGTAGAAAATGGAACATGAAATAAATGAAAATTTTTTCAAGTAACTAATATAAAGAATGGCTTTGCAACCCCATGGACTGTAGCCAGCTGGACTCCTGTGTCCATGGAATTTTCCAGGCATGAATATTGGAATAGGTTGCCATTTTGTCCTCGAGGGAATCATCCTGACCCAGAGAGCAAACCTGTATCTCCTACATTGACAGGTAGACTCCTTACCATGGGTACATCTTGGAAAGCTATAGACAGCACAATATAAAGAACGGCAAGAAAGGTAGAATAAGGAGAAAATGACAAGCAGAAAACAAAGAGCAATATGGTAGATTTGAACTCAACTGTATTAGCTATACATGAATTATCTAAACATTCACTTTGCTGATTTATTTGGCTGCATCAGGTCTTACTTGCAGCATGAGGGGTCTTTGTTGAGTCATGCAGGACATTTCGTTACTGAGCTTAGGGCTCTCTAGTTGTGACTCGCAGGCTCAGCAGTTGTGGTGCTTGGGCTCCAGAGACCCTGGACTTTAGTAGTTGAAGCACAAATGCGCTTAGTTGCTCCGCTGCATGTGGGACAGCTCCCTGACCAGGGACGAACCTGTGTCCCTGGCCTTGTAAAAATGGATTCTTAAACACTGGGCCTCTAGGGAAGTCCCTAAATATTTACTTTAAAACACAAAGATTGCCACACAGGATTTGTAAAAAGGTAACTCAAATTGCTGTAAACACATACACACATTAAATATAATTAATTATATATGAAACTGACATACCCAGCAGAACCATGCCATACTCTAACAATGTGTGTTACATAAAGTACAAATCTAATACTAGTGTCCTTATTACCCCATTTTTTTATTTCTGTGCTTTCCTACTGGTTAGGAGATGTTTTCTCATGTTGCATTTTTCAAAGGTTCAGTAAATATCATTTGCATTTTCTCCTTTAGATTTTCTATTTAACAGTGTTGCATTCTTCTCTACATGCAAGAGTGAATTTTTCCCCATCATCTAGTCTTTTCCACACTTGGCATAACTGAGTTAATATTCCATGCATAGGCTTAGTCAATGTTAACTCTCAATGTTATTCTGGAATCCCAAAGTAAAAACACCAGGCACCTGAGACTTCAGCTGTCAGTGAAATGATGTAAAACCAGATGTTTAGTCTTGACCCAGTAGCCAAAGTAGAGAAATAGCCAGTGTCAAATAGGATGATATAAGTCGGCTACTGGGACCAGAAGAATGCTTGAACTAGACCAGGGCCATATCCCTGTAGGTGTACTTCTGTCAGTCCTAAAAGTCAAAATTACAAATTTGACATCAGTCACTTAAGGCAGTTATCTAAAAAGCCTCTTGAAGAAAGAGAGAGGAGAGTGAGAAAGTTGGCTTAAAGCTCAACATTCAAAAAACTAAGATCATGGCATCTGGTCCCATCACTTCATGGCAAATAGATGGGGAAAGTGTCAGACTTTATTTTGGGGGGCTCCCAAATCACTGCAGATGGTGATTGCAGCCATGAAATTAAAAGACGCTAACTCCTTGGAAGGAAAGTTATGACCAACCTAGATAGCATATTCACAAGCAGAGACATTACTTTGCCAACAAAGGTCCATCTAGTCAAGGCTATGGTTTTTCCAGTGGTCATGTATGGATGTGAGAGTTGGACTGTGAAGAAAGCTGAGTGCCTAAGAATTGATGCTTTTGAACTGTGGTGTTGGAGAAGACTCTTGAGAGTCCCTTGGACTGCAAAGAGATCCAACCAATCCATTCTAAAGGAGATCAGTCCTGGGTGTTCTTTGGAAGGACTGATGCTAAAGCTGAAACTCCAATACTTTGGCCACCTCATGTCAAGGGTTGACTCATTGGAAAAGACTCAGATGCTGGAAGGGGTTGGGGGCAGGAGGAGAAGGGGGTGACAGAGGAGGAGATGGCTGGATGGCAGCATTGACTCGATGGACATGAGTTAGGGTGGACTCCGGGAGTTGGTGATGGACAGGGAGGCCTGGTGTGCTGCGATTCATGGGGTCGCAAAGAGTTGGACACGACTGAGAGACTGAACAGAACTGAACTGATAGCAATGCTATTGCCCCACGGGGCCTTCATAGAGCTCCTTTCTTCCTTTGTTGTCTGAAAACTGAGGCTGTCTCTCATACAGGGTTATCATTACCATATTTCTAAATTCCATATATATGAGAAACAAATCTCCAGTCCAGGTTCAATGCATGATACTGGATACTTGGGGCTGGTGCATTGAGACGACCCAGAGGGATGGTATCGGGAGGGAGGTGGGAGGGGGGCTCAGGATGGGGAACACGTGTATACCTGTGACGGATTCATGTTGATGTATGGCAACACTAATACAATATTGTAAAGTAATTAACCTCCAATTAAAATAAATAAATTTATATTAAAAAAAAGAAAAACTGAGGCTGAAAGAGGTTGGGTAACTCTCTCAGATTCACACAGAAAACACAGAATTATTATCTAAATTATCAAACCCATTCTCTCAAAGGGTGAAGCCAGATAAGTGCACTCAGAATATGTCATCTGATGTTCTTGCGTCCAGTGCACTAAAAATAACAAAAGTATCAGAGTAAAACAGATCTGGGTTCAAGCACAGCTGAGCTACCTATGAGCTGCGTGATTTGGTTTTTACATTTGACCTTTTTTAAAATTCAGTTGGTGCTTCCCAGTTGGCACTAGTGCTAAAGAATCCACCTGCCAATGCAGGAGATGTAAGAATCATGGTTTCCATCCGTGGGTTGGGAAGATCTGCTGGAGAGGGAAATGGCCACCCAGTCCAGTGTTCTTGCCTGGAGAATCCCATGGACAGAGGAGCCTGGCAGGCTGCAATCCATAGGGTTCCAAAGAGTCAGACATGACTAAAGTGACTTAGCACACACACACAAGAAAAGAAGATCAGATGAGGTAAATTTAGAAGGTACCTAGTGCAGTAACAAATATGGTTATTTTTCAAGCTGTCATTAAAGAATAACATGAATCATACTTAAAGCAAAACGAAGGGTAAGTATAATGGTGTTTTTTTTTTTAATTCCTGTGTGCATTTTTCATTTAAAGACCAAAAGTTAATATATAGTTACTAAGATACTAATCTTCATACACAATAGTTGAAACTATAAAACCAAAGCTTGACTAATGTTGCTGCTGCTGCTAAGTCGCTTCAGTCATGTCCGACTCTGTGCGACCCCATAGACAGCGGCCCACCAGGCTCCCCCGTCCCTGGGATTCTCTAGGCAAGAACACTGGAGTGGGTTGCCATTTCCTTCTCCAATGCATGAAAGGGAAAAGTGAAAGTGAAGTCGTTCAGTCATGTCTGACTCTTCGCGACCCCATGGACTGCAGCCTACCAGGCTCCTCCGTCCATGGGATTTTCCAGGCAAGAGTACTGGAGTGGGGTGCCATTGCCTTCTACATGACTAATGTTACATTACCTTTAAATGTGTATTTTTAATAAATACATGTCTATGTTATTCTAGCTTTATCTGTTAAATTATGCTGTATATATAAGTTAGCTATATTTTACAGATAATACAATGATTGAAGACAGATCTTTCTTTTAGAAAAAAAAATTGAGGTCTTATATATTAATCAATTGGCCAATTTAAAAATTAGAGGGCCCCTTTTATAAGCTTTGTGGTTCAGATGGTAAAGAATCTGCCTGCATGCAGGAGACCTGGGTTTGATCCCTGGGTTGGAAAGATCCCTTGAAGAAGGGAATGAATACCCATTCCAGTATTCTTGCCCAGGAAATCCCATGGACAAAGGAGCCTGGTGGACAACACCTCATGGGATCACAAAGAGTTGGACACAACTGAGTGACAATCATTTTTTATGAGCTTACCTATGTGGCAGGCATGTAATAATGTATGTGGTGGTAATGCCACAATGTGTAAACAAGACTAGATTTTAGCCTCTAAGGAAATGGCTTTGTGATAGAGGTAGCAGGGTCTATTTCTCCCTGAGAGACAGAAAGAAACATATGCCCATTAGTAATATCTAAAGAGGAGTGGTGAATCATTACCTTTACCCTGACAGAGGACATGACATTTAAACTCTTTTGAAAGATTAAAAAAAAAAAAAAAAATGCTGAGAGTGGCAAGAGTTCCCTGGCAGAAGGAATGGTATATGCAAAGTATTTAAAACAAATGAACAATAAGGAGTTCATTAAGGAAGTATGAAAAATTACATCTCCCATGAGCACTGCATATCATGTTGGAAGCAGTGGAACCTAGAGTCTTTGGAGCTGTCAAGACAGCAAATGCTTAGGCCCTCTCCTGAACTTAACCAAGGAGTGAATCTGCAAGCTTTTTCTCAGATCAGCTCCCAAGCCTGTGGCTGGGAAGTTGGAATCACCAGGGAAGCCAAGGGAACTGCCAGGATCTGGGCTGTATTCAGCCTAGAACAACTAAGTCAGAATCTCAGGATGAGAAACCTATCCTCAGGTGATTTTCATGCATGAACAGGGTCAAGTACCATTGATCTAGTTACTCCAACCAGTTTTAGATGCTAACAGGCAGGAGATAAGAGTCAAAAGTCTTTCCTTTTTATTGATTTCAAAGAAAACTCAAGGTCACCTTCACTTTGCAGGGTATAAATTATCCCTATCATATCTTAAGAAACTCAAACTTTCCACTCTGGCGTTTTGTGCTTCTAGCAAAGTACTGTGTGTGAAGATATTCTTTAAAGGTTTGCTTATTTATGGAGATGATTTTAAAGTCACTGTTCAACTCAGACCTTTCAATCCTTTTTTGGCTATGCATTTAAGATATATGTATAGTATCTTAAAATATGTTAACTATAATTTTTGTACAATATATAATATGTCTACTATGTAAAATGTTTCAGAATATGTTGATATATCATACACTTTGTAAAATACATAATATAAAATTTTGCAAATGTTATATAAATTTAAAAATATATAAAACTTAAAAAAACTAAAAATATAAAATAATTATAATACAAGTTACATTTATCTTTAAAAGACTTGGGAAAAAAGTTAAAAAGGACATTAGCAGCTGAAAGATTTGCAAGACAAGTTATATTAACAGCATGGATGGAAGCATCCTTATGAACCACCAATTAGAAATTGCTATTAAAGAAATCAAAACATTAGACACACATAGAATAGCTATTAGATTCATTGTTGAGGAAACATTTTTCTTCTTTCAATTCTCTACAGCTTCTGTTATTTGTATGAGCAGCCTCCTCTTTTGAAGCTTTGAGATACTGTTTATAACAAATTTCTTTGATTTAAGAATCCTTGCTTTCAGTAACTAAACTGTTAATACCACGCTTTTCAATATCAAACTTTCTCAATTCATATTTTTCTTTTCAAGTTTGGTAGAGCAAATGCCATCATATTATAAATGTTCTTCTATAAATCAATAAACTCAAACCTAAACATAGAGCCTGCATTACTCTGAGAAGTGAACACATATATATAAGCTTCCTTCCTGATACCCAAATGAAACATATCCCAGTGAAGAAAATAGCAGAAGAGTGTAGTCACTAAAATTCAGAAGTTTAAAAACAGGAATTCCCTAGAAGTTCAAATGTTAGGACTCTGAGCTGCCACTGCAGGGGAATGACTTCAATCATTAGCCTGGAAACTGAGATCTCAGCATAGGCAAAATAAATAAATAAATAAAACTTGAAAACAAGTGGCTTTACTGTTTCACTAAGCAAGGCAAATTCAAAAATTGCATTTGAGAAATTTAATATAAATGTAAACTTTAAAAAATTAATAAATATTACATAAAATATTTAGCAACCTTGGAAGCAATCAGTTCAATTCAGCTTAGTTCAGTCACTCAGTTGAGTCCAACTCTTTGTGACCCCATGGACTGCAGCATGCCAGGCCTCCCTGTTCTTCACCAACTCCAGGGTTTCACTCAGACTCACGTCCACTGAATCAGTGATGTCATCCAACAATCTCATTCTCGGTTGTCCCCTTCTCCTCCTGCCTTCAATCTTTCCCAGCATCAGGGTCTTTTCCAATAGATCAGGTCTTCGCATCAGGTGGCCAAAGTATTGGAGTTTCAGCTTCAGCTTCAGTCCTTCAAATGAATATTCAGGACTGATCTCCTTTAGAATGGACTGGTTGGATCTCCTTGCAGTCCAAGGGACTCTCAAGAGTCTTCTCCAACACCACAATTCAAAAGCATCAATTCTTCATTGCCCAGCTTTCTTTATAGTCCTACATTCATATCCATACATGACTACTGGAAAAGCCATAACTTTGACAAGACAGACCTTTGTTGGAAAAGTAATGTCTCTGCTTTATAATATGCTGTCTGGGTTTGTCATAGCTGTTCTTCCAATGAGCAAGTGTATCTTAATTTCCTGGCAGCTGTTATCATCTGCAGTGATTTTGGAGCTCAAGAAAAGAAAGTCTGTCACTGTTTCCATTGTTTCCCCATCTATTTGCCATAAACTGATCGGACTGGATGCCATGATCTTAGTTTTCTTAATGTTGAGTTTTAAGCCAACTTTTCACTGTCCTCTTTCACTTTCATTAAGTGGCTCTTTAGTTCGTCTTTGCTTTCTGCCATAAGGATGGTGTCATTTACATATCTGAGGTTATTGATATTTCTCCCAGAAATTTTGATTTCAGCTTGTGCTTCATCCAGCCCAGCATTTCTCATGATGTACTCTGCATATAAGTTAAGTAAGCAGGGTGACAATATACAGCCTTGGTGTACTCCTTTCCCGATTTGGAACCAGTCTGTTGTTTCATGTCCAGTTGTAACTGTTGCTTTTATGACCTCCAAACAGATTTCTCAGGAGGCAGGTCAGGTGGTCTGGTATTCCCATCTCTTGAAGAATTTTCCAAAGTTTGGTGTGATCCACACAGTCGAAGGCTTTGGCATAGTCAATAAAGCAGAAATAGAATTTTTTTTCTGGAACTCTCTGCTTTTCTGATGATCCAACAGATGTTGCCAATTTGATCTCTGGTTCCTCTGGCTTTTCTAAATCCAGCTTGAACATATGGAAGTTCAGGATTCACATAATGTTGAAGCCTGGCTTGGAGAATTTTGAGCATTACTTTGCTAGTGTGTGAAATGATTGCAACCGAATGGTAGTTTCAGCCTTATTTGGCATTGCCTTTCTTGGGGATTGGAAATAGGACTGACCTTTTCGGGTCTTGTGGCCACTGCTGAGTTTTCCAAATTTGCTGGCATACTGAGTGCAGCACTTTCACAGCATCATTTTTTTAGGATTTAAAATAGCTCAACTGGAATTCCACTAGCTTTGTTCATAGAGATGCTTTGTAAGGCCCGCTAGACTTTGCATTGCAGGAAGTCTGGCTCTAGGTGAGTGATCACACCATCCTGAATATCTGGGTCATAAATACCTTTTTTTGTATAGTTCTTCTGTGTATTCTTGCCACCTCTTCTTAATAGCGTCTGTTTCTGTTAGATCCATACAATTTCTGTCCTTTATTGTGCCCATCTTTGCATGAAATGTTCCCTTGGTATCTGTAGTTTTCTTGAAAATATTTCTAGTCTTTCCCATTATATTGTTTTCCTCTATTTCTTTACACTGATCACTGAGGAAGGCTTTCTTATCTCTCCTTGCTATTCTTTGGAACTCTGCATCCAGGTATATATTTTCTTTTCTCTTTAGCCTTTCACTTCTCTTCTTTTCACAGCTATTTGTAAGGCATCCTCAGACAATCATTTTGCCTTTTTGCATTTTTCTTAGGGATGGTCTTGGTCACTGCCTCCTTTACAATGTCACAAACCTCTGTCCATGGTTCTTCAGGCACTCTCTCTATCAGATCTAATCCCTTATATCTATTTCTCACTTCCACTGTATAATCAAAAGGGATTTGATTTAGGTCATACCTGAATGGTCTAATGGTTTTCCCTAGTTTCTTCCATTAAAGTCTGAGTTTGGCAATAAGGAATTCATGATCTGAGCCACAGTCAGCTTTTGGTCTTGTTTTTACTGACTGTATAGAGCTTCTCCATCTTTGGCTGCAAATAATATAATCAATATGATTTTGGTGTTGACCATCTGGTGATGTCTATGTGTAGAGTCTTCTCTTGTGTTGTTGGAAGAAGATGTTTGCAATGACCAGTGTGTTTTCTTGGCAAAACTCTACTAGCCTTTGCCGTGCTTCATTCTGTACTCCAAGGCCAAATTTGCCTTTTACTCATGTATTTCTTGACTTTCTACTTTTGCATTCCTGTCCCCTATAATGAAAATACATCTTTTATTGATTTAGTTTTGGAAGCCTTGTTGGTCTTCATAGAACCATTGAATTTCAGCTTCTTCAGCATTAGTGGTTGGGGCATAGACTTGGATTACTGTGATATTAAATGGTTTGCTTTGGAAACGAACAGAGATCATTCTGTCATTTTTGAGATAGCATCTAAGTACTGTATTATGGACTCTTTTGTTGACTATGATGGCTACTCCATTTCTTCTTAGGGATTCTTGCCCACAATAGTAGATATAATGTCACCTGAGTTAAATTCACCCATTCCAGTCCATTTTAGTTTGCTGATTCCTAAAATGTCAACATTCACTCTTGCCATCTCCTGTTTGACCACTTCCAATTTGTCTTGATTCATGGACCTAACATTCCAGGTTCCTATGCAATATTGCTCTTTACAGCATTGGACTTTACATTCGTCACCAGTCACATTTACAACTGGGTGGTGGTGTTGCTTTGGCTCCGTCTCTTATTCTTTCTGGAGTTATTTCTTTACTGCTCTCCAGCAGCATATTGGGCACTTACCGACCTGGGGAGTTCATCTTTCAGTGTCCAATCTTTTTGCCTTTTCACACTGTCCATTGGGTTCTCAAGGTAAGAATACTTAAGTGGTTTGCATTCCTTTCTCCAGTGGACCACGTTTTGCCAGAACTCTCCATCATGACCCATCCATCTTGGGTGGCCCTACACGGCATGGCTCATCAATTGGCTTCTAGAGATGTTTCACAATATATTAAGTGGTAAAGCAGGTTTCCGAGAAGGTAATAAAATATATGGTCTATTTTTAATTAAAATACTAATAGGCAGAGTGATTGATAGATATAAATAGGTGATAGAGACATAAATGCATAGATACAAAGATATACAGATTAAAATATGAATAGATAGATTTTTACATTTGATCACAGAAGGTACAGAAAATTGTATGAAGCTATTAATGTTAGTACCTACATTGAAAGAAGGGGTTTGAAAAAAAAAGAAGGGCAGAGAGGAAGAAAAATAAGGGGAAAAGAAGAAGTATAAAAAAAAGTAAGGTTTCCATGATAAAAATAATATACAGGATATAATCCCATTTATTTAAAATTAAATGTGTTGGTGACTTAAGTTACATGCTAAAATATAGCACTAGAAATTTTCTTTTATTTGAGCATTTTTGAGTGATCTCTGTTTGACTTTTAGGATAAGCATACTATGTTATATGCCCACTTATACCAATACTATTTTAAGTAAAAAAGAAAATAAATAACAATACTTTTTACTAAATTTTCATTTTGTTTGAAACATATAAAGTGCATTTACTGGCTAACTAGTTTTATTTCATATGCTAAAGAGATACAAAGATGAGTAAAAATCTAGGGATTTTTAAAATATATCTTTCTCTAATGTAGGTGTTAAGGGAATTTTTGTTATAACACATTATTTTCAGAATACTTATCTGACTAACATAATCTGGATGAGCGTTTCTAAGTATTTCCAAAGATTTACTCATGAGCCAGAAAAAATAATAAAAAGCTTTAAAATATGCTTAATACTTATAAATCATTTATAAATTGTTGTGTTCTTTTAACCTAATTCCTTACTAAAACTTATTCTAAATGTAGATACACATTTCCTAAGTTATATATCATAAAATAAGTATAGTAAAAATTTACATTTTAGGTATAATTCTATGCTGTATAGAAATTTGGTGGATGAGAAATCTTTCCAAAGGATACACAATATTACAGCTATGTTTGGCCATCAGTGCCTAGAGTCGTAATGTGTTTTGTTGCCAATGAGCAGTTGAAGGAGACTGTATAGTGCTTAACAGAATGGGCATTAAATTTAAGTATAACTGGTTTCTACTCCTGATTCTATCAACTGCCTAGCTAAGTAAATTTTGACAATTTCATTGACTGTCAGTATCCTTATATCAAGTGAAATCAACATTCATCTTCTAAATTTGAGATGTTTGTAAAATACTTGTATTTATTAATGCAAATATGGAATAAGTCAGCCATTGCTATTATGATAATCAGTTGTATCTTTATGAGTGATAGCAATAGCAGTTGCAATAATAATAACAGTGACAATCAGGTGACAGTTATAAATAAAAGCAGAATTTAAAAAAAAATAATAAAGAACTCATATAAGTCATCCATGTTCTGCATGGTTTATGAATATCCAAGGAAAGACTTCAAGGATTCTTAGAACTTCCTAAATTTTCATCATCTACATAAATACTGGAAAATGTTGAAGTTCTTCAAACTATGATGAAAAACAAAGATCAACATGAATAATGAATCCAGAATTCTACTTCTGCTGCATTATTTGGTACATGCATCAATCCAAGATCCCAGAGTCTGTCCATAGTTCATGTTTCATTACCACAAACATGATAGTAAACCCCCCTCTATTTTATATATATTTTTTCAATACTTTAGAAAAGTATTGCTTATTGCTCACTAGAAGGGGCAGAGTATATGCAGTTATGAATCAAGAGTAGAACAAGAGCATATGCAAATAAATAATTTTGATAATGGGCCCTGGGATCAAACCTGAGTGAGCTGAGAAGTAAAAATCATAAAGGGGTGAGAAACATTGAAAGAAGATATGAGGTCAATGGGGGAGAGATCACAAGGAGAATTAGAATGGTGGTCATAAGATTCAAGGAAGAATTAAAATAGGAAAATCAAAGAAAGGAAGAGTCAATGTGTTGTCTGGATAATCTAAGTGATTGCTGAATTTATTAAAAATGATGGCAATTGTTGAATAGAGTGTCTTTTCACCATTGTATATTCTTTCCAACTTCGCCATGGATTAATTGCCCATATGTACTTGGGTTTATCTCCAGACTCTCTTTTCTGTTCTATTGATACATGTGTCCTTTTTTGTGCCAATATCATGCTGTTTTGATTACCGCAACTTTGTAGTATAGTGTGAAATCTGTGAAGATAATACTTCCACTTTGTTCTTTTTCTCAAGATTGATTTGGCAATTCAGGATCTTTTGTGGTTTTATATGCATTTTAAGATTATTTGTTCTAGTTCTGTGAAACAATGAGATTAGAGTATTTCTCACGTCATATACAAAAATAAGCCCCACATGGATTAAAGACATAAAAGTAAGACCTGAAACCATAAAACTCTTAGAAGAAACCGTAGGCAGAACATTCATTGACATAAGTCATACAAATATTTTTGACCTATTTCATAAAACAAAATCTAACAGCAAAAATAAATAAATGAGACCTAATTAAACTTAAAGTTTTTGCATAGCAAAACCCAAAAGATGACTTATGAAATGGGAGAAAATATTTGCAAAATGGGGGAAATTTTTTTGAATTATATGACAGAGAATAAGTTAATTTCCACATATAGAAACAGCTCATACAACTCAATATTAAAAAAAAAAAATCTGAGTACCTGAATACACATTTTTTTTCCAAATAAGAAATGCAGATTGCTAGCAGGCACATGAAAAGATGTTCAATATCACTAATTATTAAAACGATGCAAATCAAAACAACAAGATATTACCTCACAGCTGTCAGAATGGCTGTCAGCAAGAAGCCTAAAAGTAGCAAATTCTGGAGAGAATGTGGAAACAAAAGAACCCTTACCCATTGTTGGGGGAAAGGTAAATTTGTGCAGCTATTATGGAAAACAATATGGAAACTCCTCCAAAAACTAAAAAGTAGAACTACCATATAGTCTAGCATTTCCATATCTAAGTATACAGCTGGAAAAAACAAAACAAAAAACAACACTAATTTGAAAAGATACAGGCAGATTCTTTGCCATTTGAGACACCAGGGAAGTTCTAAATATTCATATCATCATTGCTTACAATAGCCGAGTTAAGAAAGTAACCCAAGTGCCCATCAATAGATGCATGGATAAAAAATGATGAAATTGAAATTTTGCCATTTGCAGCAATGTGAATAGATTAAGACAAAACTATACTTAGTGAAATAAGTCAGATCAGTTCAGTTACTCAGTCATGTCTGACTCTTTGCGACCCCATGGACTGCAGCACACCAGGCCTCCTTGTCTATTACCAACTCCCGGAGTTTAAACAAACTCATGTCCATTGAGTCGGTGATGCCATCCAACCATCTCATCCTCTGTCATCCCCTTCTCCTCCCACCTTCAATCTTTCCCAGCATCAGGGTCTTTTCAAATGATTCAGCTCTTCGCATCAGGTGGCCAAAATATTGTAGTTTTCAGCTTCAACATCAGTCCTTCCAATGAACATTCAGGACTGATCTCCTTTAGGATGGACTGTTGGATCTCCTTGCATCCAAGGGAATCTCAAAAGGCTTCTCCAACACCACAGTTCAAAAGCATCAATTATTTGGAGGCTTCATTACATAGGTATAATTGATTAAATCATCAGACACTGGCCATTGAGTCAATCTCCAACTTCTCTCCCCTTCCTGTATCAGGGGAGTGGGACTAAAATCTCCAACTCTTATAATCACATGTTCTGAACTCAAGCAGGGCCCTGTGGGATTCCTAAGCATGGAAATCTTTCTGTCCCCTGTTTATTGACTCTAGCCTTAATGACCTTTTTCGAGTTCCAAAGGGTAGAATCAAGTAGTTGCTAATTTAGGAAGGGAGAGTGAGGCAAAGACTATGGAAGAACAAGCCAGGAAATAAAGAGTGCTGTCTTGAGGTAGGGTCCTGGCATGACCTCGAAGGATACACATAACAATGTAATTAACCTCTTTTAAGTGGTTAACCTCTTTGAGAGTTGGACCATAAAGAAGGTTGAGCACTGAAGAATTGATGCTTTCATACTGTGGTGCTGGAGAAGACTCCTGAGAGTCCTTTGGACAACAAGCAGATCAAACCCATCAATTCTAAAGGAAATCAACCCTGTATTTTCATTGGAATGTGATGCTTCCAATGCTGAAGCCAAAGGTTCAATAACTTGGCCACCTGTTATGAAGAGTCAGCTCATTGGAGAAGACCCTGATGCTGGGAAAAATTGAGGACAGAAGGAGAAAGGAGCAACAGAGAATAAGGTGGCTGGATGTTATCACCAACTTAATGGACATGAATTTGAGCAAACTCCAGGAGATGTTGAATGACAGAAAGCCTGGTGTGCTGAGGTCCATGGGGTCACAAAGAGCAACTGAACAACAACAAAGAGGTTAACATTCTTCATATCAGAGAAAGACACGTCCCTCCACTCACGTTGCCTTAAAGTAATCAGAAAAACTAATTGAGAAGACTATGCATGCTGTCACTTCAACCATGTCCAATTCTTTGCAACCCCATAAACTGTAGCCCACCAGGCTCCTCTGTTTATGGGACTATCCCAGCAAGAATACTGAAATGGTTGCCATTTCCTCCTTCAGGGGATCTTTCTGACCCAGGGATCAAACCCTTGTCTCCTGCGGCTCTTGCATTGGAGGGCGGATTTTCTACCACTGAGCCACCTGGGAAGTGCCAATCTTTTCAGCATCCCTCTACTTAAAGCATTGTCATGAAAGTTCTCACCAAATCCCCCTGGGTTGGGACTTTGTGAGGGCAGAAGCCCACTGTGCCCCTCTTTGCCTGGCAAACCAATAAAGCTATTCTTTTCTACTTCACTCAAAACTCTGTTTCTGAAATTCGGTTTGGCACTGGTGAACAGAGACTGAGATTTTGGCGTCAGTTATCCTGTCATCCAGCCCCCATCCTTAAGTGCAGTTTAGTAGTCACCTCACTAACCTAGGAAGAGGTACCTTTTGGATCTTACTTCTTAGACAATTCCAATGATTTTAAGGAGCTCTGTGCCTGAAACCAGGATGACGAGTCAATATATACATATATATTTCTTATATACCACAATATCATACAGGAGTAAGTCAATTGTTTTGAATTATGTTATATAGATGAGTCCCCAGGTATGAAGGCACAGTATATTCAAAGACTAAGGAAAAGAAATAAAAAAAAAATGATTTTTTTTGTTTGTTTGCAGTAAGGTAGTACTTTTAAAGTACTAAACAATTAAGAAAAGCTAATTCGAGCTAAAGTAATATTGAAAAGAATAATTCAAATAACATTTTACATTTACTAGAAAAGGAAATATACTCCTACTACTGTTAATAATGATAATGATAACTAGTTTTGTGCAAACTTTTTGCTAAATATTTATAAACATTATACTAATATCAAAAGCTATTTTATATGATGCAGAATGCTACTTATATTTGAAAACTTAAAGATAGCTATACACATAATAAGGAGAAGGCAATGGTACCCCACTCCAATACTCTTGCCTGGAAAATCCCATGGACAGAGGAGCCTGGTAGGCTGCAGTCCATGGGGTTGTGAAGAGTCAGAAACGACTGAGTGACTTCATTTTCACTCTTTTACTTTCATGCATTGGAGAAGGAAATGACAACCCACTCCAGTGTTCTTGCCTGGAGAATCCCAGGGATGGGGGAGCCTGGTGAGCTGCCGTCTATGGGGTTGCACAGAGTCGGACACGACTGAAGTGACTTAGCAGTAGCAGTACTTTTAAAGTACTAAACAATGAAGAAAAGCTAATTCGAGCTAAAGTAATATTGAAAAGAATAATTCAAATAACATTTTACATTTACTAAAAAAGGAAATATACTCCTACTACTGTTAACAATGATGATGATGACTAGTTTTGTGCAAACCTTTTTGCTAAATATTTATAAACATTATACTAAGTATCAAAAGCTATTTTATATGATGCAGAATGCTACTTATATTTGAAAAGATAGCTATACACATAATAAGGAGAAGGCAATGGCACCCCACTCCAATACTCTTGCCTGGAAAATCCCATGGATGGAGGAGCCTGGTGGGCTGCAGTCCATGGGGTGGCTAAGAGTCGGACACGACTGAGTGACTTCACTTTCACTTTTCACTTTCATGCATTGGAGAAGGAAATGGCAAGCCACTGCAGTGTTCTTGCCTGGAGAATCCCAGGGACGGGGGAGACTGGTGGGCTGCCATCTATGGGGTTGCACAGTGTCGGACACGACTGAAGCGACTTAGCAGCAGCAGCGGCATACACATAATATAAAGTAATTTTCAGTAATCCCAAGGTTTAGGCCCCTTGTTTTCAAATGCTCCAAATCACTGTGACAAAGGAGTGAAAGGTAGAGGATTTCTGAGATAGTAAGATAATACCCATTCTTTTACTTGGCAAGTTCCCCTCTCCCACCTCTAGAAGTAGTAAAAATAACTTCAAATCAGGCAGTAGAATGTTTTGTTGGATTGTGAATTCACACAAAACAGCCTTTCCCTACAGTTGGGTTTCAGTGGGAAATGAAATGCATGCAACTTTAGGGATTTAAAGCTTTTATTTGTGAACATTCACCTTAAGCTATGATAAAATATTTTGTTTGGTTCCTTTTTCCCACTTTACAAGCATTACTTTATCAGCATTAGCAGAGAGACTTTTATAATATGTTTATTTAAAGGAACGAGTAGACCCGGAAGAAATGAATATAAAGGAGAATGTGAATTTTATATTAAGTGTCTTTGCCTCAAGAAAACTCTCTTAGCCTCCGTGAAAAATTCACTAAGCTGTTCTTAACCACTTGGATCTATCCAGTCCTGGACAATATATTTTATTTCTTCTTTCACTTCTTTCATTTGTAGATGAACAAAGTTAAGTCCCTTTTTGTTGTTGTCCATCGGTCGCTAAGTCACATAAGACTCCTTGCAACCCCATGGATGGTAGCACTCCAGGCTCCTCTGTCCTCCATTATCTCCAGGAGAGTTTGCTCAAATTCATGTCCACTGAGTAGGTAATCCTATCTAACCATCTCTTGGTGGGGGGCTGGGGGGTGTCCATTTCCTACACTTTAAATTCACAAGTATTTAAAAACTGTGTACTACTTAAATTATCATGCATTAGTTATGTCATATTTTATTTTGGGACAAGTGAAACTGTATTTTTAAGTATTTGTTTTCCTTTTTAAGAAAGGAATTTCTATAATGCACATAAATAACAATGGCTCAGATAGGCAGATCTATTATCTGCACTTCATGGATAAGCTTCACCACTGGGGGGGCAGAAGTGGCAATTTTATTTTTATTTTCTATTGTCAGTTTTCCTTTGAAGCATCAAATAGAATATTGATATTTTTGGCACTTATGCTATTTACTTACTGTGATTTAACAAGCCGTTATAAAGTGAGCCATATTCCCACTATGCATTTCATACAACTATTACTAGAACTTCTTTTCAGAAAGATTTATCTACAAATCAATATTTCTCTTATTGTACCATTTCCAGAAGTACTAAAGAAACTTCTCTTCTGAAACAGGATTTGATTCTGTTATAGTTTACCCTCTCTAATAGTTGTACAATGTACAGCAGCAAATCTAACAGGTGGAATATCTAGTTTTTATCATGTTGCTATGGTCACAATTATATGTGGACATTTCCAAGAAAGGTGAAAATACATCAACTGCATTATCAAAAGATAAGCAAAATGTTATAGAAATCTGAAATCATTTAAAATCATTCTCTTTACTGAAAAATCATGTTAAGGTATTAGATGTGTTAAATTATTGTTAATGAAAGATTATTTTAGTCTATAAACTCAGAGACACAGATAAAAATTCATGATTACTGATAAATAGAATTTAGATTCTTTTTCTTAAACTTGAAATTTTGAAATTGAAACAGATAGTCATGAATTCTGTGGGGACTGTACACAAAATTCCTTTTGAGTATCAGAACTGTCCATGTGATATATATTTGCTACAGATGATTTACAGGTTACAGACATGCTGTGACCTTTCTCTCCCAACTGCAAACATATTAAGCAGAGCTGATTAACGGAGACGGAAACACTGGGTTGTTTTCTCTAATGGGAGTCTTTGACAAAGCCCTCTTTGAGCCCTCCCACTTTATTCGTCTGCAAATCGCCGTGCCTAAAGAGTCTTTAGTCCCCAGCCCAAACCTGGAGCCCTGCAGCGCCATCAGCGGCAATATCTTCCTATGTGAGGGACGTCTCTTATTAATCAGAAACGCTGAATGGAAACCAATCAGATAGAGAGTTCCTTTGGCTTCAGCTTCCTGCCTGTCTGAGTTAAAAGTGATGCTCGCTCTAAGAGGAAGGCACACTGAGATTCAGGAAGATTCAGCTGAGAAGATACTATAAAAAGAGAAGAGAAGGAATGAGAGAGAAGCAACACCGGAATTGTCAACGCTGAGCAGGGCTAAACTCAATTTCATTACGGAACAAGGTAAATGTCATTTACTTTGTTTGACATTATAAGCTCTTTAATTTTTGCTTTCTTGTAAGGTAATAATACAAATAGTGCTTTTCTCTTAGTTGCTGTATTTTGCTCTTTCATTCTCTCTCTCAACATTTGAAAGCAGGTAAGAGTACATTTTTTAGTATTTGGATAAGGTATTAAAATGCTCAGGGAAAAACTTGCAATGTTTGCTTCTTATTTCACTTTTACAAAACTAATACCACCAAAGCTCTTTTTATAGTGCTCAAATTTGCATATGGAGCTTTATTAAAAAAATAAAGCTAAACTTCACATCATGTTGATTTGGGTGGCTTTCAAACACATATTAATTTTGTTTGTGTGTACTATTATTATATTAATTTGAAATAGACTCCTGTTTTTCTCATAACTTTTGCTTACATAATTTGAGTCAGAACTGTCAAAGCCATCTTGATCGTGTCTTAAAAAGTGATTTATTTTTAATATTAAAATGAAATGACATAGAAATAATAAAAATACCACATATATAGATAAACATAGGATGCCAGGATAATAGTGATCACTTTACCTGGTGAAGGAGGTTTCTTCACATATTTGTGGTTCTCTCTCAGGTCAACATTCTGAGTGTGTACATCTGTTGGCTATAATTGTTCTCCATTATTCTGGGCAAATGTATCTTAATGTAATAAAGACTGGATGAAAACCACAGGAGGGAGTTTCAAAGGCAAAATTGGTGTGTTTTATTTGAAGTGATATGGAAAATGCAATGACTTAATGGAGCATTTTTTTTTTTTACCTTGCATACTCAACCATTCACATCAATTATATTTTCAAGCATGCTAGTCTCTAAAAAGCCATGATGAATTTTAATTAAAAGGTTATCAATATTCTATAGCACTTACATTTAGATGCTGTTAACAGTGTATGTTCTCAGAATCTATTTTAAATAACAAAGGTGCACAAAGGAACAGTGATCACCTGTGGTAAAGTTCACATTTATTTGTATTATCAACTTTTGGAAGTCTTTTCTGGGAGACTTGTAATATAATATTGTGTTATATATCTATGAGATTAATAATCAAGATTTTTTAACAAGGGCTTTGAAATCTGTAGCATAAAAAAATGAGTGATTTTTGTAACTGACAAAGGTGGTAACTTTTGCATGACAGGAGGAAATCTTCATGTGGCTCTCTACTTGTCTGTGGAATTAGAATGTTGCCCATCTTCAGCCATTAACTAAGAATGAACTTGATCATTCAATGTTCTTAACTTGGCAAAAAAGTACAACTTAAAAACCTCTAGCATTCAATAGAGGATGGATCCTATTTTCAGACTGAGACACTGGTTCATTACCTAGGCAGTGCTATGTCAAGGGTAGACATAATTTGTGTAACTACAAAACTTCTTAATACAGGATTGAATGGTAGATATTTTTTGAAAAATAAAGAAAATGAAATAACATGCTATTCCAGCCCATAGCAGCAGAGAAATGGGACTCAACACCAGCAGCGTGTATTTGTGGTCTTGTCGTCAAACATATTATGGATTCAACTGAAGTTTTCTAAAATGAAGAGAACAAAATAATTGTATGCACTTAATAGATATATGCTGAGGTGCTGAAATACTGTCATCTCTGTATTTGTTTTGAAACATGAGAAAATGTAAGATAAAGCTCATTATATGAGCAAATCTAATTCTGGAAATAATGAATAGAAAAATGCTTCAGAGGAAGCAGAATAGTATCAATTTAGAAAGAATTCACTAACTTTAAGTCAGAAAGGTTTGTTAGGACTGAAAAAGCAAATCATGTAAGATCATATTACTTTCTAGGATAGAAAAATGATTTTCCCCTTATTATACTATTTATAGTTTAAGAACAATTTTGAAATGTTTCACATAATTATACCACCATTATTATACTCATTGTATAATTGAAATAAAAATGTCTTGTACCACTGCCTATGTATAAAAGATTATGGTATCAAAGTTAGCTTTGAAATTATGTCTTTAAATGTTATGTTGCTCTACTTGATACATTACATGTTAAATCAGAAGCTCTTCTGAATGTCACCTTGCATAAAAAGATTTCACTGGGTATTTGGTATTTTACTGTGACCCTCATACACACAAAGTTTAGTCAGTTTAATGTCCCTTCTTTGGTACATGGCCCAAATGTGAATTAAATAAAACTTCATCTGGTATTTTTTTTTTCTACTGAGTTACATCTTTATAGACATCAGTAGTGATCTAAGGCAGACATGCATTCCCTATAATCTTTGCACAATCTGGAGGTGCAGTTAATCAGAATGCTTTGGACAATGCTTAAAATTACAATAAAATATGTGAGTAATATGGAAATATATTGTACACATGAAAATATAAATTAAGCTCTGTTAATTAAAAAAATATGAATGTGTGTCATGAATAAACATTGGCTGTAACTTGTTCTCTATGAAAGTGAATGGACTAGATGGATAATTATTTAGTGTTAATACAAATGCTTCAATAAACTAGATCATTAGCTTGTTATACTCTTTAATACTAATTTTGTCCTCTCAAAGGCATTTTAAATATAAAGTATAAATAAATCTAATGTTTTTTAAAAAACAGAGTATGATACTTTAAAAATGTTCAATGTGATATTTTAAATATTTGCACCTCTGACTTCAAGGACACACACACACATATATATATATCATATATATATGTATATATATATATATACACACATAATATATTATTCTCTTCTTTTATAAAAGCTCTGGTTAGGTTCTTAGGCATTTTACTTGCTAATTTATCTACTTAAGTTTTCTTAAGAAAGAAGAAAATATTCTAAATGGTACCAAAGGGTATTGGTCTTAGTTAGCTTTGTTTTTACCTAATGTAAATTTATGAATACATTATTTTTATTGTAGAATAAAATACTTCTTAAGGTAAAGAAATCATTTTCTTTGTAGCTTGCATATCTGTTTTCAAAATGAGCTGTCTTAAAATATACCCCCCTCAAACCTCTTAATGTCTATAACATCTTATCATCTTATTTAGGTGTTAACATAAAATCCTAGAACTTTAAAAAAGGGATTTTAACCACCTCCAACTCTGATGTTGCACAGGAAAACTAAGGTTTAGAAAAATCAGATTATATAACCAAGGATGTCGAATTATATATGAAAATTGTCAACATTTTGTGAAAATATATCATTACGTGGGAACATTATGTGAAAGTTGAGTCATGAGAATCATATTAGGGATACACACACAGACACAGACAGACACACACACACACACACACACACACACACAGAGTGACTAGCTGAAAATACTAGATTGTTTTAAACATCCTGAAAAGTTTTTTTTTTTTTTTCTTATAAGTCACTTCAAATTCCTCTGCCTGGAACTACCATTATCCTCATCAATAAAATAAGGCAAGAAATGCACAGTGAGGAGAGTATCTTTATAGCACTCTTATACATTTTCATAGCAGTCCTAATATGTTAATGTACTTATTCCTAAATTTACTACTACTAAGAGATGGTCTTATAGCCACATTAAGAATGCAAAGTGCCTGAATAAAAGAAGGCTCTCTGGAGCCTAACCAAGACATTTTATATTAACACTATCAAGAAACACCTCCCAAAGCATAAAAGTCATAATAATGGATCTTACTACTTATGACGAGCAAATGGAAATCTCATGAGGTTATTGTTGCTGTGGTATGTGTGTGTGTGTGTATAATACATATGTCTTTATACTACAGCCCATGGGGTCACAAACAGTTGGACACACCTTAAGAACTGAACAATTTACTTTTAAGAGAAAAGGTGGGGACAAGAAGAAGGGAGAAGACCTGACTATTTTCTTAAAGTGACATTCAAGGTTTTCCTTTTTTGCCCATATTCAATCACTTTGCTAAATTATAAATCAATTTCAGGAGGAATGGTTGTACTCATAGTCTATATTTCTATTCATGAGCAAGATAATTATTGGTTTTTCTGATTAATCAATGAAACACCAGAGCATATGGTTGTTTTGTAAGCGTTAATTAAAAAACCTACTCCTTATATCAAAGTCTGAGATGAACAGTTTGGAAAGAATGGAGATAGTAGTGGCTAGTAGTTGTTATTTGATTCTTGAGTTTGAAGGTGAACGTGTAAGAAATAGATACACCTGGTAGAATTTATATTGGAATATGTTAAAAATCACTACACTTTATGTATTATTAATAGAGTATCCAATGAATAGTGGACATTTTCCTCATATTTACTGAAACAAGATCTTAGGAAAGTCATAAAAAGCAGGAAACAATATTTACAGGAAGGAAGTTTAATAAGGATGACAACAATGCATATCAGTGTGTAATCTAGCAAATAAACACCAGTCATTCACTTCCTGTGATAAAAGATATCATGTGAAATACAGTGCTTTTATGAACTAGGCCCTCAATACTATAAGTTTTCAAAGGGTGTTTTCCTTCAGACAAATAATTTCTTTATCATCTATTTTTTTTCCTAGCAAAACAGGTTATTGAAATGATTTAATATAATTGCTTGAAATATTTTTCAAAATATTAACATCTGTGTGTTATAAACACTTCACAATTCAAATCTCTTTTCACTGTAATGGTAATTAACCACAGATGAAACACTGGAGAACATTTACAGGTCAAATTACAAAGTAATATCTATCTATCTATGTTGTGTACTGTGCTTAATTGCTCAGTCATGTCTGACTTTCTGTTACCCCATGGACTATAGCCTGCCGGGCTCCTCCATCCATGAGGATTCTCTATGCAAGAATACTGGAGTGGGTTGCCATGCCCTCCTCCAGGGCTATCTATCTATATCTTTATATATTTATCTATACATCTCCATCTGTATGTATTTCTTTTTCTGTATATATAGGTAGATCTGTGTACATGTGTTTTTGTGTACCCAAAAATATATAATGGAAAAAATAGACTGTTCTATACGTCAGTGTCTCTTTTGCTGTAAAGTTAAAAAATAAAATAAAATAAATAAAAAAAAATAGAAAGGAATAACATGATCATTTCAATGTACAAATTATTATAGCCTTTAAATTAGTAGAATGGTGTAATATTAAGCAGTAAAAATCTGTTTTATTGGCAATCATGGATATTATGAACAAATGATAAAATAGAAGTTAAAACTACATTTTAATATTGGAAAAGTTTAAAAACAAAGTTCATGTTTATGGCTGATTTTTTTAGATAGGCAGAGTTACACGTACATTTTTTAAGACCATAACTAGAAATAATCACTTTCCATTTAATGTACAAAATTCTTGAAGACTTCATAAAATTATAGTCTCTTTACCCACTTGTATGGTGGGTAGAAAATAAAGTAGGAATTTTAATGCTATCTCAAGCCATATTGGTTAAAACTTAGATTATTTTTATTGGAAAATAAGATCTTTATTATTTATTTAAAATATAGCCATAGCACGTAATGATTTATTTGGTCATTTTCCATAGTTGAGTGTGTCAATAGCCATTTTATATTTCTTGTATTATTGGGTAAATGAACTATTTGCTTATCCAAATTTTCTTTATATTAAAAATATGATACTAAGATTAAATACCATTGATTTATGTCATATAACTTATATACAATAATTTAATAAATCAGTGAAGGATAAATATGTGTATTACTTACAGTCCTTTAAGGTTAATTTTATAACAGCATATTACAAATTAACTACGCATGCACTGAGCAGGGTTGAAATAGGTTTAACTATTATAATAAAAGCAATACTTTTCCTTCCCCCCTAAATCTTGTCAGTTTATCTAGATGATGTGACATTTTATATGTATTTTCAATTCAGTTACACTTTTTTGAGTACAAGAGCATTAAATAAGATTCAGGTTTATATTTCTGATAATACTTAAATCTTCGGAAGACTAAATAATTAATACTATTGTAATAATACATATGAAAATCATCTTTCTTATATGTTTAACTTAGATTAAGATTCCTGATACAGTCATTAACAATGAAGAATGTTATCATATAGGAAATAAATATTTTTTATATAATTAAAATTAACTTTGGTCAGTTTAGAATAGGGAGCTCTATTGAAATAAAATAGTGAATAACAATAATAAGCTTAAAATTTTTAATATAGAGTTATTTTAACTCTTTAAAATAAAGATTTTTAAAATCAATGCTATCTATGTCTATATATTTAAATGTCTATATATATACTGAATATATATGTATGATGTGTCTCAAGCTCACTACTTTGGACTTGAGACCTATGTTAAATTTTGCTTTCAGTAGCTAAATATGGAAGATTGTTTTATTTGAATAAGAAAATTTCAATTTTGGAAATTTAGAAAATTGATTTCAGAAAATTAAGTGGGCAATTGTTCTAATAGAATTTTTAAAATAAATATATATCAGGAAACTACTTGAGTTTATAATTACAAATGCTCAAAGATGAATACTGAAACTGATGGGGACCAAATGACAGAATGGAGACTAAAAAAGTAATGAGATTCAATGGGAGCCTCAGTAGCAGAGACACACAATAATTTAATAATGATGCTATCATGCGTGTCTGATGTCTCCCCAAACCTTCTTATGGTTTGGTACTGACAAATGAAGCATTATCTTTGGAGTCACTGTAACTCTATTTAAACACAGGCGTAGAGATTCCTCTCCATTTCACTCAAAACTGAACTGTATTTATTGCAGTTTTACATTGAAATTGAGCTTTAAGCATTTTCATGGAAGAATAAAATTTACTTCATGATAAATATGTCAATTGTGTATGTCTTGCATTATACTTCATAACCATATTAAATTATGGGCTTCCCTGGTAGCTCAGTTGGTAAAGAGTCTGCCTGCAGTGCAGGAGACCCTGGTTCAATCCCTGGGTAGGGAAGATCCCCTGGAGAAGGAAATGGCAAACCACTCCAGTATCCTTGCATAGAAAATCCCATGGATAGATAAGCCTGGTAGGCTGCAGTCCTTGGGATTGCAAAGAGTCGGGTACAACTGAGCAACAAACACACATTTTAAACTGCACTCTTCTAAAACAATAAGAAAATGTAGGTAAGCAACCCAAATGGAAAGAGTGTTGAGTAAATTCTACCCCAGAATGAAAATTTAATTTAGATTATGGGTTTTGACAAACATATCCTAATGTATTTATAACTAATATTTTTATGTAAAATATGGATTTGGAAACAGATTTTAGAAAATAAGTAACTAGAAATTAGACACATAGTCTTACAATTCAATGACTTTCTATAAATAAGAGATGTTTATAAACTATCAGTGATACACATTTTATTAAAATTACAGCTTTATATTATTTTTCTAAATGTAATCATTTAATGTTTTTATTACTTTTCATCCAGTATTTTTACTTATGTCAATGGAACGCATATGAAATTGATCTTTATCCCCAAGATTAGAAAAATTTTAAGTATAACTAGTTAATTTACTAAAAGTGTATATATATATATATATATATATATATATATATATATATATATATATATATTTTGGTCATGCCACACAGTTTGCCCTGGGCAGTGAAAGCACACAGTGAAACCACTGGTCACCGGTGCATACATTCTCAGTTGCTCAGTCATGTCCAACTCTTTGTGACCCCATGGACTAGCCTGCCAGGCTCCTTTGTTCATGGGATTCCTCAGGCAACAATACTGGACGGCTAGGAAATTCCCACTAAAAGTAGCTTCTTAACCTATTTAATATATAGGAAAGTAACCATATTTTAAGATTATGTAAAGAACTTTTTGTCTTTAACATGTGATTAAAATGTTCTCAAGAATAAATTCACTGATAAGATACATTAAATGAGGGGATGACAGAGGATGAGATGGTTGGATGGCATCACTGACTCAATGGACATAAATTTGAGAGGACTCCGGGAGATAGAGAAAGACAGGGATACCTGGCATGCTGCCTTCCACGGGGTCACAAAGAGTTGGGCATGACTTAGCCACTGAGCAAGTATATAACTATATATAATGCAAGTATATAACTATATATAATGCATTAATTTTCTAATATGCTTGGTGACATGCATTGTGCTGAAAGTGTTAAATATATTTCTCCTTTAACTATAACTATTATCTCTGAGGAAAAAAAAATGATCCACATCCATCTTCTTTTAACCTTTCACTTCTGCTTGAATTCTGAATTGTCTGGTGGCTAAAATAGACTTCATTTTAGTTGTACGTTTCCCACTGATTTCTACCAAATTGAATGTAAGTCTGTAGTGATTCATAGTAGGCAGATTTTTTTTTTGATGCAATGACCTATAATAATTTGTTTCTCTTGCTGCTTTTAACTACTTTAGCTTTCTTACCTTCATTGAAGTTTTAGTTTTCTGCTATTTCTGTTTCCCTGTTTACTGCTTTGCTCCTTCCACCTACCCCTACACCTTCTGTTTTTCCTATCCCTACACCTTCTCTAATTCCAAGACAGAATATGTTTAACCACAAGTGCTTTTTCATTATTAATTTGCCTTGCTTTTCAGGGAGATGATTCAGTGAACTGTAACAGAAAATAGCTTTTCTAACTCAAGGAGCTCCTTAGATGTGATGCTAATAAAAATTGGTCAATATATTCAATGGACGATTTTATTGATAGAAACACTTCTCTGCCATTCCACTTCTCCCAACTTTACCTTCTTGTGCTGTTGTGGGACATGTTCTGGGAAGACCATCACATGGAAATTACTTTCATTTCCAAACAGCTTCAGTTGTTAGAGAATCTCCTCTTACCATAAGTGGCAACATTTATCTTTGCTGTCTCTCTTTATTTTTTCTTAGTTTTCCTTGGTATTAATTTTTATTTCACCATTATGTAAAAGTATTAAAAGAAAAATATTCAAAGAAAACATTGTCCAGCCTGTACTTTCCTTTCAGTGTGAACAGGCCTCATTACTTCAGTTTTAAAATAAGTAACATTTTATAGACTGCTATTCCATTCCAGTTGCCCTGTGCAAATTGAACTCTTGTTTGATATTATCCCAAAATTGAAATCAATAATCCTAATATGAAATAGGGAGTACACAATAAGTAGGACTATAACTCCCTTTTATAAGCTGCTTTCCAAGTTAATCCAAGGCCATTTTTCTATTCTTCTTCACTGCTTTCGAATGACATACATAGAAAAAAATGTCTTTATGATTTGTAATTCTGTTACAAGGCAAAATACCAAATCCTAAGAGATAAAATACTAGTCATATCTTACATTGATCTTTTACTGTCTTGTCCTTCAACCAGTCTTCTTATGAAAACTTTCATATCTCTTTTCCCTAATAAGATAAGAAATTTAAATTGCTCACCTACCCAACAGTATGTTTAATTTTTTTTCCTTTTACATATACCCCTCTTTTTTAAAATTTCCTTTCTATTTAGATCATCATAGGGCATTAAGTATCCCTGGATTGGGAAGATTCCTGGAGAAGGGAAAGGCTAGCCATTCCAGTATTCTGGCCTGGAGAACTGCGTATAGTTATGGGGGTCACAAAGAGTCGGACACGACTGAGTGACTTTCACTTTCACTTTCTTTTCTGTTTTCACTTTCTTTTCAGGGCATTAAGAAGAGTTCCCTGTGCTACACACCAGGTTCTCATTAGTTATCTACTTTATACATATCAGTGTGTATATATGTCAATCCCAGTCTTGGTCTGTTCTCTAGTATGTTTAATTAATGATATTCCACAAACTATAATCTTGTAAATTAAGAATATATCTCAGTAACCCCTTCTCCCTTACCTCTAACTCACCCTTCATCGTGTCTAGAAATACATCAGTACTTCTCAGCCTTGGATCTGAGTCTTCAGAAATTCGTTTATATATTTTAATTTTTTCTGCTATATTTTGAATCTTAAAAGTATGTTCACAGCCTTAAAGGGAACAAAGTATACATTTCAAATAATCAGAACTATCCTGGAATCCTTATAAAAATATTTATGATTTGGTGTGAGTTCCCTGGAAGAAAGACCAAAGCTTTCATGATATTTATGGACTTTTCATATTGACCTGACAAAGCTGTGGACTGCTTAACAGTTTATAAGTTAAAATATTTGTAGTTAGCATACAAGTTTATCAAAATAATAGCAAAAATGCACTTGGCTGATGGTGGAAGTAAATATACAATCTCTCCCCAGCTCCATTTACAGGTTCTGTCTTATTGGTAAGTTATCTTCTGTTCTGGGTACAAATTTTCTCATATACAGTAAAATGCAATGAGCAGGAAGTTTAGATAGGTAATATTTTATGGCCATAAGGTCAAGCAAAGTCCTGGAGTCATACATTTAAAATATAAAAGTAGTTTTACTATATACTTCATATATGAGGTTGAAAAAGATTTTTAATGCTTCAGGGCTCTTGGAACTTCCTGAGTAAAGATATTAGCAATACTTACATGACAGTATATTATGAAGAGATGTTATTGATACTATAACAACCACTGTTATTATTATTAAGAATGTTATTGCTCAGGTTCGTTATATCTAGGTAAAGTGTATTGAAACTTTCCATGTAGAAAAGCATGAGTGACCTAGCTTAATTTGATGACTACTTTCATTGTTCTTGAAATTAGATAAGGTAAATCTGAAAGTCACATACATTATTAATATAAATATGCATATTTATCACATAGTTTCTTAAGTTTACAGAGCATACAATGACAATATTTTACATTTTTAAAAATTATTTGGTATAAATTTATACCATATTTAAAGTAAGATAGAATATTTGCAGTCATAGATTGAATACTATAAAGTTTATTGCTTCAAGTTAGCATGAGTACGTTACACATGGATCTTGACGATGTGAATGAGTTATGAAAGTCTTTTAAATCAATGGTAATAACATTTCATAGTAACTCATATCATCACATATGTTAGCCAGGTAGTTAATTTTCCTTTTCTATCATTTTTATGGTCTTCTACCTTTTATTCTTTGAATTACATTAATAACTATAAAATGAATGACATTCTTGACCTTAAAGTGCATAGAGTTTATAAAGATGGTTTACTTGTATAAGAATTTTACTATGATTTGAAAAATATAGTTCAAATAAAAATGGTAATAATGATTGCAGGCTTGTGACATTCACTAAAATTAACTTGTAAGCTATCTTTGTGATGAATATTACTGATTTGATGGTTTATTCTTAATCCATGTAAAATGGAGATAATAGTCATAAAATATAGAAACTATTTAGTTATATTTATTAAATATTTACTATGCAGATAGCACTTTTCTGAGTGCTAAGGTTATTGCAGTAAGCATGAAACAAAGTGTTTCTAGTCATCAGATTGTACTTTCTTGGGGAGTAATATAAATAATAAATAAGATAAACATGGTACTGATGAATGCTAAGGAAACAGGCAGTGGGATAGAGAGGTACTGAGGGGGATGGGGTGGAACTTATTAGGGTAGACAGGAGCTTTTTTTTGAGGTGATATTTAAATTGGTTCTGAATGGAAAAATAAAAAAACATCATTTTAGGTAGAAAGAATGGCAAGTTCTAAAGTTCTAGTATGTTGAAATTTTGCCCTTTTTTAATAATATTCTGATATAACTGCTTTAATTTATAAAAATTATTATATATACTTAGATGCTTATAAACTTCATAATAAAAATGTGAACTTGACATTTTCCATTTTTCACCTATTGATAGCAATGTGCATTCTCCAATTTTTTTCTTCCTTCATGAAATCAATGGTTCTGACATAATAGTCATCTTTGTATGTATACAAAGCTAGACTTTTATTAAATGTTACTATTTTATAGTGGCAGGAATTTCAGACTACTATAGAATATATAAATATTAATTCTTAGTGTCCAATATATTTATTTCTCTTTTTTCTCCTGGTTATAAGTTGAAGATTCACTGACACTAAGGCAGGAAAGAGTATCTTATTGTTAGGAGGACATATATATATCTGTATATATCTCTGTATATTTCTGTATCTATAATAAGGGACAGTTACCTTACAATTCTCCAAAGGGGAAAAATGAACTCCATAATAGGTTTGATCCTCCTTTTTCCTAAATATTGAGGGAAATTCTATCCTTCTTGAAGGCACTAGGGACAGCAGGATCTGTTCTAGAATTGTCTTGAATGTCTCTAAATGTTGATACATTCCTATCTGTGTGATTATTTTGAACATGATTTTCAAACTTCTCTAGAATTTCTAAAAGAAAGAGTCTAATTATGTGATTGAATTTTTTCTCTACTCCCAAGGATCTGCTGTCCTACATGTTCCACTTTCATCACTTTATTATGTCATGCTTACCTTTAGATTCTGGCACATTTACAGTTTCTCTTTTGTTACTCATTTCCTCTTTTTTTTATTTATTTATTTTTTAAAATTTTATTTTATTTTTTAAACTTTACATAATTGTATTAGTTTTGCCAAATATCAAAATGAATCCACCACAGGTATACATGTGTTCCCCATCCTGGACCCTCCTCCCTCCTCCCTCCCCACACCATCCCTCTGGGTCGTCCCAGTGCACCAGCCCCAAACATCCAGTATCGTGCATCGAACCTGGACTGGCAACTCATTTCATACATGATATTTTACATGTTTCAATGCCATTCTCCCAAATCTTCCCACCCTCTCCCTCTCTCTCAGAGTCCATAAGACTGTTCTATACATCAGTGTCTCTTTTGCTGTCTCGTACACAGGGTTATTGTTACCATCTTTCTAAATTCCATATATATGCGTTAGTATACTGTATTGGTGTTTTTCTTTCTGGCTTACTTCACTCTGTATAATAGCCTCCATTAAAAAGAATACATTTGAATCATTTCCTCTTTTTTGATAATCTGTGGTTAAAATTTCAGAGATAATTGTATAACTCTTATTTCTTTGTTCCAGGACCCTAGACAATCTTTTAGTTGGTGCTCAGTATTTTGAGCACCAACAAAATTAGGTTGTTGTTTTTGTACAGTCACTCAGTCATGTCTGACTCTTTGCGACCCCATGGATTGCTACACACTAGGCTTCCCTGTCCTTCACTATCTCCTGAAGTTTGCTCAAACTCACGGCCATTGAGTCGGTGATGCTATCCAACCATCTCATCCTCTGTCATCTCCTTCTCTTCCTGCACTCAATGTTTCCTAGCATTAGGGTCTTTACCAGGGAGTCGGCTCTTCACATCAAGTGGCCAAATATTAGAGCTTCAGCTTCAGCATCAGTCCTTCCAATGAATGTTCAGGGTTGATTTCTTTTAAGATTGACTGGTTTGATCTTAAGTCCAAGGGATTCTGAAGTCTTCTCCAGTACCAAAGTTCAAAGCTACAATTCTTTGGTGCTCAGCCTTCTTTGTGGTCCAACTCTCATATCTGTACATGACTACTTGAAAAATCATAGCTTTGACTAGACAGACCTGTGTTGGAAAAGTGATGTCTCTACTTTTTATTATGCTGTCTATGTGTGTCATAGCTTTACTTCCAAGGAGCAAGCATCTTTTGATTTCATGGCTATAGTCATCATCTAGTGATTTGAAGCCCAAGAAAATAAAATCTGTCACTGTTTCCACTTTTTCCCCATCTATTTGCCTTGTAGTTATGGGACCAGATGCCATGGTCTTTGGTTTTTGAATGTTGAGTTTTAAGCTATCTATTTCACTCTCCTCTTTCACCTTCATCAAGAAGCTCTTCAGTTTCTCTTCACTTTCTGCCATAAGGGTGGTGTCATCTGCATTTCTGAGGTTGATATTTCTCCCAGCAATAGTGATTCCAGCTTGTGCCTCATCTAGTCTAACATTTCATATAGTGCACTCTGCATAGAAGTTAAATAAGCAGGGTGACAACATACAGCCTTGACATACTGCTTTGTCAATTTTGAACTAGTTTATTGTTTCATATCTGGTACCAACTATTGCTTCCTGACCTGCATATAGGTTTCTCAGGGGGCAAGTAAGGTAGTCTGGTATAGTTGATCCTAGTCATATTCTCTTGGATCCCTGATATACAATGTATTTGTGGAGAAATTGACCTTTGACCTCATCAAGGATTGGTTGGACACCCTTCTTTAAAAGCACCTGTCAGCACAGTACTCAATGTACATGTATAAGATTACACCATTTGTGCAAAGTAAACAATTATAATGACAAGATTCTCAATCCAAATGACATGTAGAAAATATGCTTCTTATCTTGCAAAGTTGTGTTCATTTTGGCTAAAATTTCATTTGCAATTATAAAACAAAAATAAAAACATACCCAGTTTAGACTTTTAAGATTATATCATAAAAAGTTATTGGATGTTTTCAGTAAAGAAACACAATGGTTTAAGTATATTGGGTGAATTGTGCTTTGCTAAATAATTCCTTCCATAAGTTCTACATTGCTTAATTATGAAACTGATTCATATACCATATTGGAAGGTGTGTTATTTATAACTTTTGATTTGATGCTAACTTTATATTTCCTATATCCCTGCTTCTCCCTTTCCCAATACAAATCTGCCTGCCATTCTTTTGAACTACAGAGTAGGGAACAAATTATATTTACTTAAGCGCTAACTGTAATAGAGCTTAGATTCTTAAGCCAGAAACACCAGCTTTATCTCTTGCCTCCAGTGTGATCTCAAGAAACTTATTTTATCTTCCTAAACTTAAATTTCCTCAGGTGAAAATATGGACAATTGAATCATTAAAATTATTGCAAGAGGGGTTATGATAATGCATATATCAAAGTGATCTCTGGAGGCTTTGGCTTGCAGTGGCTTGAAGCAGGACTTGTGTTCCCATCCAGAGACTGAGGTCAGGTCACAGCAATGAGAGCACCAAATCCTAGTCACTGGACCCCATAAGGGTCTTGGCCTTTCAGCTTTGCAGAAAAGAATTCCCACAAAGATGGAAAGTAGTGAAAACAGTAAAGTATTTATTACAAGAAAAAAAAGTACAGTACATGTGGATAGACATATGGGTGGGCAGACACACAGGTGGGCTCAGAGAGAGAATTGCTGTCATTCTCTTGTGGTGGCCTGAATTACTTTTATGAGGCATTTCTTCCACATTTTCTTGACCAATAATTCTAACTTGCTTGGTTCAGAGTCCATATTTGGTATATCTCAGGATCCTCCCATGTGTGTGTACATATCACCTAGTCAAGATGGATTCTACCAAAGAGGTCTATGGGTAGTGTCATCAATTGACATCATTCCCCTTTTGAACCCCAAGGAGCCTTTCTGCACATGTGTAGTCAGGAAGATCTTCTGACTGAGAATGAGAAATATGTGGTCTCTTATCTTCTGTCTGGGCAGGGCCCAGGCTTCTCTCTCAGTTGTCCTGCTCTTCTTATCTTGGTGTACTGGTCCACAGGGGAAAAACATCCCATTGTTTTACCCTGGGTCCCCATCTACCTCCTCCCTCAAAAGTGCTTATATAGTAACCATTTAATAAATATTAATTTTGCTAACACTCTTGTTATATTCACAAAATACTCAAACTGTCAGTTTCTAATACTGTTTTTAGAGAATTTTACCCTTGTATTTGGAAAAATGTAGTTATAAAATTCTGTACATGTTTCAGGACTTTTCTGTCTAAACTTTTAAAATAAAGCAGAAAATGAAATATAATTGTACCTTCAAATAATTGACTGAAAAGATGCTTTTGCCCTGCTAGGGTTTTACTTGATTAGGCAACATATTTTTTTCAAAAGAAATCTTCACTGACTTTTAAAAATACCATATCATCAATCATGAAAGCAGAGAGTAGGAGTAAAAATAAGAACATATTGGAAACATTGAAGAAATGTTGTTTAAAATTATGTAAGCAATCACACTTTGAAAACGCACAGAGCACTAAAAAAACTCCCAATTATCAGAGGATGAAAAATATGTTTGAAAATGCATGAAAAATACATTGGTCTTAGAAAAGCACTTGTCCAGTTTTCATTATTAATAAAAATAGGGCCAAGTTGTCATAATGATTTTTAATGCTATTTTTAAATAAAAAAGTTTATACTATAAAATGTGATCTTTCTCTTGGAAAGAAGATTTTAAATTAAGAAAAGATTGATTCAATGTAACCAGGGACTATTACAGTAAGAAGGAATCTAACAGACATTTAGGTAAGGATACCAAGACCTTGAAAAACTTGCTTAAACTGATCCTAGACAAGAAAACTAAGGATAGAATCTAGGTCTCCAAGGATAAGTCATGTGATTAAGAATGACTGATCAATGTAAATCATTATATTTTTTAAAAATCAGTTTTGATTCACACCCTTTACATGTAAAATATGGCATATTAGTAAGCATGAATAGCCAGACATAAATAATGACTGCCATTTATTTCACCACTGTAGTTGGGCCTGACTTTCTCTATAAACCCTACAGAACAAGTCGGATAAAACTAATCAACTCTGCATATAGAGAAGGAAAAATAGCCTTACGCCAATTGTCTCTGCTGTCTGCAAGAATGAAAGTACGGTTAACTATTTCTAAAATTTTATGTGGTGGAATTACATTACAATCTAGTCAAAAGAACAAGAGATGGGGCTAAAAAGACTGGAGATAGGTACTCTGTATTCATTTACCACTTTGGAATTTCTTCATTTTGAAAATGATTGATGGAGATAAGAAGACTTCTAAGGGCCTTTTCAGTTCTGAAGTCAATTAAATTTGTGAAAACAGTTATATTAATATTTAACATTCTATTATTTCTCTAACAAGCTTCCATCTTGTAGGGAAATAAAAAACAGAACAATAGAAATAAAACAGTTTGAAAGTACCCAGAAACCTGGTACTGTGCTCTTATGCATGGTCCTTTTGAAGGCCTTTCCTGAGATGTGGATCCCTCTGTGTTGATGTCCACTCTAGTACTAGAGTAATAGTTTGTGTTCAATTGATATTCTTCATATTGCCTAAGTTTTTCACATTGATATAAGACTTTCTTTACATTAAAAAATATGAGTTTGAATTTTATTATTGTCACAAATATTCAGAAATGTATTAATTTATCATGTTTATAGCCCCAAACATTCTGTGTTTTTTCAAGCACATTCACAACTATTGTATTTTTTCAAGCATATTTGCAACTATTGTATTTGTATAAAACTTATTGTATACAGTAAGCTATACATAGCTTATTGTATACACTATGTATGTAGAAATACATAGCTTTCTAAATAAATTATCTTGTTTTTTGTTCAGATAACTGAAATAATGTAATCTACTCATTTGATTGAACTTCTATGTATGTTTCTGTAGTTATAAAATTATTTAACACTATTTATGTATTTTTATATATGGACTTCCCTGGTAGCTCAGCTGGTAAAGTATCTGCCTGCAATGCAGCAGACCCCAGTTCGATTCCTGGGTCAGGAAGATCCCCTGGAGATGGGATAGGCTACTCACTCCAGTATCCTTGGGCTTCCTTGGTGGCTCAGATGGTAAAGAATCTTCCTGCAATGTGGGAGACCTAGGTTCAATCTCTGGTTGGGAAGATCCCCTGGAGGAGGGCATGGCAACCCACTCCAGTATTCTTGCCTGGAGAATCCCCATGGACAGAGGAGCCTGGTGAGCTCACCATGGACAGAGGAGCAGAGCGGGGCAGGCTACAGTCCATGTGTCCCCAAAGAGTTGGACACAACTAAGTGCTAAGCACAGCACAGCACATGTGTGTGTGTGTGTGTGTGTGTGCATTATTTTTATTTTTATTATTTCTGTATTGTAGCAAAGATTGCTTGAAATGGAACAGTTTGCTAACATAACAGCTCAATCTTTGGGAAAAAGAAAGTATGTCAGTTTCCCAGTTTCAAAGATAACAACTGGATTCATTTAAAGAATATGTAATTCTAATATCAAGTGAATTCCTAAAAATACACTCAATTTGTAAATGACTAGATTTAAAGGAAGAAATATAGGTCAGTTATTTCTTCTAGACTTAAATATTGATATCTTTCAATAATTCCGTCTTTGGATATCATCATACCATTGGTTTATGTCAAAAAATATGTCAGGCATTTCAGATGTTAGATCCTTCATTTAAACCTAGAAGAATTTATTACCCTTAACTATGTTTTATTTATAGTGCTATCACAGTAGTAAAAGCATAAATGTATAAGATAAGTTCTCCCAAATCGCAAAGGAGCAACACCCTCTGTTTCAATGTAATGTCTTGAGGAAGCATAACATTACAAGTATTTGATAGTCAATTAAACATTTTGCTTTCACAATCTATTTACATGAAAATTAATTATTTATAGGTAAAGTATTTCATCTCTTTGTGATTTCCTACTGGACTTAGAGATTTCTTTATGATGTTTTGGAGAAGGAAATTAAGCTATACACTAAATAAGTTAATCCCACTGTAAAGTAACATTTTGTAATAAGGAACTACAGACTCTCTTTTTCTTTGGCAATGAACCTTTATTAATAACGGTATCTTGCCCTAGTCTGTGGGGAAAATGGGTAGTAGCTGTCCTGGATAAAACTCACATATTATTAGTATATAAGATCTCTTTGCCAATGATATCACTGGTTATGTAAAATATATACTTTTGGTGTCTTTTTTAAAATCCATCATATTTTGTTTTATTTTAATTGTATTCATGTAGATGAAAACAACCTCAATGTTATTGGCCTTATTTATACAAGTATAGGGACTTCCCTGGTGGCTCAGACGGTAAAGCGTCTGTCTACAATGAGGGAGACCTGGGTTCGATCCTGGGTCGGGAAGATTCCCTGGAGAAGGAAATGGCAACCCATTCCAGTACTATTGCCTGGAAAATCCCATGGACAGAGGAGCCTGGTAGGCTACAGCCCACGGGGTCGCAAAGAGTCGGACACGACTGAGCGACTTCACTTTCACTTTCATACAAGTATAGACAAAAATCATGTGATTCAAGTTACTTGAAGATTATGTGATTTCTCTCTTTATAAGACTCAATTTTTTAAGAGTTTGCATAATATATCAATGTTAATTTGTCAATATCAGACCTAGTTAAATTTACGTCTAAACACATCCCTTCCATTCCTAAGTGAAATTGATCTATATAAAAAAACCAAGCTACGTAGCACAATGCTTTAGCGCCCTCTTTTGGTTGGCCCAGATTGCAATATGAAAATTACAAGGAAATGCTCTAATATGCTTTCATTTCTACTGTCATTTTATATTTGAAACAGTACTTATTTCATTATTCCTGCATAAAATTAAACATCTAAATTACTTTTATAACAAAAATAATCAAATCTATGTCTGGACTGTTTTTACATAGCTAAATGCTAATTTACTGAACACTTCATTTTAAAGTTAAAGATATATTTTGACACAGTTTTACAACATATCATTTAAAAAATAGCATTTACTTAATTTTTGAGATGTTAAAGTATGATTTCTCCAAATAAAACGTGAGCGTATATATCACTTATATGTGTTTCCTAATCTGTATAAAACTTGTATCTTCAAATCTATATTCTCATCTGTATTCTCATCTATATTTCTTAGCTTCATATTTCAAGTCTTCATATTTGTGGCTTTCTTTCATAACCTATACTTAATCCTAGTTCCAGCTTTCATGATTACACCAAACTGAGTCCATCTCTCTAAATATTTCCTTAAAATTTCTGGGAGTGTTTCCAAGTTCTGAGTTTCACCCATTAGTACATACTTAGAATCCCTTATCAAGTTTCTCAGCTGACCAATGCTCAGCCCCAATAGGCCTCTGCTGTTTTCTCTCAGCCCTACTAATTCTAGGACATAATAGTAATTAATAATAATATCAATAATGATAATGTAACACCCTTTAGGGAAGGATGGGCTTCCCAGGTGGCTCAGCAGTAAAGAATCGACCTACAAAGCAGGAGCCATGAGTTTGATCACTGGGTTGGGAAAATCCCCTGGAGAAGGGCACGGCAACCCACTCCAGTATTCTTGCCTGTAGAATTCCATGCACAGAGGAGCCTGGCAGGCTACAGTCCATAGAGTCGCAAGGAGTCGGTCATGACTGAAACAACTGAGCACACACACACTCAGTGAAAGATAGAAGAACAAAGATTATGTTAAGGAACAAAAGACATCAGGGAAGAAAAATTACAACAGAGTACTTCACTGCTGTTGTTTAGTCACTAAGTTGTATTAGACTCTTTTACGACCACATGAACTATAGCCCGCCAGACTCCTCTATCCATGGGATTATCCAGGCAAGAATACTGGCTTGGTTGACATTTGCTTCTCCAGGAGATCTACCCAACTCAGGGATTGAACTCACATCTGCATTGCAGGTCGATTCTTTACTGCTGAGCCACGTGGGAAGTTCTGCAGTTCACTGATGAATCAAAATAGTCCATGCAATTTCCCAGAACTTGACTCTAAGAATTCTTCCTTTGCTCTCAGCCTGCTGACTAACCAACAGATACTGCCTTGACAATAAATGTCATTTGCAAGCCCCAAATCCTCAATTCTTCTCAGACTATAGAAAAAGTTTTTTTTTTTTTTTTTTAATGAAATAATTTGGGCTTCCCCAGTGACTCAGTGGTAAAAAACCTGCTAGCCAGTACAGGAAATGCAGGAAACATGGGTCTGATCCCTGAGTTGGGAAGATGTCCTGGAGGCAGAAGTTGCGTCCCACTTCAGTATTGTTGCCTGGAAAATCCCATGGACAGAGGCGCCTCCCAGGCTACAGTCCATGGGATCACGGAAAAGTTGGGCATGACTTAGCACCTAAACAACAACAACAAAATAATTTACTCTAATATTATCTTAGAGATGCCAATATTTTTGAAAATTACATTATTAAAGAGTACACATGAGCATTTGTAGTTTCTCATTAGAAATCACAAGACCATCACTTAACTTTTATCTACATGACTTACAAGGCTTTCTGTGCATGAGGACAAATCACATCTTCAAATTAGATAATCTAAAAAAATATTCTATTAACTTTGTCAATGATATTTTGTCACTAATCACTATCTAAAGATCAAAAGTATTTTATACTGTTTTCCCTCCTAATTTTGGGTATATATATAAAAGTATTTAAATGTTTATGCTTATTGTGTGGTTAAGTGAAGATGGTATAAATTTGAGAAAAATTCTGTATATAGTATGTGAAAACCAAATTTCTTTATCTCGCCTTGTAAATAAACAGAAACCCAAATCACTTTGAATAGCTTTCTATTTTTTTTTGTTTTTTGTTTTTTTTTGGTTATCCTCATTTATGACATTTGTAACATAATAATTGTTTCAAATAAATTTTAGAAAGATAATGAATCTTAAACTTTCTTTTAAAAAAATGAATAAAAATTAGAATCACTGTCTTTCAGCCTTATTAGAACCAATGCCAGCCTTTATTATAAAAACCAAAGAGGTGGATGAAACTGGAGCCTATTATACAGAGTGAAGTAAGCCAGAAAGAAAAACACCAATACAGTATACTAACGCATATATATGGAATTTAGAAAGATGGTAACAATAACCCTGTGTACGAGACAGCAAAAGAGACACTGATGTATAGAACAGTCTTATGAACTCTGTTGGAGAGGGAGAGGGTTGGAAGATTTGGGAGAATGGCATTGAAACATGTATAATATCATATATGAAACGAGTTGCCAGTCCAGTTTCGATGCACGATACTGGATGCTTGGGGCTGGTGCACTGGGATGACCCAGAGGGATGGTATGGGGAGGGAGGAGGGAGGAGGGTTCAGGATGGGGAACACATGTATACCTGTGGCGGATTCATTTCGATATTTGGCAAAAGTAATACAATATTGTAAAGTTTAAAAATAAAATAAAATTAAAAAAAAACAAAGATAATATAATCTCTGTCACAACACATCAAAAGAGGAAGAACATATGTGTTAGAAATAGTTGGTTCTGAGATTAAAATGGTAGCACAGATTACTAATGGAATTTTGAAAATTAGGCAGGGTTTGAACCTGATCTAGGTGGCAGTGCCAGAGGCTGGTCCAAACAAGTAAATGATACTTTATTTACAAAAATGTGCTTGGAAATGATATCATGTGGTTTCATATTCCAACCCAGTCATGCTCTAACTCCAGTCCTAGAGGAGTGATTTGATCCTTCTGAGGCCCAATTTATTTCTGTATAAGAGACCCATAATAGTTTTTCATATGTATTCCTTTATGAGTCTTGATGAAATATACCTAAAAAGAATGTGTCTATTATGATAAAAGTAATATTTGGCAGAAAAATATTTTAAGAAAAGCACTTTGACACATGTATGTCAGAAATCAAAGAACAAAGAATAGAACGAAGATAATAACAGTTTATAAATAATGAGTTCCTGTATTTATTAAGCTTGAAGCTCATCATGTTGAAGGAGACAAAGAGAAGAAATTAATGACAGAACTTGATAACAATCTGGGACTGAAACTCCAAATGATCTTCATTCAACCCTTTGGAAAACAATCAGGGATTAATTCCAATGAATAAAAGTATGTCTCTCTTCTCTATGGATTAAGGTATGATGTATTTTTGTAACTTTATGCTTCCCTAATTGTCTCTTAATTTCACCAAAACTCCATACATAAAAAGTTAGTGTATCCTAAGTTTAGGTTCTTAAAAGCATTTTTTGACAGCTAATTGAAAAAAAAAAATAGAATTTTACTTCATGAGTGATTTCCACAATGGATTTAAGTTACTCTTGGATTTCAGAATGCAAAGAGAAATATCAACAATCTCAGATATGCAGATGATATCACTCTAATGGCAGAAAATGAAGAGGTACTAAAGAGCCTTTTGATGAGGTTGAAACAGGGGAGTAAAATACTTGCTGAGAGAGGAGAACAAGATGGCAGAGGAGTAGGTGGATGTGGATCTCTCTCCAAGGATGCATTAGGAATACACCTTCAGACGCAGAGGTGCATGCAGAACACCAACTGAGAGCAGACAGGAGTACCTGACCAATGGAAAAGAATATATAGAACCATGCAAAACTAGGTAGGATTCAAAGGAACCAGGGGGAAAAACAGGAGTGTTAGTAAGAATGAACCTGCCCTCTGCAGGTCAGGGAATTGAAGCAGGGGTCAGATCCCCACATCAGGGCAATTGTCTGAGTCAGAGGAGAAACATTTAAAGCTGAATGTGAAACAGGTGATCTGTGGCAGCCTAAATGGAATGAGAACCAGACAGTCCTTGCCGCAGCCATACAGACCCTGGACAGGGATGCCTACCTGGAAGGCGCAGAAGCTAGATGCTGGCTTTTAGGGATTCTGGTGCCATCCCAGGGCAAGGGCTGCTCTTGACTGCATAGAGATGGATTGAGGGGATGTGAGGGAGGAGATCATGGTGGGAAGAGAGTAGTTTGCAGCAATACAATCCTACCTCAAGAAATAAGAAGAACATCAAATAGACAATCTAGCTATACACCTAAAACAACTGGAAAAAGAAGAACAAAACCCCCAAAATTGGTAGAAGGAAACAAATCATAAAGATCCAAGCAGAAATAAATGAAAAAGAAATGAAAGAAACAATAGTAAACTAAAAGCTGGGTCTTTGAGAAGATACACAAAGTTGACAAACCTTTATCCAGACTCATCAAGAAAAAAAGAGAGAAGAATCAAATCAACAAAATTAGAAATGAAAAAGGAGACTTTACAACAGACAACACAGAAATAAAAAGGATTATAAGAATTATGAACAACTATATGTCAATAAAATAGATAACCTGGACGAAATGGGCAGATTCTTAGAAAAGATCAATCTTCCAAGACTGAACCAGGAAGAAACAGAAATTATGAACAACCCAATTACAAGCACTGAAATTGAAGCTGTGATAAAAAAAAAAAAAATCTCCAAAAAAACAAAAGCCCAGGACCAGATGACTTCACAGGAGAATACTATAAACATTTAGAGAAGAAGTAATGCCCATCCTTCTAAAACTCTTTCCAAAAATTGAAGAGGAAGGAACACTTCCAAACTCATCCTATGGGGCCACCATCACCCTGATACCAAAGCCAGACAAAGACAACACACAAAAAAAGAAAACTACAGGCCAGTATCACTGATGAACATAGGTGAAAAAATCCTCAACAAAATTTTGGCAAACAGAATCCAGCAACACGTCAAAAAGCTTGTCATGATCAAGATGGGTTTATTCCAGGGAAGCAAGAATTCTTCAATATATGCAAATCAATCAATGTGATACACCATATTAACACATTGAAAGATTAAAAATCATATGATACTTTCAAAAGATGCAGAAAAAGCCTTTGACAAAACCCAGTACACATTTATGATTAAAACTCCTCAAAAAATGGGCATAGAAGGAACCCGCTTCAACATAGTAAAGGCCACATATGATAAGCCTACAGCAAACATTCTCAATGGTGAAAAACTGAAAGCATTTCCCCTAACATCAGGAACAAGACAAGTGTGTCCACTTTGCCACTATTATTCAACATAGTCTGGAAGTCCTACCTACAGCAATCAGAGAAGAAAAAGAAATAAAAGGAATCCAGATCAGAAAAGAAGTAAAGCTCTCACTGTTTTCAGATGACATGATACTGTATGTAGAAAACTCTAAAGATAGTATCAGAAAATTATTTGAGCTAATCAATGAATTTAACAAAGTGCAGGATACAAATCAATACATAGAAATCACTTGCATTTCTATATACTAACAATGGAAAATCAGAGAAATTAAGGAATCAATTCCATTCACCATTGCAACAAAAAGAATTATATATCTAGGAATAAACTTACCTAAGGAGACAAAAGAACTGTACACAGAAAATTATAAGACATTAATGAAAGAAATCAAAGATGACATGAACAGATGGAGAGATATTCCATGTTCCTGAGTAGGAAAAATCAATATTGTGAAAATGACTATTACAAAACACAATCTACAGATTCAATGCAATCATTACAAATTACCAATGGCATTTTTCACAGAACTAGAAAAAAAATTTCATAATTTATATGGAAACACAAAAGACTCCAAATATCCAAAGCAGTCTTGAGAAAGAAGGATGGAGCTGGAAGAATCCTTCCTGACTCCAGACTACACTACAAGCTACAGTTATCAAGACAATATAGTACTGGCACAAAAACAAGAAATATAGAACAATGGAACAAGAAAGAAATCCCAGAAATAAACCCATGCACCTACGGGTACCTTATTTTTGACAAAGGAGGCAAGAATATTCAATAGGACAAAGGCAGCCTCTTCAATAAACGGTGATAGGGAAACTGAAAAGCTACATGTAAAAGAATGAAATCAGAACACTTTCTAACACCATATACAAAGATAAACTCAAAATGGATTAAACACCTAAATGTAAGCCCAGAAACTATAAAACTCTTAGAGGAAAACATAGGCAGAACACTCAATGACCTAAATCAAAGGAAGATCCTCTATGACCCACCTCCTATAGAATAAGTAAGTGAAGTCGCTCAGTCATGTCTGACTCTTTGCAACCCCACGGACTGTAGCCTATCAGGCTCCTCCATCCATAGGATTTTCCAGGCACGAATAGAGTGGGTTGCCATTTCCCTCTCCAAGAGATCTTCCCCACCCAGGGATCAAACCCAAGTCTCCTGCATTGTAGACAGACGCTTTACCATCTGAGCCACCAGGGGGGTCTTTAGAATAATGGAAATAAAAACAAAAGTAAACAAGTGGGACCTGATTAAACTTAGAAGATTTTGCACAGTAAAGGAAACTATAGGCAAAGTGAAAAGACCCTCAGAATGGAAGAAAATAATAGCAAATGAAACAACTGACAAAGGATTAATTTCTGAAATATACAAGCAGCTCATACAACTCAATACCAGAAAAACAAACAACCCAATCAAAAAGTGGGAAAAATACCTAAACAGACATTTATCCAAATAAGATATACATTATACAAATAAGATATACATACATACATACAGATGGCTGACAAACACATGAAAAGATGCTCAACATTGCTCATTACTTACTAGCATGTGAGATGAGGGTGATTGTGCAGTAGTTTGACCATTCTTTGGCATTGCCTTTCTTGGGATTGGAATGAAAACTGACCTTCTCTAGTCCTGTGGCCACTGCTGAGTTTTCCAAATTTGCTGGCATATTGAGTGCAGCACTTTCACAGCATCATCTTTTAGGATTTGAAATAGCTCAACTGTTATTCCATCACCTCCACTAGCTTTGTAGTGATGCTGGGAATGATGAAGGCAAAAGGAGAAGGGAATGCCAGAGGATGAGATTGTTAGATAGTACCACTGACTCAATGAATATGAGTTTGAGCAAACTCTGGGAGATGGTGAAAGACAGGGAACCCTAGCATGCTGCAGTCCATAGGGTCGCAAAGAATGGGATATGACTTCAGTTCAGTTCAGTTCAGTCGCGCAGTCGTGTCCGACTCTTTGCGACCCCATAAATTGCAGTGCACCAGGCCTCCCTGTCCATCACCAATTCCCAGAGTTCACTCAAGCTCATGTCCATCAAGTCGGTGATGCCATCCAGCCATCACATCCTCTGTCGTCCCCTTTTCCTTCTGCCCCCAATCCCTCCCAGCATTAGACTTAGCGACCTGAAAACAACTCAGGGGAAAATTATGTGACCAACCATTCTACAACGGATAGAATCAAATCCTCAGATATTTTTACCACAACCATTGAAAAATTCAAAGTTCACAAATAGCTAAACTTAGATAAGCATTCTTATCTTATAAGATAAATATCATATGTTTTAAGTTTATTTGCCAAATAAATTCCTTTTCTGAAATGATGGTAGACTCTAAAGTGCACAATGTTTAACCTTTTTGTGTACATATCCCCACTTGTGTACACACAGTAGCATTTTGTGATAAGTACTTTTTTTTTCATTGAATGAAAGTCCTTCTCAACTGCATCCCTCTGCTCTATCTACTAGTCTACTGATTTCAGATCTGTGTTGTATTAACAGAAATGAGTTTCGAAAGCATGGTGAAAACCCATACCTGATAGTCCATCAGTGTTCTGGAAAAATCCAAGATAAAGTTTATGAATAGTGGCTAACCAAATACCTGTACTCTCTGTTATAGATTTATTGAAATGTTCCAGTATCTAAAGATGGTTTAATTAAGGAAAATAATAAACTGTTCAAGCCTGTAAAATATGCAGAAATTACACAGAGAGACTATCTCACTAATACAAAGATATGTTAGTGCACATTGAATTTGTCTTTATTCAGTCCTCCTATTTATGTACTTACATTAGTTCTGATGATGATGATGATGTCTCATTAGATTATGATGATGAAATCATGGACTAGAAGTAGTTGTTCTCTAAGTTATTATTAGGAAATAATGATATACTGGATGTTCTGAGGTGCAGTGTTGGCACAGGTGATCCTCATATGCTTAATAAGCAGAATCCTATTAAAAAAGACAGCTGGGTTAAGTGTTTGGCAGAGTATGTAGTTATAATATTATGCAATGGAAATATGAATTAATTCTGGGAATCACTATTAATGCTCAAGAAACCAGAGCATATATTAGAATTTATATCTAGTAATAAGTATCTTCCTAAGCGATAAACATTTGAGGACATCTTGACTTTAGTTAATATATTGGAGAAGACTCTTGAGAGTCCCTTGGACAGCAAGGAGATCCAACCAGCCCATCCTAAAGGAAATCAGTCCTGAATATTCATTGGAAGGACTGATGCTGAAGCTGAAACTCCAATACATTGGCCACCTGATGTGAAGAACTGACTCTTTTGAAAAGACCCTTATGCTGGGAAAGATTGAAGGTTGAAGGAAAAGGGGAAAACAGAGGATGAGATGGTTGGATGTCATCACCGACTCAACGGACATGAGTTTGGCTAAACTCCTGGAGTTGATGATAGACAGTGAGGCTGCTGCAGTCCATGGGGTTGCAAAGAGTTGGACATGACCGAGCAACTGAACTGAACCGAATATATTATATTTAGTATTTCATATCTCTGATACTTAATGGCACTATTTAAGCAGCAGGCATATATTCCTTTGGCAAATATATAGAGAAAAAAATTAAAAATAAATTAATCTTATCATATATCTTACTTAAAATAGTTTCCTACAGAGAAGGATCAATAGCTGGAGGAATAAGAAGCTCAATAGGGCTTGACTTTAGAAGGTATTTCTGATCTATTTTTACTTCTTGGAGTTTCTCTTATAGCAAAGAAAAGATAGCATAATAAAGATTAATAGTGAGACTGAAGTGACGTAGCATGAATGATAATTTAAACTGAAAATAGTAAATATTCTCTGCTTGGGATTCAGTGGATTAAGAGATACTTCAAAGCTTTATTAACCTCATTGGCTGTGCAGTATTTCTAACTAAATTTTTAGCATTTTTAATGTTACAGTGCCTTAAAAATGAGATCCAATTATGTGCAATATGTGTAGAGTGAAAGATAACGTGTTGAAATTGTCTGTTATAGTTAGCTGTTCCCTAACATCCCCTTCCTTAATGTACAGACTCAGTGCATTGAGTCACTTGAACTCTTAGTCCATTATTCTTCCTCCAAATCAGACCATGATTCTACACTAATCTTAGGGCACATGATGAGGTTAATTAATTTTATTATAAAACACTTTGATTCCCAGGTTATATTATTTATTGAAAAATCCTTAAGAAAACTGGGGGAGGTGAGAATGGCAGATGGGAATAAAATAAAAATAAATCAAGAAACAAGAGAAGGTCCTTGTATGATCTGATAATAATTACAGTCCATGAGCTGAGAGTATAATTTATTCAGCCCTCTGCCCTTGAGGTTGGGCACTGAAGTAAGAACTGAGTCTGTTCTTTAACAACCTTCCTTATAAATTCGTATGTATGTATACACACACATGCACTCATACATACATACCCCAAAATGTCATATTTGTGCCAGTTTTACTACACTGTTCTTTGACAATTTAAACAGTTCTTTGACAGTAATATTGTTTTAATCTTACCCTTTGATTTATTTAAAGTAAAAACTATCTATCATGGAATTATATTAAGAAAGGAACTAAACTAAGTAAACTCATTGATTCTCAAAATTCATACTGCTCTGTTTCAATGACAGCATAGTTGTTGTGTGGTGGACAATAGAACCAGACTCCCCAGGTATAAACCTCGATTCTCACTTTTCAGCCCAATGCCTAAAGGACAGCCAGGAACACAGTTTTAGTCAAAATTTGGCATATTAACTTCCTGCAACAAGGTATAGTGCTATCATGGGGAAATTGGAGATATTTGGGGTAGAGGGAGTTAAGATAAGCCTGCCATAGAGTTTGGGGGTATGCTGGGGCATTTGGACTGTGTTGATAAAAGCAGGGATCAGCACTAGATTAGGTAATACCAGGAAATTGAGGCAATTCTGTACATGTATGTTACTTTCTACATGGTACCTGGGAAAACAGTTTGAAGATGTTTTTGATAAAGACATAGTAACTAAGAGAGGAAGATATTTGGTCATTTTGAGGGTGCCTAGTGCCCGAGAATTTTGTCTTGTTCATTCATAGAGGGAGCTCATCTAGTGATGGCATTCTGTTAAATTGTTTGTGCTCAGCAGAAGAAACCACAACCTTTTCTTAGTTGCCAGAGCAGATACCAGCTGTCAGCTCTCAGAGCTGATTTCAGTTTTCTCCCTTATCACCTAATGGATGTTTATCTTGGGCAATTTATTTAAACACTCTAACCTTTCATTTTTTTGTGTGTGTAAAGTAGGAATAATATAATACTTCATTGTGACTGTTATGTGATTTAAGATAAATTCATCAGTCCTAAAGGACTAAGGTGTTCAGGGAGCGCAAACAAAAATTTTAATTTTCTCTCCCCCTGTTTACAGTTTTCCTAGGGGGGATGTCAGGCAGCTCCTTGTGGTCTTCATTTTGAGTCCTACTGGGAAGTTCTGCTATTTGGTATGGCAAAGGGAAACACATAGTAGCAGGATTATTTAGCAGTTCATAAATTTTCTTCCAGAAAGACCAGAGATCACATCCACTCAAACTTCAGTGGCTAAAGAGCTATAAAGAACTTCAAGATGGCAGTGCAACACAACCCCAGTGGACTAGAATTGGTATAATGAACTGTTTGTGAACTGAACAGACACATTACCAAAACTGTGAGGCACTTAGAACAGTGCCTGGGGTATAAGATGTGTTTCATAAATGCTAGATATGACAATAATAAATAACACTATTATCTTCATTTTCCTTCCCTCCATAAGATTTCACAATAATGACTTACCTATCATATGTGAGTTTATTTTCAGATGAACTTTCCAGATGAAGTAAACACTGGATTTTTAATATCAGTGTCCGTTAATGACATATGAAGCAATTTCTTTGTAACTTTATTGTGTTTTAGCAGGTGGTTTGCAAGGGAACAATGCTAATGTATTTTTACACTAGATTATTTGTGAAGTTTAGTGAGTACTTGAAATTAAAAAATTAGGGACAGTACATGGTCGATGCTTTTTTCATTTTTTTTTTGGCCTGTTTAGATTTTATTGACTGGTAAAATTAAATAATCTGTAGATCCATTATGAACCTGCCAAGTGGTACATTAGACTCATGTTATGCTGTGACTGTGAACACTAATTGAAAACATTACCATAGTGATTGCTATAGTAACATTTAAATTGGCATCAGTGCCAAGAAATCTTTATTGTTGATCTGATAGAGATTAATTCATACTACATTTCAAGAATATAAATGAATTTTTGCTAGTATTTTCACTCATATGTGCTGAAAAAAGAGCATGTGTATATGTTCTTAAAATAATAGATTTTAATAAAAATTGCTTAAATGCAATTTGCTACATTTCATATATGATGTGATATTTTAATGATATCAGAGTACCTCATATAGTTTTCTTCCATAATATCACACTATATTTTCAGTTTGAAATATAAAAGAAATTAAGGTACACTCTGCTGCTGCTGCTGCTGCTAAGTCGCTTCAGTCGTGTCCAACTCTGTGCGACCCCATAGACGGCAGCCCACCAGGCTCCGCCATCCCTGGGATTCTCCAGGCAAGAACACCGGAGTGGGTTGCCATTTCCTTCTCCAATGCATGAAAGTGACAAGTGAAAGTGAAGTCGCTCAGTTGTGTCCGACTCTTAGCGACCCCATGGACTGCCGCCCATCAGGCTCCTCCGTTCATGGGATTTTCCAGGCAAGAGTACTGGAGTGGGTTGACATTGCTTTCTCCGAAGGTACACTCTAGGTAATTCCATATACTAAATATTAAATATTTTAAGTCTATTAAAGTATTTAATCCTTCAACATATACTTCTAATCTCCTCTGCTCTGTGCAAGATAATTTAATATAAAGACAGGAAAAGCCTATTCTGGTTTTGAATAATAGTCTGAAAAAAGAGAGTCATATGTAATTTAAAGATAGCTAAACTTAATTGAGCATTTTTCTAAGCTTTTTATGAGAATTAGCAACAACTGCATGAGTATTATTATTAAGTTTTACAAATTAAGAAACTAAGACATAGAGAGAAGTTAGTGTCTTACCTAAAGTTACACTCTGATAACCAATAGGTAGCATAGCTTTCTGAAACAATTCCAATTTATGGTCCTAAAAATGCTTTATGTTAACTCCCTTCACTGAATATTATGTTCTCATTGATATTGAAGCATCAAAAAGAAATCTCTTACCTTTACCATATACAGTGAAGAAAATCTTACAAATTGACAATAAATATTAATATTTAGTTAGCACTGTATTAGTTTTCTAGGGCTGTTTTAACAATTCACAATAAACTGGGTAGCTTAAAAAAACCTGAAATTTATTATTTATTATTTTACAATTATGAAACTTAGCTATCTGAGGTCAGGGTATTTGTAGGTCTCTACTCTCTCCATAGACTCTAGTGGAGCATACTTCTTTATCTCTTCCAGCTTCCGGTAGGCTGTTCTGTGGCAGCACAATTCCAGTATTTATATCTGCCTTTCCAGGATCCTTTTTTCTCTACATTAGTCTCTTCTCTTATGATCCAGTCATGATGGATTAAGGCCCACACTAATTCAGAATGACTCCATCTTAATTTGATTACATCTTCACAGACCCAATTTCCAAATAAATTCACATCCATAGGTGCCGGGGTGAGGACTTGAATATATCTTTTTGGTGAACACAATGCAACATGTAATGAGCAGTCTCATAAGCAATCATCCAGACTGTTGACCAAATATTTCTGGATTTCTTTCTCCCAAATACATTGTTAGACTGTCCTCCTTCCTAACCTCTGAATTTAAACGTAACCATGGAATTTTTTTGCACATTAAAATATGCGTGCAGGTGAGTGTTCCTCTTCTGTGTGTACAGCCTAGGGGCCAGCCTGAGAGGCCCTATTTTCCTTCTTCTCTTGGTAATCCTGGATCTTGGAGATGGGACGTCCTTTGCTTTGGGTTTCTGGTGACAAGGTTTATCACAGCCTCCCAGGAAAACCACAGTGTTGTATCTCTTGAGCAAGAATAAGCATTTTTCTCCAAGCCACCATGGAACAATGTGACTGGTTAATAAATATTTTCTATAACTCATACGCTGTCCAAACAACAACAACAACAACAAAAACCCATGCAATTTGTAACACTGACTTAAAGCCTGGCCATTCAGCAGTCAAGAAAGCCTTGTCAGAGTCTCAAAATGTAGAAATTAATTTCATTCATGGGTGTAATATTTGGCAAAACTATCACCTGTGATAACTTGGAAGGTAGATTCTGGGCCCAGCGAGCTTGTAGCGTGAGTGGAAATCTGGAAAAACAGAGTATCAGTAGAGTGTACTTGTCATTATGGCTGTGTCAGCCAAGTACTATAAAAAACAGATAAATTCAGAGAGCTATTGCTTCCCTTGTGGCTCAGCTGGTAAAGAATCTGCCTGAAACACGGGAGACCTGGGTTTGAACCCTGAGTTAGGAAGAACCCCTGGAGAAGGGAAAGACTACCCACTCCAGTATTCTGGCCTAGAGAATTCTATAGACTAATGGGGTCGCAAAGAATCAGACACAACTGAGCAACTTTCACTTTTCAATGCCAGTTTGCTGGCAGGAAAAGGAGATGGCATGAATGGAGTACCAGCAGGTTGAGAAGAAGATGCAACCTTCTGATGCTCTTTCATAAAAGAGAAATAATATTTTGTGTGAAAATGGCTGATTAAAATTTTTCTAACAAAAGCAAATCAAGAGAATGGTCATACATCTATTTTTTAAACTTCTGAATGAATTATATAAGCAAGTGTTCAGCTGTACCCTGCAGACCTACAAGGCCTGTACTTGCCCAGCTTTAACACCAAAGAAAGCCCAGAGTCAGCATCAGACACATCAGTCATTTAATGGATGAGGGATCTTATATGTCTGAACCAAGGTCCTGACACCACAACTCACCATATATGGCAGACGGAGGGTAGGACATGATTGCAGTCTTCACACCAGAGTGGAAAGGGGAGATTGCCAGTTATAGGCGGAGTTGAGGGCAGTTTGGCTCATTGGTTACCAGCGAAACCAAAAGAGGGGCATGCCCCTCATCACCCATTTGATAGGCTATCATGGTGGAGATGTTATGATCTAAAGCTAGAACCAGCATTCATTATCTGGGGCCTGGAGTATGTAGGAAGGTCAGTCATATGAGTGTAATGTAAGTGAAGCAGGCATTGGTCTAGCTGAGGATGTACAGAGAGCAAGAGAACAGACATTTTGTGTGGCTTGACTCTATAGCAAAATATTCAGGACCCAACTAAGTGTTTGGTTCCCAATAAATCCTTTTACTTGGACAAAATTTTTCATGTTAAAGGCACTAAGACTGTGGCTTGTCCTGTAAAGCCCGAGATTAAACAAACTAAAATCAAGTAGACAAATAACAAGAAATGTGGAACATTAAAAAAAAAAAATAAGTATAGAAAATCTAATTGTGTATAAACAGAAAATACCCTATGGAGTGTCGTTTGGCACATGAAATTGAATGGAGCCAAATAGACAAAGAACAGTTTGTTTTAAGAGTTGTACTGCCCCCAAACCAACAACCCAGGCCAAAAAACCCAGATCTCATTGTTAAAATGATCTTTGGACTATCAATCCCCATGGTCCATAAGCTCACTAAGAATTTTTTTTAAACTTTCAAGGTCCATGCAGGTTTCTTAAGATGTGGTCAGTGAGGTCAATAGATATGAAAGAATTTGGGAAGGTGAAGAGCTGCAAAGAACAGTGGATAAGGGATACCATCTCAGGAATCAGGCTTGAAGAATACTGTCTAATAATGGGCTGATTCTCCCACTGCCAGGATAGTAGGACATGCCAACATGATTTCAAAACTGCCATGGCTTTCAGAAGAAAAACATTTATTATGTTTGTATTGCCCCTATGTCACCATTATTTATTGCATGTGTGGGGGAACAGATATCCTATTTTATTTCATAGGTCTTGGATCATGAGACACTTCATCCAGACTTGGTGTACAGACTGTCTCCCTCAATTTGAACTTGATGACAAGTCTGTATATGACCCATAAGTTGTATTTTTTGAACTTGACGACAAGTCTGTATATGACCCATAAGTTGTATTTTTGTATATTTTTTCTCCAGGATGAAGAATCAGCCTTACATTTGGTAGCTAGGGCTTTAATCATAATGATTATCCTTGTTACTTGCCAAATATTTCTGAGTGTTTTATAAGAAGGCACTTCACCAATAACTTTGAAGTTAGACAAAGTAAACCTGATTTGGTCAATGATAAGTAAGTGGAATTGATGTGTGTCAATACTAGGTGGAGATTTTAAGAGACTGAATGCCAAAGTTACTTTTTTTCTTCCTTGGAAAAAGTGGAATCAGAGATTGGAGCAGGTCTCCTTCAGCCTGAAATTCTGATGAGATAGAACAACCTTCACTAACTGACCTCATGATAAAATGCTGTGTGTATGTGAGGTACATATTATTATTTTACTATCATGTTATCATTGTATTAACTAGCCCATTCAAGACAGTAGTGAGGCACTATTCCATTTAATTTATGTATATAAACTAATGTAACACAAAACACTAAAAAAATGATAATACAACTTTCACACTAAGGCAACTAAGGAGCTAATGACTAAATAACACATTCAGGATCGCCTAGCTAGAAGTTGAAACCGGGCATTTGTGCTTCAGAGGTCATGTCCTCAAATAATGAGACCTGTTACAGTCTGAGTCTTAACATTTGAACAGTTTTCAAGGTTGACTCTATGGAAACATAAAATCATTGCAGGTATTAAGACATTTGCAAATATATTCATAAGAAAGATTGTAGCACCTTCTAGTAATTAAAAGCTAGACCACTTGAATTTTTTTCATATTTAGAGACCATTTGAATAATCCAGGTAAAATGTAATCTGCATTTACTAATAAAAGCATTGCAAAATATTAATTGTATAGTGAAGATTGTGATTTCAATTCAATGGACAGCTTCCTGTCCCCATATTTTTGATCACTTAGCTTGATGTCATTACCTTCTCCTTCATATGCTTTCCTCTCTGGGCTACAAGAACCTCCCTCCACCCACGCTCAGTTTCTCTGTCCTCTTCTATACTCTCCCCTCTTATTTCTCTGAGATAGACACAGATGAAACAAACCAGTCACACTACTGCCAACTCATTGGAAAAGACCCTAATGCTGGGAAAGATTGAGGGCAGGAGGAGAAAGGAGTGACAGAGGATGAGATTGTTGGATGGCATCATCAACAAAATGGACATGAATTTGAGCAAACTCTGGGAGATAGTGAAAGACATGGAAGCCTGGGTGCTGTAGTTCATGGGGTCACAAAAAGTTGGACATGACTGAGCAACAAAATTTCTATAGACCTTTGATTTGGGTATTACTATGATTGGGCTTCCTAGGTGGTGCTAGTGATAAAGAACCTGCCTGTTAATGCAGGAGACATAAGAAATGCGGGTTTCATCCTGAGTCAGAAAGATCCCCTGGAGTATGAAATGGCAACCCATTCTGGTATTCTTGCCTGAAAAATCCCATAGACAGAGGATCCTGGTGGGCTACAGTCCATAGGTCGCAAACAGTTGGACACGACTGAAGTGACTTAGCATGTGCATGTATGTGTATGATTGAAAGAACATCTCCTACATATCTAATTGGATGTTTCCCATTTCTTCAAATATTTACTCAAATAATGATTTCTTAATAAGACCAACCTGGAATGTCACTTCCCTTCCCTTGCCCAGCCTCTATATTCTTATCCCACTGTATTGCTCTAAGTTTTTTTTTTTTTTCAATAATTCTGAATGCTTTCTATCTACTATATGTTATTCACATTCATTGTGTTTATTGATAGTGTTTGTCACTTTCTGTATGCTTTTGTTTGTATCTCAAGCACCTGAATCATGCTGATGCCTGGCAACATTAGGCACCAGACAATATTTGAAGAATAGGTGAATGGATTACTTCTAACATGCTAAAGGCTCATTCAGACCAATTGTGTAGGTAGTTCCTTAGAATCAGTCATGGAACTGAGACTCGGATTTGGGTATGGGTGTTAAATTGAAAATGTGCTTCTCAGGAGGAAACTGTAAGGGAGGAACAAAGCAAGAGAGAGAAAGAGAAAGAAGACAACTTCCTAGCTTGATGGTTCTCATCAGTCCAGATGAATTCTCAGAAGGGAACAGCTGTAGGCAGTTAGTAGCCAGACCTCACAGCAGCTGGCTGGTAAGTAGACTGGCATGGTTGATGAGATCTGCATGGAACACAATAGAATTTACCTCTATAGATTCCAGGTTAGCACTTATAGTAAACCGTGGATGTGCTTATGCCTGTAAAATGGTTAATGTGATAGTTTACACTGACCTTCTCAAACCTCATATTATAAGTTTTCTAGACAAATGCATACTGTTTTATTGCACATTCAGTTCAGTTCAGTCGCTCAGTCATGTCCGACTCTTTGTGACCCTATGAACTGCAGCACACCAGGCCTCCCTGTCCATCACCAACTCCTGGAGTTCACTCAAACTCATGTCCATTGAATTGGTGATGCCATCCAGCCATCTCATCCTCTGTCGTCCCCTTCTCCTCCTGCCCCCAATCCCTCCCAGCATGAGAGTCTTTTCCAATGAGTCAACTCTTCACATGAGATGGCCAAAGTACTGGAGTTTCAGCTTTAGCATCATTCCTTCCAAAGAAATCCCAGGGCTGATCTCCTTCAGAATGGACCGGTTGGATCTCCTTGCAGTCCAAGGGACTCTCAAGAGCCTTCTCCAACACCACAGTTCAAAAGCATCAATTCTTTGGCACTCAGCTTTCTTCACAGTCCAACTCTCACATACATACATGACTACTGGAAAAACCATAGCCTTGACTAGATGGACCTTTGTTGGCAAGGTAATGTCTCTGCTTTTGAATATGCTATCTAGGTTGGTCATAACTTGCCTTCCAAGGAGTAAGTGTCTTTTAATTTCATGGCTGCAGTCACCATCTGTAGTGATTTTGGAGCCCAGAAAAATAAAGTCTGATACTGATTCCACTGCTTCCCCATCTATTTGCCATGAAATGTTGGGACCAGATGCCATGATCTTCATTTTCTGAATGTTGAGCTTTAAGCCAACTTTTTCACTCTCCACTTTCTCTTATTTTCACTCTACATTTTCTCTTATTTTCTTTTATTTCTCTTGCTGCTGCTGCTGCTATGTCGCTTCAGTCGTATCCAACTCGGTGCGACCCCATAGACGGCAGCTCACTAGGTTCCTCTGTCCCTGGTATTCGCCAGGCAAGAACACTGGAGTGGGTTGCCATTTCCTTCTCCATTATTTCTCTTAGATTCTGACAATAGATTGTTTACATGTCTTCAGATTGTATAATCCTATATGTCCCTATTCAATAGATCCTTGATTACAAGACTTGTAATTTTGGTGTCTATTCACATTCATAGTATTGATTCTTTGTATATGCATCATTTAACTAGCTAAACTATTAGACTTATCTCACCAAACACACAATAGTGTGTTGGAAAGATCACAAGCCAAGCAAAAAACAACAAATGTATGCCATTTGCCAAATCCACAAAGTAACTGGTAATCAGAAATAATAATAGTTTTCTTTATCTCTCCAAACCTTATATATCTCATCTGGAAAAGGATTCAGAATATAGGACCATAACCCAGGGATTTATTTGTTGTTTCTTTTGTTTGTTTGTTTTTCTTTAGATAAATATGCTAATGTGTGTGGAAGTAAGTTGTTGACTACAAATCTTAAAATAAGATACTAAAATCAATCTTGTTTTGTGTGTACGTTTTATCTCAGAAACTGCCTGAAAAATATGGTTGGAAATTTGAAACTCCTTTGTCTGAGTTAAGGATAAGAAATAATGATATAATTCAAATCTGGCTGGTAGTTTTATATGATGAACATCCTACTTGATTACAATAATTTACATTTTTTCTTGATTCACAAATAGCCAACAGTCATTTTTCTCAAATGCAATTGAAATATAATTAAGAGAACAAGGGAATGATAATAAAATAATTTTCAGTTTTTAAAGTTAACCACATTCAAGTGAATTTGTTGAATACAAAATCAAGATTAAACCAAACTTAAAATATTATACTTCATAATATATCTGATGTTTTTTATTTATCAACAAAAATGTGATTAAAATGCAGAGTATTTTAGGCTGATAGAGATAATTAACCATAGAAAATTTAGTAATCAGCTTGTTGCTATTGAGTAAGTAAAGGCTATGAAGAATTTTTAATAAACCCTATGGGATAAGAGCTTGCTAAATTTAAAAACAAATACAACAGAACCCTTTATGATGTGCACTATTGTTCAAGAGCTGAGGAATGTACAGGTGTTAAAATGGCCACACAAGGGTTACATTTAATTTTTCCTAAAGGTGAATGAATTATGCTTAGAATCATGAGGAAAATAAAGAAGATATTTAATAAAAGGGCTTCACTGTTCAAACAGTCTATAATTTGTACCAATCACTGTGAAGTTCATACTTAATCCCATGTTATGCAAACTTTTATGAATATCAGTCTTACTTCACTGCAGCTTGAGTTTTACTTGTTAGAAAAAACACTAGAACTCTTTTTTTTTTAAAGACTATTTCCCCCCAGAACTCTTTTAAAAAGCACATTTCCTCCCAGTTAATCTCTTTCCATATCTTTATTAGATACTTATGCAATCAGATATCATCAATCTCATATTTGATCCCAGGCTCAAATGAGGATTATCCAATTTAGGCATGAATCAACTAATCAGTTAATTTTATAAATACATATTAAGTACCTATGGTATGCCAATAATTGTTTCATGCAGGACACAAAATATCCCACAACCATCCATTATAACTAGAGGAAACTGTCAATAAACATATAATCTACTAAATGAAATACATAATTAAAATCATTGTAAATTATATGAAAGAAATAAATGGATGGTATGAAGGAAATCAATAGAGACTGAAGTTGGCTAAGCTATTTTTGAAAAGTTTATTTTGGAAGATTTTGAAAGAAAGCAAAATATGACATAGAAATTGAAAATAATGAGAAGGAGTTGACTATGGATGAACCAGGTAACACTGTTCAAGGTCAGAGTGTGAGTAAGGAAAAACCTTGATTTATGCAAGCATTTAAAGATCATAAAGGAGGCCTCCAGGTAAGTTACATGGGCAGTAATTACTTTACAGCAGTACAATTTTAATATCAGGAGCCCTGATATCAGTCCAACAGAATTCAAATCCTAGGTGCCTGACTTTCTGTGATATTAGCAAGTTACTTCAGTTCCAGTTTATCCCTCTTTCTCGTATGGTCATACTTTCCTTGTAATATGGTTATGAGGAGAATTATAGAAACTGTGTTTGAAAAAAGACTTAGCACAGTGCCCACAACACAGAAGGCGAGTTGGAATGAATGTAAGTTGCCAGCATCACAGATGTTAGTAGTCTATTTCTGGAGCAGTAGAGCCCAACTGCAAGTGAATGCCTAGTTTTAGTTTTCAGCCTTTCTGTTGCTATTTATGTGACCTTGTGCAGTCAGTTAAACTGTGCCTCAGTTTCCTTTCAATATGAAAACTATGAGGAGTTACAGAAGACTTTAGTTTAAAAGGTTGCATAAATATATAAATTAAACTATATAAAGTCAGTAGACCAGTGAATAACTTTGCTTCCTATTATTATGCTGAAATGTTAGTAGTAGCAGTAGGAAAAAAAAAAAAAGATTTAATTTTGACCAAGAGCAAGGAGAAAAATGAAACAATTTTTCTAATGTATCTTTTCCCTCTTCGATATAAATGACACTCCAAGTGGCTCAAGATTTTGTTCAATCATTTGCCTAGTTTACAAACTAATAATCTAGGAATTATAATTGATTTCTCCTTTATTTAATACTTTATAATCGATACAAAGACTGATGCTGAAGCTGAAACTCTAATACTTTGGCCACCTGATATGAAGAACTGACTCATTGGAAAAGACCCTGAAGCTGGGAAAGATTGGAGGCAGGAGAAGCGAATGAGAGGATGAGATGGTTGGATGGCATCATTGACTCAATGGACATGAGTTTAAGCAGGCTCTGGGAGTTGATGATGGATGGGGAAGCCTGGTGTGCTGTAGCCCATGGGGTCGCAACGAATCGGCCATGACTGAGCAACTGAACTGAACTAAATCAATGCAATCAACATTCTCTTTTGAATATTGACTATGAAGATCTTACTCTGGTCTTCATTTCCCCAGAAACAGGCAAGGATTTGGGTGCAAGTGATTGGTTAACAGATTGCTTCCAGGTCAGGAAGTGTGGGAGAGAGTGGGAAAACAAGACAAGAAAAAGAATCTAAGTGAGGGTGTTATTTCAGTCAGTCCAGGCTCAGCATGATTCTTTAGGGGAGCTGCAGGATGCAAATAACATGTTGGTTTTTAATATTTCTGCACCTGTTAAACAGTGGCTCAGGGATTCCATGAGAGACAGTTGTAAACTTGCAGGCACTTTGGGCTCCCTGTGCCTGTGGGCAAAGTGTCTCTAGTAACCAAGGGAAGTCCTTCAAAGAGAGTAGCAGGTGCAGGCCATTAGAAGCAAAGCATACAAAATTGCAGTGCATATAGTGTGTGTATGTGGCCATATTAAAGAATCAAAGGCTATCTGAGCAGAGATTCAGTGTCCACTTCAAACCACTTCTCTGCGAGCCATCATCATCACTTTCTGGATTACAGTGATAGACTGTCTCCCCAAACCATTTCCTATCCTCTAACCTGTTTCCCAATCTGTAGCCAAGTTGGTCTTTTCTAAGCATGAGCTTTTCTAAGCATAAGTGCTTTCCATTTTGCACTGAAATGAAAGCAAATTTCTTATGATAGATTATAGAGACCTATGGAATGCTGGCCTCTGCCTAAGTCTTTGGCTCCATCTAATACAACTGAACTTTTCAGCTTAAAGACTTACATGCTACCTAAAGTAGATATCACAGAACAAATGACAGGAAATGAAGAATGCTCTTCAATTTCTCATGGAAATCTCCCAGTGGGAAGAAACCAGGGTACCCAGTATAGTCTACTAAGGAAGTGTGATTATTTATCAAAGTGAGTTAACAGCTATTCTTGAGATTCTCTGGCTGCTCATTTTCTACCACACCATCCCTGATAAAGGACTTCCCTGGTGGCTCAGATGATAAGGAATCTGCCTACAATGCGGGAGACCCAGGTTCAATCCCTGGGAAGATCTCTTGGAGAAGGAAATGGCAAGCCACTCCAGTGTTCTTGCCTGGAAAATCCCATGGATACAGGAGCGTGGTAGGCTGCAATCCATGAGGTCACAAAGAGTTGGACATGACTGAGTGACTTCACTTACACTTTCATCCCTGATAAAATGTGGGGCATATTCTAAACTATTGACCATTAGATACCTTTCATTATATGTTTTCCATGCATTATTTGCTGTTGTACTGTTCTGAAATTTATTTCACAGTTTTATGGGTTGTGGTTAAATTTCCCAGTTTTCAGTAGTTTACAAGATTACTACTAGTTATGTAAAGTCAACAGGAATGATCAATGAACAATCTATAATGAGGTTGTTGATGGAAGTAATAAACAATCTATTGTAAGGAAAAACAAAGGGTTTTCTCTGAGCCAAACAGAGCACAAGAGCTCCAGAGACACAGAAACAAGAACTTGAATTGTGTTTTGCTGGACTACAAAATGGTGATGACTGATAAAGGCAAAAACCTTTATGCATTAAAAATTACATAAACTGCTCATCAAGAACTAGGATTGGAGCTGCAAGAAGTAAGGATACTTGTTAAGCAAGGATAAGTTGGTCTCCAAAATGGTTGCAGAGTTAAAAGGGAAGACCTTGAAACCATAATGTTGTGGCTACTATAGGATGTTAATTTGAGAATGACTGGTGGTGTTGAATCTGAAATCAGGACATTCAAGTTCTCAGTGATGCAGGAACATGTCTGAAACTATGTCCATTTGGATGACTAAACCGCAATTACTCCATTTTGGTTTTCAAATGTACTCTCTTCTTAAATGGTTAAAACAGATTTGCAATGTATGTTCAATAGACCACAGGTAGGCTTTTTTAATTAGCATAAAGTTCAACTTAAATCAGGTATAAGCCAGAATGACTTTCTCAAACCTCAATAAGTGAAATTTTCTCCCATCAGTAATAATTATCACCACCCATGCTTTCAGAGTAAAAAATAATAACATGACTTTGAGTTCTCTCATTCTGAGTGTGTAGATCTGTGGTTACATATATGTATTTTGTTAAGTAAGAACTTTTTTTAAATAATAAGTATGGAAATTAGAGTACATATAGGTGGACAAGGTCTGTACCATAGCAAGTATCCATCTTTATTATATTGGTATACATTGGGAGCAAACCTCATTGATTGATAACGAAAACACTAACATATTGGGGAATTGTATGCTAGCACTGTGCTGATTTACTATGAGCTACATGTATTATGTAAAAATTAGTTTAAAGCTGAGAATCTAAAAACTAACTCCAACATGTACTATCTGTATGAATTTTGTCAGATTACTTAATTCTTCACACCTCAGTGTTCTCATAGGTATATGCTACTGTAAAAATTTAATCTTTGTATTATAAATAGCTATGACTTTGTGATAAATGTTCAAAATAAAATAAATACCACTACATTATGAGACAGGTAATGATTGTTCTCCTTTTATAAAAGAAGTAGTTGAGACCTCATGATGCAGGTAAGTATCCAAAAGTCTCAGATAATAAGGGATAAGCCAAGCTTGAGGGTTATATATGACTTTTATGACTTGATAAGTAAGTAAGTGAAGTCGCTCAGTTGTGTCAGACTATTTGCGACCCCATGGACGGTAGCCTACCAGGCTCCTCTGTCCATGGGATTTTCCAAGCAATAGTACTGGAGTGGATTGCCATTTCCTTCTCCAGGAGAGAATCTTCCCAACCCAGGGATCGAACCCAGGTCTCCCACATTGTAGACAGACGCTTTAACATCTGAGCCACCAGGGAAGTCTTAATAACCGCAACTAAATCCACGGTACATAGTCTAGTACTGGACATCTGGCCGAGGCCAGGTAAATTGGAGTGCATTTCTAGGATTTTTTTGTTTTGTAAACTCAAAATAGAAAAGACTATCAGTTGCTTTCTTAATTGGAAGATGTTGAGTCTGAAATTCATGTATTTGCAGATTTCATCAGGTTGAGAAGCCTTAGGTTGAAGCCAGAGAAAAGTGTGTGTGAGAGAGAGAAGGGAAAAAAAAAGAACTCCAGTACCCAAAGCCCTAATTCTCAGTTTTCATGAGCAGAAAGTGCCCAGTTTCTTCTCCTTTCATCCTCTCCTTTCCACACTTAATTTGATGTTATAATCTAATGAATTATTTATTTACTTTTGCCTGTACTAGTTTGAGATGGGTTTTCCTTGCTTTTCAAATCATTATAATCAGTAACAACATCTCAAATGTTCTAGATTATATATGTTTCAAATTAAAGCAAAGTACTAATAGATAAAATTAATTTTTAAATACTAAAACATTTCAAAATTCTGGATCAAATTATCTCATAGGTAAAACTGCCTATCTTATTTTGCAATACCAATTTTGTATTTTCCTTTTTGTTATTACTATTATTTGAAATAAATATGTGGTTTTTTTTATAATATCAAACAGGATAGTATAAATGAACAGGAGGAGAGGACATTCTCCTCACTTACTCAACTGATAGTTGGGAAAAAAGTTATTGATTGTAAAGGATCAACCTTACACTGCTAAGTAATTAAAGGCACAATCCAAAGTATATTTGGTATCATTTAATTTGCCTTGAGGCAACATCTTAACATGTTACAGAAGAAAAGAGAAGAGAAAGGAGAGAAAGAGGTGCTGGAGGAGAAACAGCTTATAAAATTTGGTAGACTGTGGACAGAAAATAGTGTTCTTGTTCATATATATTTATATATTAATAAATATTCCACTTTCATTGGTCTTGAGACTTTAAGAACTCAATATGATCTTTGGTGTATTATAGAGCATACTTTTTTTCAAAATAATGAATATTTTAAAATATGAATATATTCACATGTACATGTCATAATACAGTAGCAGTAATTCAACTGTTTTCTGTTTATGTTTTTTATATACTTCTCCTTTACTATCAATATAAGTTTTTAATGACAATCCATTGATGTATATCTAAAAATATGTCAATATATTATTTATAACATCTAAATAATATAACTTCAGGAAAGTTTTGCAGGTTACAGGTTATATGGAAAAGAAACACAGTCTAATAAACTATTTTTCTCCTACTACTTTTCAGGTGAAAAAGACAGTACATTGAATTTGCTTTCCTGCAGAAGCCACAGATAATGAGGACTTATCATTGCCTATCACTATTCATCTGGACCTATATGTATCATACAACTGATGCTATCCCATTTCAAGAAAAAGGTAGCAGTGATTTACTGAGTGAAAGGATAGTGGGTCTGACACAAGATGATGGTAAAATGCTACATCGTACCAAGCGTGGCTGGATGTGGAATCAGTTCTTCTTGTTGGAAGAGTATACAGGTACAGACACACAATACGTAGGCAAGGTAAGAGTTTTTATATGATAAGTCTAGAAGTTGAAAGTGATAGTTATTTTTTACATCAATTTTCCATGTCACTAATAATTATTTTAAAGTATTTGACTAATGTCAATATGCAGAGGTATCATGTTGTCAATTCATTCAGTAGGATAATGTGGGGAATGTGATTTATTTAGGTAGTTAGATTAGGTCAGTATTCATAGTAAGCCTCAAAGAACAAACTATTTGTGGACTTAATTCACTATTAATCAGCTAAATATGATATAATTTCATGTGCATGTATCTAAAAGATTTTTCAAAAATTAAGTCATGAGTAAAAATAATTTGATGCATTATATAAGGCAAAGCAAATAAAAGTATAATATACAATTGTTACTAAAATATATTAGTCTCTGCTGATGAATAATTTGTTGTAATTAAGAATAGTATGCTGTATATGAAAAACAAGTAATTTGAATACTTCTAGATGCTTCTGTCTCCTAATCAGTCAAAATGAACTATAGCTTGCCTATAATCCAGACCAAAGGATTTAAAGCAGAGAGAAGAAGAAAAGAAAAAAAAAAAAAAAAGAACTAGAAAAAAGACATTACCCTTAGACAGACTTAATTCCATTCCAGTTGCAGCAAGTGAAAACTTGCTCATTAACAATCACGACCAAATGGCAGCAGGGAATACATAACCCCCTTCTTGTATCCAGTTTCGACGAAATAGAGTTATTGCCTCACTCCTCTTTCTGCTGTGTCTTGAAATAGGTGACATATTCTTTCTGCCATCCAGAATCTTTTAATTATCTATTGTCCTCTTACCAATCACATTCATTCTATTCCACACATACACTAATTCCTTTTTTTCATTGTGAATTATCCCCCAGTTTGTGCCCAGTGCTGAGATAGTTTCAAATTCTGAGCAGAAAACAAAATAAATAATTATTAATACTAAAATTTCCCATTAGTCATGTATTTATTTATTTTTTATTTGTGGCACAAGACACTAGAAGTGACTCTAATGATATAAACATTGTTTGACTCACTGGCAACTTGGGCAAATCGGATAGAATCAGACAAAAAGGAAAACATGAAAAGTACCCAGTATCACAAAAGTTATCCTTATTGCTATTAGATCAGAAATATTGGTGAAATAGACAAAATCTTGGTTAATTCTTTACTCTCTGTATGTGACAGTAGATATTTTTTTTTCAAATGTAACTTCTTTTAACCTATTATTTCCTTTTCTTTTGATATCTCTCTCCTCTGGTTCCTTAAGTCATATTCATTTTGCTCCATGCATTTCACTTCCTGACTCTTTTTTCCCTTTTATTTTGCCTTAGGTTAGTCACATGGCACCTTCCAACATCCCTCATTTAACATCACTTCTCACACTATATTTAATAACTAACATCAGGATATTACAAGTTCAACTGACAAATGTTTGTGTCTGAGGACTTGAAATTGCCTTATGATTCTGTTCCTAAGGCAATGTGTAAAGGACAGATTCAGTTCATGGGGCCTTGCACAAAGGGATTTATCCTTGGAGATTCACAGATACAGAAGAATAGATACAGATAAAAAGAGATACTAGTAATCTAAAGGTAATCAAGGCTCCTCTACAAGCATTTATTTTTAGCCATAAACAGAAATACTTCTAAATATTGATTGCACATTAATTAACTGATCACCATTACTGCACTGACATTTAAAAATATACGTTATGCTTTAGATCTTCTTGCTCCTTGTTCATTTTTAATTAGTTCTATAATCTGTCAAAAAATAGTGAAGTGGGACCTGCTTTTATTAAATTACTTTTAATAAAATATTTTGTCACTTGGTACTTGGGAAAATAACCTCACTTTGATCATGGACAAGTTTCAACAAGATCATGAACCCAAAATATAAAACACATTAAAATAGCAAAATTTTTCCATTGAGGATATTCAAACCAAAACTATGTGTCAAATATTTTTATATTACCAATGGAAACAACACTCATATGAAAGAAAATCTTCAACAAAATAAAACACTGTTTGGAAAAACTACTTTATCTCTTTTGTAAGAAGACCTTGTCTTAGATATGCTGTCACCACCTATTTAGTTCATTATAAAAATGTGATTTCAACTACTCCTTAGCATTTATCAAGCTTTTCTGTTGTGTCAGTCGCTCAGTTGTGTCCAACTCTTTGTGACCCCATGGACTGTAGGGAACCAGGCTCCTCTGGTCCATGGGATTTTCCAGGCAAGAATATTGGAGTGGGTTGCCATCTACTTCTCCAGGGGGATCGTCCCTACCCAGGGATTGAACCCCAGTTCTCCTGCATCGAGGGAGATTCTTTACCACCTGAGCCACCCAGGAAGCCCTATTAAACTCTTCAGCTCAGTTCAATTCAGTTGCTCAGTCGTGTCCGACTCTTTGCGACCCCATGAATTGCAGCACACTAGGCCTCCCTGTCCATCACCAACTCCCGGAGTTCACTCAAACTCACATGCATCGAGTCAGTAATGCCATCCAGCCATCTCATCCTCTGTCATCCCCTTCTCCTCCTGCCCCCAATCCCTCCCAACATCAGAGTCTTTTCCAGTGAGTCCACTCTTCGCATGAGGTGGCTAAAGTATTGGAGTTTCAGCTTTAGCATCATTCCTTCCAAAGAACACCCAGGGCTGCTCTCCTTTAGAATGGACTGGTTGGATCTCCTTGCAGTCCAAGGGACTCTCAAGAGTCTTCTCCAACACCGCATTTCAAAAACATCAGTTCTTCAGCACTCAGCTTTCTTTACAGTCCAACTCTCACATCCATACAATAGCGTTGACTAGACGGACCTCTGTTGGCAAAGTAATGTCTCTGCTTTTTAATATGCTATCTAGGTTGGTTATAACTTTCCTTCGAAGGAGTAAGTGTCTTTTAAACTCTTAAGGCTCTGTAAATTCTCTCCTAATCTGCTCTCCTAGCATTTGACATTATTGCTCACTTGCATATACAGCTAGCTCAGCTCTCACCCTTGAACTTGGTCAAACACTTGAGTTTTGATGACAGATTAATATTTTGAACACAAGACATATTGTCTTTTTGACCACCTTGCTCTGGTTTCCCTGGGTAAACTTAAACTGAATCTTCAAGAATCCATTGCAGTGGTAATACCCTGAGTGAAGACCTACTGTATCTACCGTGCATCAAGATTGGGAAAAAATAGGAGCTTCTAATGGGAAGAAATTTTCAAAGGTTTTTTTTTTTTTCTTCTTATTTTTCAGAAGCTAGGTATCACAGAATATGGTAAGATATATTAATTTATAGCTGATATAGAATTATAGAAATTTAGAAGTGTATCTGATCCTTGGATGTAAAATCTAGGGTTCAATTACTCTTGCCTGGAAAATCCCATGGACAGAGCAGCCTGGTAGGCTGCAGTCCATGAGGTTTGCTAAGAGTCGGACACGACTGAGTGATTTCACTTTCACTCTTCACTTTCATGCATTGGAGAAGGAAATGGCAACCCACTCCAGTGTTCTTGCCTCGAGAATCCCAGGGACAGGGGAGCCTGGTGGGCTGCTGTCTATGGGGTCGCACAGAGTCGGACACGACTGAAGTGACTTAGCAGCAGCAGCAGCAGTCTTAGAACAAAAAAAATGGCAGCTGTGGAATTTAATAAATATACAAGTGTACACACACCAAACATAAAGCTTACAAGATTCAGTCCTGATTGTGCCATTCAGTAACAGTGCAAAAGTTGTAAGTCAGCTAACTTTCCCAAACTTCAGATTCTTGTTAGGTTAAATTAAAATGTCATTAAGATTTCCTAACTCCAAATTCCTGTTGTTTTCTAGGATTGTGGAGTAAGGGAGCTGAGTCTGTAGCTAGGAAGTGCTAATACAAATTTTTAAAATTTCATGTGGATAAATCTAAGGGTTGGGATTGCATACAGCAAGAAACAAACACACACACACACCCCCCTAAATAAAAGCTAGTCTAGTGGGGTGCAATTAGACCACTACTATGAAATGCTGAAAATTCAATGCTGTGATGTTTTCTTATACATCATGGGATGTGAATCCCTGTTGAACTAGTGTACAAATTCATCATGAGTGGAGCACAGTTCTGGAATGATCATTTTGCTTTCAGTGTCAGGGTGTAGTGGAGGACTAAGGGATACATTGTGAGGATACTTTTATAAGGAAATGTTGTAGAATATTTTCTTATGTCATTTCACGTCTTTGTAATACAAGAGAAAAGTCAGACATGTTAAAATAAAAAGCATTTTTTTTTTCCACAATAATGCAAGCTGAGGTTTACTGATTCTGTTTTCTTCAATGAGGGAAACCTTTGCTTCTTATTCTTGAAGATTACAAAGTCATAACAATAGCCATGTGATTTCTCAGTAATGTGAATAGATGTGTGACTGAAATACTTGGGCAGTACTAATATCGCTCAAGAGAATAATTAAAGTAAAGTTAAGAAAAAGTATAGCAAAGGTTCCTACTATTCTTGTAGAGAAACTTCATACACAATTGGTTTTTTATATATTAAGTTTAGATCTTGAAAAATCCATACTTATGGATTAATAATCAGTTGATCATATGTCTACACTTAATGAGCAGAAGTTAATTGTATTATTTTAATATTTGGCTGTTAGAACACATTTATTGCATAATGAGATAAATTTACAGATAAAGCAATTATTGACAATTATTATTTTTGAACAAAATTTTAGTATTCATAAAATAATTTTAATATATCAACTTAATTGACCAATATATTTTAATTCAAAGATATGTAATATTTATGCTTACTTTTCTCAGGGAAGTTGTTGAACTGCCTATTAATAGTCACCATCTAAATTCAAGTTATCTTTTTTACAAAATAGCTCTCAATTATTTATAGTTTATTTCAAAAACATGTACTATTCCATAGCTGAAATCATCCAAAATATAATCATAAAATTATAAACTAGAAAAGAGTTTTTAACATTCATGAAACTCTTGGTTACAGCTGGATACTATTGATGTAGGTTTTAACAAAAATGAAGCAAAACAGAAGTACCAATTGTCAAAAGGTTAGGAATCTGATTTACATTTATTGAGTATCAGGGGATGGAATAACTCTCTTGCACTTTTACAGGTTGATGTGGTCACTAAATATGTGTCTTTCCCCCAAGAAAATATAAAATAATGTTCTTGGATAGGCAGTTTTCTCTTAGGCTTTTAGGTAGGATATGGCGGTATGATTTGTACAGAGACAGAAATAAAGGCTGAAATTTCCTGAAGGCTATTTGATAAATGGTTATAGAACATTACAGTGTTTTTTCTGAATCTAAATAAATGATCTTTACAAAGGTTTTAGAATGTCATTACTTATGATGCAGTCCAGGTAGCAACTGCATCTGATCTATGGGCACACTGTATCCCAAAATGCTCTTTATAGATTCATTGTTTAAAACTGAGAACATATGAAAAAAATACTAAGCATTAAGGCGAGGTGCTCAGGAGAGTCTACAAAGGCTTATTTCATACTGAATTCTATACAACTCTACGTTTACAATAGAGTGCTGTCATTTCCTTCTGACTACCAGTCCCCTCACCACCGGAACTGGAATACCCCAGCCCTCTACCACTGCTATCACCGCAGTAAACAGACTTTTCCCTTGACTTAATTTAATGTTTAATTCTCAGAAATTGTTGCACACTATTTCTTTCTTTTTTATTAGGATATAGTTGCTTTATAATGTTGTATTAGCTTCTGCTGTATAACAAAGTGAATCAGCTATTTGTACACATACATCCCTTCTGTCCCTGTTGGACCTCCCAACCCTTCACCCCTCAGATCAGTTGATATTTCAATATTCAATAAAAATTTTTTTTTCAAAAATAAAAGTGAAATAATGACATTTTCAGATTAAAAAGAGCTAAAAAATTTTGCTTCCAGCAAACACACTAGAAGTAATGCTAAAGGAAGTTTTTGGTTTTAAGGGAAATGACAACATACAGAAATTAAGGTCTACACATGAAAATAAAAAGCATGGCTAGAAATGGGAATCACTTAATATAACATGATTTTTTAAAAATCTTTTGCTTTTAAACTGGTAATAAAATACCTAAATAATAAATGATAGCAATGTATAAAGCAATTTGCAATATATACAGAAAGAAAATATATAACAAAACTAAAGTCCTACAGGCATGGGAGATTATAGTGTTGTAAGATTGCTATTTTAATTATAAACATGTTGTAAACAATTATAAAATATATAATATTGATTCCATTTACAGTATAATTTATAAGGTAGTAATTATTTTGGAGTAAAAGTGATTATAAAGTATATTTCTTTGATGTTTTCTCTGCTCTTTTTGTGATATATAGTGTCAATCTCTCAGGACCCAGATTAATAAACACTCAATGAAAATCTATTGAGATAGCACCTCAATGTTAATTTGAGTAAATATATGATGTCAAATACTTTGAGAAAATAAAAAAAAAACAATCTAACACAAATTCAAAGCCCAAGGGTCACATATTGTGTATAGGAAATAAGCTAGTAAACAAAAATAATTAAAATTCTGCCATAAATACAGTTTTGATAGATGACTTCATAACTTTGACAGTAGATTCTAGCTGGGAAGAATGAAGATGGGCTTCATGTAGGAGGAAGCACCTGATGTAGGACTTAAAGCAAAAGAGTGAAGATGAGATTATGGGAAAAGATGTTAGATACTTCCTGGAAAAGGGCCTATGAAATGATCAGATAGAGGTCAAGTATTTTGAAAAGGAAAGTTTTTACTTTACCCAATTTGTTTTATCACTCATTTGCTTTATAGTATGGCTGAACCATTTCAGTTTGTCATTACTTCTAGGATTTGTCTCTTCTTGAGCTCTATAGGAGGTTTGATGTAGTTGCAAATCCAAAATAACTTGGCAATATTGAACTCTTCCATTTCCTACTGATGAAATCCACAACTCCTTAGCCTTCTTGCTGACATTTTCTACTGTTTATTAAAGTCAGATATTGTTCATGTGAAGTTTAGACATCAACTTAGAGATGTTGACAGAGACTTGAGGGTTCCATTTTCTGTTACTATCTCCTCCTTAAGATTGTGCTCTGCGGTTTCTGTCTACTCTGGCAAACCCAAACTCCAACCACTGTCTCCTCAGCCCAGTGATATTACTTCTTCCTTCCTGGGGTCTAATTAAATATTCCTAACTCTATCACTGGAAAATGCCCTCAGAGGAAAAGTCTGGTAATAATGTGGTGGTTTAGGCCACAGAAATTTAACTCAGAGTCATAGGCTTTGCAGTACCACCTCTTTTGCTTGGTGGTTTGTGTCATCAAGCAGTTTTGTCTGTTTGTATATTTCTTGGGGTCATACATTCATAATTATTCTTAGTGGATATATTTGTACAGTGCAGCTACCTGTGAGGATAAAATGCCAAATATCAAGACTGATTTTGAGAAAATGCTTCATGATGTGACTATGCATGTTTCATGAACCAGTAAGATTTATTATAATATTGTAAGACTTAAAAATGTTTCAAATGTTCTAAGTCAAAGTAAACTCTTTTCCCCAAATGTATACTTATTATTTCTGTTTCATGGTTGATTATATTAGGTAAGACTGTCAGAATGCTTTACATCATAAGTGATAGTGTGAATCAGTTCCTTACTGTGATATGCCACTTTAAAGAATACAGTCCTTGGCATTTTAAAGTTCTCTGACATGTAAAGAAACATGATGGCTCACTGTTTTCTTCCTGGAAAAGAACTCAGACCTTCGAAAGGAAATTTGCTATGACCGTTTGCAAGTGTTTTCTATTCACGCCTTGTCTGGACCAGCAAGTCTATTTTAGAGTCACATTTCTGCTTTTCCATTCACACATCAAATGCCCCACAAGAAAAAGTGATAAATGACCTTTCTTTCCAGGGAAGTTTTGAACAGCTCCACTCAATCTACCAGTACATCAATGAGAGCATGCAGGCAAAAGTCAAGTTTCAATAGTTAGCCTGTATCTTTTAAACTATTTACTCTTCTACTGTGTATGTTACAGTTATGTAAAATAAACATAAATATTACCATTTTGTTTTACTGCATTTTGTAAAAATAGTTCCATTTTATCTATTCAGGCTGGTTTAGTCCTTGAAAATATAGATTCCCCCTCCCCCCAACCCCCGCTAGTTCAGTGTCTGGTATATATTGGCATTCAATTCCATGTTGATAGTAATCTAGGTTTTTTAGCACCGGACTGTAAGGGTATCATCAGCTGTTATAATCATTACACTGATTAACCACAAGATAGAGCTAAAGTTGAACAGGCGAATAGCTTCTAAACCCACTGAATGTCATTAATGAAGTTTTGCAAAAAGAAAAATAAATCACATATCATGCCTTTTTACTTATTCATTTTCATAGGTACATAAGTCATTATTTAGCTCATTAAAGATGGCCTTTTCTTAACATCAAACATGATTTTAACAAAATGGAGCAAAAAAGGAGAAAATTAAGTTTTAAAATATATTATGCAAGATAGTTAAAATTGAGCCATGCTAAAGCCTTTGACTGTGTGGATCACAATAAACTGTGGAAAATTCTGAAAGAGATGGGAATACCAGACCACCTGACCTGCCTCTTGAGAAACCTATATGCAGGTCAGGAAGCAACAGTTAGAACTGGACATGGAACAACAGACTGGTTCCAAATAGGAAAAGGAGTATATCAAGGCTGTATATTGTCACCCTGCTTATTTAACTTATATGCAGAGTACATCATTTGAAACACTAGGCTGGAAGAAGCACAAGCTGGAATCAAGATTGCCAGAAGGAATATCAATAACCTCAGATATGCAGATGACACCACCCTTATGGCAGAAAGTGAGAGGAACTAAAAAGCCTCTTGATGAAAGTGAAAGAGGAGAGTGGAAAAGTTGGCTTAAATCTCAATATTCAGAAAACGAAGATCATGGCATCTGGTCCCATCACTTCATGGGAAATAGATAGGGAAACAGGGGAAACAGTGGCAGACTTTATTTTTTCGGACTCCAAAATTACTGCAGATGGTGACTACAGCCATGAAATTAAAAGACACTTACTCCTTGGAAGAAAAGTTATGACCAACCTAGATAGCATATTGAAAAGCAGAGACATTACTTTGCCAACAAAGGTCCATCTAGTCAAGGCTATGGTTTTTCCTGTGGTCATGTATGTATGTGAGAGTTGAACTGTGAAGAAAGCTGAGCGCCGAAGAATTGATGCTTTTGAACTGTGGTGTTGGAGAAGACTCCTGAGACTCCCTTGGACTGCAAGGAGATCCAACCATTCCATTCTAAACGAGATCAGTCCTGGGTGTTCTTTGGAAGGAATGATGCCAAAGCTGAAACTCCAGTACTTTGTCTACCTCACGCAAAGAGTTGACTCTTTGGAAAAGACTCTGATGCTCAGAGGGATTCAGGGGAGGAGGAAAAGGGAACAACAGAGGATGAAGTGGCTGGATAGCATCACCAACTCAATGCACGTGAGTTTGAGTGAACTCTGGGAGATGGTGATAGACAGGGAGGCCTGGCGAGCTGTGATTCATTTGGTCGCAAAGAGTCGGACACAACTGAGCGATTGAACTGAACTGAACTGAAATAATATAAACTTTACATGTTATTGTGTTAATTTTCAACATAATTTAAAAAGTAAAGATACATTATAAGCATTGTTTTAATCTTAAATTTATTCATGTTAAACACATTAAAACAGAAAATCAGATCACAATAAAAAATGTTCACAAAATAAATATTTTAACATGTTATTGAAGGTATATTAGGTAGAGAGACACACTCAGATCGCTGAAACTTGTTACAAAACTTTGGTAATGAAAGAAGTTGAAATTGATAGTTATTGTTCTATAATCATATGCTTTTGATGAGTTTAAATTTTCTTAACTGTATATCAATACAGTTGATATATATATGCTGCTGCTGCTGCTGCTAAGTCGCTTCAGTTGTGTCCGATTCTGTGCGACCCCATAGACGGCAGCCCACTAGGCTCCCCCGTCACTGGGATTCTCTAGGCAAGAACACTGGAGTGGGTTGCCATTTCCTTCTCTAATGCATGAAAGTGAAAAGTGAAAGTGAACTCGCTCAGTTGTGTCCGACTTTTAGCCATCCCATGGACTGCAGCCTATCAGGCTCCTCTGCCCATGGGATTTTCCAGGCAAGAGTACTGGAGTGGGGTGCCATTGCTTTCTCTGGATATATGTATATGTGTGTATATACATATATATATATATATATATATGCCTTGCACTGCTAATCTTCAAGGAACTTTTTAAGTAAAAGAGTAAAATCTAAAATAGATGTTATAAAAGTGACTATAAGCTAAAGTACAAAATAAATGATATATTTATGCAATCAGATACCTAAAGATTCTTCCACATTAATTCAGGTAACTTAGGTTTTCCAATTTCTTAAACCATTACCTGAAATCATGAAATATGTTAATATAGAGAGCACATTGAGTAAATAATCTTAAAGCCCCATCTCATGATCAGACATAATTTCAAAGTTAGATTATATATATATATATATATATATATATACACACTTAATATATAAGTATATATATATATATACACTTAATATATAAGTATATATAAGTGTATATATATATATATATATATATATATATATATACACTTAATATTACTTTTGCAGAAGGCAATAGCACCCCACTCCAGTACTCTTGCCTGGAAAATCCCATGGACGGAGGAGCCTGGTAGGTTGCAGTCCATGGGGTCACTAAGAGTCCGACTTGACTGAGCGACTTCACTTTCACTTTTCACTTTCATGCATTGGAGAAGGAAATGGCAACCCACTCCAGTGTTCTTGCCTGGAGAATCCCAGGGATGGGGGAGCCTGGTGGGCTGCCGTCTATGGGGTCACACAGAGTCGGACACGACTGAAGTGACTTAGCATAGCATAGCATAATATTACTTTGCTGCAGTTAGCAGTCCTACGAATAAGACTCAGCGTTCTCACTCCTTAGTAGTTTACTTTTTCCTGCACCTTCATCACAAGTGCCATGCCAGAAGACATTTTTAAGTGTTTGGCCATGTTGCTGCAAGTCCTGGCAAGAATTCTTTTAACATTTTTTCCTCACAGGGAAAAGCATACAGTAGAAAAGGAATACAAAATATATTCAAGGGACGTCAATGCATTGAGTTTATCATTGATGTCTCCTCTGTTTATTTCTCTTGTGTAATTGGTTCTATTGATTTATCTTCCAAATTCATAGGTGTGTTGACATATGTGTTGCTTCTGTCAATATTCAGTCTCTTAAAAGTCTCTAGTCAGCTTTCTTATACTATTAAATTCCTAAAAAGTCCGATTACTCCCTCTATTGGTTTTTTTTCTAACAATTTACTTTTCTATACCTAATCAGAGTACTTTTTCTAAATTATGAGTATCAATGTTATCCTCTCCAAAACATTTTAAATGGTTCTTACTTAGGAAAAATGCTCACATGTTGAGATCATCATTCTTTTAAAGTTCTTAACAGTTGAATATTCACTACTGTGTTGTTGTTTAATTGCTAAATCAACTTTGACTTTTTTGCAATCCCATGGACTGTAGCCCTCCGGGCTCTTCTTATCCATGGGATTTCCCAGGCAAGAACACTGGAGTGGGTTGCAATTTCCTTCTTCAGGGGATCTTCCCAATCCAGGGATTGTTTCCTGCATTAGCTGGTGAATTCTTTACCACTGAGCCACTAGGGAGCCCAATATTCACTATTATTCATGGCAAAATCACTCTTTATTTTTCCATTTAATATCCATCCCTCCGCAATTTATTTATACTCTCCATTGTATTCCCTGCTTATCATCTTATTCAATTTAAAAGGTCTATATTTGATATCACTCTTTATGATCGATTTACCCATCTGCCATGTAGAAGTTACTGTTTTCCCTTTGATATTATTGTATATTTTATAGCATTTTTTAAAATCATAGAACAATTGTATTTCTTTCTGTGTGTATGTATTTGTGTGCAGGCTGTTAAAAAAATAATTACTTTTCAATTTCAATGATCTTAATATAGTACAGGCATATGTACACATGAACACACACATGTGTTAAAGAAATAAGAACAGCTTTCTTTGTAAATATATTAAACTTTGTAAGCAAATAATCTAAAGTGAATTCTGTGGTTAGTGCATTTTAAGTGTGTGGTTGAATTTAGCAACATATACAAATAATATGATATAAAACAATGATTCAATCTAAACTTTCTTTTTGACGCACAGGTTTTTATATTTAATGAATTTTATGCACTGAGAGCACAATGGATAATACTGTTTCAAGTTGTTCCTACTAAACAAGTATTTCTCTAAAGTTGGAATAAAATAGTGAGAGTGATAATACATTGCTGTATTTAACACTCCCCCGAGTATAAAAATCGCCTCTTTAAAATGATGTGTTCAAGGCTATAACCTTCACTTGTATTCTATGAGATATAATATGACTGATGAGTGAATCCTAATTTTCTCTCATGTCATTTCACTCCTGGTTATGTGCTTCATCTTGACCATTTTTATGGTGAATAATGCTGGAATCATAGAGTACACATTCTCTTTTCTGACTTTCCGGTCAAGGCTAGAAATAGAGACTCTCTTTTTAGCTTTGCGTAAACCTAAAAAGAAGCAGAGTTTGCATTTATGTCACAAGGAATTTCATAGAATAAAAGGTAGCTGAAATGTGTGAATTGTGATAAGAATGGCCTCTTCTATGTCAGAAGCATTTTTTGAGGTTTTTACTTGGTAACATTCTTTTCCTCGCTATGGATCAGAAAATGTAGAGGAAATGAAAGTTTATGTCAGTATTCAATTTGAATTATATGTGAAGAGGACCATTCTTATTATATTCACAGTAGACATTTGAATTACTGTAGGACTTGCAACATTTATGAGAAAAATCATCTTATTTATATGTATACAGGTATACAAGACAAGGTCAAATTTGCAAAAGTGAGTTTTTTTCTGAAGTAAATAAGGCTTATTCTATGTAAATATATGGAAAAATTCAGTGAATGCATAAAATGAAGATTACTAATGAAAAAGCTTCAAAGTGTACTCGATTATTCTGTCATACTGCTTTGGAGTTGTTGCAATGATTTAGTTATTTTCTGTTTATTTTAGGCTAACAAGCCAAGTAAATATGGTATAACTTGAACAATGAAGCTTAGTCATAAATATCCAAGCAATACAATATTGGAAAAATCATTTACATGGCATGTGAAACCACATATGTCATGTATATTGTGTGTGTGTGTGTGTGTGTGTGGTGAGTTTGCGTTTTCTCATATAATTCTTTTTTTTTTAATTTTATTTTATTTTTAAACCTGAAACACTGTATTAGTTTTGCCAAACATCAAAATGAATCCGCCTCAGGTATACATGTGCTCCCCATCCTGAATCCTCCTCCCTCCTCCCTCCCCACACCATCCCTCTGGGTCGTCCCAGTGCACCAGCCCAAGCATCCAGTATCGTGCATTGAACCTGGACTGGCAACTCATTTCATACATGATATTACACACGTTTCAATGCCATTCTCCCAAATCTTCCCACCCTCTCCCTCTCCAACAGAGTCCATAAGACTGTTCATATATTTCTAGGTTTGGTAATTTGTTTAAAAAAAGAACTATAAATAAATCTATAATGCTTATTCTTTACAGTAAAATATTGTGTCTTTTGGTTGCTTATTCATCTGACTACTTGAAAAAGTTTGAACAGTAATTTAAGGTCAGTAACTACAATTCCAATTATACATATAAAGAAAAAGTCCATGACTGCTTAATTTTGTTACATTTCTTTTGAAGCAAAAACCTGAAATTTCTTAAAATATTAAAAATTAAAGATTTACTAACTATATTTTAATTTAAAAATTCAGAGTGCTATCCAGTTCAGTTCAGTTCAATCGCTCAGTCATGTCCGACTCTTTGTGACCCCATGAATTGCAGCATGTCAGGCCTCTCTGTCCATCACCATCTTCTGGAGTTCACTCAAACTCACGTCCATTGAGTTGGTGATGCCATCCAGCCATCTCATCCTCTGTCGTCCCATTTTCCTCCTGCCCCCAATCCCTCCCAGCATCAGAGTCTTTTCCAATGAGTCAACTCTTCACATGGGGTGGCCCAAGTACTGGAGTTTCAGCTTTAGCATCATTCCTTCCAAAGAACACCCAGGACTGATCTCCTTTAGAATGGACTGGTTGGATCTCCTTGCAGTCCAAGGGACTCTCAAGAGTCTTCTCCAACACCACAGCTCAAAAGCATCAATTCTTCGGCGCTCAGCCTTCTTCACAGTCCAACTCTCACATCCATATATGACCACAGGAAAAACCATAGCCTTGACTAGACGGACCTTTGTTGGCAAAGTAATATCTCTGCTTTTGAATATGCTATCTAGGTTGGTCATAACTTTCCTACCAAGGAGTAAGCGTCTTTTAATTTCATGGCTGCAGTCACCATCTGCAGTGATTTTGGAGCCCCCAAAAATAAAGTCTGACACTGTTTCCCCTGTTTCCCCATCTATTTCCCATGAAGTGATGGGACCAGATGCCATGATCTTCGTTTTCTGAATGTTGAGCTTTAAGCCAACTTTTTCACTCTCCTCTTTCACTTTCATCAAGAGGCTTTTTAGTTCCTCTTCACTTTCTGCCATAAGGGTGGTGTCATCTGCATATCTGAGGTTATTGAGTGTTATTAGAAATACTTAAATTTTAAAATGGGTTTTGTTATGAAGACAGTTGAGACTATGACTTACCTTGAAAAAGATATATATGTATTTAGTGTTCACATACATATATATGTATATACATTTGTATCCCACCCATCAATAGAAGACAAGAAAAATATAAATCTAAGATTCTTGATGTCAGCAAAACAGGAAATATGTGTTAAAATATGCCAATAAAACAGGAAAAAAGTGAATTAAAATAAATAAGAAAATATATATTAGGCAAAGGAAATTTTAAATTTTAAAGTATTAACACAATATAATTGAACTCTATAATTATGCATTGATATCTGTTAGTTCTAGCACTATGCTGTATGACACCTAAGGTTTACAATGAATGTTTACTTAATTCATACAGTCCAGTGACATAGATATCAGAAGCATATACCCAAGGGAAAAAGCTCAATGTTTTTCACAACATTGTTGGAATCTCTGCTTTTGCTTACTTCCTTGCTCTAATTTGTCACACTGTTATTTTAAAAATTTTAAATGATCATCATCCTAAAATCTTTTCTGTTCAATTAACATAAGAACAGTTTCACTTCAATCACAATAATAAAAATAATATCAAAACAACTATTAAATATAGTTCTCCAGTGAGCCTTGTAAAGATGACAAAGTTCGAGACCTGGCAAGGGATTTGAAGTGTATTTCAGCTATCAGTATCCAAAAATAGCAAAAGACAAAATAGTAGTTAATAGTTGATGCTGTGATTCTCCCACCAGAAATGTACCCATTAGATACAACCTCAGAAATATTTGAAGATATATGCACATGGGCATTTAGTATACCACTGTATACAATAGCCAATGACAACAAAAACAACCTGAACATCCATTCACTGAACGTTGCTTACATAAGAATGAACAATTCCCCCACAATGTAAAATGAGTATATGGAACTACTTTAAATTATATGAGAAGCTATCTGAGATAAATTATTTAGTATTAAAAAAAAAAGGAAAGAAAAGTATGGGAGATGAAGTTTTAGGGGGACAGACAGCTCCAGTTAATATTTCATATTTATACCTTTGATATATTAGACTATATTTCATATCAATAAGGTGAGGACAGATGTTATCTTTATATTCACTTTGTTTTTATATTTGCTGCTGCTGCTGCTAAGTCACTCCAGTCGTGTCCGACTCTGTGCGACCCCAAAGATGGCAGCCCACCAGGCTCCCCCATCCCTGGGATTCTCCAGGCAAGAACACTGGAGTGGCTTGCCATTTCCTTCTCCAAAACATGAAAGTGAAAAGTGAAAGTGAAGTCGCTCAGGTTGTCTACTTGAAAGTTACACAGTCATGTCTGACTCCTAGCGACCCCACAGACTGCAGTCTACCAGGCTCCTCCGTCCATGGGATTTTCCAGGCAAGAGTACTGGAGTGGGGTGCCATTTCAGGTTATCTTAATTCTTTATCATCATCACATGTTCATTTCATAGTAAGTAAAAGTACTAACATGTATCCAATTTTTCCTGATGTGAGATCCTGTCCAGACTTGACCCCATCACTCTTTTTAGATTCTAGGTGCTTCCCCTGCCAAAGATTGGACTGACTAGTCATACCAAAATCCTTACTATCTTCAGATCAGATTATGCTTCTTATACCTCCCTGTTGCCTCAGAGGTTAAAGCGTCTGCCTGCAATGCGGAGGACCTGGGTTCGATCCCTGGGTTGGGAAGATCCCCTGGAGAAGGAAATGGCAACCCACTCCAGTATTCTTGCCTGGAGAATCCCATGAATGGAGGAGCCTGGTGGGCTACAGTCCACGGGTGACAAAGAGTCGGACATGACTAAGCGACTTAACTAACTATACCTCCAGCGTTTTGTAAATGGTTGGTTCTTTTTTAAGTGTCCTGAAATATTTCCCATCTCTTTTGTTTGCCATTAACTGGATATAACTCCTATTCATATTTCATAATTACCTCATACATCACCAATTCCAGAAAAGGTTTCCTCAAATCTCCCCTCTTCCCTCAACATAGTTCTATATATACTTCAATAACATCATTTTATATTCCCTTTGTTTGTATGTTTCACATTGCACTAAAATGTAAATACACAGATCCTGACACACAGTTCAGTTCTGTTCAGTTTAGTCGCTCTGTGTGTCCGTCTCTTTGCGACCTCATGAATCGCAGCACACCAGACCTCCCTGTCCATCACCAACTCCTGGAGTTCACTCAAACTCATGTCCATCGAGTCGGTGATGCCATCCAGCCATCTCATCCTCTGTCATCCCCTTCTCCTCCTGCCCCCAATCCCTCCCAGCATCAGGGTGTTTTCCAATGAGTCAGCTCTTTGCATCAGGTGGCCAAAGTATTGGGGTTTCAGCTTCAGCATCAGTCCTTCCAATGAACACCCAAGACTGATCTCCTTTAGGATGGACGGGTTGGACCTCCTTGCAGTCCAAGGGACTCTCAAGAGTTTTCTCCAACACTACAGTTTAAAAGCATCAATTCTTCAGTGCTCAGCTTTCTTCACAGTCCAATTCTCACATCCATACATGACCACTGGAAAAACCATAGCCTTGACTAGACAGAGTGTCTATAATTTGCATGTAGTGAAAAAATAAAAGAAGAATATAAGAAATAGTATAGATATTTAAAAGGCTGGGTGTAGTTTAGAATACATATTTGAGTATCATTCACTGTTTCATGATTTATCTTTACTAGTATGTAGGTTCCCTTCAGTAGGCATTTTCATTCATGTATTTCATTGTTGGGTTCCTAATGCCTAAAAAGATACCTGGAATGTATATATATATATATATATATATATATATATGTATATATATATATATATATATATTCCAGTGATCTCTAGGGATCACTTCTAGGGACCTGGAATGTATATATATATACATATATATATATATATATGTAAATATGTATATGTATATGTATATATGTATATATGTATATATATATTCCAGTGATCTCTAGGGATCACTTCATAATGTCCAGTGAAATATTGTATCATTTTTAAAAGGAGTAATTACCAACATGCAGTAATGATCAGATGATACATGGTAAAGTTCAACTTGCATTTGTGTCCATCACTCTAGGATAATATATACAATAATGAAGTAAAAGTTCCTCAGTTTCTGTATTTCAGAAACATTTGTAAGAAGGCTAATGGTTGCTCTTGATTGAATGACTGAGTGACGATTGATTTGGTGTTAATGTCGCATCTTTGCAGCAATCTATAAGTAATAATTGGTCTGTAATGCTCTGTTTTGGTTCAAATATCAGCAATGAACAGTTGCTGTCACCACAAACCAGAAAAGACAGAACTGACATTCACTGCCTTTGTACTTAGACTTATTTTCTGTATATATTTTGAGGGAGTCTGAGATATAAGTGATTTCTCCAAAATAGACTTAAAAGTAGTCCAACAGAGAGCACTCCAAAGGGGACTGGAGCCAGAGGCTCAATTAGCTGCTATCCTACAAAGGGATTTAAATTATTTGGGTTCTATTGTATGCTCATTTTCCTCTAGGCAAAATAAGCACTATTTCTTTAAAAGGACAAAAGTCAAAATGCTGTAGATTATATTATTACTGATAGTTGTAAATGATCAATTCTAATATGATTAACTGAGTTATCAATTCTTATTCAGTACATATATATATATATATATCTCATAGTGATTATATTTGTAAATAATAACATTGGTAAATTTTTACTTTTATGCTCTCATGAAATCACTGCAGATTAACTTGTATAAAGAGAACAGATTTTTTTTTGTAGAAACATATTGACTTAGTTTTTATGAGGGTTTTTTATATTAAGAAAATAATTCTTGTTTGGAAAAAATTGTTAAACAGATTAGATATGGAGTAAAAGCTTTAGAAATAGGAAAGTTTGGGAGTTTTTTGCTCATTTTGGTGAATAGTACAACAGTCGAGCACAGAGGTAAGGAGACCACTAGTGACAGAAGGCTAACTGCTTTGATGAAAGGTCAATAAAAGTTCATAACAAAAGCTTACATTTGATAGCAAAAGGAACTCTAAGATAATTAACGCATAGTACTAAATTTCTGTATAGTGGTCAGAGTGACTCTGTGCTAGGTCTTCCACGCAATAAATATAATCTTCTACAACAAAGTTAAAATTATGTATGGATTTGTTAGTAGTTATGAGGTAGAATTATTAGGCAGTCAGTGTAAGATTGGGGGCCTCAGTTCTTTTTTTTAAATTTCACCTCATTTTCTCACATAAGCGTTTTGCTCCATTAGCCTGACGCTATACTTGTTGCTCCAATCTAGGCATTCAGAGGAATGCTGCTCTGGTCTGAGGATCATAAAACATCCAGATCCAGGACAAAGCAATCGGTAATTGCTGTCCAATTTATCAAGGAGGAAAATTCAAGGTGGATCATTAACTTTTAAATATACATCTGGTCACTAAATGGAGAAGGCAATGGCACCCCACTCCAGTACTCTTGCCTGGAAAATCCCATGGACGGAGGAGACTGGTGGGCTGTAGTCCATGCGGTCGCGAAGAGTTGGACACGACTGAGCGACTTCACTTTTCACTTTCATGCATTGGAGAAGGAAATGGCAAGCCACTCCAGTGTTCTTGCTTGGAGAATCCCAGGGATGGGGGAGCCTGGTGGGCTGCCATCTATGGGGTCAGACACGACTGAAGCGACTTAGCAACAGCAGGTCCCTAAATAATGGTCTGGGGTCTTGAGAAAGGGTTGAGGGCTGGCACTCAATGTCTGGAGAAACTGAGAAACTGGAAACCCAAAGAAGCCATAAAAATGATAAACTGGATGTTGTGATATTTAACTGCTTGGTCAGAAATTACGTACATCAGGTTCTGAGCCAAACAAAAACGAACAGATCAATTCTAATAAAGATATAAACTGTTTTTATTACTGCTTTTGCAGGTATTTCACCCCTTCTCAGTGTCTATGCTGGAAGTTTTGTATCTCTATCCTCTAAAATAAACCTTCTCTGTGTGTTTGAGAGTTTGTGCAATTCTTTATTCATCTCCGCAAACAGAATTTGGTTTTCTGTTTCACTTATATTGGTTGGCTCATTAATTAGCTTGGGTTGAAATTAAGTGGATTGAATTTTTTTCTTATTTAATTTTTTCTTTTTTTACTTCAAAGTGTTATAAATGGGATTATCTGGAAGACACACAAGAGGGAAAGAGTAAAAGCGACAGAATATAGGCATCTTTGATAAAAGTGTTCAGTTAAATGGAGAGGACTTTGCATTTCCGGAAGACATTAAAAGGGGCCAGTGAAGTTTTATCTAAAATTTCAAAAGATCAAACGATACCAGCTGATACCCAGCTTAAAACTGAAGCTGTATGTTTGAAAATGTATGTCACCTAAAGAACAAATGAATAAACTTTAAAGTTTCAAGATCATGTGAATTTCCTTCTCTTAAAATTTCCCGACCCAGGAATTGAACCAGGGTCTCCTGCATTGCAGGCATATTCTTTACCAACTGAGCTACCAGGGAAACTTCTCTTAATATGTACTAGTCATTAAAATCCTGCTACCTTTTAGTTTCAGTCTGTTTCGTAATTGAACTACTAATACTCTCCAGAAACTTACTTTTTTTTTTTAAGTAATTGGTTGTCTTCTTTATACTGACAAAGATGCATCAATATCTTTCTCAGCATAAAGCCTCACATAACTATATTATCAATTGGAAAGTCTAATGTGATGTCTAAACTTTTTAACTGTTTTATAATGACATACGGAAGGTAAACACTGTGTCTATGAATGAATTTTCTTGATTTTATCATCTGTTTAATAACTTTACTGTGTATATAATTTATTTTCAAAATAACTTCAACTGGAACATGAGCAGCATCAATCACTCCTTTATCTTTTAGTGTCCAAAGTTGTTGATGAGAACATATCTGAGCAGGTGATCTCCTCACTGGAAGCATTTAGGATACCTTTTCTTCATGTAGTGGTATAAAATTTAATGATAACAGAGGAGAAAGAAAATCAAAAGTAAAAGGATCCTAATTCTTATGTTTCATCACTTTATCAGTTTTAGAACATTTTGGAAATATTGTGAATATAAAAATCAATCATTTTGAAGTATATACTTCAGTGGAATTTATTTCATCTTCAGTGTGCACCATAACTCCTATTTAGTTTCAAAACGATTGTATTACCCTCCATATAAACCCTATATTCACAAAGCAGTCACTACCTAGTCCCACACCTCCAGCCCTGTCAACCACTAACCTGTTCTGGATACCTCATATAAATGGAATCTATACAATGTCTTCTTTTATTTCTGGCTTCTTTAATTTGGAATAATAATTCTGAGGTTCAACCACACTGTAGACGAGATCAATTTAAATTTATTTTTCTAATTGAGTGATATTCCATTATATGAATATACCCCATCTTGTTTATCCATTCATCCAGTAATGAATCTGGTTCCACTTTTTGCTATTGTAAATAGTGTTGCTATGAACATTTAGGTACAAGTATTTGTTTCAATACGTGCTTTCAGTTTGGGAGGATATACCATTAGGAGTGAAAATTCTGGACATACGGTAAATTATATTTTTAACTTATGGATGTTACAAAAACTTTTTCATATTTTGTTGGTCTTCCATACATCATCTTTGATTTAAAAATTTGTTCAAGTCTTTTACCCAATTTTTAATTGTATCATCTTTTGGTATTAAAGTACAAGAATTCTTTACATAGTCTGAATACTGGACACCTCTCAAATATATGTTTTGAAAAACATAAGCTCCTATTATGTAGGCTACTTTTTTTTTTCACTTATCTGATAGTGTCTTTTGATGCACAACAGCTTATGTTTGCTTATTTTTATTTACCTATGACATTCAATTTATCTAAGTCTTCTTTTTTTGCTTGTAAGGGTGTCCTGTATAAAAGTCCACAACCAAATCCAAGGTAATGGAGATTTACTTCTATGTTTTCATCTAAGAGTTTTATATTTTTAGCTCTTAAACTCAAGCCATTGATTAATCTTGAGTTAATTTTTGGCACCATGCTATTTTGCCCATACTTTTGTCCAGTCACTCTTATTAATATTTTTGCATAGGTTCTTATTAAATAGATAACTTCCGGATTTCTAATTGTTCTACTTTCATAGTAAAATATTTTACTAGGGTGTATGTAAGTTCTGAATATAATAAATGTACAATTTAGATTTTTTAAAAGTGAATTTGTTTTCACTGTACTGATACAGTATCTCCTGAGTACAGTTTTCTAATCTTTATTTGCTTACTTTTAAGTCACCAGTTTTCTTCAAACTTAGCATTTTTGTCTGTTCACATTCATGTATATTATTATAGCCACTATTCCTGAATTCGTAGGTGATCTTTCCCTCTGTGCATATGAAAGATCTCTACAGAATAACAGGCTTTATCTCAGGAGGCACTTGTGGGAATCATAAGGGCAAACAAGGAGATCATTGCTTCCTTAAATAATCAAGGGAGACTAGTGTAAGATATAGTTCTGATTTTTTTAGAAAGCCTTGTTTCAATCTCTTGTTTAGATCTCTTGTTTCATTCTAAATGTAAACTGCCTCTTTCCCCCATGTTGGTTAGGGAAGAAGAGTAACTAAAATCAACCAATCAATGATACCATTGCCTAAAATATTATTTGATTAAGTTTTTCAATATTCAACCTTCTCATTTTCACTTTTCTGTTAATCTCAGGGTTTAGTGTGTGTGTGTGTGTGTGTGTATATATATATATATATGAAACAAAAATTAAACAAGCTTCTCCATTCCTCACTAGAGTGTTCTTTTTGTTTTTCTTTGGGTCTCTTTTTTTTTTACAGAATCATGTTAGTAAATTTCCCTTATTTGCTCTGCTCTAGGACTTGCCTAGAATTAACTAATGCATTCATCTTTGTTCTCAATATTACTCTAAATTCATTCACTTGAGTATTTTTTTTCATATTTCATTTGGCTTGTGAGAAAGAATGAGAAACTAAATTTGCTTCTGTAATCTATCTTTTTAAACTCAATGTCTCAATGACTTTGAAAGTGAAAAGAAAGTTAGTCTCTCAGTCTAGGCTCTCAGTCATGTCCTATTTGCCATCCCATGGACTACGCATGCCTGCCAGCCTCTCTGTCCATGGAATTCTCCAGGCAAGAATACTGAAGTGGGTTGCCATTTCCTTCTCCAGGTGATCTAACCCAGGGATCGAGCCCAGGTCTCCTGCATTTTAGGCAGATTCTTTACCAACTGAATCACTAGGGAAGCCAAATGACTTTGAGATAATCTTTAAATAGAATCTACATGTAAAATAATGTATTTTGTTTAAAATATCAGAGGTGTCAGAATGTATTAATTAATTTGAAGTAGAGAAAGCATAAATTTGTATAGCATGAAATCTTCAGCATGCCTGTATTTGTGCATTAAATTTGCCACCAAAGAAAAACATATTTAAGTAATTTCAAATATTTATGGGAATATCAATTTGACAACAAAAATAAGTTGACTTTATTATTCCCAACATGTTTTTAAGACCATTTTTTCAAATAGCAACAGACTCACAGACATAGAGAACAGGCTTGTAGTTGCCATTGGGGAGGCAGGTGGAAGAGGAAAGGACTGGGAGTTTGGGATTAGCAGATGCAAACAGGATGGATAACACAGGGAACTCTATTCAATATCCTGTGATAAACCACAATAAAAATGTATAAAATATATTGAAAAAAATCTATATGTGTGTAACTGATTCACTTTGCTGTACCACAGAGATGGGCATAACATTATAAATATTTCAATAAAAATATTTAAAAATTTAAAGACCCATTTCTCATTTATATGTAAAAGTTTCTCATCAATACTATATAAAATGTTCTCAATATCACTCCTACAGCAAACCTGATTACAAATTTCAAAGAGAAGTTTACTCCTTTTAAAATTTTATATTTGATATTAAAATCCACTAAATATATGTAAAACTTATATTAAAAATCAATTAAATAAAAGGATATTTTGAAGGACAAATTAATGAAATCTAAGGATCAGATGTACAGAAATTACTCAATTTATCCCACTATAGTATTTTAAGGACATTTTAAAACTATGCATTAAGAATAAAAAGTTAATTAAATGTATTCAGATAAATTAAAAAAGGGACATGGAAGGACAACTTCATTAAATTATGCCTATGATTATGTCTAATATTTCACTGAGCACTAACCATGGTCTAGGAAATTTTCTAAGTTTTTCCTACATTTTAATGAATTTATTCTTCAATTCTAAAAGTGATTGCTGGTATTAGGATGATTTTATGGAGATGCAGATGTTAAGTCACTTACTAAGGTCACACAATACCAATTTGCAGATCTAGGATTTGGGTCCAGTCTGTCTGCCTCTCAGGAACATATTTTGAACCACTCACTACACTCTACTGATGCTTAGTGCAGCTTAGTGTATGATATATAAATAGTATATTTACTAATATAGTAGGACATAATATAGTAGATATTTATATAGTAGATATATACTATAATATATATATATATTATACAGTAGAATAATTAGTGTAATAAACTGTACCTGACAATATGTGATAAGTAGAATGATGGTCCCAAATTTGCCTATATTCTAATGCTGAGAATCTGTGATTTTTGTACAGTATATGGCAAAAGAAAATTTGAATCCTTCTGATAGTCAGAGGGAGAGGGAAGGACAAAGAAAGAGAGAGATGCAACCACAAAAGAAAGTTCAGAGAGATACCATGTGAAAATAATTTGACTTGCCATTGCTAGTTTTGAAGATGAAGGAAAAGCTTGTAAGCCAAGGAATCAAGCAAGCAAAAGAAACTTAAAAACTCAAGAAAATGGATTCTCCCTTTTATGTTCCAGGAAGGAATGCAGCCTTGATGGAATCTTGATTTTAACCTAGCTAGACCTTTTAGACTTTTGACTAAGAGAACTGTAAGAATTGGAAGATAATTAATTTGTGTTACTTCATGTCATTAAGACTATGGTAAATGGTTAAAGCAGCAACAGAACAGAATAGTTGAATGATAGACTACTGATGTTTGGTTTTAGTTTACAATGACTGTTTGCATACATGCTAAGTCCCTTCAGTTATGTCCGACTCTGAGACCCTATGGACTGTAGCAAACTAGGCACCTCTGTCCATGGGGTTCTCCAGGAAAGGACAGTGGAGTGCGTTGCCATTTCCTTTTCCAGGAGATCCTCCCAACCCAGGGAACAAACTCACATCTCTTGTGTCTCCTGCATTAAAAGTTAGATTCTTTACCACTAGCACCACATGGGAAGCCATAACAAGTGTTTAAGTGTTTGTTATGGTAATGTGCTAACAGCCCATTGTAATTTGTTACTTAATTTGAAGTTTATAATGACAAACATAATACAGTCAGCATTTGATTTCATGAACCTTTGCTTAAGTTATTATAATTTAAAAATTATCATTCATTATTCTTTATAACATTAAAATTATCTACCTTTACCTCAGGAGGTGGGTTTTTAAGATCCAAAGAGTGGTGATTTAATTTTCCAAGAATGGGAAAAATTAGGTAGTTACCAAAAAGACAAAAGCTTTAAACTTCTCAGCTCTAAATTTCTCTAAGTCTAGTTAGGGTGAGAATTAATGTTCAAAATTGTTAATTAATCAGAAATGAAGGAAGTCATGGAAAGTGTTGCTGTTATTTGAAATTTACATACTTGTAAGAGGAGTGAACAATGATGAAGAGTCAATAAATTTTGGCTTAAATAACATTCTGCAGTAAAATGTTAGCATGACCTTGGACACAGTAATTTATCTGTCACTCCAAATTGAAGGGGTTGTGCTCAATTATATTGAGATCCATGGTGAATAAAGAAAGTACGGTTACAGTGAGCAAGGAGGAAAATAATGCCTGGATAAATCTGGAGAGATAGAAAGAGCAAGGTCACGTGGGTTCTTGAAAGCCATGGTAACCTTTTGCCTTTATTTGTGTGTGTGTGTGTATGTGTAATTTAGCACAATCAAAAGATGAAAAGACATGAATGTGCTTTAACCAAGCGATTTTCACATAACTGCTTCTATTTTGAAAAGAATTGGTCTGGTTGTTGTGTGGAACATGGGTTCTAAAGGAGAAGGAGATTCAAAAAGACTGATTAGCAATTCACTGAAATACTACAGATGATCGATCAACAGCAGTGGTCAGAACTAAGATGTTAACAGAAGAAAAAAAAAAAAAAAGTCACCATAGGACTAAGACAGATTGAATGAAGGGGAAGAGAAAAAGAGAGGAAATACCTTTGTCATGATCCCTTGCACTATTGACCACAATGGAGTCTACTGGAAAAGGCAAAGTGAGGGGATGAGGAGGGAATAACTCAGAGAGAAACAGACAATTCCTATGGGGCCATATAAAGCTTTAAATGGCCTATTTGTCACACTGATGGGTATGAAAGGCAGTCATTTCAATGCTAGGTTTGAAAAGATAGTGGAAAATTTAGCATGGAGATATCACATGTGATACCATTTGCATAAATTGATATGTAAAGACATTCAAATAGGTAAACTACTTCGGGAGAAAATATAAATAGAAAACAGGGATATGGACATTTTTATTATAATGACAAATTCTTTCAGGTAGTATCCATGGCAATGTCTAGGAGAAAATCCTTTATGAGCACACTTGCAGTGCACTGGTGCCTAAGTTTTCTTTTAAAAATATTTTTGAAGTATAATAGAGAAAAAATTTAATAGAATGATAGTCAAATTTTAAAATTTAATCTGCAATAATAGAATCAAAACTATATAATGCCTATATGTGTCAAATTACTGTCTCATTAGGTTTTCTAAGGAAGAATGTTTGATATATTACTGAGTATGAATTTTAATGTTTTTTAGTAAAAATGAGGAAATGTGTAGCAGAATTATAAAAGCTTCTATGAACACTGAGGTTACACTGAAGTTAAGGTGAAGAATCTCGGCAGGCAGTGTATAGATACCATAGAATATCAATTATATAGCACACTTCCTAATTACATAATTTATTTTAGTTTATTATTTTGAAAACTGCCTTACTGTTCAACTTTGATTATTCTTTCCTTAATCTGTTCATTCCTTAAAATGGACACATTTGGGGTTAATTCCCTGAACATTAGTCTTAAGGGGAATTGTTTTCTTTCTTTTTTTTTTAATTGAACCTATTCATTGAAGATGAAAGTTTTGTAGGCATATTTGAATCAATAAAAATGGAATCTGTGAGAATAGCCTTGGGATGTCACTGATTAAGAAATGACAAATGATTGTCTTCTCTTTCTAAGCTAAGATAGGGAATTGTCCGATCACTGATGGTTTTAAGGACACCATACAATCTATGCTAAAATACAGATGGAAAGGTGCAGGGCACTTAGTGAAGATTCCAAGATCCCTAAAAGATGCAGCTCAAACCTACTTCTCAAGAATAGGTCAAGGTAAAAAGGACAGTCACTTGTTTTATAAAACATGGTGTAATTAGGTTATGAAACATTTCCATTTAATACTTATATAGCTTACATGATATTTTCCAGAGAGTATGTTACATTATTCATAGATTCTTTAATACCAAAGGCAACACTAAACCAGGTATAGTCTAGTAAAGCATTTTAAAGGTAAGTATTCTCCTCCTATTAAACCCCATTAGTTTGTTTTTAGGATATCTATTCTTAGCAAGTTTGCAATGAGATTAGATCATGTTCTTTCATCCTAAGGAGTGTTTCTTCATTAAAGAGAACATTTTATAGGTGAACTATTTGTTAGTCATCTTCTGTCCTCTGTCATTATCTCCACACTGTATGTTTTATAGACGAATTTTCATTTTCTGTCTTACATTTTGTCTTATATTTTCTACAAAGATTAGTCTTACTAACATGACAATGAATGAGATTTTTTAACTTATAAATAGGAATTTTCTTTGCGAAACTTGTTAAGCATCATATGTCTTCAGAGTTATTTTAACATTTTTTGTCAGTGCAATTACTCTTATCCTTCAGTGAACACAATCATTTGAGTTTTTTATATATGCTGATGTAAGCCTTTATTCAATGTTTAATTTTTATAAGGTCAACTTTACTTCCTTTTCTGGACAAAGTTTTCACAGGTCTTTGTTAAGTGGTGGCTTCAATTAAGATCATAAAAATCTTTTCTCATTCTGAAGAATTATCATTTACACAAGTCTGGTTTTAATTCTATAAATCTATTTTTGAAGCACTTGTTCTTTGTATAGCTTTGTCATAGAGATTAATGTAGTAATTTCCCCATGTACCATACTGTTTGACTGATGAGATGGTAACTGAAGAACATTATGGTGTGAATTCTGGGATACACTTGGTTTTGGGAATTTAACAGTACCCCAACAATAATAGGAAAGTGTTTTGGATGTCAGTGTCCAGGTGTCAGTGTTTTACACAGTTTATATATACCTAATAGGGATGGCACAGTTTTGCTCCTCTGTTTATTCAAACCCAATGAATTGAATCTTGCAATTATTTTATTTGTGATATTCAGGGTATTAGAAAGCAATGGTAAATACCACACTTCTTTCTGATGAACCACTATTCGCTAAAGTTTAATATAGCATTCACACAATTGAACTTCCTTTGCTTGGTTCTGTAAGCCACAGTCACTGACCTTTAAACCCATCAGGGATTGTATCTGATCCCCTGTGCTTGTAATGAATAAGCCCTCTGCCACCACTGTCGGCAGCTTTGCTAAAGTTATTATTAAATTAATCCATATAATTAGAGCTTTGTTTTCTCTTAAGGCCAATTTCCAATCATTCCTGGTCTCCTGGAAAATAGCTTTTCTAATGCCTTTATTTGTGTTAAAAAAAGGCTTTTTCATCATCCTGACAATGTTCTAGGGCTATTATTTCAATCCTACTGAGACTCTGCAAACAAGATCCCAACACACCCACATAATATTTGAAACAATGGGGCTGGTGCTTATCAAGTCACCATATATGTTGTTACCACAAAGGAATGAGCAGGAGTTCAGTCTTTCTTCTGTGGGGATAACAAGTCCTGAGGTTTCTCCCCTTATTGTCTTTGGTCATCATTAGACAGCAGGAGGATAACTAAGAGTATTCCTCCCCTGTGCTGAGATGCTCATTTGGATACTGCATACTTGAATCACTCTCTAGTGTTATAGTCCTTTAATGGATAAACCTTTTCATTTATTGTGTCTTCTGCTTCTACTTATCACTTTTCTTTCCACCTAAGAATGATTTTTTAAGCTTAGTAGGTTTCCTTATGGACCTATAGAGCTGGTGATAAAAGCAGTCTTATTAACACTTGGTTACTCTCATCCCTGTCTCTAGGCAGATGAGGAATTTGAAAAGTAGAGAATATAGGCCAAGCCTTGCTACTTGGTAATAGAACTGCATTCATAGGTAGTCATAATTGGGCCACAAGAGTTGATATTATGACTGATCCCAAAATACCTTTAGAAATATGTGCAGTAAATTCAATAACATCAAAATCAGATCTTAGGCATTCAACATTTTAAAATGGGTCTGGCATCACTGGAGGAGTAATGGAAGAAAATTTTTTCTTAGATGAAAAGTTGGAGTGTTTTATAATTGCATGTCCCTAACTCTTCAATTCCTACCACTAGATTCTACAAACAATTTCAGTGAGGATCTTGCATTACTTCTTCTCATACCCAAAGTTAGGACATGTTCATTTGAATGATTAAGACAAACCATAGTCTTTTTAGCCTCCTGTTTTTAATAACAAGCGTTTCTATTGCCTATTGATTAGAGAAAATCTCTGCATGTTATATGTATTTTGATAGATTCATAAAATGTCTCCCTGACTCTCAGTACAGTAGTAACAGTGTAAAAATTGTGTAGCTTGAAGAGAAGAAATACACCCGTATAGGCCACATTGACGGAAAATTGCTGTTCTAATGCTTGACTTGTATTCTCTGATGTATGTCTGTTACATGATTAGAAAAACTGAAATAATAACTGGTGTCAGGCCTGCATAACTCATATTTGCAACCCTTAGGGCTACCAGTAGAGGTTGTGTGGTATCAGCTATGTCTTCATTCTTGGAAACTTCAGCCACAACCATGTTCAATCACTTCCTTTTCGGTTGATATTGGATGAAGTTCTGGACATATGAGACATTTTGTAGGGAGCTATGGGAATTTGTTATCTCTCAACCTTTCAGGGATTGACTGAGTCCTGACATGTCCTTTCATTTTGTGAATCAAAATAACTAGCTCTATAAATCTAACTAGGCTTCCCTGGTGGCTCAGTTGGCAAAGAATTCACCTGCAATGTGGGAAGCCTGGGTTCAATCCCTGGGTTGGGAAGATCCCCTGGAGGAAGGCATAGCAACCCACTCCAGTATTCTTGCCCAGAAAATCCCCATGGACAGAGAAGCCTGGTGTGCTGCAGTCCATGGCATCACAAAGAGTCAGACACAACTGAATGACTAAGCACAGCACATAAATCTACCTAGAGCACTGCCCCAGCATTCCATTGCCTTCTTGAGCTTCTGTTTTCTATCAGTTTTGTTTAAAGAACACCATTTCATAGTGATTTTAAGTCATAATTTACATACGATGAAAATAAAACTGTTAGACATAAGAACAACTATCTATTCTTAACAGCTTGGTGATGTCATATATGTTTACATGTACTCTCTCTCACACACACACACATACATTTGTGACCACTTCTCAGAACAAAGTATAGAGTTCTTATCATTTCTGGAAGTGCCACTTTGATCTTTCCAATCAACCTACTGATGCTTTGATTTACTATCACCATAAGTAAGTTTTGCCTAATTTTGAACTTTATATAAATGCATTCATACAAGATGTTCATTTGTATGTTTCATTTGCATATATGACATTTTTTAGTTACTGTACTATATTTGCATTTCATAAATGTTTCTGAATGCATCAGCATCTTGTAGTTAAATGCCGAGTGCTGTTCAATTTTATGGATATATGTAATTTGTTATCAATTCTCCTATTAATGATCAGATTATGTTGAATAAAATATCTTTGAACAATTTGATAAAATAAAATAAATATGAAGAATACAGTATAAAAATTTTAAACAAATGTTTAAGTGCACATTATCATACACAGGTACATATCAAGGAGTGCATATACTGTTTTTAGATAACTATGTAATTGACTCTATTAAAAGCTGCAAAATGAGTTTATCAGACTCATTTTGATAAAATAATTTACCCTTCATTATGGATAATGTTTTGCATAGCTTATCTTTGTTAATATAGCTTTCAATTTCAGGTGTTGTGGAATATTTTAGTATTAAGCGTTCAAGATTGAAGCATTTTGATAAAGAATAACATTGTTGAAAATATTTTTATGTTTAACTGTTCAAGCAACTACTTTTATGAAATGCCTGTTGTTCTTTTATCCATTTTGTATTGGTTAGATTCTTTGTCTTTTGTTTATTGATTCCTAGTATTTCATTTTATAGAGATGATATCTTTCCTAAAGTATGTAATTCTGCAGATATTTTATTCCAGTCTATAGCTTGATTTTTATTTTCTTTACATTGATTTTTTATGGCTTTGTATTTGTTGTTTTGTTTTTAATTAAAATAATTTATTTTTTAAAGTAGTTTTTGTGTTTACTGAAAATGGATCAAAAAGAGTTCCCTCTCCATTCACTCCATATGGCTTACCTTATTATTAACATCATGCAATAGTGTCATACATTTGTTAAAATTGATGTAACAAATATTGTAACATTGTATATAACTAGAGCCCATCATTTAGATTAGTTAACTCTTTGTACCATACAGTTCTATAGGTTTTGACAGGTGGATCCAAGAATCCACCATTACTGTGTCATACAGAGTGTGTGTTGTGCTTGCTAAGTCGCTGCAGTATGTCTGACTCTTTGTGACACCATGGACTGTAGCCTGCCAGGTTCCTCTGTCTATAGGATTCTCCTTGCAAGAATACTGGAGTGGGTTGCCATGCCCTCCTCCAGGGGATCTTCCTTACCCAGATATGGAACCCGTATCTCTTATGTCTCCTCCATTGGCAGGCAGGTTCTTTACCACTAGCACCACCTGGGAAGACCCTTGACATACAAAGCAGTGGAATTTGAAAATCCTACGTACTTCCACAATTCATCCCTTACTTTCTCGAGACCCTGGCACCTCTGCTATATTTTTATTTCTTAAGTTTTGCCTTTTCACAGAATAAAATATATTTAAATCATATAGTGTGTAATCTTTTCAGACTAGCTTGTTTCACTGAGTAATATGAATTTAAACTTCCTTTATCTTTCTTTTTTAAAGGATTATAATATATTTCTCCAGAGTTGAGAGAAAATACAGAAAATATTCAATATAACCAGAAAGGGCAGAAAAAGATTAAACATATAAGAAAAGAAACAAAGAACCAGGGATATGAGTAGAAATAATTGTGAATATGGTAAATATTAAACAAACTATATCAATAAAACTTCTAAGTTTGAATGACTTAAATATACCACTGATAGAGAATGATTAATAAATACAAAATATCACTAGATGTTGTTTAAAATGAATTCACTTTAAATATAAGTATACAAAAAGTTTAAAGTGAAGAGATACATATATTCCAAGCTAGTAGTAATCAAACTTTGAATTATCTATATCAATTTCAATCACAGCAAATATCAGATCAATATTCTTATCAGGAATAAATAGGAACAATACTTAATGATAAAAAAGGACAGTTCTCCAAGAAAACAAAACCATAGTTAATGAGTATGCACTTAACCATATAACATCAAAATACATTGTCTTTTGATGACTATATTTTAGCATCTACTAAATCAAAACTATTGTTTTATTTTCTTTATTGGTGAGGTCTATTGTTTCTTTATAAGAAATATTTGCCTACCTTTTGTCATAAAGCCATGGTTTCTTTTTCCAATATTCTTCTTTTGTTGTTCCATTTATCACATTCATGTCTGTGTTGCTGTTCAGTGCAAAGTCATGTCCGACTCTTTGCAACCCCATGGAGTGCAGCAAGCCAGACTTCCCTATCCTTCACCATCTCCTGGAGACTGCTCAAACTCATGTCCATTGAGTCGATGATGCCATGCATCCATCTTGTCCTCTGTAATCCCTTCTCCTCCTGCCTTCAGTCTTTCCCAGCATCAGAGTCTTTTCTAATGAATCAACTCTTCTCATCAGGTGGCCAAAATTGGAGCTTCAGCTTCAGCATCAGTCCATCCAATGAATATTCAGGATTGATTTCCTTTAGGATTTACTGGTTTGATCTTGTAGTCCAAGGAACACTCAAGAGTCTTCTCCAACACCACAGCTCAACACCACATCAATTCTTTGGAATTATGGTCCAACTCTCATAGCCATACATGACTACTGGGAAAACCATAGCTTTGAACAGACCTTAGTTGGCAAACTAATGTCTTTACTTTTTAATGCATTGTCTAGGTTTGTCATAGCTTTTCTTCCAAGGAGCAAGCATCTTTAAATTTCATGGCTGCACTCACCATCTGCAGTGATTTTGGAGCCCAAGAAAATAAAGTCTGTCAGTGTTTCCCTTGTTGCCAGAGGCATTTGCCATGAAGTGGTGGGACCAGATGCCATGATCTTAGTTTTCTGAATGTTGAGTCTTAAGCCAGGGTTTTCACACACCTGTTTCACTTTCATCATGAGATTTTTCAGTTCCTCTTCGCTTTCTACCATAAGGGTGGTGTCATCTGCATAACCAAGATACCTGATATTTCTCCTGGCAATCTTGATTCCATCTTGTGCTTCATCCAGCCCAGCATTTGGCATGAGGTACTTTGGATATAAGTTAAATAAGCAGGGTGACAGTATACAACCTTGATATACTGCTTTCCAATTGGAAAATAGTCCATCATTCCATGTCTGGTCCTAACTGTTGATTCTTGATCTCCATACAGATTTTTCAGAAGGCAGATAAGGTGGTCTGGTATTACCATCTTGTTAAGAATTTTCTGCAGTTTGTTGTAAACGCAGAGCTGAAGGCTTTAGCATATTCAGTGAAGCAGAAGTTGATGTTTTTCTGGAATCCTCTTGGTTCACCTATGATCCAGTGGAGGTTGGCAATTTTATCTCTGGTTCATCTGCCTTTTCTGCAGTCAGCTTGAATGCCTGGAGATTCTCAGTTCATGTACTGTTGAAGCCAAGGTTCTCTTCAAGAAAATTAGACTTACCAAGAGGAAATTTCATGCAAAGATGGGCACAATAAAGGACAGAAATGGTATGAACCTAACAGAAGCAGAAGATATCAAGAAGAGGTGGCAAGAATAAAAAGAAGAACTATACAAAAAAGATCTACATGACCCAGATAATCACAATGGTGTGATTACTCACCCAGAGTCAGACATCTTGGAATGCGAAGTTAAGTGGGCCTTAAGAAGCATCACAATGAACAAAGCCAGTGAGAGTAATGGGATTCCAGTTGACATATTTCAAATCCTGAAAGATGATGCTCTGAAAGTGCTGCACTCATATGCCAGCAAATTTGGAAAACTCAGCAGTAGTGACAGGACTGGAAAAGGTCAGTTTTCATTCCAATCCTAAAGAAAGGCAATGCCAAACAGTGTTCAAACTACCACACAATTGCATTCATCTCACACGCTAGCAAAGTAATGCTCAAAATTCTCCAAGCCAGGCTTCAGAAGTACGTGAACAGTGTACTTCCAGATGTTCAAGCTGGATTTAGAAAAAGCAGAGGAACCAGAGATCAAATTGTCAATATCTGTTGGATTATCAAAAAAGCATGACAGTTCCAGAAAAACATCTACATCTGCTTTATTGACTATGGCAAAGCCTTTGACTGTGTTCAGTTCAGTTCAGTTCAGTTGCTCAGTCATGTCCAACTCTTTGTGACCCCATGAATTGCAGCATGCCAGGCCTCCCTGTCCATCACCAACTCCCGGAGTTCACTCAGACTCACGTCCATCGAATGAGTGATGCCATCCAGCCATCTCATCCTCTGTCATCCCCTTCTCCTCCTGCCCCCAATCCCTCCCAGCATCAGAGTCTTTTCCAATGAGTCAACTCTTCGCATGAGGTGGCCAAAGTACTGGAGTTTCAGCTTTAGCATCATTCCTTCCAAAGCAATCCCAGGGCTGATCTCCTTCAGAATGGACTGGTTGGATCTCCTTGCAGTCCAAGGGACTCTCAAGAGTCTTCTCCAACACCACAGTTCAAAAGCATCAATTTTTCGGCGCTCAGCTTTCTTCACAGTCCAACTCTCACATCCATACATGACCACTGGAAAAACCATAGCCTTGACTAGATGGACCTTTGTTGGCAAAGAAATGTCTCTGCTTTTCAATATGCTATCTAGGTTGGTCATAACTTTCCTTGCAAGGGGTAAGCGTCTTTTAATTTCATGGCTGCAGTCACCATCTGCAGTGATTTTGGAGCCCCCAAAAAAATAAAGTCTGCCACTGTTTCCACTGTTTCCCCATCTATTTCCCATGAAGTGATGGGACCAGATGCCATGATCTTCGTTTCTGAATGTTGAGTTTTAAGCCAACTTTTTCACTCTCTTCTTTTACCTTCTTCAAGAGGCTTTTTAGTTCCTCTTCACTTTCTGCCATAAGGGTGGTGTCATCTGCATATCTGAGGTTATTGATATTGGATCACAATAAACTGTGGAAAATTCTTAAAGATAGAGGAATACCAGACCACCTGACCTGCCTCTTGAGAAATCTGTATGCAAGTCAGGAAGCAACAATTATAACTGGACATGGAACAGCAAACTGGTTCTAAATCGGGAATGGAGTATGTCAAGGCTGTATATTGTCACTCTGCTTATTGAACTTATATGCAGAGTACATCATAAGAAATGCTGACCTGGATAAAACACAAGCTGGAATCATGATTGCTGGGAGGAATATCAATAATTTCAGATATGCAGATGACACCACCTTTATGGCAGAAAACGAGGAAGAACTAAAGAGCCTCTTGATGAAAGTGAAAGGGGAGAGTGAAAGTTGGTTTAAAACTCAACATTCAGAAAATGAAGATCATGGCATCTGGTCCCATCACATCATGGCAAATAGATGGGGAAACAGTGCAAACAGTGGCAGACTTTACTTTTTGGGCTCCAAAATCACTGCAGATAGTGACTGCAGCCATGAAATTTAAAGACGCTTGCTCCTTGGAAGAAAAGCTGTGACCAACCTAGACAGCATATTAAAAAGCAGAGACATTACTTTGCCAACAAAGTCAAAGTCTGTCTGGTCAAAGCTATGGTTTTTCCAGTAGTCATGTATGGATCTGAGAGTTGGACTTTATGACAGCTGAGTGCCAAAGAATTGATGCCTTTGAACTGTGATGTTGGAGAACCTTGAGAGTCTCTTGGACAGCAAGGAGATCTAACCAGTCAATCCTAAAGGAAAACAGTTCTGACTATTCATTGGAAGGTCTCATGCTGAAGCTGAAACTGCAATACTCTGGCCACCTAATGCAAAGAACTGACTCATTTGAAAAGACCCTGATGCCTGGAAAGATTGAAGGCAAGAAGAGAAGGGGATGTCAGAGGATGAGATGGTTACATGGCATAACCAACTCAAAGGATGTGATTTTGTGTTAACTCTGGGAGCTGGTGATGGACAGGGAAGCCTGGCATGCTGCAGTTCATGGGGTCACAAAGAGTCAGACATGACAGAGCTACTGAATTGACTGAACTGAACTGAAGCCTAGCATGGAATATTTTGAGCATTACTTTGCCAGCATGTGAAATGAGTGCAATTGTGCAGTAGTTGAGTATCTTTAGAATCCCTCTTCTTTGGGACTGAAGTGAAAATGGTCTTTTCTGGTCCTGTGGACACTGCTGAGTTTTTAACGTTTGTTGGCATATTGAGCACAGCACTTTAACAGCATCCACTTTTAAAATTTGTAACAGATCAACTGAAATCCCATCATCTCTAGTAGCTTTGTTCGTAGTGTTGCTTCCAAAGGCCCACTTAACTTTGCACTCTAAGATGTCTGGCTCTAGGTGAGTAATCATACCTTGTGGTTATCTGGGTCATCAAGATCATTTTTGTATAGTTCTTTTATGTCTTTATCTCAAATTAATTATTATGGATGATGTGATATATAGATGGAGTTTCTTATCTTTTTAAAATAATTATAACCAAGTTGCTACAGCAGGATGTATTGAAAATACTTTCACAATGAAATTGCATTGACACCTTTTTTTAAACTCAAATGACTATATCTGTGAGTTTACTTCCACATTTTCTATAGTTCTTATTAGTCTTTCTAATGCCTCACTGGTTTCATTATCACAGTTATGTAGGAAATCTTGCAATATAGTAACATAAGTTCTCTTTGCTTTTGTTTTCAGAATTGTCTAGGCTACTCTACTTTTTTGCATTCTCATGTTTATTTTAAATTTAGTTGTCAATTTGTTATTAAAAATACTTATTGGAATTTTGATACGGATAGTATCGCCTCTGTATAGTATGTTTACAACTCTTTTTGGTCCCATAGAATGTAGCCTGCCAGGCTCCTCTGTCCATGGAATTTTCCAGACAAGAATACTATAGCACCCCACTCCAGTACTCTTGCCTGGAAAATCCCATGGATGGAGGAGCCTGGTAGGTTGCAGTCCATGGGGTCGCGAAGAGTCGGATACAACTGAACAACTTCACTTTCACTTTTCACTTTCATGCATTGGAGAAGGAAATGGCAACCCACTCCAGTGTTTTTGCCTTGAGAATCCCAGGGATGGGGGAGCCTGGTGGGCTGCTGTCTATGGGGTCGCACAGAGTCGGACACGACTGAAGTGACTTAGCAGCAGCAGTAGAAGCAGCAGCCATTTCCTACTCCAGGGGAAATTCCCAAGTGAGAGACTGAACCCTAGTCTCTCATGTTTCCTGCATTCTTTACCACTAGCACCACCTTGCAAGCCCACATTATACAGAGAAGGGGAAGGAATCATATAATACAGATTAGACATAAATAGGCTGTGGGATGTTGGTTAATTCCAGCTCATCGCAGTAGTACATAGCAAAATGTGATGAATGCCCCACGTGCACTTGAAAAATGTATATTATGCACATATTAGATTTTGTTCTAGGACAATATTATTGCTATTGATTTGGTAAATAGCACTGTCCAAATGTTTTATATCTTTACTAGTATTTGTTTTTCTGTTCTTTAAGTGCTAAAATTAGTATTTTAAAATATCCAAGTATAGTTCAGTCTCTCAGTCATGTCCAATTTTTTTGCGACTCCATGAACTGCAGCACGCCAGGCCTCCCTGTCCATCACCAACTCCCAGAGCTTCCTCAAACTCATGTCCATTGCAGTCCAAGGGACTCTCAAGAGTCTTCTCCAACACCACAGTTCAAAAGCATCAATTCTTCGACACTCAGCCTTCTTTATGATTCAGCCCACACATCTCTACATAACTACTGGAAAAACCATAGTTTTGACTAGATAGATCTTTGTTAGTAAAGTAATGTCTCTGCTTGTTAATATGCTGTTTAGGTTGTCTATGTTTTCTTCCAAGGAGAAAGCATCTTTTAATTTCATGGCTCCAAGTATATATATATATGTGTGTGTATATATATATGTATGTGTGTGTATATATATATATATATATATATATATATATATGTATCAGAATAAACTGCATATAGATGCAGCTAGTTTCATAGTGCATGCATGCCTGCTCAGTCACTCAGTCATGTCCAACTCTTTGTGACCCCATTGACTGTTGCCTGCCAGACTCTTCTGTCTATACACTTCTCCAGGTAAGACTACCAGAGCATGTTGCCATTTCCTCCTGCAGGAGATCTTGGAACTGAACCAGCATTTCTGGTGCCTTCTGCATTGGCAAGAGGATTGTTTACCGCTGAGTCATCCGGAAAGCCCCCTTATTTCATAGTACTGTACAATGCAGGCTTATAATACTTTTCACATAAGTAAAACACAAGAAACACAAAGATAAATAAAACCTTTTTTAATCCTACAGTATAGTACTTTGAAAAGTACAGCAGCGCAGTACAATAGCTGGCAAACAGGAGCGACTTTGAACGAACAGGCAAGAAGAGTTACTGACAGGAGGAGGGAAAGCAGTTGAGAGATTGTAGAGCTGAAGGATCATCAGCAATAGGAGATGGAGGACAAGCTACAATTTCACTCATGCTTGACATGGATAGAATCAATGGTTCTCATCTTTGAAAGTTCACAACTTGAAGGTTCATATGTAGTGGACTTCCTGTAATATTTTTAGAATATGTTTTTAATTTACAGGAAAGATACAAAGATACAGCAGTTAGTTCCCAAATACCTTACCCCCAGTTTCTCTTTTATTAACCTCTTACACTCCTATAGCATAGTTCCTGCAATTAATGAACCAATATTGACAAATTATTATTGACTAAAGTCTACATTTTATTTGGAGCCCTGAAGAATTGATGCTTTTGAACTGTCGTGTTGGAGAAGGCTCTTGAGAGTCCCTTGGACCGCAAGGAGATCCAACCAGTCCATTCTGAAGGAGATCAGTCCTGGGTGTTCTTTGGAAGGACTGATGCTAAAGCTGAAACTCCAATACTTTGGCGACCTCATGCGAAGAGTTGACTCATTGGAAAAGACTCTGAAGCTGGGAGGAATTGGGGGCAGAAGGAAAAGGGGACGACAGAGGATGAGATGGCTGGATGGCATCACCGACTCAATGGAAGTGAGTGTGAGTGAACTCCGGGAGTTGGTGATGGACAGAGAGGCCTGGCGTGCTGCAGTACATGGGGTTGCAAAGAGTCAGACATGACTGAGCGACTGAGCTGAACTGAATTTTTTTACCTAGTATCTTTTATCTTTTCCACACTGCATTTAGTCCTCATAGTCCTTAGGCTTCTCTATGTTGTATGATTGTTTCTCAGACTCTTTTCATTTTTTATTACCTCCAAAGATTTGAGGAGTCCATGTTCCTCTAATAGGATGTATTTCATATTCTTTTTCAAGATTATACTAGGACCGTGGTTTTGGGAAAAATACCACAGGGGTAAAGCGGGGTAAAGTGCCTTTTCATCACATCATGTCAAGGGTATTACTTTCAAAATGATGTATTACTGTCAATGTTAACTTAGTTGAGTTAGTGTTTGTACAGTGTCTCCTCTGTAAAGATACTCTATTTTTTCCCTTTCCTTAGTGTGTTCTTGGGAGAAAGCCACTATGTTCTATCAACATTTAAAGGGTGGGACTCATGCTTCACCTCCTTGAAGGACTTAAGAACACAGTCTGAATGGAACTTGTTTGTATATAGGGAACTTTCTGTATTAATATGAGTGTACAGCATTAAGTGAACCTACCTACTCTTTGTGCCTAAATTGTTATTTGCTGTTTTAATTATATGTGGACAGCATAATGACTCAATGGGATCATCTATTCTAAAATGTCATAATTTCAATTATATATAGAAGAAATAAAACCTGATCATTCCCATAATAAAATTCAACTGTGATTTCAATTTGTCTACTACTTTAAGTTTTATGAAATGCACTTCATGTATTTTGAACTTTTCTGGTGGCTCAGCTGGTAAAGAATCCTCCTGGAATGCGGGAGACCTAGTTTCAATCTCCGGGTTGGGACGATCCCCTGGAGAAGGCCATGGTTACCCACTCCAGTATTCTGGCCTGGACAATTCCATGGACTGTATAGTCCATGGGGTCACAAAGGGTCAGACATGACTGAGAGACTTTCACCTTTGTGTAGTTCTAAAATTTCTTTTAGTTCCATTCACAATAGTTATTGTTACATATTTTTAAGATAATTCCCTTTTATCATAATAAAATATTCCTCTTTATCATCTCTCAAAGTTTATTTTGTTCTTTATTAATATAGCCCCACATATACCCCTAAAATTATTATTTCTTATGTTTTTATTTCTTTACTTTAAATGTATTTGCACTATTAAATTGAAATCATGGCTGTTGGAATATACAAATAGTTAAGTATTTTTTAGTGGATTCTCATAATCTCTTTATTAATTGAGGTTTTAGTCTATTAATATGTTCTGATCTATTTGTATTATATTTGTTCTACTTATTCTTTTTTTTAACTCCTTCTTTGTTTCTTGTCTTTGTTTATGAAACAGTGTTCCTGTCTCTCTCTCCCCTTTTTTCTCCCCTATAGTTTAAATTTCACTCTGATATTTTCAGCTTTATCTTCTTATATTATTTAGTGATTGTGCTAAGGATTATAGAACAATTAAAAGATAAAGATAAGTATCCATCCTTAATTTATATCCATATAGAATATGATGCCCTTATTACAAAACACTGTAACTTTGTAAAAGTGCAATTCCAGTTACTTTTTACACACTAGGCGATTATTTCTATATAATTTACTTTTACTGTGTTGTAGAAACCTCATGGAGAAGGCAATGGCACCCCACTCCAGTACTCTTACCTGGAAAATCCCATGGATGGAGGAGCCTGGTAGACTGCAGTCCATGGGGTCGCTAGAGTCAGGCACGACCGAGTGACTTCACTTTCACTTTTCACTTTCATGCATTGGAGAAGGAAATGGCAACCCACTCCAGTGTTCTTGCCTGGAGAATCCCAGGGATGGGGAAGCCTGGGGGGCTGCCGTCTATGGGGTCACACAGAGTCGGACACGACTGAAGCGACTTAGCAGCAGCAGCAGAAACCTCATAATACATTGCTATTATCCTAGATTTAAACAATCAATTATTTTTAAGGAATATGTCTAAAGTCTCATATTTACCAACTGTTTTTCCCTTTCCAAGGCTCCTCATTTCTTATGTCAAGGATTCAACCTAGTATTATTTCTATACAGCCTAACGATACCCACTTAGTATTTTTTGCAATGAAAGTCCTATTATAGTCAGTTCTCTCAGCACTTTTCTCTGAAATGTTATTATTTCTTTATTTTGGAAAGTTATTTTACTCAACAATTTTGCATTTCAATAATTCTAATTCCCTGAGCATATGTTTATTTTTTTGGATGCTTTAAAGATCTCTTTATTCACAATAGAATCAGAGTAAAAGTGATAAAAATAATAAGAAAACATTTGCAAATTAATAATGCACTTCTCAATAACTGAAGAGGTAATCACAAAAATTAAGAAATATCAATTTATTTTCTAAAACTTAGTTTTCATTAATTAACCTTCGTGTGCCCCCATTTACATTTTTTGTAATTATTTTTATTGAAATTCACTGAAATTGGATATATGGCTCAATGCCCTTCACTAACTTGGAGAATGATCACTATTATCTCTTTTAAAAATTATTCTCTGCCATACTTTTTCCTCTCTTTTAACTACATGTATATTAATTGGTTCTCTAAGTACATATACTTTTGTTAGTTCACATGTCTGAGTTGTTTCCTTCCATTGAGATGGAGATACAAACAGACACACGTATATATGTGTATGTATATATAACATTTTCCCCCTGATTTTGTTGCTGCTCATCTCCTCAGTCGTGTCCAACTCTTTGCCACCTCATGGATCATAACCTGCCAGGATCCTCTGTCCATGGGAGTTCCCAGATAAGAATGTTAGAATGGATTGCCATTTCTTTCTTCTGGGGATCTTCCTGACCCAGGGACCAAACCTACTTCTCCTGCTTGGCAGTGGATTCTTTACTGCTGAGCCAATTGGAAAGCCACAATCTATCTATCTATTTATATCTATCTATCCATGTAATATTATGTGTGTGTGTGTGTATATGTATATATATATATACATATACATATATATAATTTTCCTTTTACTTTACTAATTAATTTAAATTACTATATTGTGGGTATTATAGATGATACAGTGTCTTGTTGTTTTGATTCTAGAAGCTATTTGAATGGGTCTATGTTAGTCTTTTCTTCTTAGAATGTACTTTTTTATTCATAGAACACATTCCTTTCTCCTGAGGCAAGGGTTTTCTCAAGTCTTAATGCCCAAGATACTCACTTAAGATGAATTATTCTAGTTGTGTTCAAACTCCTGTCTCTTCCCATTCTTTGCAGTGGCTGACATTATCTGTTAAAATCTTAGATTCCCAGAAGTGTCTTTTTCTGGGCCTTCCTCCCTGTATATGTACAGATTAAGATTCTACTATAAATTTTAGCAGGAATCTTACAAAGTTACCTTGGTTAGGCCCTTCTGTGGTTCTCTGGTTCTCTCCTCTGTGTATTCTCTCCAGGAAATTCATGCCACAATAGCAGCTCTGGATTCTGATCTCTGTTTTTTCTGCAGTATTGCTAATCTCTGTATACAGGCTACACATTCCTACAATAAAGCTCTTCCCAAACAAATGCTAGAGTGAATCTATATCTTATTCTGTTGCTTCCCCTCTGCTCTTCAGTTCTTATAATCAGAAACTTCATATATTTTGTCCAGATTTTTACTTGCTTACTATGAGAGTATAAGTCCAACTAATGTATTTTAGCTTAAGCTAGAAATCTTTATGGTGTAAATATATTGCATATCAGTGGCTTTCTATTTAGGTTTTATTTATTATAGAACTGGATATTAACATAAAGTCATGAAGCCAATACCTAATATAAGTAAATTTAAAAAGTTGTTTTATCTGAAAGAAATATGCAAAAAGACACTGTTAAGACTGACACACAATGTACTGTTTTTGAAGATGTATTTTAACATTATTAAAATATCAGAGATATATTGTAGTTGTTATTAATTATTTTTTAGCAACTCTCAGGAAGAGCTCTTTGGCTTTCCTCACTAAAGTTTGAGCAGAATGTTAGAAAATTCCAAATATAATTTTAAGGATGTATAAGTATTATTTATAAGAGTTGGTCAATTTGGCCTACTTTTGCATTTAGAAGCACTTTCAACAAAAAATTAAGTGAGCAAACAATTAATAGATCTTTATTTTTAATTTTTAAAGGAAAGGTGATTATAAGTGAATTTGCTTTGATTTTGCAAACTTTGCTTCGAAATGTTGTATTATTCTGAGTTCTTCAGAGAAACAGAAAACATATAACATGTTATATAGGTTATATATGTGTGTGTGGCACATACACAGACACACACACATACACACACTGCTTGAAGTTCTGTCCACTGGGAGTATTTCTTTTCAACACTATCCTACAAGGATGTCTCAGAAAATGATTGTAGTGTTACAGTCTGACTTTCAGTGATTCCTGAAAATCATGAAGAAAACTTTTTAAACCAGACCCAAGATTTTTCTTCTGTCACCTGAAGAAGGAACTTATGAGGCTATAAATGCAGGCTGGGTAGAGAAGTCAGTGTAGCAGAAGTGGGGACCTTGGGCATTTGGGTCACTTCTTTCTGTCCGTTTACTTGAGTTTTGGGGGTATGTCCAGGCCTAATCACATATGAACCAGTTCCATTTGAGGATAGAATGCTGTCATGCACACTCACCTTTATGACTCGATAGGTCAGATAACACACAGTTTGCGAAGAGCCTCTCGGACTGCATGGTCACTTGGTACTCCATGGGTTAAGAAATTAGTTTGTAAGCCTCCGTAGTAAGCCAAGAGGTTTTTCTCAAAAGGAGACTAGTTATCCACAGAGGATGGCAGGGCCTTGTTCCAGAATCAGGAGGGTCTGTAATGCAATTCACCTATCACAGGCTCCAACCAAAATCTCTACCTGCCACTGCTACTTTAAGAACTTCTGGATCTATAGGGTTATATGGCCAAAGTGATGGAGTAGCTTGCAAACCAGCCCAGACCTATCACAGTCAAAGCCAGCAGTTTTTCAGGTGACTTGGTAAATGGATTTGGAGAGAACACCCAAATGAGAAATATGCTGCCTCCAAAATCTGAAGAGGCCCACTAACCCACTGTGCTATTTTTTTGGTTGTAGGATGGGCCAGAAGTGACAATGTGTTATTTATTACAAGATGGGTTTGGGGACATATGGGGTACAGTATGAGATGAACTGCAGGCAAAACTCTATTGGTCACCCGAGTTTCAAACTCCTCTATTTGGGTTGGCAGATCACACTGATACTTTGCTTCTCCTGGAGTTGATATCAGTTCATTGTCTAATAATACCAAACTGTTCAGTTATTTTCTTATCCCCAGTGCACTGCTGCTGCTAAGTCACTTCAGTCATGTCCAACTCTGTGTGACCCCATAGACTGCAGCCACCAGGATCCCCCGTCCCTGGGATTCTCCAGGCAAGAATACTGGAGTGGGTTGCCATTTCCTTCTCCAATGCATGAAAGTGAAAAGTGAAAGTGAAGTCGCTCAGTCGTGTCCGACTCTTAGCAACCCCATGGACTGCAGCCTACCAGGCTCTTCCATCCATGGGATTTTCCAGGCAAAGTACTGGAGTGGGGAGCCATTGCCTTCTCCGTCCCCAGTGTACAGTTCTCCTTAAAAAAAAAAGGCATAGGGTTTTTTTGGGGAAGACTTGGAGAAAGAATAAGAAATGTTTGGTTTATACTGCGATCCTTCCTCAAGAAGACTTGGCATCCTTTTATTCAAGGGATTCTGGGTCTGTAAGTTGGCTCAAGCCTGGGAACTGATTGATTCTGTTTTTATGATTCATGTTGGTGCTTTGCTCTCTTGACCTTGAACTTTTTGGCTTTTATAGGTTAAGTGTGAATTTAGTAGCCCTCCTATCCACTTTTAGGAACACTGTAATCAGTTAACCAATGCCATAGATCTATATGAGTCAAACTATTCTGCTGTTTGACTCAGCTGACCACTATGATAAGCCTGCCACCTATCTTTTGCCAGGTGAGTGCGCTTAACCTCTGTCACTCTGGGATCCAATTACTCCCACAGCACTTAGGTTTCCCAGTTCAGTGATAGCAGGTCCATTGTATCACAGAAAACAGTGATAACAAAGCTCTTCAAGGATGACTGGGCTACCTCATAGGTTTGCTTCCCGCAATAGTGATGAAAGATGTTTTCTGTACCCTTTCAGTGTGGGTGAGTAGATGTTAAATAACAAAGCTACTCTAACATTCCAATCTCCCTTAAGACTATTTTCCCTTTATTTTCCTCAGGAAAACCCAGACAAATACAGATTTTATTTACATAAAATATAATTTATATATACATAATGTATATATGGAGAAGGCAATGGCACCCCACTCGAGTACTCTTGACTGGAAAATCCCATGGATGGAGGAGCCTGGTAGGCTGCAGTCCATGGGGTGGCTAAGAGCGACTTCACTTTCACTTTTCACTTTCACGCATTGAAGGAAATAGCAACCCACTCCAGTATTCTTGCCTGGAGAATCCCAGGGATGGGGGAGCCTGGTGGGCTGCCATCTATGGGGTCACACAGAGTCAGACACGACTGAAGCGACTTAGCAGTAGCAGCAATTCTTTCTCTGGAAATATATATATTTATTATTTTATTATATTATAAACATATATATATTATAGACAAATATGTATTTGTATTATATTATCATATAAACATATATATGTAAAAATTGGCTCCCATGATTATGGAGCCTGAAAAGTCCTAAGATTTGCAGTTGGCAAACTGGAGAATTAGAATGTTGATGTACTGGTTTAAGTCCAATTCCAAATACTTGAAAACCAGAATCAATGGTGTAACTTCCAATCTGAATAGAAGACAACACACAGAAACAGTAATTGTCCCTTATTCAGCCTTAGATGAGGACACCACTTAGGAAAGGACAATCTAAAAAAAAAAAAGGAAAGGACAATCTACTTTAGTCTGTTTACAGATTGAGTTGTTAATGTCTTCCAGAAGTATCCTCATAGCTACATTCAGAATTATGTTAAACCAAATATTTAAATTGATTTATAAAAGTAATTATCAGTCTAAAATTTTAGCCTATTTTGCATGTGTATGTTTAATTTTTTCAAATTTTTGAAAGTAAAAAATATTGTAGCAGAGAAAAACTAATACTATTGGGAAAAAATAGCATTTTAGATATTTATCCACAATTTATTTTGCTTTCAGTGTATTTATTTAAGTCTAGAAGAGGCAAGAAAGGTATGATGAAGAAGTGAGGACTACTTGGTTTGTTGATGTCTGGAGAAAATAATTACATTTGGCACTCATTTCTTAAGGCATTTTATGTTGGCTTTGCTTTATAATAGATAAAAAATATTTTTAAATTTTCTATTTTGTCATGATCCTAAAAATGCTAATTTTGAAGTTTATTTTTGTCATTTATATTTAAGCTATGGTATAATACATTTTATTATTGATTTAAATCAATTCTAAATATATAATTAAAAATTAATAATGTACATAAAGAAAAATTTAATTTAGTGGTTTTTGTTTCTGTTATATTTCACCAGAGAATAACTTTTGAACATTTTCATTTTTAAAATGAAATTGTGAATTAAAGCCATTAAAATGTGTTTGATTTTGTGTAAAATAATTCTTTTAAAGTGGAATTTTAAATTAACAGAATAAGGAATATTATGAAATATTGGAACAGGGATTAGAACAGGTAGGAATAGAATAATAAAATTATTTCAATGATTTATTACATAATTGAATGTAATGATTTCAATATATGAATGACTAAAATAATAATATGTTTTATTGCAAATATTTATTTTGTAACTAAAATTTAATATTTTCAGACAAAATACCTATTCTGAAAGTTTTGTATTTCCATGAATATTTTAATTTCCCTTTGGTAGTCCAAACAGCATGATATAATACAGAATTTTCCTTGAAAATTTAAAAATTGAATATAGTATCATATAAAAAATATATATAGCTTCTATCCAACATAAATTGTTTTCTAGACTTCAAAATATTTTGAATGAGTATAAAATCTTTGAAGAGTAAATTGTTCCCATAAATGATTGAATCTAAGATGTAGATTCATATATAATTCAGTGTGATAGATACAGGTTCATTTTCCTACACATTTTAATAACCACAACAGAATGTTAAACATTTATTAAATGCAAAAAATAAAGGTATAACACAATATTTATTATAGTATTATTCTATTTATGTTAAATGTATGGAAAATAGTGGGAAGAATTCAGAAGAATCAAAATTAATTTTCATTTGTATATACATATGTAAAATTTCTACTGAAAGTTTATACTATAAACCTGTTCCTGCTTTTTATTTTGGCTACTTATTAATAATTTCCATAATATAAACATGGGATGGGGTCCCTGACATAGTGCACAATATTTACACTACTGTATTTAATATTCCACAATTTTCAATAAATTGTAGCATTATCCCTGGGTTACCTTTGTTTCAGCCTGAGAATATATTTGACAATATTGATAATTGAACAATATCTCAAATTTGTTTTTTGCTGTGTATAAATGTGTATTGGGCTGCCCTGGTGGCTCAGACAGTAAGAAATCTACCTGCAATTCAGGAGACCTGGGTTCGATCCCTAGGTTGGGATGATCTCCCGGAGGAGGACATGGAAACCCACTCTAGTTTCTTGCCTGGAGAATCCGCATGGACAGAAGAATGATGGGCTACAATCCATGGGGTTGCAAAGAGTTGGACACGACTGAGCGATTAAGCACAAAGTGTCTTAACTGTCTAGACTAGACTCTTTAGAACATAGAGTTAAGGAAAGCATCCCTAAGAATAAAAATTATAAATGAAATTTGATAAACATTTAATTAGGGGAAAATGTAGAGAAGAGGAAGGGTGTTAAAGGGTGAGAGAAACATCTGCAAGCATCAGGTATAAAAGCTAGAACAAGCCTTCTGAGAAATGAAGAAAACAAAACAAGGCAAAACAAAGCAATTGATATGTATAGAATGTATAGCAAAGTGGATTAAGGTGACAGAAGCACATCTGGAGACGAGAACAAGATTATGATTAATGCATAAATAAGGCTATAGAGTCCAAGCAAATAGAATAACAATAAAAGTAAAGATTATTATAAAAGAATATTATCCCCTTTTAATAGAAGTGCCTTAGACTAAACACACACATACACATACATACAGAAAATTTGCCTAATATAACAGAAATTTGCATTAGACTAAGCCTGATTTCTAAGATTTTACATTTATATTTCTTAGGTACTGTACCTGGTTGGAGATTTTTTTGCTACAAAGTAGTATGACTACATTTGTGATGTAGAAAAATCAACTTCTTTAGTACAGAAAATTGTTTGGAGTAGAATGAGAGGGAAGTAGTCATCAATCCGAAGACTAATGCATTGGTCCAGATAAGACCAGTGCAGGGTGGTAGCCATAGAGATGGAGACAGATGAATAGGCGGGGAGATATTTCAGAGAAGAAAAGTCTGCATATATTTATTTTAATGTTGGGCTTAAAAGTAAAGAAGGAGTAAAGTATGAATCCCAAATCTGTAATTTTTGCTACCATAAAAAATAGATTCAAGTGCTCAAATAGTTCAAAGATGGAATAAGATACCAAAGATAGGTGGAATAAGAATGTACTGGGAATTGCAAACTAAATGACGGAGGACAATAGAGCAGGGGATAGGCTGGAAATTACTCAAGGTACAGAATAGTGTTAGGTTTGAAAAACCATTGTTTCCCTGTGGCTCAGATGGTAAAGAATCCACCTGTAATGCAGGAGACCTGGGTCTGATCGCTGGGTGCAGAAGACCCTCTGGAGAAGGGAATGGCTACCCACTCCGGTATCCTTGCCTGGAGAATTCCATGGACAGAAGAACCTGACAGGCTTTGGGGTCACAGTCTTTGGGCTCTCAGAGTCAGACCCGACTGAGAGACTAACTCTTTCACTTTTGCAAAACCATTAGGAATTTTTCCAACTGAAAGTTTCTGTAAATATTGATACATGATTCATGTGTCTGTTTTAAACACTTGATGAAAAACCATCTATACTAAGAAGTTTACTTTTAAGATCAGAAAGAATATAATGAAGATACATAAGATTATTAAGATGGCCAATGGAAAAGCTCTGTGAGTTTTATATCCCTTGAAATTTCAAATGTCCTTAAAATTTGTCATTTCCAAAAAAATGAGAACATTCTGGTAGAAAGAGTACTCTTCTAAAGTCATATAGAGAAAAATCTGTGAGGTTAAGATTAATATTCTATCTCTGGTCAGTCTCTGATGACAGAGCCTGTGTATCTGGAAGCAATATTATACTGAGAGAAGTTACATCGTTTAAAATTATGGCATATAGCCTAACCTTATCATAATAAGATTTGAAATTCCTCACATTATCTCTTTGAGTTCAGTGATTTTAAGTGTAATCAAGAGTATATTAATATTTTACACTTAAGATCTAGACTAATAGATTATTTTCTTGTTAATGTGCCAGGCATTTAAATCTTGGTGGTATTCAATTAAAAAAAAAATTGTATGAGCACTGTGTTTTGAAGATACATTTTACTTTATTTCAAATTAATATATGTGTGTTTTTGAGAATGATAAAATTAAAATGTTTAATTTCTCCACAGTGAAAATTAAGATAACCACCTCAATCATTGTTCTAGTGATGTTATGTGGAGATAAATTGATATTTGCCAAAATTATTTTTTCTGTAATAACAATGCGTATATTTATAGACTCTTCCTTTCTACCTTCCTGAAGCTTCACACTGACCAAGATAAAGGAGATGGAAATTTAAAATACATACTAACAGGAGATGGGGCTGGCAGTCTGTTCGTCATAGATGAAAACACAGGAGATATTCATGCAGCAAAGAAACTAGACAGAGAAGAAAAGTCCCTTTACGTTCTTCGTGCCAAGGCTATAGACAGAAAGACCGGGCGGCAGGTGGAGCCTGAATCTGAATTTATAATTAAAATTCATGATATCAATGACAATGAACCAAAATTCACAAAAGACTTGTACACTGCCAGTGTTCCTGAAATGTCTGGAGTCGGTAGGTATATGCTAATTCATGTAAAGTAAGTTGTTTTTATTTTTTGCTAAGGTAGTTATTACAGACATACAGTTATGAGATGTGATCTCTTTCAAGATAAGAGCTATAACTGAAACTACTAATTAGTGTTAGCTAACTCACTTCTAATGATTTTCAGTTGTGTTTCTTAACATTTCCTGCTATTTTGTAACTGATATTTAAGATGATTATGGAGAACAATTATTCCACTGAATTTCAACCAAATCTTTACCTCTACTCAACTGCCATTCAAATGGCACTCAGATTCAGTGTATTTTTGCCTGAAATGAAAAGAACAGTGTCAGCAGTTTTAGAAAGTTTTGCTTGCATTATTTTGCATAATAACAACAAATGCTTGCATTTGACAAATTTCTTTTGATAGTCTCATTTGATCATTGAAACAACTTCATGTGATAGGCATGAGAAATAGAATTTTAAATCCCCATTCTGTTAATTAGGAACATTGGATTCAGAAAGATTAAGTAAATGAATTAAGATCAAATAACCTGGCAGCATATCAACAATATTCTAATCCTTTTTCATGTTATTTTAGCTATATTCCACACAGCATGATTAGTCCTAAAAACTGAAACTCATCATTTCATTCTTTAAGGCTGCCCATAATTTTAAATGCCTTTTGTTATTATGCAATATTTTTATCTGTAAAGGTCACTACATTTAGCTATATTTATATGTAAGGTTAAATTTATTAATGAGATAGTAAAAGCTGACTCAAATCATATTTCTAATAAAAACACTGAAAAACATGAGATTGATTTTCAAACTTTGATATTTAATTGAATATTATTTCAAAATCACGTATATAATTTTGACATTGTTGTAATTAATATCTAGGTCAGTCTTAAATAAAAGAAGAAAAACAAACTTATGTACACCTTTGCTGAGTGATTGATGTTAAATATTTTTTAATTATGTGTGTCATCTAGCCAGAATAACCAAAAGTTTGTAAAGAAGTTTTTATTTTTTCTAAACTGAGGTGAAATCTCACCTGAGGAGGGGAAAAATCTGCCTTTTCAGGTATAAATTCCAATAAATGAAAAGCACTAATCAAATTAGAAAGGAGTCCTGTGAAATCATAAAGCCTAGGATGAAATATGAGTGGTTGTATTTTCTTGTAAGATTTTAAAATATCTGTTAGCTTGGTTTGGTTACATGGAAAGTACTGGGTTGGTCCATAAAAGTCAACCAGTGGGCTAATGTAGATATACAGCATGTTTCTTTGTAGGCTTATATTTGAGGTAAAGATACATCTAAAATGATGTTTTCCATTTCAGCTTTCTATTGATGTACGCTCTACAGTTCGGTTTTCTGATTAATACCCTTCAACAATTGTAAAACTTTTTTCTTTTTTTTTTTGTATGTATGTTATTTTGTCAGATGTTTTGACACATAATAATACAAAAAGTGAAACTGTTAGTTTCTCAGTTGTGTCTGACTCTTTGCAACCCCATGGACTGCAGCCTGTCAGACTCCTCTGTCCATGGAATTCTCCAGGCAATAATACTGGAGTGGGTTGCCATTCCCTTCTCTATGGGATCTTCCCCACCAAGAGACCAAACTTGGGTCTCCTGCATTGCAGACAAATTCTGTACTGTCTGAGCCACCAGGGAAGCCCCAATAGTACAAAAACTTTCATGTCTTGTTTTTCTCCAGAAAGATTTTATATACCTATAGGATATGCGATTATGCAAAATCATGCAAGCAAAGATGTCTAAAACTGCTGACACCATTCCTTTCATTTCAAGCAAAAATACACTGAACCTGAGTGCCATTTCAATAGCAGTCTATTCCCTAGTGGCTGAGACAGTGAAGAATCTGTCTGCAATGCAGGAGACTCAGATTTGATCCCTGGGTCAGGAACATCTGGAGAAGGGCCTAGCAACCCACTCCCGTATTCTTGTTTAGAGAATTCCATGGACAGAGGAACCTGGCCGGCTCTAGTCCATGGGGTAGCAAAGAGTTGGACACAACTGAACAATAAACACTTTCACTTTCATAGAAGTAAAAAGTATAATTAATATGATAGAGGTATTTAAATGTAATAAATTTGGATAATTGACTTAAAACCAAAAGACTTTTTAAATTTCCACACTATTATTTCGTCTTTAAAAACAGAATATTTACTTATCAGAAACTCTTTATATTTAAACTCAACCTGTATTTTCTCCTATATTATTTTAGATTATTTAATGAGATATTATCTTCTACTCAATATGTTTTTATAATCTATCTACCAAATTCAAATTCAAAGACTATCTTTGAATTTGATGAAATTCATTAGAATTAGATGAAATACTAATTCATCAGTATTAGATGAAATGCTAATATCATCTAGATTCTATTAATATTATCAAGTGTGTGATAAGATCAGAACTAGACTAAGTGCCTCTCTAATTTATTTTTCACAAAACTTTAACTTGTTCAAACCTATATTAAAATATAGAATATATAAGTTTATACATATGAGAAGGCTTGCAGATTATCTTGTCCAAAAAGCCCTTCATGTAAAGCAATCTGTATGTCTTTTATATAAGCTTTAAATTATGGGCAGTACAATCTCTAATTACTGTAAACCTTAAATACAAGAATTTGGGTCATTGCCAATAACATTACCTGCATGTCTACAATTACAACAAAACTGAGAAAAGTGTATAGGTGGTGGCTGTATGGCTCCAATTGCAGATTTTGGTACTGATAAACAAAGATTTAAGAACTACAGGTGAAACTTGATCCCATTTATAGAGAGAGGAGTAGTGTTAGTCATTCAGTCGTGTCAGATTCTTTGTGATTCCATGACTGTAGCCCGTCAGGCTCCTCTGCCTATGTAATTCTCCAGACAAGAATACTGCAATGGATTGCCATGCCCTTCTCCAGGGGATGTTCCCAACCCAGGGATGGAACCCAGGTTTCCTGCATTAGGCAGATTCTTTACCATTTGAGCTAACCAGGGAAACCTGCCCCTTTATAGAGGATAGTTATTATTCTTTATTACTAATATTGACATTATTGCACTAATTGATTCTTCCTTGCCCCACTCATAGACTTGTATGTGTATGTATTTTTAAACAGAAATGTGCATATTATAAATATCATATATATATATATGTGGAAGATACTTACTTGGTTTAATTACCACTCAATGAGTAAAAATGAGTCTAAAAGAATTAAACTGACTTGCTCAAAAAAATACAGAGACAAATTGTTACTATACTATCTTTTAAAAGGAAAAAAAAGTTAATAAAATGAAGAAATAGCTGGATAATTTAAATACCTTCCTATTTTTCTCTACTATAAAATAGTTATGAATATTATACAAAATGTACTTTGGAAAACTTCTAATTTTATTAGATTGACTCTTTGAAAGTAGAATTTTTTTCTTATTATTTTAATTCAAATTTCTCAAAAAATTAAATCTAAATAAGGTAAGGAGAAACTGCATTTTACAATAAGAATTTAGATCTATTTATCTATATATGTATATATATATATATTTCTTGTATATATGTATATATTTTTGTGCTTTTCCTTTGCAATTCTTCTACCTGATTTAAAGGAAAATAAAGATTAACTCATTATAGGTTTATAGATGTGATTTTCTCTGCTTTTACCTATACAAATTATCATTTACAGAGAAATATAAAGGGTGATATTTAGAAACTTTGTCAGGTTATGTGTAGCCCATATGTTAACAGCTAAAGCCTAAATACAATCACATAAGAAAGAATGTCTTCTCTCTAAATGAAGTAATTCATAAGTATTTAATTATAAACTTATTATTAATTGTAAGCTTATTTTCACTATATTAATGATTTTAATTTAAACCCCAAAATTGAAAATCTGCTATTAACTTTTATGGCAACTTAAACCTAAGATCAGAGAAGGCAATGGCACCCCACTCCAGATTTCCCAGCTTGGAAAATCCCATGAACGGAGGAGCCTGGTAGGCTGCAGTCTGTGGGGTCACTAAGAGTCTGACGCGACTGAGCGACTTCCCTTTCTCTTTTCATTTTCATGCATTGGAGAAGGAAATGGCAACCCACTCCAGTGTTCTTGCCTGGAGAATTCCAGGGACGACGGAGCCTGGTGGGCTGCCATCTATGGGGTCACACAGAGTCGGACACGACTGTAGTGACTTAGCAGCCACAAACCTAAGATAATAAAGTATATAAATTCTTTATTCTCATTTTATCTTTCTTTCCAATGTTGTAGCCCAATGTTCTCCTTTAGAGTGTTCCCTTCTATTGGATTATTTGTTATTTCTTCATACATTTGTCTTTTCTTTTTCTCTCTCACCAAATCCTCTGCATGCTTTTTCCCTCTGCCTCTTCTTTCTGTCAAAATCATAAGCCAAATTTCACTTTTGTTCTCAGAATCATGTACCTCAAAATAAAATGAATCTGGTAGCAAAATAAATCTTATGAAATCAGTGAATTAACAATTTGAATTTAGCATCTTGGTTATGTTTAATAATTCATATTTCAAATAATCCTTAAGTATGAAAACAATAATCTAACATATCTGCACAAAACATTTTGTTATTAGCTAAATTCAAATGATTCCAATTAACTCCAAATGATTTCAATTAACTCTTGAAATCTGAAACACATTAGCATCTTCTAATCAGAACACTAATCTGGGTAATACATGAGGCTATATAGTGAAGGAAAATGGGATACACTTTGATTTAGATATTTGTAGCAGATTCCTATATTTTATGTTTTCCATTTTTTGTGACCATTATACTTTGGTTAAAGATTATCTATCAACTTTCTATATTTGCATGCATTCATCTCCATCAAGGCAAATTCCTACTGTGTAAATTTGGAGGCTTCTCATGACTGGGTATCTCCCCCAACTGGTCCCTCAAAAACTTATCCAGTTTACCTCCCACACCATCACCCCCAACAAAGAAAGTATTGGTAGTTTTTCACAGATCACTCAATTAACTCATCAATGGATGCTTCATTTCCTAATCTAGGGCTCTATCTTTTCTATCTACACTGCCTGTAGATTCAATAATGTGTTCAATTATATGACCGGACAGGCCATTTAGTAAGTACAGTGTTTAGACTGAAGCTTCTTCAGATTGGCTAGCTCAAATCCCATCCTATCACCTACTAGCTATGTGATCATGAGGAACCTCAATATGCCCCAAGGTCTACATCCCAAGTTTATCATGAGGATAAAATAATAACATAAATGAAGCACTGAGAACTCTGCCTAGTCTACGTTAAGCATTTTGTAAATGTTAGATCTTGTTATGACTTTGTACTAGGAACTCTGTTGGGCTTTAGAGATAAAATATTGAACAAAAGCAGACAAAAGCCCTTGCCTTAGGATATTTTACATCACACAGGAAAAAACCTATAAGCAACAAATGACATGAATTTGTCATTCAGGTTTCATTACATTTTACTTAATATTTGTTTAATAAAAAAGTAAATATTTATTTTAAATTATTTGAGAATAAATGAAACATATAGCTGCAAAAATCTAGAGGGCTGTAAAAATCCATGTAGTCCCTTTTAGTCTTTTATAAACTAATATTTATAAAATTAGGACAAAAGCAGATAAACAACTAATTTTATTACTAAATAATATGAATTGTGAAATAGTCTTACATTTATGGAAATAGAAAACAAACAAACCAGAAAAAAAGCTGACCTTTCCCTAAAGTTTGGAACACTATATATTTCTCATTTGTTCATTTTTCTAGTATAAGTAATATACTAGCGATATGCTCTTAGTATTCATTAGTGTTTAACAACATTCTAAATATTACTATGATTCTGAGAAAGTGAAAGTGAAGTCGCTCAGTTGTGTCTGACTGTTTGGGACCCCATGGACTGTAGCCCACCAGGCTCCTCTGTCCCTGGCATTCTCCAGGCAAGAATACTGGAGTGGGTTGCTGTTTCCTTCTGAGAAGGGGAACAATATTTTGTACGGGTGTTTGTGGCATTTAACCACATTTATTTCCATTCCTTAATTTATTTAATGCTTTTAGGTTAAATAGTTTTGGGTAGATTCAAAGATCACATACCCATGATAAAGAACAAATGATCAGAACCAAACTTAACAACAAAAAATACTAAAAGTGTCACAAAAGTATAGAGGTGTGTTTTTACTTATTATGAAATGATAACCACAGTCAAAATGAATCTACTAGGAAAAGAAATTTATGAAACCAATGAAGTAACAATTTGAATTTAGCATCTTGGTTATGTTTAATAATTCATATTTCAAATAATCCTTAAGTATGGAAACAATAATCTAACATATATGCACAAAAGATTATATAAAAATAAACATAAATCAGAAAACAGCTCTAATTGAACTTTTGAATGTTCTTGTGGGTGGAAATCACTTTAAAGATTTCTGCTTTGGTCTAACTCAAATATAAGAGGATGCTTTTTAAGTGATAAAAGAGTACACCTGGTCACTAAAAGTCGGACATGACTGAGCGACTTCCCTTTCACTTTTCACTTTCATGCATTAGAGAAGGAAATGGCAACCCACTCCAGTGTTCTTGCCTGGAGAATCCCAGGGACAGGGGAGCCTGGTGGGCTGCTGTCTATAGGGTCGCACAGAGTCGGACAGGACTGAAGCGACTTAGCAGCAGGACTAAGTTACAATGTGTCCTCTCACAAGATATGCAAATTCCATTGCAGCAGAGGAAAACAGAGGCTTTAAGAGGAAGAGATCAAGTTCTCATGTTAATTAGTTTTGAGAAAACATAAAAATATTTGCTAAATTCATGCATTCAGATATATTGATGAAAAATAAAGTTGTTAGTACAATCTTAATGTGCAATATATTAGTTTCTATAATCTGCATATACACACAAATTTTGAGAAGCATTCACTACAACTCATTACACAAGCTCTGCCTGTGTAATGTATGTGGGATATTAAAGTAGGTGACAGAACCAACATGGAACTCACTTTTTCTAAAGAATTTCAAAATCTATGTAAGAATCATAGTCAACAGTTTGAAAAACTGCATGTAATATACTAGAAAATGCTCTACAAACTCATTTTGCTCAAGGAATACATGTAGGATTTATTTAATGGTAGTTTTAGAATCATGCCTTGAATCTCTATAGAGTTCTAGAAAATAGAGAAAAAGTCCATCAATATATTACATTATATTTAGCTCCTGAAACTAGCTCCCTTAAAGTTCTTTTATCTTTTAAAAATAATGACGTGTGATGAAGTTAAGAGAAAATAATTGAAATTTTACAAAATAAAATTTAACCAAGAGTAATGGTAGATTATAGTATTGTATATGAGACAATTATACACTTTCTTAACTCTGGAAGGATATATCTACTGATTTACGTATGTGTAGAAAATAATACAAAGCATATCAATAGGTATGATTATATATGACAATGTTAACTACATTTTAAAAAGAAACACAGACACAACACACATATAAATCTTGCATACCAAAAATGTTGGCAATTTTATGTCTTTTGTTTCTTTCTTCATGAAAAAAGGGCCCCTTTATTTTCATTAAATTTACCATATATATTTAATTTATTAGAATAAAAGCAGCAAGAGTGCTTTCATTGTTGGATTTATCTTTGAGTCCACACTTCCAGTTAGCAATAAATGTATTAATTGAGAATTGCATGAGCACTGTATTTAGTGAAAAATTGTTTTTTGTCATAAAATTTTCAACCAACCATTGCATAGTCACCTTTATGATAAATTTTGCTTTTGATTGTTTAGATAGCCCAATAACAATATTATTCAGGAATATTAAAATTAAAAAAAAATGTAAGATGAGTGATTTTAGCAGCATAATTTAAACAAATATCTTGAAAAACGCACCATGGTCTAAGATACCATATTCCCAGTAATATGTTTTCATAAAGATAGCTTCAAATTTCCAGGTATTTAAGTATCTGTGTTTGGGTGGGAATTCATGTAGGTACATCTGTTATACAAGTGACTGCAACAGATGCAGATGACGCCAACTACGGAAATAGTGCCAAAGTGGTCTATAGCATATTGCAAGGACAGCCATATTTTTCAGTGGATCCAGAATCAGGTAATAACATTTAATACTTGGCCTTTTTCTTATTATGTAATACATCTGGATGCACAGTTAATTTTTAGATTTTTATATACTTAAAATCAATCTTTTACGTATTGCGTTTTTATTTATTCCTGATACTTACTCCATGAAAACAGAAGCGGATTTCCTATTTTTGAAAAAGATTTGAATCCTTAGCCCTTGAGACTAATATTAATTGAGTTTAAATTTATGATGTAAAATATAGAATTTCGTAGAGATTGAACACATTATGTGTCTTAGAAATTACAAAAACCTAAAAAATGTGACAATCATCAATATTAAACAAGCTGACTCATCTAAAGATTTTGGCTCAAGTTAGTTTTTTTTTAATCAAAATGGTAATTAAATTGATTTATCAAAACAGTAATTAAATTGATTTAGCAAAACCTGTTTCCTAAACAATTGTCCATGGAAGAATTTTTGCCTGTTCTGTGACTAATGTTAAATTGGTTATGGATTGAAAGATTTATCTAGGTCCACTGACATGTTATCATCTGCATGTTCTGATTAATTTCTGTAAAATGGATCTTGCATGGCTTAATTTTAAAACTCGATTGAATTGCAAAATATGTGTCTACTTTTTCCAAAAGGTGTAATAAAAACTGCATTACCAGATATGAGCAGAGAAAACAGAGAGCAGTACCAAGTGGTTATACAAGCCAAAGACATGGGAGGCCAGATGGGAGGACTTTCTGGGACCACCACAGTCAACATCACTCTGACAGATGTCAACAACAATCCTCCTCGATTTCCCCAGAGTAAGAGAGTTTTCAGTGATATCGTGTGGAAAGTTTCTCAAACACACTGTGAACAGTTAAATGTTTTTGCTCCTAGTTTATGCATACAGATGAATCCACAAACCCTCCTTCAACAGAATGTCACAATTTCCCTCATATTAAAGTGAAGAATCCACCTGCAATGCAGGGGATGCAGGTTTGATCCTTGGGTTGCAAGACAATCTAGAGGAGGAAATGGCAACCCATTCCAATATTCTTGCCTGGGAAATCCCATAGACAAAGGAGCTTGGTGGTCTACCGTCCATAGGATGCAAAGATTCAGACACGTCTGAGCTGTTAATACTGCATCACTTCAAAGTGACTATGATCATTTTTATCATTGAGTAGTTAATGGAGACAACAAGGAAATGAGGTTCTTTTTGGCAACTTTAATTATCCTTTCCTACCTTTTGAAGAGTTATAAAATTTTCCAGCCTAGCTTTCCCAACATTTATATGATAATCTAGTTCTTTTGATTATCTTTTTCCTGCTTATGTGTATGGACTCTCAAGGCTGACCACTTGGTTTCAAATCCATGTCTGTAATTGGCCTCAGTTCTCTTGTTTGTACATAAAAACTATAATTCCTTTTTTATCCAATTATAAAACAGGTTTGTTGATGTTTAAATGTCTCTGAAATCAAATACTATATTAAAATCAATGTAAGTTAGTTTAATTGGCCACATTTTTCTTTTTTATTCGCCCATAGCCTTATGGAATACCTTGGTTGTGATGACATCTGAGCTATGTTAAACATTTTCTGGTATCTGTTACCTACTTGTGAATAATTACACCAGTCTATAGCCTTTCAGTTGTAGCCATTTTTAGGTATGCATGTTAAACTATAGATTCTTTGTAAGCCATGAGAACCTATAAATATAGACTGATTCTCTGCTGCAAATATTTCCATTTGGCAGTAAATAAAAACATAAGGGGCCCTTTCTTGAAATGCTCTACTAAGGACCCTGACAATTCAATTTCTGACATTGATTCCAATGCAATAAAGCATTTTTTCAAGCTAATCAAATTTGAATACTTAATAATACAGCTCTGGATGGTGGACATATACATACGATAAATGTTAAAAAATAAACTTCACTGAGAATATGAATTATAAGCTTAATTAACATAAATCTAAACTTTGAATTCAGTTTCCTTAAATATAAACTGAAAGGGTATGATCTGATGAATTCTCAAATGACTTCCCACTCTATAATTCTTAGCATAAGGTTTGGAACTGTAATAGTAATAGTAGAAATGATCTTGAACTAAGAAATGAACTAAGCATCTTAACGACATAATTTCATGTAATCTACTTAACAAACATAGGAGTTAATTGCTATCATCATCTCGATTTTATAGATGTGGAAATTAAGGGTTAAAGAATTTAACTAACTTGCCCAGTGATGAGAATTCAAATTCACGGTAGCTGGATTTAGAAGTCTCTCTTCTTAAGAACCAAGCAAATTGGAAAGAGAACAGACTTTGAAGTTAGAGAGACTTAGTTTTGCCTTCTGCATTTCCCAATTTTACAGGGTGATTTCCTTGAGCCTTATCTCTGAGGACAATATTACCTGCCTTCATTCTATGAGGATGAATGTTAGAATTAAATGAATTAACATAGAGGCCTTTGGCCTTATATAGACATCAACACATATTAAATGTTTAAAAACATTTCTAACTTTCATTAATATTTATTGTGATATTTTCCAATTATCTCTTAAATAAACCCTCACAAACTTAAATGCTTTTGGGGACAACACAATGTAAACATTTCAGGAGACAGAAACATTCATATCCCAATAAAAGACATTAACAAGCAAAAAAGAAAAGGAAATAAAGAAAGAACTTGTCATGAAAGGATTTATTTTTTTTTATCCTTGAGTTAGAATATAAGAATAAATATATGTTCTAAATAATTTCAGTTCAGTTCAGTTGCTCAGTCGTGTCCAACTCTTTGCAACCCCATGAATTGCAGCACGCCAGGCCTTCCTGTCCAGCACCAACTCCAGGAGTTTATTCAAACTCATGTCCATCGAGTCGGTGATGCCATCCAGCCATCTCATCCTCTGTCGTCCCCTTCTCCTCCTGCCCCCAATCCCTCCCAGCATCAGAGTCTTTTTCAGTGAGTCAACTCTTCTCATAAGGTGGCCAAATTAAGTTTCAGCTTTAGCATCAGTCCTTCCAGTGAACACCCAGGACTGATCTCCTTTAGAATGGACTGGTTGGATCTCCTTGTGAACTTGTCATGAAAGGATTTATTTTTTTCTGTCCTTGAGTTAGAATATAAGAATGAATGTATGTTCTAAATAATTTAGCAAATGAATAATGTGTAATGATAATACCGAACACTTCAAATAAGCAGTAAACAATTGCTTTCCTCCCCTCTTAAGTCAAGAAGTTCTGGATTCTAATATCAGAACTACCATCTATTATCTAAATAACCTTGAGATATCCATTTATTCTTTCTGGAACAGATTTCTCATTTACAAAATGAGAGAGTTCTGCCTTTATAAATTATTTTCCCTACTTAATAAATCTATAAATTTTTGACAGCTTACAATTCAATATGATGAAAAATTCTCCTAACTTAAAATTAATTTAATAAAAAGAGCAGAGGAAATGAAAGTTTTTGTTATCTAAAGATGAAACAGCTTTGATTTAATTTTCAGGTACGTATCAATTTCATTCTCCTGAGTCTGTACCTCTTGGAACTCCTCTTGGAAGGATAAAAGCCAATGACCCTGACGTGGGGGAAAATGCTGAGGTGGAATACAGCATTGCCGAAGGAGATGGAGCAGACATGTTCGATATCTTCACTGACAAGGATACACAGGAAGGGATTATAACTGTCAAACAGGTTTCTTCTTGCTGTCTTCATTTTTTCATTGAGCATTTTATGGTTTATTCTTGCTTTTTAGGTAAGAAAGCCTAGGATTATTTCTTCCATCTTTTATATGCTTCTGTCCTTCACATAAATGGGAATAGTTGTGATTTTTCTTCAAGTGAGTTAAGCATCTTTATCACTGACACTTAAAATTGCTATAAAACTTCAACAGCTCTTGCTTAGAGTAAACAAAAAGTACAACTAGGATCAAGTAATCTCAAAAGTCATTTTTATATTTCTCTGTGACATTATTTTGCCATGGTGATACTCTGGCCACCTCACATGAAAAGCTGACTCATTGGAAAAGACTTTGATGCTGGAGAAGATTGAAGGCAAAAGGAGAAGAGGGCAGCAGAGGATGAGATGGTTAGATAGTATCACTGACTCAATGGGCATGAATTTGAGTGAACTCTGGGAGATAGTGAAGGACAGAGAAGCCTGGTGTGTTGCGTTCCACGGGGCGCAAAAAGTCACACAGGACTTAGCGACTAAACAACAACAACAACACTATTATTTCATGTACATTTACAAATGTAAGCAACTTATATGAATAGCCTGCTAAATCTCAACTTTATATTTCTGCTGATTTCAAATTTTTATAACTTTAAAATAATAATACATAATATAGTAATAAATAAATAGCCTGTTTATTTATTAGATATTTCATTTACCTGTGACCACCAAAATATAAAATGTATTAATAAGTGCAAATAAATATTAATGTTATACTGTTACATTAACTACTCTTTATAAACATGTAAGGCAAAATTAAAAATGTACTAACATTTGATATACCCATGAAGCAATAATTGGGAAACTTATTTAACCAAAATTACTAGAACTACTGGAGGGGTGTTTATTACATTTTGATATTTTCTCTGCTTGTTATGTCTGCTATGTTATACTAATTTTTCTTACTTCATTTCACTTTAGAATTTAGATTTTGAAAACAAGATGCTATACACTTTAAAAGTGGATGCAAGTAACACTCACCCTGATCCACGATTCTTACACCTGGGGCCTTTCAAAGACACAGCTGTGGTTAAAATATCTGTGGAAGATATAGATGAGCCTCCTGTGTTCAGTAAAGTCTATTATTTGATAGAAGTAGATGAAGATGTAAAGGAAGGCAGCATCATTGGACAGGTGACAGCATATGACCCAGATGCCATGAACAATTTAATAAAGTAAGTGTTTTGAGAAAATATAAGTTTGAAGATATATAACAATCACTCACTATTTACAAGTTGTGTGAAAAAAATGTACACTATGTGATCAAGTACAGTAATAAGACCAAATGCTTCCATAACAAAGACTCAGCTGTGCTGCCTTTTAAGTGCTCTGGATATATTGATTCCTTTGACTCATCGCACTTTGGGCTTCCCTGGTGGCTCAGATGGTAAAGAATCTGCCTGCAATGCAGGGTACCTGGGTTTGACCCGAGTTGAGAAGATCCCCTGGAGAAAGGCATGGCAACCCACTCCAGTATTTCTGCCTGGAGAATCTCCAGGGAGAGAGAAGCCTGGCTGTCTACAGTCCATGGGGTCGCAGAGAGTCGGACACGACCGAGCAACTAAACACGCACATCACACTTAAAATGCAGCTCCTATTATTTTATCTTTCTGCAGATGATAAGACTATAGTACTGAACATTTAAATAGCATGCTAAAAAATTAGTCACTGGGAAAGCTGGTTTGAGGTTCAGGCTATCTGGCTCCTGTGTCCATGTTTTAATCCATTAGTTATTGAAGTAATCCTTATCTCACTGTCCTTCTTAGATAAATCATAGTTCAAATAATAAGAGATCTAAATAAAATTTTCTATAAAAATGTTCTAGAAAAGTTATTAAGAGATAACTGGAAAATTAATGAAATTAGTCCCTAGGCACACTTTACATAAAAATTTTTGGGAAACAAAACATCAACTATATTCTATTAAAAACACACAGGATTGGTAAAGACAGTAGTGATATTTGAGAACAGTGAAACTATTAAAAATTAATATTATTTGTGCAGAATAGTGTAATAATTTCTCAAAATCTGAAGATTGTATTAACCATTTCAAAGCTTTCGAATGTGCCATAAATTATGCTTAAGTGAAGTGTAGTGAAAATCACTCAGTCATGTCCGACTCTTTGTAATCCTGTGGAGTGTATAGCCTGCCAGGCTACTCTATCCATGGAATTCTCTAGGACAGTATTCTGGTGTGGGTAGCCGTTCCCTTCTCCAGGGGATCTTCCCAACTCAGGAATCGAACCCACATTGCAGGTGGATACTTTACCATCTGAGACACCAGGGAAGCTCAAGTTATGCTTAAGGAGAATATAAATGTAATTGTGATATTAACTGATAAATAGGATGGGTGGATGAAGATGGGTAGGTATGCTGATGAAGACAAAGAAGACTAAAGGAACAAATACTATATTGTTTGTTAATGTGTGACTAGGATAATAAAATACCTAAAATTATACTTTACTTAAAATTTAATTTTTTTACCTAACAAGTACCTACCATGTAGCATAGGGAACTATACTCAATATCTTGTAATAATCTATAATGGATGGGAATGTGTAAGAAGAATATATATATTGACATGTAGTATAAACTGAACTATTTTGCTGTTTGCCAGAGACTAACACCACATTGTAAAATGAACTATATTCATACAATTTTTACATTTTAATATTAATTAAGGAAACTAAATAATTAAATATGTATTGGAATGCCCAAATTTCCTACAATTCATGTCATATATCATACATAGAAAATCAATGAAAGCAACTCTAAATATATAGGCATTACATTTAGATGTAATAACTATTCATGTTAATTTACAAAGCAACATTTTTTGCACTAAATATACACTGAGTTTAATTTGTTGGTTAATTAATATATTTTTAAAATAAAGAAACAATTCATGAAATTTTAATCCATACTTAGTACTCAGAGTTTAGCTTGAACAATTTGTCTAGTTTCAGGTTAATTAGAAAAGAATTTATGTAACTTTCTCTTGTTCAGGTTCAAATCATATATTTGTATATTATTCAACATTAATTTTAAAACATAATACCAATGAATGAAAGATTATTTGTACTTTTATATCATCATGCATAAAGAGTATTAATTTTATATTATCATGTTGTATAAAACAAACCTTTTAAAATGAAATAAGTAATCTAGTTTTCCAGTGGTCTACACGTATGTCCCAGCAGGTTTACATTCAAAATTATGTTTATTTATTTTTTATTGAAATTGAGTGTGGCTGATTGGCTTTGGCATCTCTTATATGTGAATTTATTTTTTTAAGTAACAAAAGGAAGTTCAGAGTGTTTTTGTGTTCTTTGCAGTATTGAAATAGAAATAATTCACCATGTATATAAAAATGCATAAGGGGAAAAATTGCATAAGGGACTGTAGATACCAATAGCTATAAATGCTCGATAAATATCTATTCTTGATAGATTTTGCAGTTTCCAAAAACATGGTAGTCAGTGTTAGATGTGCCTTCATTTAGACCTAGTATTTGTGATACCAAATATTTATGCTTAAAATTCCACATTTATGTTTTTAACAGTCATTGATTTCACCTTTTGTCAGTTAACAATACCCACTGTTAGAAAATTTTAGACAAGTGACAGGATATTGACTGTTTTAGATTAAGAACAATTTATTGCCCTACTTGGAAAAGACTCTGATGCTGGGAGGGATTGGGGGCAGGAGGAAAAGGGGATGACAGAGGATGAGATGAGTGGATGGCATCACCGACTCAATGGACGTGAGTTTAAGTGAACTCCAGGAGTTGGTGATGGACAGGGAGGCCTGGCGTGCTGCGATTCATGGGGTGGCAAAAAGTCGGACACGACTGAGTGACTGAACTGAACTGAACTGAATTCCCCTGCTGCTGATATTCTGCAGTATAAAGGAGACAGCCTCTTAATAATCTTTCTCTTTCATTTGGTATATCTTGCATATAGGAATTCAATGAATGTTGATTAACTTGAGAAAGGCAAGCTGATTTTCCATGTTGCCAAGGATATTTGTTTATTTATTTAGATAACATCAAGGATTGTATTAAGTTTAATCATTTTAACACCCCTTTCTACACAAAGGTTTTAATCTTTTCATTGAATCAAGTGATAAGCAACAAAATGCTTTTCTATTCAAATGGTGGCATCAGATTCATGATATGAAACTCAAATATTTGTCTATCTTTTTCTCTATAAAGTAATTGTTATTTATTGTGCCCTTGCTATAAACTGGGAACTATCCAAAGTATCAGATCATTTAAATCTCATCACAACAGTATAAGGCAAGTACATCATGATCACCTATATTGTTTAAATAAACTATTTTATATTAGAACATAGTTGATTCACAATATTGTATTAATTCCAGGTGTACAATAAAGTGATTCAGTTATGCATATGTATGTGTGTGTGTGTGTTAGTCGCTCAGTCACGTCCAACTCTGCGACCCCATGGACTATATCCCACCAGGTTCCTCCTTTCATGGAATTCTCCAAGAATCCTGGGGCGGGTTGGCATTTCCTTCTCCAGGGGATCATCCCAACCCAGGGATTGAACTCGCTTCTCCAGTGTCTCATGCACTGCAAGTGATTCCTTCCTGAGCCATCAGAGAAGCTCACAGACTTAGAGAATAAATTTGTGGTTTCTCGAGGGGAAGCCTAAGAGGAGAGATAGATTGGGAGTTCAGGATTGACATGTACATCTATATTATTAAAAATAAATAGAGATAGAGATGCAAAGAGTTTAAGGAGCTTTACCAAGGACCCTATACAAATAACTGGCAGGCTGAGGATTCAAACTATTGTTGATCTGAATGCACAGCCAATTCTTTAACCTATATATTCTGCTTTCTAGGCCTGATTTTTAGAGATAATTAACAAGGTTTCACATTCATAAACTAATATAACTGAATTCAGTAGTACATAGCAGAGCCTCAAGGATGAACTTGTACAAAAAGCAACCCATGGCTTTTGTCCCTCAGAATTTGGTTTAGTTTTTCCTTGTCTTTTCCATTGTCCATAATAAGGAATTTTTTTTTTTTCTTCTAGTTTTATCGAGGACTGTGTTGTGGGTTGTAACTTCTCTTTTTCATTTCTAATGTTATTAATTTGGACCCACTCTCTTTTTTCTCAATGACTCTGGCTAAAAGTATATCAGTTTTGTTTATTTTTACAAAGACTTAATTCCTAGTTTTGTTGATCTTTCCTATTGTTTCTTTGTTTGCTTGTTTTTTAGTGTCTATTTCATGTATTGCTGCTTCTTATAACTGCTTTTCTTCTACTAACTTTGGATTTTATTTTTTCTTCTTTTCTTAGTTACTTTAGGTGTAAAATTAGGTTATCTCTGAGATTCTTCTTGTTTACTGAGATAAGCCTGCATTGCTATAAACTTCCCTCTGGATCTGCTTTTACTGTGTCCCAAAGGTTTTGTATTGTTATGTTTTTGTTTTCATTTGGTCCATTTGCCTTTAAGGTAATTATTGATAGCTATGTACCTACTGTCACTTTATTAATGGTTTTGGGGTTGTTTTGTAGTGCTGTTTTGTTCCTTTCTTCATCCTTTTCTCTTCTGCTTTCTGATTTTATGTTTGCCTTCAGTCTTTGGTTTGGATTCCTTTCTCTTTTGCATGAGTGTATCTGTTACGGATATTTGAGTGGTTCAAGATGATGCTGTCCTCTTAGTATGCATTCAGAGTTATCCATGCCTTTAAAATTTTATGTAATAGTTTAAAAAGGATAGGTTTTAATTCCTACAAATGTTTGGTAGAATTCAGCTATGAAGACATCTGGTCCTGAATTTTTGTTTGTTGGGAGTTATCATGAGGTTGTGGTTACCATGAGGTTTATATATATATATATATATATATATATATATATATATATATCTCAGTTCATATATATATATAAATTTTTATAGATTCATATATATATATATAAATTTTAAGCTGCATATGTCTTAAGTTCAAACAGATTTTAACAGCCAGCACTGCATTTTTACTCCACAAATCCTCTCTACTTTTAATGTTTTTGACATCATATTTTACGTCACTTTGTTTTATGTGTCCCTTAACTACGTTGCATATATGCTTTATTTTACCACTTTGGTCTTTCAACCTTTCTACTAATGTCATACATCATTGATTCACCACCTCTACTGTATAGTTGCCTTTATAAATGAGATTTTTTTTATACATTTCTAGCTCTGCTGTTCATTTTTACTCAGAGAAATCCCTTTAAATTTTTTTTTAAAGTTGGTGTTATGGTTCTGAACTCTTTAGTTTTTGCTTGTCTATAAAACCTTTGATGTCTCCATCAGATCTCAGTGAAATCTTGCCAGGGAGCATATTATTGCTTGTAGGCTTTTCCTCTCATCACGTTAAATATACTGTGTCACTCTCTTCTGTCCTGTGTAGTAACTGTTGAAAAGTTGACTGATAGCCTATTGGCATTCCCTTATATATATCTTGTTGCTTTTCCCTTCCAGCTTTTAATAGCCTCTCTTTAATTTTCTGATTTCATTACAATATGTCTTGCTGTGGTCCTCTTTGGATTGGTCCTGTTTTGGACGCTGTGCTTCCTGGCCTGGATGCCTGTTTCCTTTTTGGGTTAGGAAATTTTTCTGCTATCATGTCTTCAAATATGCTCTCTTCCTGTTTCTCTGTTTCTCTTCTTCTGGACCACAAAATATGAATCTTATGGTGCTTGATGTTATACTAGAAGTCTTGCAAGTTTTCCTTCTTTATTTTTATATATATTTTTTCCTTTTTCCTATTTATCTTCAATGATTTCCACTACTCTATCTTCCAGATTGCTGGTCAATTCCTCTGTATCACATAACCTGTTGATTCCTTCTGGTGTATTTTTTATCTCAGTTATTATATACCTCATGCTTGTTTTCTGTTTGTTTTCTAATTGCTCTATCTTTTCTTTGTTTCATCATTCCTATTTTCTGCCTTGTATGGATTAATACTGTGCTTTATTTTGAATTCTTCAATATTTCCTTTTTTAATCTTATCATTCTTTTCTTGCTGGTATAGAATTTTAGATTGAGGGTAGTTGTTGCTTTTTTCTAGATCCTAAAGTAAATATTTTTAAATGTCTGTATGTTTAGTTTGTCTTAATAACTTAGTTGTTTCTTAGGATGCATTCAAATTTTGTCAAAAGCTTTAAGCAATTTGATTATGATGTGACTTTCTATAATATGCTTCATATATTTTGTACTTGAAGTTTATTATGCTTCTTGGATCTGTGAGTTTATGGCTTTTGTCAAACTTGGAAAACTTTTCAACCACTGTTTCTTCAGTAATTTTGCCCTACCTTCCTCTCTTTCAGATCATTTAATTTTAATTATGTTAGGTCTCTTGAAAGTGCAACACAGCTCACTGGTGCTCTAATTTTTTAATCTCCCTCACCTTAGTCATTTTAAATAGTTCCTATTCATTCTTCTATTAAAGTTTACTAATTCTTTTTTTTTTTTTTTTTTTTTTGAAATACCTAACCTGCTTTAATTCCATCATAGGATGATTTTCAACTCACAGGCTTTAGTTTCTTTTCTAGAAGCTTTATGAAGAATATATATATATTATATGTGTATGTGTGTGTGTGTGTGTGTGTGTGTGTGTATCCTTATTCTTTCATCTCTTTGTGATTATACAGACTATTACCTACCAGACTCTTCTGTCATAGCATTCTCTGGACAAGAATATTGGGATGGGTTGCCATTTCCTTCTCCAAGTTAAATATTCAGAATGCATTTAAAATAACTGTTAAAATATCATTGTCAGCTAATTCTGTCAACTGTGTAATATCGAGGTTAGTTTTAGTTGACAAATTTTTGTTTGCGGTCACATTTCCCATTCCATACTTACCTGTGATTTATGATTGCACAAAAAATATTGTGTTTATACTGTGTTTAGTGTGTGACAGCTTTACATTTTTATAAATACTCTTGAACTGTATTCAGATGTGTGGCTAAGTTACTGGAAATAGCTTAAACCTTTTAGCTTTTGCTTCAGCAGCCCTTTGTCTATAACTGGTTTTGCCCCATAAATCAGGTAAGACATTTCTGAGTAGTCCAACAAAGCCCCATGAATGATGAATTTTCCACTTTGGCTGGTGGGAACTAGAATTATTTCCAGACACATGCCAGTTCAATTTTGCTCCCGCCAGACCTTATAATTGGTTACATCTTTAGAAGCCATAGATTTTACTTGTTCTCATGTGTATTCTGACCAGTACTCAGCTGAAGAGTTGAGTGGGATTCTTTTCATATTTATGTGGTTCTCTGTGAAATTCTATCCCCTGAAATCCTCTACCCAGAAAATTGTAGCCCACATTAGTCTCCTTGGACCCTCAGAATCATCTCTTGAACTCAAGGGATTAACAGGCTCCACCTGGGCTCCCACTTCCTGCGTTATTACCTAGAAACCCTCCCAGGCCAAAGCCACTTTGGAGGATTGCATCATTTCTTCCTCTTTGCCCAGGAACTAGCCTCTCTGTCTCCTGGTATCTAATACTTCAAAAATAATTGTTTCGTATATTTCATCTGGCTTTTAGTGTGGAAACAGGTGGTAAATATAGTCCCTGTTATTTTATATGTGAGAACATTCATATCTTTTCAAGCTTTCAAGTTTTCAAGATTATGTAATTATAGCCATTCATTTTAGAAAAATGTATTGCACAGATAATTTTACAGCAAATAAGATGTCTATAATTATCCCCTAGGTAGATACACCAGTGCTATTTATTCTATTTCCATCAAGTATTTCATCTTTCAAACAAATTATCAATCTCCTAATTATTTATTATTGAGTAGAAGTACTATAACATTTATGGATTTATATATTTTACTAATTGTAAATATTTGCTAATGTAATTACCGTTCTTAATAAACTTCTATTGTCTATATATATGTATATATATACACATATATATGCAGTGAAGTGAAAGTCACTCAGTCATGTCTGACTCATAGTGTGTGAGTCTATATCTCACACATTATACCTGATAATTTCCACATGATACAATTTCAGGAGAAAAAATTCTTGGTCAGAGACTGATAGTAAAACTTGCAACCTTTATTATGATACATAAAAGTAGCTGATATATTTTTAAATTCATAGTTCTACCAGAAATATTTACTTTTATAGGGTACTTACATCTTAAAAAAACAATGAGCAGTAGTTTTACCTGTAAAATCTCAAGAATTGTGACAAAGGGAAGAAAAATATTTGGGGAACAAATGAACTTGAAATTATGCTTCTAAAATTATGCTGCCAAATCTGATAAAATATAGGGCCATGCCTGAAAATATAATATTAAACTCATCTTGTTAGCATAAAAATGTACATAAAAAAGCTTTAGATATTCAATTACAGTGTGAAAAGCGATCAGTAATTAAAACCAGAAGACAACATTGTAATATTTGACTCTTTTGTTTGTCTGAATCCTTGAGAAGGATGACAGATCCCTAGAGCCTGAATAGGCTATGATAAACATCATGGAGAAACATTTACCAGGGAAAGTTTGGGAAGTAATTTACCACCCACAGTAAATCTGTCCGTGAAACATATTTTCTGAAATACAGCTGCCACTTGCAACATAAGATTCTGGTTACAATTAGCAGCTGTTGTCAACTCTGTGTCACCTCATTAGTTATTCTGGATTTCCTAGTTTTAAGGTTGATTATAGCTTTACAGTTTCTGAAAGAGTATGTTGTCTCATTTCACACCTATTTTATGCTCAACATATTTAAAATTCAACAAATTTTAGAAAAACTCAGCTCTACAGCAGTCATGCAGAGAAGTACAAAACAAACTTGCTGGTGAGAAATTTAGTTATATCACAGTAAGGTACATGATTCCACAATAAACTGGATTAAGTGCCCTCATATATATTAGTATTTTCATAATATTTGATTTCATTACTGAAAGTAAAATAATGATAATTTCAAAATTACGTCACTGGTATTTCCAAAAAATGTTATGAATTATTTGTTCAAGCAGTATAGCCACATTCTCAAGGAAGGTTTCAATTTGTAGCTGGAAGACACATTTCTGGAAAGCAGTAGCTGAAAAAATGATTAGCAAACTCACAGCCTAAGTATATTGACTTAATGGAAGATGTATCTGGGATACAGAAAAGGGAAAGGAATGCTATCCCTGACATATTTCTGCATGTTTCTGATTTGTTGATTTGTTCTGGTATCTGTAATTTAACTGACATTTTTGTAGTAGGTGAAAATACAAGGATCTTCTATGTGTTTGCTTCTTTTTAAGAATTTTTTTTTTTTTTTTTTTTTTTACGTTGGAGTATTAACAATGTTGTATTAGTTTCAGGTGTATGGAAGAGTGATGATGTGCTTAGTCACTCAATCCTGTCTGACTCTTTGTAACCCCATGGGCTGTCACCTGCCAGACTCTTCTGTCCATGGGGATTCTTCAGGCAAGGATACTGGAGTGGTTTGCTGTGCCCTCCTCTAGGAGATCTTCCCAACCCAGGGGGCAAACCCAGGTCTCCAGCATTGCAAGAGAATTCTTTATAGTCTGAGCCACCAGGGAAGCACATTTTCTTCTACCTATAAATATATCGATTCTTTTTCATGTTTTCCCATTTAGGTCATTACAGAATATAAATAGAATTCCCTGTGACAACTATAGGTCTTTATTTGTTATCTATTTTATTTATTTTTAAACTTTTTATTTTATGTCGGGATATAGCTGATTAATAATGTTATGGTAGGTTCAGGTGAACAGCAAAGGGACTCAGCCATGCATATACATGTATGTGTTTGATCCTTAATTGTAGTACTTGAAAAACAAACAAACAAACAACAGCAACAACAAAGAAAACAAGCTAGAACTAGAACTAGGTCTTAGGTTCCACAGTCTCAGCTTTTTTGTGACCTTTTGACCTTGTTATTTTTGCTGCTTGTATGATTGGCTCCTGTTTCTGCATAAGATATTCATTCAAAAAATCATGCCAATGATTTTATAAACTTATTATTAAAAATTCAATATAAGGAGATCAATAAAAAATGTGTTTTATTAAACCATCTGCTGAGGCATAGAGACAGTTTTGTCTCACATTGTTTATCAGACTCCTTTTGGTCGTTTGTTGTAATCTGGTGTATTTATTATTAATAGGTAAACCAGAACATCACATTCTGTGTTCAGAATAGAACATTGGTTGCTAAATAAATGAAAATTATCTCTGGGTTTTGAAAAATTGCAAGACAAAATTTGCAATGGGGCAAACTTATAAATACATACCCAGAAGTTTGCAGTGTTAATATTAAAGTGAACTATTTATAAATCATCAAAGTGATTCTTCTTCATGAATTCTTAACTTGAAGATGGTACCTTTCAGGGTTGAACCTAAGAGTGGGGCAGCCAGAAACACGGACTTATTTTGATACCACACAAGTGCCAAGTCAAAGCTAGATTTATGTAATATAAGAATTATTAATTATTCCACAATCACAGAAACTCTCACACAAATCTCTAGGGCAAGTAACAATGGGAACGAAGAAATTTTTATTTTCCTCTTGATCTCTCATGTAAATGATAGGAAGAAATCAGAGATCTATTCAGCAATAAGCAGATTACGGTTAGCTACTGAACTTTCCAATGATGGGGATAAAAATATAAAAGTGAATATTATGAACTGAGTTTCATTCAACACATAGATTTGATGGGTTGTGCTCTTTTATTTACTTTATTTGTGTTTCTTTTAGGATTGTTTGTATTGATAAGTAAAATTTGGTCCAAGTATTTTAGGAAAAACATTTTTTTTTTTTTAATGTTCCAGTAACTCTCAGGCTACATTAAGGGCTAAATTGTAGGAAAATTGAAACCTAGAGATAGAAAACACTCTATCTTGCTTCACTCTAACAGTACTTAAGCAATAAAAGACCTTCCCTGATGGCTCAACAGTAAAGAATCTGCCTGCAAAGCAGGAGACTCCATTTAGATCCCTGGCTCTGGAAGATCCCCTGGAGGAGGAAATGGCAACTGACTCCAGTATTTTTCCCTGGGAAATCCCATGGATGGAAAAGCCTGGTGGGCTACAGACCATGATGTCACAAGAGTTGAACCTGACTTAGCAACTAAACCACAGCCACCACCAAGCAATAAAAATTAAAAAGAAAACTTTTCGTATGACTTTTAGTCTTGATTTTAATATACTGATGTTTATTTAAAAAAAAAACAAGCTATCTCAGATCCTTTGCTGACAATGAATTCTTAGTTATAACCCAACATAACTTTCGTCTCTAAGAAATATAAATATATAATATATATATATATATATACACACACATACATGTATACATACACAACTATGTATAAAAATTACAATCATAATTATTGTAAAAATGTCCTCAGTCGCTTCAGTTCAGTTCAGTTCAGTCGCTCAGTCGGTCCAGTCATGTTCAACTCTGTGACCCACACACATACTGCAGCCCACCAAGCTCCTCTGTCCATGGATTTTTCAAGCAATAATATTTGCATAGGTTGCCATTTCCTACTCCATTTGCAAAAATAATGGGATACTACCATTTCCATATGGTTCTACTGTCCATTGCACAACATGTCCAAAGGATAACAAGGAGGTGACTGACGTGGTTTCATATCTGGGAAGTGAAGTACAGAAAGAAATCTGAGAACAAGTATACAAAGCTTTTAGTTATTCTATCTTAAGATGAAATCCAATATATATACATTAATAGGTATATGTCCCCATGCCCAAATACTCACTTTGAAATGTATTTGTGATTTGAAATAATAAATGTATAAAATTTAGCAGAAAATAAATGACATAAGCACCATCACATACTATATAGTTAAAATTATTTTTGAAATCTGAATTTATTAATGGATCCCTTAAGTTAACCATATTTCTTATAAAAGTAGACTGTTATGTGTATTTTATTATAACAATCCAAACATAAAAACATAGCCTTTACATAAATCCATTTCCATCCAATATGTCAAAAATTACCAAAGTTTCACAATGTTAGAAACCTAAATATCTATTACTAATTTTTGTCAAGGTAAGTGCCCAATAATGGATATATTATAGAATCATAATCGGAGTTGTTAATTCCCAAATTCACCAGATTAAAAGGGAGTTCATTTTGCTAAGTGTCTTTAATAGAAACCTAGAAAAATCAGGATGCCACTTGATGCTGATTTGTCTGTTAGTTCTCTGCTGTTGTTCTTCTCTTAGCTGTCCTTATTCTGACCAGTTTATCTCATTGTCTATAACCTTGTTATACAAAACCTTGTCAATGGACTTACAACCTGCATTCACCTAAGCTTGTTGGAATTGCAGAATAACTGTTCACACTCTAGATCTACTGAATCAGAATCTGTTCTACAAAGATTTCCATTAACATGTGAGATGCATTTAGGTTCTTACATGGTTCAATTAAACATTCAACAACAGAAATTTAAAATATGCAAAAATGATAACTAGTACAGTCTAACATGGCTTGATGTAACTAAAGGATTTTCATGTAAGCTAGAATTTTACTTTTCTGCCTTCTTCTTCAACTTTTAAGGGTTCATAGGATTAATTTGTAGCTCAGACAGCAAAGAATCTGCCTGCAATGAGGGAGACCAGGGTTCAATCCCTGGGTCAGGAAGATCCTCTGGAGAAGGGAATGACAATACACTGCAGTATACTTGCCTGAATAATTCCATGGACAGAGAAGCCTGGTAGGCTACAATCCATGGGGTTGCAAAGAATCAGAATGAGTGACTAACACACACAAATAATCAAGTTTAATCTCCCATCTCAATGTCTTTAACCTTAATCACACCTGAAAAGTTACTTTTACCATGTAAAGTAAATTATGTACAGCTTCCAGGGATTAGGAGATAGACATCCATTAGAGGAGGGTGGGCATTGTTTTGCCAGTCACCAAATAATACAAAGTTTAGATTGACATCTTACATACATACCTGATGAGAGAGAGTCATGTAATTCTGTGGTTCTTTGTCATTTCAGTTTTTATTTGAAGTAAGTTAAAGGGAGAGAGTAGAGGAGGACATTTGATTCAGCTGAAATAATCCTTGAAGAGATCCATTCAAGACCCATGTATTTTACAATAGCCTCTGAATATCCACTTATAAGGACTCTGTGGACACACATTTTCATGTGTTATTTGCAACTTAATTTCAATTTATCTAATGGAATTGATTCTATCAAATTTAATATGGCTGTTTAATATGTCTCAAGTACTGTAATAGGTTTATGATAGGATAAATAAATCAAGTGGCTATTAAAAACTCACTTAAAAGCTGCCACAAGGACTCACAAATGTCAATAATGACTCTGAAGCACACATAATCATAGAATAGTAATAATGAAATCAGTCAAATGTATCAAATTGTCTAAATGAAAATTGCACTAAATAAAAATTCAAGAAAATCATCAGTATTTCACTTGTCTCCTTTATCAGACCATTGCCTGAATTGCCTCTAACTTTATGAAATGGTAGATGAGCTGTAATCTTAAAACAGTGCCTGGAATGATGAGTCTCTTTCCTGCTAGGTACTCTGTTGATCGGCATACTGACATGGACCGGATTTTCAGTATTCACTCAGAAAATGGCTCTATTTTCACTTTGAAGCCTCTAGACAGGGAATCTACTCCTTGGCATAATATAACCGTCACAGCTACAGAAATAAGTAAGTTGGAAATACATCCATCTGAACACATTATTTTTCACCAAAGTCTTAAAATAATAGCATTAAATAAACTTTTTCCTGAGTGGGATGTTTTTATTATTTGAACTGAGAGAAATTACTTAGAGTGTGTTGGATTTTTAAGTTATTTTAAGGATTACCAAATATTCATTCATTTTAAACTTGGTTTTCTTTTACATCTTACTGTAGAATAAAACATGATCTAATCATAAAATAATCAGTCTAAGAAAAGAGTATCTTACCAATAATATTCACTCTCAATTATATTCTCCTCATTCTATCATGCTTTTCATCTGAACGATGTAAGAAAGCTGAGATATACATCAGCAATCCAATCAAAAAATGAATACCCTAGAAATGATGTGTTGCTAAGTTACAAATGGGGCAAACAATACCACTGCTACTCTGTAAATGAGACTAAAATCTTACACATGTTCTCACTGCAGATAACTCAAAACAAAGTAGCCACATTCCTGTCTTCATCAGAATTCTAGATATAAATGACCACGCTCCAGAATTTGCCATGTACTATGAAACATATGTTTGTGAAAATGCAAAACCTGGGCAGGTAAGTTATTATAAACTTAAAAAAAATGTTTCCTCTTCACCAAGGCAAATGACATTGCATTAATTTACTTGGGCTTTGTTTTTTCCATGAAAACTATTGTCAATTCACTTTGTCAGTTCTTTATCTCCCATACAAAACAACTCACAATAATCTTAAAAATATGAATTTTAAAATATTTTATATAATCCATGATATAATAGGAAAATTAGAATATATGCTTTAATTTATATACCAGGTACATAATAGATATCACATATATAAAAAGTTCCTACCTGGATTCATAATTATACTGGTAGTGATATATAATCATGAATGGGATGAAAATATATTATTAAACAAAACATGAAGTAAGAAAATAAAATTGACCTGTGTTAATATAAAGGAAATCATAATAATTTCTTGCTGATTATATTTGCCACTTTCAGTTGCTCAATCAGGTCATTTTGGTTTGAAATTAGTTATATTTTGTCAGTTTTTTCAGCTTTAATATTAGTGAGATAAAAAAGATTGTACAAGAGTTACCAGGTCATCTTAGAAAGCAATATTTGAGACATCACTAAAGTAATTTTATGAAAATGCTAAATATGTTCACTTTTTACATTAATATAGTATTTTATCACTGAGCCCCCTGGTATGGACTTAGAGAATACACAATAACCGCAATGAAGGATACATTAAACTACTGCAAAGCACTGCTAATTCTTCATCACAGAATTTTGGACTGTGATACCTGGAAGTGGTGAAACTATTTGTTTTTGTAGAAGAGGATTTGAAAGTAATGGTAATTAAATGACTGTGATTACAAATCACACAGATGGCAGACCCAGGACTGGAAAACAGGCACCCCGATGTGTGGCTTTGTATTTTATCCACGATAAAATGCTCACTTAGCATTTCACTGCCCAACCTGTCATTTGCTGTTCCATCTTCCCACAGTGGCACACCTCTGACCTACAGGGAGCACAGCTGAGAGGTGCTATAATTTCTCAAATTCAACAGTGTATTACAAAACTTGAGAAAGCTTTTCATATATTCTAAATTTTGCAGCTACCATTAAAAAGAAGAGCAAACATTTTGAATAAAGTATGCAATCTTATTGTAATTAAGGCACCCCAAAGCTTTAAAATCTTCTGCTTCCTGGTATTATATGGCATATTGCTCATTTTTCCAAAACTATATTTATAGTTTCCTTAATCTCTAGGAGTGGTTGTGATAATCACTTTAAAAAAACTCCATCTGTTATGTTCTTGGCTTTTGAAACAATCATTGTCTAGTGGAGGCAAGATGTTGGTAACAAATCGATAATAAAATGGACTGGTAGTATATATTAACAAGTCAAAAGGTCTAATTTTGGATTTCTTTTCTTGGATACAATAGTGGCCAGGAAGCAGACAATGATTCATAAAGGTGCTCTGCAAACTGAGACTTGATTGACATTTTTTATTCCTCATTAAATAAGTTGCATTAGACAGAGCTATAAAAAACTCTGGAAATTTTTCTCAAAATGGAATTTTTTGGGTTTAGTTTCAGTGATATATTTAAAGCCCAAACGCTGATTTTAAATGTCTTCTAATAACAAGAGTTGCTTTTTGTGCTCTATTTAATTGATTTTTATTCGGTTTTAGTTGATTCAGACTGTCAGTGTCATGGACAAAGATGATCCTCCCCGAGGCCACAAATTCTTTTTTGAACCAGTGCCAGAATTCCCCCTCAATCCAAACTTCACCATTGTAGACAATAAAGGTACAGAGCATTTTTAAAGACAAATATTACGGAACATTAAGAGGCAAAATTTAAAAGACTGATCTGACTTTTTTTTTTTTTTTAACAGATAATACAGCAGGAATCATGACTCGAAAAGATGGGTATAGCCGCAACAAAATGAGCACATATTTGCTGCCAATTTTAATTTTTGACAATGATTATCCGATTCAAAGCAGCACTGGCACACTCACCATTCGTGTGTGTGCTTGTGATAATCAAGGAAACATGCAGTCCTGCAATGCCGAAGCCTTGGTCCTCTCTGCTGGGCTGAGCACTGGGGCTCTCATTGCTATCCTTCTCTGTGTCATCATACTGCTTGGTAAGTGTGCCCAGAGTGATGTGCCCCTGAGATATACTCATTCAATTCAAGGAATTCTCTTCTTCCTTATCCAGTGATTGTGGACTGAAAAACACTCTTCTTTATAGCTAAAGAGGGAAAATTTGAGCTTGTTATTAAAATAGTTCTTCCAATAAAAAAGAATGAATTTTTGATGAAGGATAGGTCTAGCTTACAAGAGACCAAAAAACAAGGATATAATAACATGATATATACAGATATTTTAAAGTACATTTTATATAGGTATAGAGTTTTGTGTGAACTAATATTGTCACATTTCAAAGGGTATTTCATTTAATAATTAATTAAATTTTTATGTCAACTCTATAAGATACTTTCATTCTTGTACAGAAGGTTAGATAACTTACAGAAAGTCACTCATTCGGAAAGTGTTCTAACTATCATTCAAACCCAGGTTATTCTTTGTTAGAATTCACCTTTCGAACCATTGTCCTCAAAACAAAAGACTATTTTACAAATAATATTCCTAATATTACCATGTATTTCACATATGGAATTAACCAGCACATTTTAAGTTGTGACAATAGTATAGACATTTTTTCATAAAATTTGTTATATGTAGTTTCAATCCACCGAAGAAAATGTTTAAGTTCATTTTTTAAAATATCTCTATGATATTGTGGCCATACCTACCTAGTTCAGCAATATTTTCTAAATAAAGTCATGCTTCCAATTGCAAATGCTTTATTTGAGTATGCCCTAACAGGACAACAATTTAATTCAATTAAACGGTTGTTCCACTATAAAACATTCCCCCCAAACTTGTTTCCATTAAATACTCATCCAAAATGAATCCTTAGGGCAAGAGCGCTAGCCAAATTTATGTTCCAATGCTCCTATGTGTTGGCTCCTTTTCACTGCAAATCCCTTCAACCTATCTGGATGAAATCCCTTTGGCCAGATATTCTTGCAGGACTTCAGCAGGGAACTGATTCAAATGAGGGCAAAACATTTGTCCCAGTTATGATGGTCCAACTATTTAGAAAAACAATTTATCAGAGTGATGTTGAACATACACACTACTACCATCAGCAGCAGCAGTCTGCATGTCCACGTGCTGTTAGAAATTTCAACTCCTCTGTAAAATATTTTTGTATCCCTATGGAGATTAAATTTTGGCTTACCCTTTCAGCTCAGTGCTACTGATATCATGCTGTTTTTTTTTTTTTTTTATGTCATTACTTTTTTATTTTTATTATTTACTTTTATTATTTTTATATGTCACATTCAAAAAGAAATTTTTACCAGTTTGGTATTTGCTAAAATAGTTCTACTTCTCTAGTTTAGGACAAGATGGAAATATGTACATTTTGAGTTTTTTTTAATTTCAATATTAATATAATACATACACACAAAAAGACATGCATATGAGAGAATAATATTCATCTGCCAAAGTAAGTTTAGATATCATAACGCTAACTAAATCTCTATGCAGAAATTCTAGAAGGCTCTTTTATTCAGAAAAGTTTGCCATCTTTCTGACCTGGGCAATATGGAGGGCACACATTTCTTATATTTTACCTTTCAATTATTATCTAAACATGGAATTATTTTCTATTATTTTTAGTCAGAATGTGTTGTAATTCATAAGGTTTTATTTTAAAGTTTCTTAAGCACTTGCCATTATTTCAAGCCTTATACTAATGGCTGCATATAGTTGCTATATTTCTGTAGTTAGGAGAGTTGGCTCTGCAAGGTGGTGATATAACAAGGGCCATGATATTTTAGGCCTATCCTTTCACAGTTTGAAGAAATGTAGTTCTTTGTTTATATCCATGACACAAGGCAGGGGTTAAAACCTAGGGCAGGACTTCTTAACCCCTTTGGTTCCTTGAACACCTTTGGTAGTGAAAATGAAACTTATGGACCATTTTAGAATAATAATTTAAACTTATTAAATAAAACATGTAATACAAAAGGAAATATATTTATCCAAATTAAACAAAAAACGTAAAGCAAAATGTGTCTTTATATGCTTTGTTTTAGTGCAAGTCTAATGATTATTTGTGATATGTCCTAACATAAAGTATCTATGATTTCTACTAGTTTGATAGTCACTGTACCTACCATCACTATAATTTATGCTGATATTTATGACAGGAAGTGCTACATTCAGTTTACAAATTAGTAAAAATAACAATGCATTTTTTTTTCTATTCCTTATCCTAGCTTCTCTGAATTGCATTCACATACCCCAGATTAATAACCTCAGTTGGGAAAAGAAGCAGGTAATTTTGACCTGGCAAAGGAGAAAATACTCAGAGCAGATTCTAAAGGCCGTTTGTGAATATGCATAAACATTACCTAAGAAACCCTTAAAGCAATTTGACAATACAGTTGTGCTACACATATAGAGAATTTATAAATTAATTTGGGCTCCCCAGGTTGTGCTAGTGGTAGAGAACTCATCTGCCAATCCAGGAGATGTAAGAGATATGGGTTCAATCCCCAGGTCAGGAAGATCCCCTGGAGGGCAGGGCAACCCACTCCCATATTCTTGCCTGGAGAATCCCAGACAGAGGACCTTGGTAGGCTTCAGTCTATAGGGTTAAAAAGAGTTGGCTACGACGGAGTGACTGAGTACACACATGTAAATTAATTCATTCAATATTAAACTTAGAAAGAACCCCTCTTTTTCTAATTCATAGCTCAATAGATTGGTGGATTTCAGACCTATATTGGATTTAATTAACATGCTCATCCTTTAATAGGAGAGAATAAAGATATGTCTCATTTTTAATGGATATTTTTTTTATGTGTCCAGCATGACTCTGAATATGGCTCAACACCAAAAGCCTGCTTGGTGCAGGTTAGTTAAGATATTTCTAATGATTTTTTTGTATTCTTTCTACCAATTAGTAGAAGCTGAGGAAAGTGCATTGGTCAATAGAACAATAGCATTGGACAGGCCTTAAGGGTGAGTTACAGGGGCATCAGGGCCATGGTGAAGTGCAGTCTTAATGAAAATCAGTTTCTATAATCTCAGAACAAAGATTGAAAAAAATGAAAGAATTTGAGCCAACACTTTTCTTATTTTTCAGTGAAACATCAGTAATACCAAAAAAACACTTGAACTTTCCTAAAGTAAGAGAAAATTTTCTCTTATTTCTCCCCAGCAATGTATAAGTATGCTTTGGGAAATTTTTCTTTATATAATTTTAACTTTTCTTATATATAAAATTATGGACTTTATCCATTTCAATGGAAAACATACTTTGTTGGAAATCAAATAGTCTGTCTTACATATTTAAATGTAATTTTTAGTTTATAAATGTATTTATCTTGCAAATGTTTGTTGTCAAATATATGCATAATAGTTTAAATTTCACTAGTATAAAAGAAATAAGAAAGCATATCATATGTGGAGAGGGTTCATAGTGTATGCAGAGGGGCCACAATTTACGTATCAGCCTCGAAGCTTGAATACAACTGTATAAGTCAAGAAAGTCCTTAGAAACAAGATAATTTCTGTAAGATGAATAGAAGGTAAGGATGAGTGTAAGTTTGAATTTAATATTGTAGCATATAGAATTATATTTCAGATTTTAAGCAGGCTTTCAAAACCAGGTCAATAACGGGAATGGATGAAACCATGATAGATGTGTGTGTATGCTATGCTAAGTCACTTCAGTCATATCCGACTCTGTACGACCCCATAGACGGTCGCCCACCAGGCTCCTCTGTCCCTGGGATTCTCCAGGCAAGAACACTGGAGTGGGTTGCCATTTCCTTCTCCAATGCATGAAAGTGAAAAGAGAAAGTGAAGTCGCTCAGTCGTGTCTGACCCTCAGCGACCCCATGGACTGCAGCCTTCCAGGCTCCTCTGTCCATGGGAGTTTGCGGGCAAGAGTACTGGAGTGCCATTTGCATATCTATAATGTGTATATACATATGTATATACAATACACATGACATATACTTACATGTGTCATTTTTTTTTTACTTAAAAATTTTTTTTTAATTTTATTTTTAAACTTTACATAATTGTATTAGTTTTGCCAAATATCAAAATGAATCTGCCACAGGTATACATGTGTTCCCCATCCTGAACCCTCCTCCCTCCTCCCTCCCCATTCTATCCCTCTGGGTCGTCCCAGTACATGTGTCATATTTACATGTATATACATACACATATCTATAATGTGTGTATACCTATGTATATACAATACATATGACACACATTTACCTGTGTCATATTTACATGTATATACATACATATGACACATATATGCATATAAGGCATTTATGTATATATATGCATACATTTGAATGTTTTGCATATATCCCCTTGAGTCATTAAGAAAACATAAAATTTATGCTCAATTTCTCTTGTAATAATAATGATTGTAGTTTTAGAATTTTAATATTTTGAGACAAATGTGCATTGAGGAAAAGTCAGATATTATATACTCATTTGGCTAAATGCATTAGCCATAATTAAAGTTTTTCAATGCCTGAGCCCTATAGAAGACTGAGTCTCAAAAGCAAGTAAAATGCACTGTATTATCTGCTTTTTTTGTTTTGTTTTGTTTTATCAATATAGTACATCCAGTTTTTGGCCTAAATCATGCTGTATTTGTACAGGGTAGTTAGTCTTTATATCCAAATGAACTTAACACCTCTTTCACCACATCAAGGTCACAAACATAGGAGCATGCTGTATTTAAGCCTGAATTATGGAAACTCACAATTTTCTCTCTCTTTGTTATATTTGGTTTTTGTTAATAGTTTTAGTTGTGCTTTTTGCTGCATTGAAGAGGCAAAGAAAAAAGGAACCTCTGATAATTTCAAAAGACGATGTCCGGGACAACATCGTGACCTATAACGATGAAGGCGGTGGGGAAGAAGATACCCAAGCTTTTGACATCGGCACTTTAAGGAATCCAGAAGCAAGAGAAGATAATAAACTTAGAAGGGATGTAATGCCTGAAACAATTTTTCAGATAAGGAGGACTGTACCTCTGTGGGAAAATATTGACGTACAAGATTTTATCCATCGAAGACTAAAAGAAAATGACTCAGATCCAAGTGCACCTCCTTATGATTCACTGGCAACTTACGCCTATGAAGGGAATGATTCCATAGCGGATTCCCTCAGTTCTCTGGAATCTCTTACAGTAGATTGCAACCAAGATTATGATTACCTCAGCGACTGGGGGCCTCGTTTTAAAAAACTTGCTGATATGTATGGGGGTGATGATAGTGACCGAGATTGATTATGGCATGACTTCATGGATGTCAGTGGAAGTACTCTCTTTGCTACTAGATGGAGTGGCCTGCATTCTCTTCCTTGGAGGAAATGTTTAAAAAGTTAAAATTACAAACAATACGTAGGTGTTGTCTTAGTAAGAGTTTGCTTAATCAGTAAGTTTCTGTGAATGAATATGAATGACATAGATTTTAAAAAGTAATAATAATCAGTTCACCCTCTTTGCCTAACAATCTCTGAAGAAAAGTATATCACATCAATAATCAATAAAATATACATAAAAGGCTTTTTGTGCCTTTTCTTAGATATAAGAACTTTATAAATAATGTTTTCTTAACTGACTTGCAGTCACCTTTACTATTAAATGAAACATTGTGCAACTGCTTTGTAAATTAATATAAAAAATATATCCCTAAAGAAATAGGAATGACTATTACTGCCATATTTATTTAGTTGAAGAATGTCTTTGTGTTAATTCATTCATATTTTTATAAATGTATATTTATATTTTTGTATTTTTATGAAATAAAATAGTCTTTATAAAAATAAATTTCATTTTATTTGATTCCTATTAGTATTTCTGATATTGCTTTTAACATTTTTTAAACATCTTTAAAAATAAAACATGATTTACTCAGGGAAAAAGCAGCTAAATTGTTGCATGTAATTTAGAACTAGAATATCATGGGACTATAAAAAACTTTGGTACAAATTGTGATTTTTCTGCTTCCAGTTCTCAAATATGGACAAGTGTTTATCTAGCCACTGATGTCTACCCATTGATTAGGATGTGAGACATTTGGAATATAAAATATTATAAATATATCTGTGAATAATTAACTAAATTTTTGTACATTTTTTTCCTATGGGATCAACCAGTGAATTTTATCTGAGAGTAAAGTATGTGTCAGTAATGTGTTGATCCTAAAAACATCTAAACCTTCCTTCAACAATAGTATATTTCTCAGAATGAGAAATTATAGTTCTGACTTTCCTTTTTATGATTAGATAATTCATGGAATATATTAATTATATGGGTAATATTTAAAATGTGTATTAATAAATTATTGGTGTTTTTTGGCTGATAATTTTATTGTGGAGGTTGGAAGCCATTGTACTTGAGGAAATCTTAAAATGAGTGACATGTAGATTGGAGATAAGAAAACTTAAGTAATGTAAAATTTTGCTAATAATTGGGATTGTCCAGAAAACAGAATATGGACACCCTAAGGCATGGGAAATAGAGAGGGATATTTGTGTGTAATAATCATTTGCAAATTTTGAAAGACTGCAATTCAGAAAACTTGCCCTAGTTTAGGCTGGAGAATAAAACCCAAACTAAAACAACCTTCATGAGGAGATTACATGATACCCAGTTTCTGTGTCATGAATTTCCCTTTTCTTTCTTTTGTATTACTCCTTTGAAGAGCAAATGTCATGCACAGGGTGTTTCCTAGGTGGAATTTATATAAAAGTTTGGCTTTGACTAGTCTGTTACCAAGTCTTATAAAATAGCTTACACTTAAATTATAAACAGATCCTTATGTATTCTATTATGTTACTATATTGAAAAATATTAAAGACAAAGACTATTTCAATAACTTTACCACCAATAGCTAACACGTATTAAATATTTAATTTAATGCTAAGAAAACAAAAATATACTGGGTCTTTAAATAATATGAGAAAATTTTCTTATCATTGGAATTGCCCAGAAAACAGAAAACTTTTAGTTCAGAAAGTATTAGTTTTCACTTAAAAATAATTCCTTTCCCTATTGCTAGAGATTTTCCAGCATAAATCAGACAAATATTTGAGGAGGATTATATAAGTGGCTTAAAGTAGTCAGAAAAAATGAATTTGATATCTATTAATGACTCATAATCACTTTATTCTATAATCACTAGAAGGATAAGTGACAATAAGCAAACATATTCTAAGGAGAGCCATAATTACAGTATGAGTAACGTCTGCTTTAAAGAGAAGAGATTATGTGAGATCAGAACCAGAGGAATAGGCAGTTATATTCGCTGCCTGGTTTTACATGCTATAAATACTAAGAAAACCACAATAAACCAAGCTTGAGTTGTGATCTATAATTGCTGTGAGAAAACCATAATGATAATAGAAAAGACATATTGAATTTTTAAGCTCTATTACAAATAATTGTTAATTTGACTACATTTTTCAGCAATTAAATAATGAATTCAGTTTTAGGGTTCTTCCTTTCCTTGATCTGAAAATCACTGATAAATTACTGGAGTCTTTATAAGGACAGAGCTACAGACTTCATATTTTAAATAGACATATGATTGTGTCTGCTATAAATTAGAGGGTCAGATTCAATCAAAGAAATTACCAGGTCTGTGTAATATTAATTCTTACTACAATTTTCCAGTAATCCTTAAAATTCCTACAGTGTAAATAATGCCTTTGAGAGTCAGATCAGATTTTATAATTTCCAAACTGACAAGTAAAAATTTTTCTAACTTCTATAAGAAAATATTGATAATATTTACCCTATTGAATTTGGTTAATTTGATTTCACTAAATGCACACATTAAATTTGATAATATTAGTTTCCATTACTTGATTCTCTTGGATGGTGGCGTTGGTATTATTTGAAGAAAATTAACACAACGTGTGCTTACTTTTCAAAAAAATAATTAATTACTCTTGAGGTAGAATTAAATTAAAATCCACTTGAATAACCATTTTCCAAATATAAAGCTTAATCATTGTTTTATTTTAATGTTCAATAATTTTCAGAAAAATATAATATCTGTCTATATTCATATCTGAATATTTTTCATTGAGGGGAACCCATCTACATTGTTAGAACTTTAACACAATCTGAATGCTTTCACATTCAATCCTGTTATCTGACAAAGGAAATAGAATGCAATGGCTTAAAAATCAAGCTTAGTAAAGAAAATATCATTAACAACAAAAACCAGCTAATAAATAAGAAAAAAAAAAAAGTAACAGCATCTTACCTTAGCCAGGGTTGAAATGGTCCCAGTCGATTATTCCCTTTATTCTGGATAAAGTACCACAATTAGCTCCCAAGATTCTTCATTATTTGGGGCTTTCTTAATACTTTACTCTTTTCGTTCTTTCTAACTCTGTATTTAGGAGTAATCCAAGCCTGAACCTTTTTTCCCCTCTATTTAAATGTTGATGTTCTTTTCTAAGGATAAAATACATATCTCTATCTTGATATAGATGTATCAATAATTACAAATATAAATGGAAAATTTCCAAATTTCCACTTATCTTTAACTCTTCTTTTATAATCCAAATATATATATATATAAAGCTATTGTAAATTTCCACTTGTGCATTTAATTAAGTGAGGTATGTCCATATTTTAACTTATAGTTTCCACTCCTAAATCTGTCCTATTCTCTACCTCTTTTATGCAAGTTGATGGCAATTGATCCATCTACTTGCCCAGGCCAAAACCTTATAGTGATCCTTCATCCCTCCCATTCATATTCAATATTTTAGAAAATCCTATTGAATATACCTTCAAATTTACTTAAAATATAATGACTTTTCATCACACTTCCTGATAAAATCCTGGTATAAAAGTCTTATCTTTTAGACACAATGAACATGAGTTTGAGCAAACTCTGGGAAATAGTGAAGGAAAAGGAAGACTGATATCTTGCAGTTCATGGGGTCACAAAGAGTCAGACACGGCTGAACGACTGAACAACAACAAAAGTTTTACCTAGACTACTGCAATATGCTTCTAAGTGGTTTTGCTCCTGCCATCTACTTTGAAAGTCAAAATGGATTGCATTTCTTTTTACTTTTGCTTATTTGTTTCAATTAGTTAAGTGTGAGCATCTCATCTCTTGATTCAAAATTTATCAACTGCTCTTCAAAGTGAGAGTCAGTCCTCCCAAATGATATATCATTTGAGAACCATGTTATCTCTTTGATCTTATTCTTCTCTATTTCCCTAATTCATGTCACTTTAGTTATTCTGGGCTTCTTGTTATGCCTTAAAAATGCTAAGCTCTTTCCCTTTGAACTGACTGATCACTCTTTTAGAACAATCTTTCCCCAGATATAGATGAAGTTAACAGAGTAACTTCCTTTAAGTGGTCAGATGCTACTTTCTAGATGAGGACTATATTAAACAATCTCAAACCGGAGTCTCCTGCATTGCAGGCAGATTCTTCACTGACTGAGCTATGAGGGAAGCTCTTATTAAACAATCTATTAGTATTTAAAACTGCAGTCCTTCTAACCCATTTCTTCTTTCCACACTTATGTTAAAGTTAACATTTTCTCAGCAAATACGAACGTTCAACATTGTACCCAATTTGTTTGTCATCTAATTGTTGTCTGCTCATTTCCACTAGAATTATTTTTTTAGTTCATAGCATGTAAGACAAGGAGATACTGAATAAAGAGGCAAGCAAGTCCAGATTAATAGGTGGCAGTTTTAATAACCAAGGATTTTATGTATGAGATCTCCCTTTGCAGTTGTAAGATAAGTAGATCTCCTCACTCTCCCACCAAAATCTTAGACATTTCTATAGAAGACTTACCTGGGTCTAGTCATGTATTCACTCCAGATGGTATCAACATATCTTACTCTCTCAAAGCTGTGTTTTTAAGACAGCATCTTGATGTGGGATGGTGAGCGGAAGGTGCTTTCCAAGGGTGTAGAATATATGTAGAGCCTCCAATTGCCCAGTCCAGTGTGCAGGTCAACCTGCAGTCACATCCTCTTGATAACCTCCTCCAGCAATGACTGGTACCTTTGGGTAACAAAGGTATTTCATATATTATATTCAATAAAATATCCCATGTGTCTAGATTAGTATCTTATACTTTGTTGAAAAGCAGCAAATATTTTACAAATGGGGAATGTCAGATGTTTAGATGTGATATCTAATTGCATAAAATAATATAAATGCATAGAAGATTAAAATAAAACAAATGTAAACAAAAATGATTATACTCAAATTTATGACAGTGTGTATGCCTTCAACATGATATTGATTATAGCCTAGAGTTTTAAATCTAAGTACTGTTTACCGAATTTCATTTGATCATCATCAGTCACTATTTGAAAAGACCTTTTTTTTTTTTTCTTCATGAAAAGACCTTTTAAAAATTATTTTTACAAAATTAATAATTTTTCCACTTTTGCTTTTTTTTCTCCAACTACAATTTTATTTTATTTTTAAACTTTACAAAATTGTATTAGTTTTGCCAAATATCAAAATGAATCCGCCACAGGTATACATGTGTTCCCCATCCTGAACCCTCCTCCCTCCTCCCTCCCCATACCATCCCTCTGGGTCGTCCCAGTGCACTAGCCCCAAGCATCCAGTATCGTGCGTTGAACCTGGACTGGCAACTCGTTTCATACATGATATTTTACTTGTTTCAATGCCATTCTCCCAAATCTTCCCACCCTCTCCCTCTCCCACAGAGTCCATAAGTCTGTTCTATACATCAGTGTCTCTTTTGCTGTCTCGTACACAGGGTTATTGTTACCATCTTTCTAAATTCCATATATATGCATTAGTATACTGTATTGGTGTTTTTCTTTCTGACTTACTTCACTCTGTATAATAGGCTCCAGTTTCATCCACCTCATTAGAACTGATTCAAATGTATTCTTTTTAATGGCTGGGTAATACTCCATTGTGTATATGTACCACAGCTTTCTTATCCATTCATCTGCTGATGGACAGCACTTTTGCTTTTAAAAAGCTTTGCAATGAACTAAAATTACATGCAATGATCTTTGCTTCTCAAAGAAATTTGTAGTGAGATTTTACTAGATTTTAGGCCATCAGTACCAAATGTGCCAATCAAAACAGAAGCCAATGCAAAGGAGTAAATACATTTCTCTTCTTCTGTTTTAATTATTTTTGCAATCTCCTAATCACTATACTGTTCTCAGATGACTATTTTCTGGCACCTCAGTAGTACAGTGAAGGTGAAAGTAACTGACTAAATCTAAGAAAACATTCTCTGATTTAAATATGTATAAACTTAGTAATAATATTTTTGAAGAACCACCACTTGAAGGCAATTTATATGGAATAGAAACACAAATTATTTAAATATGTATTTTCAAAATAGCAATGCACCAACATCTGATTAGCACTCTTTGTTGCTGTTGTTTGATGGGATATTGCTAGTTAACTTAGGTTGAAAGCATGAATAAAAATCACCATATTACTGCCAGCATTTAAAATTCTAGATACTTTCAATTATTTCCTCTAAATTTTCTTGAATAATTTAGTAGTGAAATTAAGTATTCTTGCTCTAATGTTTATGTGAGTTAATGTTTATTAACAGTTCATTTCAGAAATTGCCAGTTCATGCTATCAAAATTATATATATATATATATAATTTTGATAGCAATAAGTTTTAAATAATATATATTATAAATATACTTTCACAAAAATGTGGCTTCTGTTTTCACTGTAATTTATTTCAATATACTCAAAACAGTGTATGGTATGATTTATAGTTTCCTTGCTATTTTTCTTGGTTTTCTGTGTGTCTGTATTGCTAGTTTAACTCCAAATTCTGTGTCAATAGTTTAAGCACAAAAAGTAGGGGACCAACTTTAGTCCTTGAAGAAATCTTTCCTTCTGTCACTGCTACTGCTACTGCTAAGTCGCTTCAGTCGTGTCCGACTCTGTGCGACCGCATAGACGGTCGCCCACCAGGCTTCCCCGTCCTTGGGATTCTCCAGGCAAGAACACTGGAGTCGGTTGCCATTTCCTTCTCCAATGCATGAAAGTGAAAAGTGAAAGTGAAGACACTCAGTCGTGTCCGACAATCAGCGACCCTGTGGACTGCAGCCTTCCAGGCTCCTCCATCCATGGGATTTTCCAGGCAAGAGTACTGGAGTGGGGTGCCATTGCCTTCTCCGCCTTCTGTCACTAAACCACTCCATTGGGGTGGATTGATTGTCCTGTGCACTAAGTGTATCTAGGGACCCTCTCTCTTGATCAAACTGGTCATTCAAGGATATATTCTTCACAGTTAAGTCCTGATTCTTATATGCCATGTTAGTTTGCTTTCCTTGCTCCTTCTCAGCACATTTAAAGTAATTTGGCCAATATATCTACCTAGTGATGACATTGCTTAATTATATCTATATTATAGTTCCATTATATTTTCTTCCAATTTTATTGAGATTAATTAACATACAGTACTGTATACATTTAAGATGTGCAGAATACTGATTTGACTTGCATACTTTATGAAATTATTACCACAATAATTTTAGTGAACATCTGTCATCTTATATAGATACAAAATTAAAGAAATAGAAAAAAAACACTTTTTTGATATGAGAATTCTTCAAATTTAGTCCCTTAATTTTTATGTGTAATGTTGTTGTTCAGTCACTCAGTCGTGTCCCACCCTTTGCAACCCCAGAAATTGGTGTCACTTCTTTCTTGCTCCTCACTCCCCGTTCGCTCTGGCGCTGGCCTGGCCATGCACAAGGTCCCTTATATGTAATGTACAGCAGTGTTAATTATATTTATCGTATTGTACATTGTATCATGAGCACTTATCTTATAATTGAAAATTTGTACTTTTTGACTGCTGCTGCTGCTGCTAAGTCATGTCAGTTTTGTTCCGACTCTGTGTGACCCCATAGATGGCAGCCCACCAGGCTCCCCTGTCCCTGAGATTCTCCAGGCAAGAACACTGGAGTGGGTTGCCATTTCTTCCATCCAATTCCACATTTCCTACCTCCTGCCTCTGATAATCACAATCTGATCTCTTCATTTTTTTGTTTTTGAAGTATAATTGACTTGTAACACTATATTAGTTTCTATAACACAAATAATGATTCAATATTTAAAAATGATCACCTTGATAAGTCTATTACCTATCACCAAATGAAAATATTATGTAATTATTGACTATATTCCCTACACTGTAGACTTTATACCGATGATGCATTTATTTTACAACTGGAAACTTGTACTTCATTCTCTCTCAACTATGTTTTTACTCACCAAGCCAAACCTCTCCCCTCTGGCAATGACCTTTTTGTTCTCTGTATCTATGACTCTGTGCTGTTATATTTATTCATTTGTTTTTACATTTTTTAGATTCCACATAAAAGTCAAACTATATAGTATTTATCTTTCTCGTTCCAACATTTCACTTAGCCTAATACTCTCTAGGTCCATCCATTTGTTGTAGTTAGGAAGATTTTATTCATTTTTATGTCTGAATAATATTCTGAGTAATATGTATATATGTGTGTGTGTGTGTGTATATATATATTCAAAGTGGTCTGTTAAGGTTTTGAAACATGGAGGTGTCTAAAATTACACAGAGAAGTTCTAGATAATGATAATATTGAAACTGAAGCCATCTAAATCTGACAAAAGCAAAGTAAAGCAAAACTGCGATATATTAAAGCAAAATATTAAAAATGTATAGTCTGTTACAGTATAAAACAATCAGTTCAGTAGAGTACATACAACAAACATTTATTTTGCAATTATAGTGGGTCTTCGTGCTTCATTATCATTCTTTAATGGCATGAACATCAAGGATAGGTGGATGGAGCAATTGAAACTTTCATCATTGGGAAGTTTACTATTAAGTAACAATATATATTATAATCTCTACTTTATAAAAATAATTAAATAAGTCAATACATATTCCATTAATTATTTAAAGGTAGCAAAATGCTAGGATAATGTTCAAAAACTCACAGAGAGCAAAACTAAGATGCGAAAATGTGAACAGTATCTCTGCTGTTCATTTCTCAAGTGGGAAAATTACATGTGATGGGAGAAATTCCAATCAGAACATGCAGAATTATGTATGTTCTGTTATTACTTTGCCTTTGACAGTAAGTAATATGGAAATGTGTATAGAATTCTTTTATATCTGTTCTACTTTTCCTTAAAAGCTAAAATAGTTTATTTTGAATCTTCTGTTAAAAGGAACTTGAAGGCAGGTAAGAGTGGGAAGTTTGTTCTGTTTCCTTGCACAGGATTTGGGCAGAGAAAACACAATGAAAGAACAAGGATTTGAGGTCAGAGTGAGCCCTTACCTTTTAAATTTCGACATGATGCTTTGAAATATTTGAAAGACCACTCTGAGTTAATCTGTGGAACAACCAAATATGGGGCTTATAAACAATTAAATCCAACTCCAGGAATGGTTGTTGTACATCATTTCTGCCTTTAGCCATACTAATTCTAAAGAGGGCAATCTGAAACTTAAGCACCTCCTACTAGGATGAAAGAAGAGAAATGGATAACGCTGACACTAGGTGCATACCTCTTTCTCTGGTTGCTGGATAAATTATATGTTTTCATTTATCTATTTTATTGCTATATGTAGTCATCTAAATCACTGAGGTAAGCCAGGGTAGCCCTTGATGGCCCTCCCTTCTGGACCACCTACACCCATATTCCCAGCATGTTTTAAATCTGTCTAAATCCAAATATTTCTCAAGTGCTGAGACAGCTTTCCACTGATGCAAAGTTCCAAATGTTGCCAAGGGTAAAGCTAAAATAATATTGTGCTAAATTATCAGAAGCTCACATATTGATTCCAAGTCATTGTTGGCATCTATATAATGGAATATTTAGAAAATGTACGGGACTGCTCATACATTATCTGAGTGTGTTTGTATACTCAGATTTAAATATTCATAGGAAAAAGCATACTTTAAAGTACAACTGTCTAATCAATGGGGAACAGCTATTTGTGAAGCTTAGACTTCTCTAAATATCCCCTTGTTTTCCTGTATTGATGCCATCATGCTAATAAACTATCTAACTTATAAAAAAATAAAGCAAACAGATTCACACTTGTTCCAGTTTCAGAGATGTTGATGTATTTGCTTAATGAAATAAGGCATCTTATCAAGAACTAATCATCGTATGATCTAGTTCTTACCTGGGTATTATTTATTGAATTAACCTAATGAACAGATGGAAATGTCGATCTAGTGTCACTAAGAAAAGAGACATGCTCTGAAAAATGGAGTTGATTATACAAATCTAAGCATTAGTTAATAAAATATTGGGGAAGTTATTTCCATTTCATGGTCTGTAAAATGAATTCTTTAACCTTCCAGCAACTGTGAAAAATCATATTCTGCATTTGTTGTTAATAATCTACTTATACTTATTATCACCAAAATTATATTAAGTATTCTCAACCTTATTCATTAAAACTTTAGTGCAATAACCATCAGTTTTTCTCACTGAATAACAAATAATTTAGAAACAATGTTGAAAGATATTTAAATGCAAATCTATGTTAAATGGAAGAGTGATCTGAATTCCCGAAAATTTTGATTTAAAAACTGACTCTAATTCAGTTGAAACTAGTAGAGCTAAACTTCTTGCTGTGAGTTCATTTATGACAAATTAATTAATTAGTGTGATTTGCTATTTTCAGCAGCGTAACAAAAAATATGTTCTATTTATTCTCTAAATAGTCTATTCATCTTTCTTTTAAGAATAAATATGCATGTCATCAGGCAATAGAAGCCTGTAAATAAAATACTATTTCAGAAGAAAAGCAAATGTGTACATAATTTTAGGCATCTATTGTTGATATATTTCTGCATATGTGGCAAAACATCTATGTGAATTGGGATGAAGGATGTGAATTTAAGATTATGAGAAAATTCTGCTCCTCTTTGAAGGAAAAGCTCTTTTTGCAGATTCACATGAGGTTCCAAGAAGAAAAGCAGTAAATGTAAGTGATCAAAAAGAAAAGCCCCAAGCTAAAAAATACGTGGCTAACCTCAAATGTTAATTATTTTCAGAATTTTTTTTAAGACTAGAATACTGTTTTGAGATGAAAGGGAGAAAGCTTATCCTTATGCTTCAATTATGAGGAGAGGGAAATTACCTCATTATATTTTAACTTAAAATCAAATTCCAATTAAAAGAAAATCAACTTTGGAAAAATAAGTACAAATCCACAGAGAACCAAGATGACAACAATTTAGGTAATAATATGCTGAAGCTGAAACTCCAATACTTTGGTCTCCTGATGCGAAGAACTGACTCATTGGAAAAGACCCTGATGCTGGGAAAGATTGAAAGCAGGAGGAGAAGGGGACAACAGAGGTTGAGATGGTTGGATGGCATCACCAACTCAATGGACATGGATTTGAGCAAGCTCTGAGAGTATGTGATGGACAGGGAAGCCTGGCGTGCTGCAGACCACGGGGTCGCAAACAGTCAGACATGACTGTGAGACTGACCTGAACTGATGCGCGTATAAAAGTTCTCATGTTCTCTTACAGCATTCACCATCTTTCTAGACAAATGTTCTTTGTGAAAATGAAGCCTATCAATGTGTATTGACAGAAGAGAAATAAGTAGGCAAGGAGACAGTAAATAAGAAAGAACATGCCTCCTTCCCTTGGTTTACCTTGCTTCTCTTATTTAAATTATGTTTTTTACTATGTCTTTTTTTTTATATTTGTTAAGTGTCTATCGTCATTAGCTTACTCAGTAATATACATAGCCAAAGGAGAAATCTTCAGCTCTGAAAATGTATGTAATGAAAAGGAACATGCTTGTGTATATATTATAACTCTTTCAAGTATAAGGGGGCAAAATAAATTCTGGAATCAAAATCCTGATGAAACTTCTTAGAAATTTACTTCCTTGGAGCAACTATAAAATTTCAAATGGCAAAGAGATAAAGTATAAGCATATATATCTGATATATATCAGACTATGCATTTTATCATACTCACATTAGCATCTCATATGGAGTTTCAAGGGAAAATAAAAACAAATACTTTAAAAATATAAGCATTACAAAAGTTATTATTAAGACCATTAACTAAAATTCATACTATACCAAGATGTAGATGTTCAAGATGGACTTTATCATGCACATGTGTTTTAGAAGCAAGCACATAACAATAGGGTTCAAACCTCCATAACTTTGTGTCTAATACAAAATATATTCCCACTAAGACAATGATGGTCACATTTTTGAGCTGAGACAATTTTAAATATTAAAAGTTTAATATCACATCTAAAGGAATTAAAAAACTCAAGACAACATAAAAAAATTTATCATCAAATCATCTTCTTATCTGGCAATTATTTTAGAATTGTTTAGTGACTTGACCAACTGTCTTCATACTCACAAATCTAATGATCTCCTTTTCTAAGGATATTAGTCATTTCAATTCAGGCAAATTCTCTGTGCTTTCTGTGCTCCTTCATATGGTATTTCAAAAATTCTGAGATAACCTTCTTTGCCCTGTGAAGGTCATGGAGAAAGTGGGGAAGGCAGTGGGATTGAGAAACTGAGAGGCAGCCACCATCTTTTCCACAGGCATAGTTATCCCAAACTTTGTTCTTTTCCCACCATCATGGGCTATTTCAGTATCATAGCCTTAAAAATATAAGCAGTAGTAGAAAGAGCCTCCAGAATTTTTCTCACCATTCAAAATCAGGAGATACATGTTGGATATTCCCTAAAAAGTCTCTTGGCCCATTTTTTTCTATTCTGCCTTGATAACAACAGCACTAGAGCAAATCTCTTGTTCAGAAGCTGAGAAAGCATCCAATGAAGGAGTCAAAGGAAGCCAGATTGTCTTTTTAAAAGATATCTCCAGTCCAGGTTCGATGCACGATACTGGATGCTTGGGGCTGGTGCACTGGGACGACCCAGAGGGATGGAATGGGGAGGGAGGAGGGAGGAGGGTTCAGGATGGGGAACACATGTATACCTGTGGTGGATTCATTTTGATATTTGGCAAAACTAATACAGTTATGTAAAGTTTAAAAATAAAATAAAATTTAAAAAAAAAATAAAGACAATTTAACAAAACTCAAAAAAAAAAAAAAAAAGATATCTCCAACCTGTTTGTGTGGATTTTACTTGATTCTCTTGAAGTAACACTTCATCTGACTGTGGGAGGTAGGACTATGATAGACTGAAAAAAAAAACTGGACATAGATTCTCTACATCTTTTCAAACCAGAGTTTTCATCTGTGTCCCCATGTCTTGAAAGCGGACTTTCAACTTAATCTAATAGATGTAAAAGAAGGGATTAGTACAACTTTCAAGCCTATTCCTCAAGAGGTACAACTTGGAGCTCTGCTCACTCCCTGAGAACTACACCTCCCCCGCTTGAACAAGCCTGGCTCACCTTCTGGAGGGTAAGAGGTCACACTCATAGGAACAGAGCATCCGGCTATTCCAGCAAATACCCCAGTATTGGGACCAGGTCCAGAAAACGATATCAAGGCCTATATGAAAATGCCCACACACTGAACTTAGGCCAGATTGACAACCCATGGGATAGTGATCTAAATGAAATGCTTTTGTTTTATAGTGCTAAGTTTTAGAGTGGCTTATTATATATATAAAAAAAAAAAAATCAGAGGCACTAAGGAGAATTTATCTCCTACCCTGCACATTGAGGAGGCAAGCTAAAATATCAATTTTTCATAAAGAAGATCCTCTGTAACCTCTGAAATCTCATGTCATCCCTCTGCTTCCCTGGAATCTTAAGCACATAGAGCTACATCAAGAATATGCGCTTGGTGATTGAAGAGTAAAGACATTTTATGAGTCTCTTAGCATCACAGAGGTATTAATATTTAATGACACATTTTTGTCCTCCTTTTATATCTAATTTATCAAAAAAGATGTCACACCCAATATACTAAATATGTTTAACTGAAGAAAGTGGTTATATGTGAGAGTGGACATAATTAGAAGACTGATAAGAGAGAATGAAGTGCCCAGTGACCAATGACAATGAGTAGACCCTCTACCATTTCAAAAGAGAATAAGGAGGAAAACAATGTGACAGGAACAGAATTTAGAATAGCATTCCTAGTCAGTACCTGTGGGTAGAGAAATTTGTCTATTACCACACCTATGTCAAGGGGAAAGGGGCAACAATATTTTGGCATCTCTCCCTTCTTAGCTATTCCAGGTGCTTTCCATTGGTTAAACCCTCAGCAGCTAAAAGACACGGAAGCCCAATGATGCAGTCACACACTACTAGATTTTAGCATCCTGAAAAACAGAACAGGTCAACACAGCAGATCAAAGAAATTTGTTAAATTTATCTGGAAAGACAATAAAAAAGGTCTATTATGAGACCTTTGTGCAAGTTCCATCTAATATAAATGACACTCTATACATATAAATTAATAACTCGCTATATTCCAATACAAATGAAAAGTTAGAAAAGCAATAAAATTAAAAAAAAAAAAGATTGACCTGAAGTTAATATTTGAACTTATTTCTTCAGCTCTCTTTTTGTATTTTAAATAAATAAAATGTAATAGAAATAGCTAAAGCCTTATCATTATCCTATATTTTCCTTTCCTCCCTATTTATAGGTCAAGATAAAATTCTAGGAACTTCTCTGGTGGTCCAATGGTTAAGCATCTGCCTTCCAATGTAGGGGACACAGGTTTGATCCCTTGTCAGGGAACTAAAATCTCACAAGTTGCAGGGCAATTAAGCCCATGCACCACAACTATGGAGCCCACATTCTAGAGCCCCTGTTTCACAAGTGAAGCCCTATATGCTACAACTAGAGAGAAGTCCTCATACCTCAACAAAATGAAATGTCCCCCATGCCACACCTAAGACCCAGTGTAACCAAAGAAATAAATACCTTTTAAAACATTTTAAAAAACAAAACAATGTTTCCTGGATAAACTTATGTGCTAGGCATAGTGCTGTTTTATGTCTATGTATGCAATTATTCCTCTTGAAAACATTATGAGATTAGTATTATTATTATCCCTGTTCCTCAGTTATGGAAACCAAAATCCAGAGAGCTATTTTTTCAGAATCACAGAGATTAAAAGGAATAAGATTGAGGATTCAAACAAAATGCATCCTGAGTCCAGAATATATGATTTATTCACTTCTTTGCATTGCTTTCAAAAGATTTTACATTATCATTACTGGCAAAATAAGTAATGCTGACAGCCTTGGAAAGCTAGAGATGAAAGGCACCACTGAAATTAATTAGCAGAAGTTAAAGAGGTTTTCAAAGGAACCTAAATATCTAGAAATATAAGCACTTTATACCCATTACCCACAAATATTGAGCAGATTCAGACATGGGTTACCCATATAAACATGCTCAGTCCTTGGAAGAGATAGATATGCTCATTCTATCTCTGAGATTCCATAAGAATTCTCTGCTAACATCTGGCAGAAAACTCTAACACAGTGCTTTACTCTAAAACTTGTTCATCTGTGTCTCTTTTGCTGTCTCGCATACATATGGCAAAACAATACAATATTGTAAAGTAATTAGCCTCTAATTAAAATAAATAAATTTAAATTAAAAAAAGGAAAAAAAATAAAACTTGTTCAATACATACCTAGTAACTGTTCAGTCAGCAGGTCACTGAGTCAATTGGCCTAAACAGGTGTCACACGAATCTCCTAAAGGGATTCTTCACAAGCTGAATACCGAATGTGTCAACCCATTTCAAAGGACCCAATCATGGTGAGCATTGTCATAACCCAAGGCAGATTATCTCCTATGAACCTGAATGCATTACTTAATAGATTGTACTTTGCTTCAGTGAGTTTAAAAGAAATTGTCATATAAGTTATAAATCAAATGATAATCTGAAGAGAAGACAATTTCAAATTATTTTTGAAAAACCATATTACCAGAATAGTCAATCCATATTAATCTTATGATTTCAGTTTCTATAATAAAGTTGGCAATTTATTTTCAATTCTATATGTTTGGGAAGCGACTTCCCAGGTGGCATTAGTGGTAAAGAATCCACTGTTAATGCAGGAGGGACAAGAGATGCTGGTTTGATCCCTGGGTCAGGAAGATCTTTGGAATAAAAAATCACATCCCACTCAAGTATTCTTGCCTGGAACATTCCATGGGCAGAGGAGCCATGGAGGGCTACAGTCCATAGGGCCACAAAAAGTTGGACACAATTGAGCTACTGAGCATATCCATATGTCTGGGATGGCATTAAAAACTTCCATATCAGGTATAATAACATTCTGAATAATAAAAGAGATCTAAGAAAAAAAAATTATCCTACATGTATAGAAGCCTATCATTGTAAAACACTGTTAAGTTCCAACTAAGATTAAGTAATTATTCTATACTCAAAAAAAAATTCTACACCAAAAAAAGTCATTTTATTTATTTTTATTTTTTTATTTTTTATTTTTTTAATTTTATTTTATTTTTAAACCTGAAACTAGAAGTATTAGATCTTAGTGTTAGAGCAATAACATTTTGTTTAATTGGAGTATATTGCTTTACAATAGTTGTGTTAGTTTCTGTTGTACAACAAAGTGAATCAGCTACCTGTATACGTGTATCCCCACCTTCTTGAGACTCCCTTCTACCCTCCTATCTCATCCCTTTAGGTAATCACAGAGTAACTGAGCTGAGCTCCCTGTGCTATATACAGTGGAGAGCTATATATAGACAGTGATTCCTCACTGCTGCTACTGCTGCTATGTGGCTTCAGTCGTGTCCGCCTCTGTGCGACCCCACAGACGGCAGCCCACCAGGCTCCTCTGTCCCTTGGATTCTCCAGGCAAGAACACTGGAGTGGGTTGCCATTTCCTTCTCCAGTGCGTGAAAGTGAAAAGTGAAAGTGAAGTCGCTCAGTCATGTCTGACTCCTAGTGACCCCATGGACTGCAGCCCACCAGGCTCCTCCGTCCATGGGATTTTCCAGGCAAGAGTACTGGAGTGGGGTGCCATTGCCTTCTCCGATTCCTCACTAGCTATCTATATTTTATACAGTGCATATATATGATGGCAAACAAACACAGGAAAAGATGCTCAATATTGTCCATTATTGTTGTTGTTATTCAGTTGCTCAGTCATGATCAACTCTTTGTGACCCCATAGACTGCAGCATGCCAGGCTTCCATGTCCTTTACCATCTCCAGGAGCTTGCTCAAACTCATGTCCATTGAGTCAGTGATGCCATCGAACCATCTTGTTCCTCTATCATCCCCTTCTCCTGCTATCTTCAATCTTTCCCAGCAGCAGGATCTTTTCTAATGAGTCAGCTCTTGGCATCCGGTGACAAAAGTATTGGAGCTTCAGCATCAGTCCTTCCAATGAATATTCAGGATTGATTTCCTTTTATGATTGACTTATTTGACCTCCTTTCAATCCAAGGGAGTATCAAGAGTCTTCTCCAACACCACAGTTCAAAAGAATCAATTCTTCAGCACTCAACCTTTTCTAGAGTTCAAATCTCACATCATGACTACTAGAAAAACATAGCTTTGACTATATGGACATTTGTGAGCAAATTAATTCCTCTGCTTTTTAATATGATGTCTGGGTTAGTCATATTAGTCAGTTTTCTTCAAAGGAGCAAGTGTCCTTTAATTTCATGGTTGCAGTCATCATCTGCAGTAATTTTGGAGCCCCCCGCAAAATAAATTCTGTCACTGTTTCCATTGTTTCCCCTTTTATTTGCCATGGAGTGATGGGACCAGATGTTATCATCTTAGTTTTTTGAATGTTGAGTTTTAAGCCAGCTTTTTCACTCTCCTTTTCACCTTCATCAAGATACTATTTAGTTCCACTTTGGTTTCTGTCATAAGGGTGGGGTGTCATCTGCACTGATATTTCTCACAACAATCTTGATTCTGGCTTGTACTTCATCCAACCCGGCATTTTGCATGATGTACTCTGCATGTAAGTTAAATAAGCAGGTTGCAATATACACCCTTGATGTAGTCTTTTCCCAATTTGGAACCCTCTGTTGTTCCATGCCCAGTACTAACTGTTGCTTCTTTTACTGCATCCAGGTTTCTCAGGAGGCAGGTAAGATAGTCTTTTATTCCCATCTCTTGAAGAATTTTCCACAGTTTGCTGTGATCTACCTAGTCAAAGATTTTAGCATAGTCAGTGAAGCAGAAGTAGATGCTTTTTCTGGAATTCTCTTGCTTTTTCTATGATCCAATATATGTTGATAATTTGATCTCTGGTTCTTCCGCCTTTTCTAAATCCAGCTTGAATATCTGGAAGTTATCGGTTCAAGTACTGTTGAAGCTTGGAATGGAGAATTTTGCCCATTATTGCTACTGCTACTGCTAAGTCACTTCAGTCATGTCCGACTCTGTGCGACCCCATAGATGGCAGCACACCAGGCTCTGCCGTCCCTGGGATTCTCCAGGCAAGAACACTGGAGTGGGTTGCCATTTCCTTCTCCAGTGCATGAAAGTGAAAAGTAAAAGTGAAGTCACTCAGTCATGTCTGACTCTTCGCGACCCCATGGACTGAAGCCTACCAGGCTCCTCCATCCATGGGATTTTCCAGGCAGGAGTACTGGAGTGGGTTGCCATTGCCTTCTCCATTGCCAATTATTAGGTAAATGCAAATCAAAACTACAATGAGGTATTACCTCACACCTGTCAGAACAGCCATCATTATAAAATCTGCAAACAATAAATGCTAGAGAAGGTGTGGTGAAAATGATCCCTCTTGGACTGTTGGTGGGAATATAAATTGATACAGCCACTATGGAGAACAGCCTGGAGGCATCTAAAAAACTAAAAATAACACTGATATTAGTAAATTTGTAAAACAAATGTAAGGATTATTATATTCCTAGAGTCTGAAGTTAATATATTCTCAAAAAATATTGTATTTTGATAATTTAGTGCGATATAGTACTTTATTCATCATTGCACCATTTCAGTAGAAAATATGAGAGAATGATCCTATATATCTAAAATAAACAACTCGTATTTCTTGGTAATAGGCTATCTTAAAATACAGACAGAAAAATATGGTACATTCATGAAGTTCAAAATTAAACTGAATTCATATCCCAGGTGAGATGTATATATTTCCTTTTGGTTTTAAAAATTTAATAAATTAGATCCTTTTCATATAAGCTTTGAAGGTACTAGCTACATTTTATTTTTCTATGGCCATCTACTACACCATTGTGGAGGCTACAGGAGAACACAGATAAAATCCTCATTTGCTTATCTTTAGCACATAGTACATACCAAGAGTCCGGAATTAGTTTACATACATTTATTGGTTATCTGAATGAAAATGTTTGGTATGAATGTTCCTTGTTCTCAAAGGGTAGAACAAACTAGAAAAACCTTACCTCTTAAAATTAAGAGGGTATTCAAAGTGATTTTGTAGAGAGAAACTTAAATGGCAGACACAGATCTTTCCAAAGGATTGCCTCCACTAAAAGGATATACTAAATAATAATAATAAAGTCAAACTCACTGACTTATCCTTTGTCAGCAAGAGAATCAACAAAAAGACAATAACTGCAAAATAATCTTTGAAAACTTCTAGCAACTGTGCTTACAGGATCAGTGAACAAAAGCCTGAGAGAAGTATTGCTATTCTAAGACATGATGACAAAAAATAATTCATTTAAATGAAGAGGATATTTGGAGGAGACCAGATTTCTGAGAGGTTACTGAGTGGCAGCCCTGTTAAATAATATCACTTTTAAGGAAGTAAGACATGAGTAATTCATCACAGACAAAACACTTACTTGATTTTATATCTAAAGAACATTGTTTCTCTAAATCACTAGGATGAATCACCAGTTGGCATTCATTGCAGTCATATACCAGTGAGAGCAGATGGAATATAAAATGGTATGAAAGATGTCTACTGAGGAAACAAGCATTTTAAAAGTTAATGAAGGACAAAACAACGTAAGTATAAAGTAGGCCGGGTGAATGTTAACATAGCAACTATAGCATAAAGAGAACCCCTGCACATCTAATGATGATCCCAAAGGTACATGATGATACTAGTAACAATACTGCTAGTAATGTTTACATCATTTTTGAAGCATCATCTTAAACACTTTAAGTATATCATATTATATGATCCTACAGATAATATTAGAGACATGTGCTTGTATTAATCCTATTTTCTTAGTAAGATAAATGAGACTCACACATTATAAAACTATAAGGAATGGCAGATACAGCATTCTAATTAAATTCATCCTACTCTGTTAGCTTATAAATTTCATGCTATAACAATGAGATTAAATCATATTTTAAGTTTTGAATTCATTGTGTTCACAAATATATAAGTGATGAAAGATATTTTAGTGTAATACCTGAAAAGTTACTAACTCAAGAAATATCTTAGTGCTTACTCCATACCAGCAACTTTGGGCATTGGAGATAGAATAGTAAACAAAAAAGATGACACCTTACCTTATTTGTTACCCTACCTCAAGGTGTTTATTATTTTAGTGGACAATATAGTCAATAATACTTATTGAATATTGACTATGGCTTTGCTACTCTTTTCAGCTTTTTAAATCTATTAATTGATTCAATCTATCATTGAGCTAGGACATGCATTTCTGGTATAAGCAAGCAGACACAAATTAGATAATTTGCTTTGGTTCTCACAGTTAATAAATAATTAAGTTGGAATTCTTCTCCAGTAAGTTTGCCCCTAAATTTTTCAGATGTAGCCACTGTATAATAACCCAGGGAAAGCTTACCAGCTAGCTATCATAATTTCTAAACTGCTTGCTGTGGTCAACCCCGAAACCTGCTTCATTAAGAATAAATAAAATAATGGAATCTAAAGATGAAAACCATTCTTGAATAAGTTAAATATTATCATTTATATTATGAAGATATTCTAGCCGCATATATAAGCCAGAATTCATGGAGCTGGAGATCATAAAGAATAAGTGCCATGCCTTTGTGGGGCAGCACTATCAACTGACTGTAATACTGACCTTGATTTATAATATGAAAGAGAAAGAAATCGCTATATTTTAAGTAACTAAATTATTGTTGTATCTCTCTGTTACAGCCTCACTTCACTATGACCAAGAAACAGAACTATTAAATAATTTAGTTCAATTCTTTGCAATTTATAGAAAAGGATATGATTAACAGTATCTATTTATTATGCTTCAAATATAGACTAGGAGCAATTTTAACTTTCAGACATTTACTAAATTTTATTCTCAGTGACACTGCAATCCTCATACAATTTATATGAAATGCCACATACTTGTAAATTCTTTTTGGAAATCCAGCTTTAGTATCCTATTCATCACACACTCTCACTAACATGCACACATGCAGACACACACATACACACACACCAACAAATGAACAAATGCCTAGCTTATATTCAGTTTCTGTTTGTCACCTTGACAACTGTACTCAATAGAGCTATAACACAGGAAGATTATAAGGAGCAAGAGCTGAAAACAGGAGATTTTGTTTTGTTATTATGAGTGTGAATAAAATCTCTGACAAACTTAGACAGTGTATTAAAAAGCAGAGATATCACTTTGCTGAGAGAGGTCTGCATAGTCAAAGCTATGGTTTTTCCAGTAGTCATGTACAAATGTGAGAGTAGGACCATAAAAATATCTGAGTACTGAGGAATTTATGCTTTCAAACTGTGGTGCTGGAGAAGACTCTTGAGAGTCTCTTGAATAGCAAGGAGATCAAATCAGTCAATCCTAAAAGAAATCAACCATGAATATTCATTGGAAGGACTGATGCTGAAGATGAAGCTCCAGTATTTTGCCCACCTAATGTAAAGAACTGACTCATTGGAAAAGACCCTGATGTTGGGAAAGATTGAAGACAGGAGGAGAAGAGAGCAACAAAGAATGAGATGGTTGGATGGTATCACTGACTCAGTTCAGTTCAGTTCAGTTCAGTCACTCAGTCATGTCCAACTCTTTGCAACCCCATGCCAGGCCTCCCTGTCCATCACCAACTCATGTCCATTGAGTTGGTGATGCCACAAATTTGAGCAATCAATTGCTCCTGAGCTATCTCAGGGAGATAGCAAAAGACAGAGAAGTCTGGCATATGGTAGTCCATGAGGTCACAAAGAGTAGGACTTAGTGACTGAACAACAACAAATCAGTGAAATAGTATCAGTAGAACCATGTTACTATGATTCAAAATATGAAAGGTAAAGAGAAAGACAAAATATTCCATATAAAAATTTGAGAATTGATAAACAATGGATCTTTTTATTCTATTTATTTAGTTGGTATATTAAAGAAAGGTGAGTCATGGTATATAATATAAATGCAATTGCTTTTTTTAAATTAATGTAGTAAAATATGGTTGTAACTACTGTTTTTTGTCTAATATCTATTACTGTCTATCTCCAATGTAGTAATCTTTTGCTTAACAAATGGTAATGAACAATGACTGTCATATTTCTGTGTTTCTTGCAGTTAAGTGTGGCCAAATTACTGACACCAACCATTTGAATGTGAGCAGGATTCCTGTGGTTAGCCTCTGGAATGATACTCTGCTTTTTCCACTGGATTTAATGCAGGAAAACTAGAAATATATATTTAAGTGTAAATTACAAATCAATATACTAGTTCAGACTTTATATGATAAAGAGATCGATTTCTATCTTGTAAAAATTTGCCACAAGATAATAGGAACTAAAAGGCCTCTTGATGAAAGTGAAAGAGGAGAGTGAAAAAGTTGGCTTAAAGTTCAACATTCAGAAAACGAAGATCATGGCATCTGGCCTCATCACTTCATGGGAAATAGATGGGGAAACAGTGGAAACAGTGTCAGACTTTATTTTTTTGGGCTCCAAAATCACTGCAGATAGTGATTGCAGCCATGAAATTAAAAGACCCTTACTCCTTGGAAGAAAAGTTATGACCAACCTAGATAGCATATTCAAAAGCAGAGACATTACTTTGCCAACAAAGGTTCATCTAGTCAAGGCTATGGTTTTTCCAGTGGTCATGTATGGATGCAAGAGTTGGACTGTGAAGACAGCTGAGCACTGAATAATTGATGCTTTTGAACTGTGGTGTCCCTTGGACTACAAAGAGATCCAACCAGTCCATTCTGAAGGAGATCAGCCCTGGGTGTTCTTTGGAAGGAATGATGCTAAAGCTGAAACTCCAGTACTTTGGCCACCTGATGCGAAGAGTTGACTCATTGGAAAAGACTCTGATGCTGGGAGGGATTGGGGGCAGGAGGAAAAGGGGATGACAGAGGATGAGATGGCTGGATGGCATCACCGACTCAATGGACGTGAGTTTGAGTGAACTCTGGCAGATGGTGATGGACAGGAAGGCCTGGCATGCTGCGATTCATGGGGTCACAAAGAGTCGGACATGACTGAGTGACCGAACTGAACTGAACTGAGCTGAATAAACATTGAAAATATGGTGACAATTCCCTGGTGGCTCAGTGGTAAAGAATTAAGTTGCCAGTGTGGGAGATACGGGTTCAGTCCCTAGGTTGGGAAGAGCCCCTGGAGAATGGCATAGCAACCCACTCCATTATTCTTGCTTGTAAAATCCCATGGACAGAGGAGCCTGGCAGGCTATAGTCCATGGGGTCTCAAAAGAGTTGTATATATCTTAATGGGTAAACAACAATGACAATTCAGATATAGGTTTTTGGAATGTTCTATTCCTCACAGTTATTGAAACTATGAACTCATTTTAACACCAAATACTCTCAACTGGTCAAGGCAGAATGCTGTGGATTGATCATTTGTTATAGAGTTTAGTCCCATCATATTTCTCATTTCCTCCCTCAGTGGGTAGCTAGTAGTCCTGACCTTTCCATGTTTGGATGATAAAAAGTTAAGAAAATTGGAGGTAAGAAGATTGCTATAAAAAGCTCTTTCTCTGTGTGGTTCACATCTGGTACATGTAAACAAACACACATACACTTTGAACTTTGCCCACAAATATTTGTTTTCCAGATGTAGCAAAAGGCTTCCCCAATACAGCTTTTTCAAAGTATCTCATCAGTATAAATCTTATGCCCTCTGAATTTCTTAGGCAAAAATTACTTCTGTTAACAAGGAAGAAAGAGTCTTCATATCCCAATGGCTTAACAAGTGAAGTTCATTTAATGCTCATCAGTTCAAAGTGGTTATACTGAAGGTGATTTTCCATACAGCCATTAAATGAAATAAATCAGGCCATTTTATTTTACAGTTATAGTAACCTTTGCACTTGGACAGGAAGCAGAGACAGACAAAGAAAGAGAGAGGAGGAACTTTTGGGGAAATGTGTGAAAGTATTTTATCTAACTCCTGTCCACACTGTGGTGCCCAGAATGTAAACAAACAGCCATGTGTAAAGGAAGTTGGCAACTGCATCTAGATATAATTTTAGGGAGAAAGATAAATGATTTTAGTGAATCAGTAGCCAAAATAATAGCTATTCTCTGAACAAAGTTCAGACCACAGTGTCTAAGAAATTTCATGGATACCTCCCAGTCTCTTCTAAAGGTCCCACTTAGTCCTTCGATCTAGACCTACTTTGTAAAAGAGACTTTTCCATCCTGCTTCTTTTCTAAATATTTTTGATGAAATTTTGGATCAGTTCAGCTTAGTCGCTCAGCTGTGTCTGACTCTTTGTGACCCCATGGACTGCAGCAGGCCAGGCCTCCCTGTCCATCACCAACTCCTGGAGTTTACTCAAATACATGTCCAATGAGTAGGTGATGCCATCCAACCACCTCACCCCCTGTTGTCCCCTTCTCCTCCTGCCTTCAGTCTTAACCAGCATCAGGGTCTTTTCCAATGAGTCACCTCTTCACATCAGGTGGCCAAAGTATTGGAGTTTCAGCTTCAACATTGGTCTGCCCAATGAATACTCAGTACTAATTTCCTTTAGGATTGACAGATTGGATCTCCTTGCAGTCCAAGGGACTATCAAGAGTTTTCTCCAGCATCACAGTTCAAAAGTGTCAATTCTTTGGCACTCAGCTTTCTTTATAGTCCAACTCTCATATCCATACATGACTACTGGAAAAACCATAGCTTTGACTAGACAGACCTTTGTTGGCAAAGTGATGTCTCTACTTTTTAATATGCTTAGGTTAATATGTTTTAATATGTTTAGGTTGATCATAGCTTTTCTCCTAATGAACAAGCATCTTTTAATTTCATTGTTGCAGACACCATCTACAGTGCTTTTAGAGCCCCCCAAAATATTTTGTCACTGTTTTGATTGCTTCCCCATGTATTTGCCATGAAGTGATGGGACCAAATGCAATGACCTTAGTTTTCTGAATGTTGAGTTTTAAGCCAGCTTTTTCACTCTCTTCTTTCACTTTCATCAAGAGGTTCCTTAGTTCTTCTTCACTTTCTGCCATAAGGGTGGTGTCATCTGCATATCTGAGGTTATTGATATTTCTCCCTGGCAATCTCAATTCCAGCTTGTGCTTCATCCATCCCAGCATCTCATATGATGTACTCTGCATATAAGTTAAATAAGCATGGTGACAATATACAGCCTTGACGTACTTCTTTCCTGACTTGGAGCCAGTCTGCTGTTGCATGTTTACTTCTAAATGTTGCTTCTTAACCTGCATACAAATTTCTCATAAGATAGGTAAGGTGATCTGGTATTCTGATCTCTTGTAGAATTTTCCATAGTTTCTTGTAATTTACACAGTCAAAGGCTTTGGCATAGTCAATAAAGTAGAAGTAGATATTTTTTTCTGGAATCTCTTGCTTTTTCGATGAGCCAGCAGATATGGTAACTTGATCTTTGGGTCCTCTGCCTTTTCTAAGTCCAGGTTGAACATCTGGAAGTTCATACTTCACATACTGTTGAACCCTGACTTGGAGAATTTTGAGCATTACTTTACTAGAGTGTGAGATGAGTGCAATTGTGTGGGTTTTGAACATTCTTTGGTATTGCCTTTCTTTGGAATTGGAATGAGAACTGACCTTTTCCAGTCCTGTGGCCACTGCTGAGTTTTCCAAATTTAATAGTATATTGAGTCCAGCACTTTCACATTATCTTTAGGATTTGAAATAGCACAATTGGAAATCCATCACCTCCACTAGCTTTGTTCATAGTGCTGCTTCCTAAGGCCCACTTGACTTTGCATTCCAGGATGTCTGGCTCTAGGTGAGTGATCACACCATCATGGTTATTTGGGTCATGAAGATCTTTTTTGTATAGTTCTTCTGTGTATTCTCACTGTCTCTTCTTAATATCTTCTGCTTCTGTTAGCTCCATACCATCTGTGTCCTTTATTGAGCCCATCATTGCATGAAATATTCCCTTGGTATCCCTAATTTTCTTGAAGAGATCTCTAGTCTTTCCCATTCTATCATTTTCCTCTATTTCTTTGCATTGATCCCTAAGGAAGTCTTTCTTATCGCTCCTTGCTATTCTTTGGAACTCTGCATTCAAATGGGTATATCTTTCCTTTTTTCTTTGCCTTTAGTTTCTTTTCTTTTCTCAGTTATTTGTAAGGCCTCCTCAGACAGCCATTTTGCCTTTTTGCATTTCTTTTTCATGGGCCACTGTTCTCCAGTAGCATATAGTGCACCTACCAACCTGGGGAGTTCATCTTTCAGTGTCCTATCTTTTTGCCTTTTCATACTGAAATTTTGGATAAAGCACAACAATTTGTCTCCAGAAAAATCATTGCTATTAACTTTTCTTTGCAAGTTCATTGCATAAGTTTTAGCATGAAGTTTCTATCTAAGGGAATTCAGACTGATGTCAGACTGTTAGGGCAACAATTCTGACAATTTATCAATTTGTACTTGGGGTTGATATCACACCATTATTCATATCACCATGCCTCTGGTAGGGTTTCCAGTTTAACATCTTAGAGAAGAGTAAACTCTTAGAGAACAAGAATAAAAGTGAGTAAGATTTGAGAGTTAAAGCACAGGAAAGAACTGAGATTGGAGAAAATTCTGAGAAGATGAGACACAATGGAGCTCCAAGCATATCTGGAAGTGTTTCTTAAGGTTGGAGAGAATGAAACTAAATCATGCAAATTCAGCAGTCCTACTAGATTTCTCAGAAGAACTTGAATGAGTGTCTAGTTCTAGGCTTATGTTTTCTACTGAGTATTACATGGGAAGGGCTGAAATGGAAACTTTGGAGAAAATTATGAAACTTTGAAATAGTTCATTCCAGAACATCTCAAAGTATATATTTCATGAAATATCTATTCATAGACCCATTGCAAATAGTCTGTGGTCAGTGTAGGAAGAATTATGTGCATATTCAATGAAGATATGCACACTATGCCAGCATATTATAAGGTCAAGATATCAGTGCTGAGAATGGACATGTCACCCAACATTTAATCTACTCATTTAAAAACTATAGCTTTCTTTGACTATATTTATTTAAATAATGTTGAATTTATTAATTCAATATAAGACACATGAGAGGATAGTCCTAATACATTTTCTCAAGAGCTAGTAATTATTACAACGTTCTTAAAGTAATAAAGAAAAAAAGCAGACAATGTCCATTCAATTTGTTCTCTCTTTAGATATATACCATCAAACACAATGATTTTAAGTGATCAAGCTGAATGGATGTGCATATGATTGTGGACTGAATCAATTTCAGTTTTGCTGTCAGATCATACTGCAGGAAGAAAAAATATATAGAGGTTATGGTAAGGGCAAGACTGTTTTCCAGCACCTAAGAGATATATACTTACCTCTGAACACTAAAAGCCATAGTCATATTTTTCCTAGATCTGATTCAAATAAATTTACTCTTTTCCCATGTGGTGAATTTATCAGAAGTCCAGGGCAAAATGATTGGCCCATTACACTTCAGAGTGAGGGCCAAAAGTAAAATCCTTTGAGGTTCACGGGATTTTATTGCTATTTATTTAAGGAAGGGTTCCAATGTATTTATTTAAGAAGACAAAAGGATTCTGCAAGTTCAATTGAAAGAAAAGTTTTCCCCAAAGTATGCATAAGTTACTGCATATATCAGCTTAATAGAATCATTTCCTATCTCATGTAAAATCAGACTTTTTGCATTAACCCATAAACATTTTTCATAATATCATTATCATTAAGACAAATATCTGCCTCAGAAGTAAATGTGGGGCTCTGTAATATTTCTCTGGATATTTTCACCTGAAATTCTGACTGACTTGTTCTGAATTCTTAGACGTATATCATATATCAACTAACACTATAAATGTGAGTCAGGTTCACAGTAAAACACTTGCATTAATTGACAACAAAAGTCTACTTTCACCTTTTCAGATGGCTCTCTGACAATCTGTGCACATGAAATAATTATTTAAAATTACTAACTTAAAATTCATAGAAAAAATAAGAAAATGCATATTGATTTAATTAATCAACAATTCCAGGCCTGAAAAATTCTCCAAAGTGAAACTAAGTTGTTATTCATCATAAAGGGTTTATTCCATGACAACTATAGGCAATTTAGTTCAGTTCAGATCAGCTCAGTCGCTCAGTCATGTCTGACTCTTTGCAAGCCCATGGACTGCAGCACACCAGGACTCCTTGTACATCACTAACTCCCAGAGTTTACTCAAATTCATGCCCATTGAGTCGGTGATGCCATCCAATCATCTCATCCACTGTCATCCCCTTCTCCTCCCACCTTCAATTTTCCCCAGCATCAGGATCTTTTTAAATGAGTCAGCTCTTTGCAACAGGTGGACAAAATATTGGAGTTTCAGCTTCAACATCAGTCCTTCTAATGAATATTCAGGGCTAATTTACTTGAGAATGGGCTGGTTGGATCTCCTTGCAGTTCAAGGGACTCTCAAGAATCTTCTCCAACACCACAGTTCAAAAGCATCAATTCTTTGGCACTCAGCTTTCTTTATAGTCCAACTCTCACATTCATACATGACTACTGGAAAAACCATAGCCGTGACTAGACAGACCTTTGTTGGCAAAGTAATGTCTCTGCTTTTTAATATGCTGTCTAAGTTACTCATAACTTTTCTTCCCAGGAGCAAGCATCTTTTAATTTCATGGCTGCACTCACCATCTGCAGTGATTTTGAAGTCCCCCAAAATAAAGCCTGCCACTGTTTCCACTGTTTCTCCATCTATTTGCCATAAAGTGATGGGACCAGATGTCATGATCTTTGTTTTCTGAATGTTGAGCTTTAAGCCAACTTTTTCACTCTCCTCTTTCACTTTCATCAAGAGGCTATTTAGTTCTTCACTTTCTGCCATAAGGGTGGTGTCATCTGCATTGGAGTAAAAGGCAAATTTGGCCTTGGAGTGCAGAATGAAGCTGAGCAAAGGCAAATAGAATTATGCCAATAGAACTTACTGGTCATAGCAAACACCGTCTTGCAACAACACAAGAGAAGACTTCACACGTGGACATCACCGGTGGTCAACACTGAAATCAGATTGATTATATTCTTTGCAGTCAAAGATGGAGAAGCTCTATACAGTCAGCAAAAACAAGACCAAGAGCTGACTGCAGCTCAGATCATGAACTTCTTATTACCAAATTCAGACTTAAATTGAAGAAAGTAGGGAAAACCACTAGGTCATTCAGGTATGACCTAAATCAAACCCCTAATGATTATACAGTGGAAGTGAGAAATAGATTTAAGGGACTAGATATGATAGAGTGACTGATGAACTAGGGACAGAGGTTCATGACATTATACAGGAGACAGGAAGAAAGACCATCCCCAAGAAAAAGAAATGCAAAAAAGCAAAGAGACACTCAGAACTATTCATTTCACAGCCTTACTAATAGCTGTGAAAAGAAGAGAAGCAAAAAGAAATGGAGATAAGTAAAGATATACCCATTTGAATGCAGAGTTCCAAAGAATAGCAAGGAGAGATAAGAAACCCTTCCTCAGTGATCAGTGAAGAGAAATAGAGGAAAATAATGGAATGGGAAAGACTAGAGATCTCTTCAATAAAATTAGGGATACCAAGGGAACATTTCATGCAAAGATGGGCTCGATAAAGGACACAAATGGTATGGGCCTAACACAAGCAGAAGATATTAAGATGAGGTGGCAAAAATACACAGAAGAACTGTACAAAAAAGATCCTCATGACCCAGATAATGACAGTGGTGTGATCACTACTCACTTAGAGCCAGACATCCTGGAATGCAAAGTCAAATGTGCTTTAGGAAACATCACCAGGAACAAAGATAATGGAGGTGATGGAATTCCAGTTGAGCTCTCTCAAATCCTAAAAGATGATGCTGGGAGAGTGCTGCACTCAACATGCCAGCAAATTTAGAAAAGTCAGCAGTGGCCATGGGGCTGGTAAAGGTCAGTTTTCATCCCAATACCAAAGAAAGGCAATGCCAAAAAATGCTCCAGCTACCACACAATTGCACTCATCTCACATGCTAGCAAAGTGATGCTCAAAATTCTCCAAGTCAGGCTTCAACAATATGTGACCCATAAGCTTTTAGATGTTCAAGCTGGTTTTAGAAAAGGCAGAGGAACCAGAGATCAAATTGATAGCATTCGCTGAATCATCAAAAAAGCAAGAGGGTTCCAGAAAAACATCTATTTCTGCTTCATTGACTATGCCAAAGCCTTTGACTGTGTAGATCACAATAAACTATGGAAAATTCTGAAACAGATGGGAATACCAGACCACCTGACATGCCTCTTGAGAAATCTGCATGCAGGTCAGGAATCAACATTTAGAACTGAAAATGCAACCACAGACTGGTTTCAGATCGGGAAAGGAGTACATCAAGGCTGTATATTGTCACCCTGCTTATTTAACTTATATGCAGAGTACATCATGAGAAACGCTGGACTGGAAGAAACACAAGCTGGAATCAAGATTGCCGGGAGAAATATCAATAACCCAAATATGCAGATTACCATGGACAATAGGAAAATAATAAAATAAATTTATTTGCTCAGCTTATTTTAATTGACATAAGTTCCCAGTTTAAGCCAACCAAAATATACTATATTATTTACCCAATATAGAATATAATATGAAGAACTTAGTTTATGGTTAAATATATGTTCAAAGGTATCAAGTCTTCATATTAAATACTATATATTCTACATAAATTAAAAAATATATCATAGCAAAAGTGTAGATATTCAATTTTGTTTCAAGGTATTCCCTGGATAGTTTGTAAAACTCTTTCTTTTGAGATGTATTTTTTAATTAATTAATTAATTAATTTTATTTTACAATATTGTATTGGTTTTGCCATACATTGACTTTCATCCACCACGGATGTACATATGTTCCCCATCCCTCTGGGTCATCCCAGTGCATCAGCCCTGAGCACCCTGTATCATGCATCAAACCTGGACTGGTGATTTGTTTCAAACAAATTTTACATATTTCAATGCCATTTTCCTATATCATGCCACCCTCGCCCTCTCTCACAGAGTTCAAAAGACTGTTCTATACATCAGTGTCTCTTTTGCTGTCTCGTACACAGGGTTATTGTTACCATCTTTATAAATTCCATATGTATGCGTTAGTATACTGTATTGGTGTTTTTCTTTCTGGCTTACTTCACTCTGTATAATAGGCTCCAGTTTCATCCACCTCATTAGAACTGATTCAAATGTATTCTTTTTAATGGCTGAGTAATACTCCATTGTGTATATGTACCATAGCTTTCTTATCCATTCATCTGCTGATGGACATCTAGGTTGCTTCCACGTCCTGGCTATTATAAACAGTGCTGCGATGAACATTGGGGTACACGTGTCTCTTTCAGTTCTTGTTTCCTCAGTGTGTATGCCCAGCAGTGGGATTTCTGGGTCATAAGGCAGATCTTTTTTTTCTTTTCTTTTTTCACCTACATGCTAGTTTTTATTAGCATCTTTTTTTTTTTTTTTTTTTACTTTACAATATTGTATTGGTTTTGCCATACATCAACATGAATCCACCACGGGTGTACATGTGTTCCCAATCCTGAACCCCCCTTCCCACCTTCCTCCCCACACGGAATATCCACACTGTTCTCCATAGTGGCTGTACTAGTTTGCATTCCCACTAACAGTGTAAGAGGGTTCCCTTTTCTCCACACCCTCTCCAGCATTTATTGCTTGTAGACTTTTGGATCACAGCCATTCTGACAGGCGTGAAATGGTACCTCATTGAGGTTTTGATTTGCATTTCTCTGATAATGAGTGATGTTGAGCATCTTTTCATGTGTTTGTTAGCCATCTGTATGTCTTCTTTGGAGAAATGTCTATTTAGTTCTTTGGTCCATTTTTTTCTTATCCATTCATCTGCTGATGGACGTCTAGGTTGCTTCCATGTCCTGGCTATTATAAACAGTGCTGCAATGAACATTGTGGTGCGTACACGTGTCTTTCGATTCTGGTTTCCTCAGTGTGATGCCCAATAGTGGGATTGCTGGGTCTTATGGCAGTTCTATTTCCAGTTTTTTAAGGAATCTCCACACTGTTCTCCATAATGGCTGTACTAGTTTGCATTCCCACCAATAGCATAAGGGGGTTCCCTTTTCTCCACACCCTCTCCAGCATTTATTGCTTGTAGACTTTTGGATAGTAGCCATTCTGACTGGCATGAAATGGTACCTCATTGTGAATTTGATTTGCATTTCTCTGATAATGAGTGATGTTGAGCATCATTTCATGTGTTTGTTAGCCATCTGTATGTCTTCTTTGGAGAAATGTCTGTTTTAGTTCTTTGGCCCACTTTTTGATTGGGTCTTTTATTTTTCTTGAATTCAGCTGCAGGAGTTGCTTGTATATTTTTGAGATTAGTTCTTTGTCAGTTGCTTCATTTGCTATTATTTTCTCCTATTCTGAAGGCTGTCTTTTCACCTTGCTTATAATTTATTTTGTTGTGCAGAAGCTTTTAAGTTTAATTAGGTCCCATTTGTTTATTTTTGCTTTTATTTTCAATATTCTGGGAGGTGGGACATAGAGGATCCTGCTGTGATGTATGTCAGAGAGTGTTTTGCCTGTTTTCCTCTAGGAGTTTAATAGTTTCTGGTCTTACATTTAGATCTTTAATCCATTTTGAGTTTATTTTTGTGTATGGCATTAGAAGGTACTCTAGTTTCATTCTTTTACAAGTGGTTGACCAGTTTTCCCAGCACCACTTGTTAAAGAGATTGTCTTTTCTCCATTGTATATTCTTGCCTCCTTTGTCAAAGATAAGGTGTCCATAGGTGTGTGGATTTATCTCTGGGCTTTCTATTTTGTTCCATTGATCTATAATTCTGCCTTTGTGCCAGTACCATACTGTCTTGATGACTGTGGCTTTGTAGTAGAGACTGAAGTCAGGCAGGTTGATTCCTCCAGTTCCATTCTTCTTTCTCAAGATTGCTTTGGCTATTCGAGGTTTTATGTATTTCCATACAAATTGTGAAATTATTTGATCTAGTTCTCTGAAAACTACCATTGGTAGCTTGATAGGGATTGCATTGAATCTATATATTGCTTAGGGTATTATACTCATTTTCACTATACTGATTCTTCTGATCTATGAACACGGTATATTTCTCCATCTATTTGTGTCCTCTTTGATTTCTTTCACCAGTGTTTTATAGTTTATATATATATATATATATATATATATATATATATATATATATATAATGTCTTTTGTTTCTTTAGGTAGATATATTCCTAAGTATTTTATTATTTTTGTTGCAATGGTGAATGGAATTGTTTCCTTAATTTCTCTTTCTGTTTTCTCATTGTTAGTGTATAGGAATGCAAGGGATTTTTCTGTGTTGATTTTATATCCTGTAACTTTACTATATTCATTTATTAGCTCTAGTAATTTTCTGGTGGAGTCTTTAGGGTTTTATATGTAGAGGATCATGTCATCTGCAAACAGTGAGAGTTTTACTTCTTCTTTTCCAATCTGGATTCCTTTCATTTCTTTTTCTGCTCTGTTTGCTGTGGCCAAAACTTCCAAAACTATGTTGAATAGTAGTGGTGAAAGTGGGAACCCTTGTCTTGTTCCTGACTTTAGGGGAAATGCTTTCAATTTTTCACCATTGAGGATAATGTTTGTTGTGGGTTTGTCATATATAGCTTTTATTATGTTGAGGTATGTTCCTTCTATTCCTGCTTTATGTAGAGTTTTTATCATAAATGAATGTTGAATTTTGTCAAAGTCTTTCTCTGTATCTATTGAGATAATCATATGTTTTTTATTTTTCAATTTGTTAATTTAGTGTATTGCACTGATTGATTTGCAGATATTGAAGAATCCTTGCATCCCTGGGATAAAGCCCACTTGGTCATGATGTATGATCTTTTTAAAATGTTGTTGGATTCTGCTTGCTATAATTTTGTTAAGGATTTTTGCATCTATGTTCATCAGTGATACTGGCCTATAATTTTCTTTTTGTGTGGCATCTTTTTCAGGTTTTGGTATTAGGTTGATGGTGGCCTCATAGAATGAGTTTGGAAGTTTACCTTCCTCTGCAATTTTCTGAAAGAGTTTGAGTAGGATAGGTGCTAGTTCATCTCTAAATTTTTGGTAGAATTCAGCTGTGAATCCATATGGTCCTGGGCTTTTATTTGTTGGAAGATTTCTGATTACAGTTTCAATTTCTGTGCTTGTGATGGGTCTGTTAAGATTTTCTATTTCTTCCTGGTTCAACTTTGAAAAGATGCACTTTTTTAAGAATTTGTCCATTTCTTCCAAGTTGTCCATTTTATTTGCATATAGTTGCTGATAATAGTCTCTTATGATCCTTTGCATTTCTGTGTTGTGATCTCTCTGCATTTCTGTTATGATCTCTCCATTTTTATTTCTAATTTTGTAGACTTGATTTTTCTCCCTCAGTTTCTTGATGAGTCTGGCTAATGGTTTGTCAATTTGATTTATCTTCTCAAAGAACCAGCTTTTGGTTTTGTTGATTTTTTATATGGTCTCTTTTGTTTCATTTGCATTTATTTCTGCCCTAATTTTTAAGATTTCTTTCCTTCTACTAACCCTGGGGTTCTTCATTTCTTCCTTTTCAAGTTGCTTTAGGTATAGACTTAGGTTATTTATTTGACTTTTTTCTTGTTTCTTGAGGTAAGCCTGTATTGCTATGAACCTTCCCCTTAGTACTGCTTTTACAGGGTCCAGTAGGTTTTGGCTTGTTGTGTTTTAATTTGTTTCTATGCATATTTTGATTTCTTTTTTGATTTCTTCTGTGATTTGTTGGTTTTTCAGCAGGGTATTGTTTAGCCTCCATATGCTGGGATTTTCAATAGTTTTTCTCCTGTAATTGACATCTAATCTTACTGCATTGTGGTCAGAAAAGATGCTTGGAATGATTTCAGTAAGTTTCTTTCTTCTTTCTGAGCCATCTTCAATCAAATTGTATTCCTTTCCTGGTCTGACTTTTGCCCATTTCTCTATACTTTGTAAGCAAAAGATTTCTCTGAAATGATTCAGTGTGTAAAACTGATTAGCTTCATTAAATTTTCATTTCACTTACTGAGAAAATTTATAAACACTGTATGTCCCTTGCTCTTTCTTTTTCATGCTTTCTTTTTGCTTTTTGAAGATTTTGCTTCTCTCACTTATTGTGAACTTTTGTTCTTATATCTTCATCTTACTTTATGTAATAATACCAATGAAAAATAGATATTCTCAAGTGTACTGTGATCCCTTTGTTACTTTATTTTGGAGTATGGTTACTTTACCCCTTTTTACACAGTAAGAACACTATGTATTTTCCTTAGGACTCCATTCGTTATATTTGGATTAAAAAAAAATGATGCTTTGAAAAATAGGATGATTTTGACAAAAGGATGATCAGAATTTCAGGAAACAAAATTACTCCCCTGTCAATGAAACTCCTGGTCAACTAATTCTAAAGTGTCCCAATTATAGCTCCTGAGCAAGATCAAAGACATGCTTAGATTCAGGGAAGGAGGGAAACACAATAAGAATACTTCCACTTTTCACTTTATATGATTCACCCCATGAAGATTTAAATGGTCCAGCATAATCTAAGATTTGCATTGGCAGATGTCTCAGCATTCAGTAGTGCACAGTTTTTAGATAAATGTAGTCACAGGCATTAAACAAAAGACTCTTATACTGAATTTTTGTTAATAAGATTAAAGATACAGGCTTATGCTTTGAAAATTGTAGCTAAAGACTTTTCCAATCTGTGCCACTTGAAGAAACAAGACCATTGAGGCAGTGTTAGAACTGCTTGGGGGCCCTTTTAGGTATCATAATTTTTAATGCTTTAAAAAAAAAAAAGATTTAAGTAAATAGTTTATCTAATGGCTAAGTCTGCAAAGCCTACAATAAAGACCATGTGAAATGATTATTAAGTCTACTTTAAAGCTACTCTCTCCAATCATAGGACTTATTTTTCTATATAGAAACTTGTATGATGGTTGTTTTCCCTAGTCAACGATATGTAGTCTTCATTGATTTTTGTATACCAATTACTTACTGTGATGCCAAACATATGACAGACACTCAGAACTACTCATTTATATCAAGAAACCTTGAATAAAATTGAGTTTTAAGATTTTATAAATGAACATAGAAAAACAGTAATTGATTCCTTATCTGGAAAAACAATGATTATCCATGCTAAATTGTTCCTGTGCAAACACATTTTAATTATATTCTGAAATCGTATTTTAATGTTTGCATATTTCTAGACATACTTGGGTTTTCTATAACCTCTGAAATGAATCACATTGTTCCTTTCATTTATTATTCATCCATTTGTTTTTTCAGTCAATTATTTATTTGGAAAATAGTGTGGGATTAATATGTGCTACACTCAAATTTATGTATCATTAATACAGCTATGAATAAAAATGAACAACTTTACCATGGTCATAATCTAGTGTATGCAGCTTCTATTCTAATCAATAGATAAAAACAAATATATAGATATTGAGGAGTATAATGGAAGGTTGATTGAAGAAAATAAATCAAATTAAGCAAGAAAAGTATTTTTTTTGGTAAATGTGTATTATTTTATATAAGGGTATTAGTAAAAGTCCCTCTGATGTGGTAATATTAGAGCAGACAGACATTAGATTAAAAAAATGAGAGGAAAAAAAATGCTTGAAAATCCCAGAGGAATTTTTCCCAGGCAGAGAGAAAAACCAATGCAAAGTCACCAAAACAGGAATTTGTATGGCATGATCTCTGGAATAACAAGAAATCCAGTGTGTCAAAATGAAAGTGACAAAGAGGAAGAGTTAAGAGATAAGGTTATAAGCATAGCCGTGGCTCAGATCCATACATGCTGAAAGAGTGCCACATGGAATTTAGATTTTAGTCTGAGTAGCATTAGGAAACCCTGGAAATTTTTGAGCAATATTGTGCAATGTATTTTCGAAGAATCAAGTTTGGTGTTAAAGACAAGGATGGCTGCAGTGAAGGTGGGAAGAAGTGGTCAGACAAGGTGTACATTTCAATGGACATCAATGTCATTGATGTATTGGTATGAAATATGATGGAGATGGCTTGAGGATGATTTGCCACATTTGATCTGGGCAAGTAGAAGTGTCATTTTCATGAAATTGGAATACTGTAGAAGGTATTAGTTTATTGAGAGATGATGAAAAGTTACATTTTTTGCACATTAAGCTTAAGGTGTTTTTTAGGCATCTAACTACAAGTCCTTAAGACATAAGGACAAACTTTCATGGAGTTAATGAGTAGACTTTAGGATGGAGATATGACTTTGCAGCTCATCAGTGTATAGACCATTTTAAAATTGTAGAGACTGAATATGATTATCTAAATAAAGATCAGTTTGTCAGACACTGCTGATGGTTGAGAAAGATGAAGTTTTCAAACTGTCCATTGAATTTGGCATCCAGGGTCTATTCATGATTTCAAGAGCATGTCAGTGGAATCATGGGGGAATGAAGCATGAATGAATGGGTTTTGCAAGAGAAAGGGAAAACTAAACCAGAAAATTAAAAAAAAATCAAATTTAAATCATTTTCTCTAAGTGACAAGTCAACAAAATTTATGTTAATTGGAAGGTGTTCAGAGTCAAAGGAGAGTCTTGAAGTTGGGAGATATTAAAGCCAAGTATTTGTTGATAAAAATGATTCAGAAGAACAAAAGCTTGCTAATAGAGGAAGTAGAAAGCAGAGATAAGTTCTGAAGTGATGATAAAGAAGGGAAGGGATACAAACCACAAGTGGATATTTTTGCCTTAAGAAAGACTGAAAACAGTGATCCATTGTCATAAGAAGGAAGACAAAGAACAGATTCAGATAGATTTGATAGTTTTGGTGGTAAATGCAGGTAGAATTTTTCTTCTCAGTGGTTCCATTTTTTTTCAGTGGAAGAGAGCTAAAGTTATGTTGAAACAAGGAAACAAAAGTCTTAAATGATAAAGGATAGAAGAGAAGGTGTGACATAGGTATCTAAGAGTGCATCTCTGAAATCGAATTAAATTAATTTTTTTCCAAAATAAGACCACTTACTCTCTTTTGGGGCTTCCTAGCTGGTACTAGTAGTAAAGAACCTGCTTGTCAATGTAAGACAAGTGAGAGACCTAGGTTCAATCCCTGGAGGAGTTTTCCTTCCAGGAAGTTCCCCTGGAGGATGGAAAGGCAACCCACTCCATTATTCTTACCTGGAGAATCCCATGGACAGAGGAGCCTGGCGGGCTATGGTCCATGGGATCACAAAGAGTTGGACAAGACTGAAGTGACTTAGCATGCAGGCATGCACTCATGCATGTGCTCCCTTTTACCCTTTTAAGACTCTAAGCACTGGTAGAGTAGAATTGACCCCAGGTAGAATTTACCACTCTTTGTTTTTGGTTACCTTTCTTTTGGGTTACTTGACTCTGAATTTTGTTCTCCTCCTGTAACAGTCTCTGGCACATTAGTTTTATCTTGGTCTCACTCTGATAGACTAAGTGATTCAAAGGTTATAACACTGGTCTTATAGTTCATGGTATGCCCAGTGCTTTGCACATAATATTCTCTTATTATATATTTCATTAAAGGGACAAATGATATTTCATACAATAATGAAGTATTAAGAGATACAATTTGAAGCCTTCATCATAAGTTTAAATATCAGACAGTTCCCACAGCGTGATATCTAAGAAATATTCCAAATTGCACTATTTACACAGTTACAGATATCTAGGGTTTCAGCAGAAGTGTCTTTAAAAATCTACTTGAAGTACTTAAATGTCTTTGGTGCTTCCCAAGCCTAAATCTTCACTAATGAAGCAAATCAATCAAACATTCTCCTCTTGAGTAGGGACTTTATTTTGGCCTATACTTGAATATATAGGTATATAGAAGTATTCCATTCAGATACCTTGTGTTTTGTGCCTGAATAGATTGGAATTTTCACTTAAAATTTAAATATGTTCCTAAATAGTTTAAAGATCAGCACTAATTTCAGAATAGAGGACATATTACTCATTCTCATAAGAGTCATATTTGAAAGTGGATTTTAGAGTGTGATTAAATTAAATTTGGTTGGGACGAACACAGTTTTAATAACTGTTCTATATTGTCAGCCAAAATTACTTTAAAAATTACTTCTAGCCAAATCTACTTCCATATATAAAACTCTTTATCATAAAATACTCTTAGCCATAGACCTACAATCCACATGCCTGCTTGAATCACTTCCTGGCTGACTCAAAGACAAATTAAACTGAACAAGACCAAAATAAGTCACCATCTTTCTATGATCAAAAATGATTATCTTCCAGCATTCCCTGTCTTAGTAAATGACAACTGAACCCAACAATGATACAAGCCAGAAGCCACAATATCATATTTTCCTGCATTCTTCCTTAATTAATCCATCGCCACATTTCTGTCAGTTTTGCTTTCTGCTAAACACTGTTTAAATGTGTCTCCTTTTTTTTTTTTTTTTACCAAATGCAAAACTACATTGTTTTTTCCAAAATACTGCCAAATCTTGCTTGGATTTCTACAATAGCCTTTTAATTTGCCTCCAAGCATCTTGGCCTCTTTCAAACCATTTATTCTGTATTCAGGAATAGTTACACTAAGTTTAAATCTTATTTATGTTATTCCATATCCCCAAAAATTAAAAATTAAATTAAAGTAAAAATAAAGATCAGTGCATTCCCATTGTTCTCAAATTATTTAACATGACACAGAAGATCCGGCTCTTATATGTCTTTCCAGTTTTGACTCAGATACACTCCCCATTCTCTCTGAATATTAGCCATTTTGTCCTTGTTATATTTTTGCAAATATGACGTGCTTCCGTTCAAAGGCACTTAGTTGTCTTCATTGCCTGGGACACTGATAACTTTGCCTCACACATTATTCCACTTTGTCAAATTATATTTTTCCTTCCAATTTAGCATAAAAGTCATAAAAGTCACATCTCCAGAGAAGATTTTCCTGGTCTCTCTGAAAGAACTGCTCCTTTTGCACCATTTCAAAGTTGCATGTGTGTTTGACTCTTTTTTATGTATGGACATATTACTCATTCTCATAAGAGTCATATTTGAAAGGGGATTTTAGAGTGTGGTTGAATTAAATTTGGTTGGGACGAACACAGTTTTAATAACTGTTTATCCACACGGCTCCTCTGTCCTTGGGATTCTCCAGGCAAGAATACCGGAGTGGGTTGTCATGCCCTTCTCCAGGGAATCTTCCCGATCCAGGGATCGAACCTGCGTCCCTTACATCTCCTGTGCTGGCAGTCGGGCTTTTTATTACTAGCGTTACATTCAAAGTCCATTATTTATTTATTTCATATGGATTCTGTGTTACATGTACTGTTTTCACCAGAGCTATGGTATTTTACATATATTTGCATATTTTGTGAATATCTGCTTGATTACTTGATATCTCATTAGACAAGGACTCCACAAGTTTCAGCAGACCCTGTGAACTGCCATCTATGGGGTCGCACAGAGTCGGACACGACTGAAGTGACTTAGCAGCAGCAGCAGCAGTGTACTTTGTTCACAATTATTTTAGTAGTGTAAATGAGTAAAGTCACTCAGTCGTGTCCAACTCTTTGCCACCCCGTGGACTATAGCCTACCAGGCTCCTTCGTCCATGGGATTTTCCAGGCAAGAACACTGGAGTGGGTTGCTTTTCCTTCTCCAGGGGATCTTCCCAACCCAGGGATCGAACGTGGGTCTCCAGCATTGTAGGCAGAGGCTTTTACCGTCTGAGCCACCAGGGAAGAACCTATTTTAGTAGGGTCCACTTGAAAATGAGCTCATAGAATGTCCATTAAATAGTGCTGAGAGGATAGCTAAATAAAAGTACACAGATACACTTATGTAGAGCAATAATGCTCCATAGAATATATAATAACTTCCCAAAGACAGAGTCATTATAGACTTATTAGAAACATTCCGGTTTTAGGCTAACAAAAACATGCTTTTTTTTCTTCCTTTTTCTCTACAGAAGCAAGGTGCCAGAAGCAATTCTGAAATCAATTGTGCAGAATTGCACAAGCTAAAAGAGGATTCTGCAAACTTTTTGTTTGTTTGAACAGATGGCAGCTGTTCATATAAGAAAATAGATGTTATATAAAAATAAATAAATAAAGCAAATTAAAATCAAATAACAAAATATATTTAGGTTAATGGTATATCTATCTATAGAGGAAACACTTATTCCAATGATTGCTCATAAATCATTGCTCAATTTTCAAATTGTCTTGGTCTAATTCGAAACAAGTTCCTTTTACAATAGAGAACAATATAATTATTTCCTTATATATAAGGAATTCTACTGTGTTTTACAAGAAATAACATACATAATGTAATATTGAAAAACTCAATTTACTACACATTAAAGTTTATTAAATTAAGAATCACATTTCTAATCACATGAATTTTAAATAGTATTAATGGAAAAGTTTCATAAAGCAAATATTTTAAAGAATCAAGCTTTCTAAAAATTAATACAATTTTTGTAAAATATGCTTCATCCCTAATTGTATGGATAACTCCTTCATTTTTTATTCTGTTTTTGTTACAGCTTAAGTACAATAGTCTTTGCAAAGGAATAGGGACAATTGCATTTCCCTGGAAGCTCTGCCACTCACTAGCTACTTGGCCTTGGGCAATGCACACTGGCATCTTAGAACTTGTTTCCTCATATCTCGGATGAATGTGCTACTCTTGATTATTTCTAAGGGAACATTCAAAGCCCTGATTCTGCAGTTTGATTTTCTAATTCAAATAGAATACCGCATTAATGTAGTCATAGATTTTTATCCCTGGAGTTTCTTTAATGTGGGGAATTAGAAGAGCTTAAAGAAAATCACAAAAGTAGAAGCAAAAAGGGTAAGTAGACCTGGGGATTATTTCCCAATTTAGATTTTGTTGCTGAGAGATTGTTTCCATGGTACAGATTCTGTCAAAATCCCTCAGAAAAGATGTCTCTATTACCATTATTTGCTCTGACAATATTAGCTGTTAACAGCCTTATACCTCCTTTACAAAACAGAGAAAGAAGCAAGGCCAAAGAGTGGAATGGTGTAAACTCATTACTGTGCCAAAATTTAATTCAAACACATTATCATTTAAAAACTATAATCTTGTGCTCTCTCAAGATGAGATACTCACTTAGGGATACTGCATCATTATCTTTCCTCAGAAACCATTTTAAAAAAGTTCTCTGCAGGGAAGTGAAGGCTAACAAAAATCACCATCTCATCTATTTAAAACTCGAACATGTTGCCTTTTTATACATATTAATTTATTTAGAAAGTAAATACGTTTTTTAATTTGAAAAGTTAAGTTTATGTAGCAAGCCAGGTATAAATTATACATTCATATGTATGTGGATCCATACATGTATGTATATGTTTATCTACATACACATATTACAAAGCCAGAGCATGTATTGTTTAATAAAATTGCCCTCTGACACACTTCCTCTAGGTAATGATGAATCACATATACCTATTCAAATAAATTAATGAAGAACTAACTTACTCTTTTAAATAGCTAATTATTCTTTATGCGGAGTTTATGTTTTAATTATATGCTTGGAAACACTATCATCAGGTAACCTATTATTCAACATATTTTTGTATACTATATGTATTTTTTGTACACTGTATGTACCAGATTGTTGAGTTCTGCTGATCCATCACTTTTTTTTTTTAATTAATCATACAATGAACTGTGTCATGCTTTGATGTCAATTGTTTTGTTCTGAATTTATGTCTTTCTCATATATTATACCATTTTATACTTGGAGTACATACCAGAAAAAAGAATCTGAAACAGAGCAGGCAGTTTGTTTTAGTATAATAGTTACCTTCTATACAATAGCATATCAAACTGTACACTGCATATATTAATAGTTAATTCTATTCTTTTTGTGAGATACCTGAGAACTTATAGTTAATTAATTTAGATTCAAAAGTATTTTCAATGATAAAATTAGTATATAATGTTAATGCACTTAATTTAATCCAAAATAAAATATGTTATTTAGTGTTCTACTCCAGATTATTTAAATTTAGTCCATAAAAACTGTAGTAATTGGGAAATATTGTTTTTTTAATAAATAAATACATAACTCAAGCACATGCATTTCTTTCCATTTGAACTTTGATTGAAATAACTTCTTTTAGGAATTATTATGGTTTTGGTTTGCTCTTCATCTGCTTTTTTTGCTCTTAATCTTTGGTTTTCACATCTCAACACTTTTAGTGCTTGCATATCCTTCTTCTTTCTCCTCTAATTTATCTGTTATCCTGACCCTCATTCTTACTTATGTTTACTTTGTCTTTCCAGTGCATTCATAGCTTTATTTGATCCACAATTTTGACATTCCCATAAGAACTTGAGTGGGAATTATTCTACTCAAGGTTTTGGAACAACATAAAAGCATTGGCTACTGAAAACTCCAGATTTCATATGCAGGGAATTAACGTGACAATTTGTCATGGTTCTTGCAAGAATTAGCTGTAAGAAATGGAGACTTGGCTGTTCACCATTCTCACTCCCTGCATCTAATTCAAATGGTCTATGATTTGTGGCTTAACTCAAAATTCAGGTGATATAACCGTACTTCCAGTATATTTAAAATATTCCATTCTGATACTCTTTTAATCACCAGGGACTGGCAGATAGGATAGCAAATTTAATTGATATTCCTCACATTTCTTCACATCATATTGTATCTCCATAACATATCAATATGAAAACACAGAACTCTTGGTTTGTGGTTGATAAAAAGTTGGCAAATTTCCTTATTTATGTTTTATCAAACAAGGAGACTTACAATCTTGTAATGAGTAAAAATCCTCTCCTTAGAAGATTATAATATACTTGTCCCTAACAAGTGGTCACTTACCTCAGGGCAGAATAGTTTTCACAGGACTCTGGGGTAAGAGAATTGATTCTTAATTACATTTCATCAATTAAGTTTTTGGCTGCAATTTAGAGACAATCTACAGAAAGAACTGCAGATCTTTCCAGGCTTTAGGTGCAAATTCGAAAGTTGATCTCTAAGCTACTTTTACTAATTGATAAAATTGAGCTGAAAGATCAAGAACCCTTCTTTTCTTCCACTTTTCCTGTAGCAGGAATGTGAAAAGTTCCAGTTCTTTTGTAAATAGCACTGAAATTGTTTCCTTCTCTCTCTTTTCATCTTTCTGTACTTCCTATTGCTGACGAAATGGGCTACAAAATTTTCCTTTTACTTCTGGATCAGAACTTCCAGCCAGCAACCAGTTTCTTCTTTCTCTTTGTGTAATGCTAATTTCTTCAGTCTCTTATCTTTGCAGGTGGTTGTATGATGCTGTTATGGATTTAACTCTGCTGCTGCTAAGTGGCTTCAGTTGTGTCCGACTCTGTACGACCCCATAGATGGCAGCCCACCAGGCTCCCCTGTCCCTGGGATTCTCCAGGCAAGAACACTGGAGTGGGTTGTCATTTCCTTCTCCAGTGCATGAAAGTGAAAAGTGAAAGTGAAGTCGCTCAGTCATGTCTGACTCTTAGTGACCCCATGGACTGCAGCCCACTGGGCTCCTCCATCCATGGGATTTTCCAGGCAAGAGTACTGTAGTGAGGTGCCATTGCCTTAACTCTGCCCCCCTCCCCAAATATATATATATATATATATATATATAAGAGAGAGAGGCTTCCTAGGTGGCTCAGACAGTAAAGAATCCGCTTGCCAATGTAGCAGATGTAGGTTCATTCCCCAGGTAGGGAAGATTCCCTGGAGAAGGAAATGGCAACCCACTTCAGTAATTTTCCCTGGGGAATCCCATGGACAGAAGAGGCTGGTGGGCAACAGTCCATGGGATCACAAAAGAGTCGGACACAACTTCATGACTAAAGAGCAACCACATTTGTGTATGTGTGTGTATGTATGTATGTATGTATGTGTATATATATATATATACACACACACATATCAGATGAGATCAGTCCCTCAGTCATGTCCGACTCTTTGCAACCCCATGAATCGCAGCACGTCAGGCCTCCCTGTCCATCACCAACTCCCGGAGTTCACTCAGACTCACGTCCATCAAGTCAGTGATGCCATCCAGCCATCTCATCCTCTGTCATCCCCTACTTCTCTTGCCCCCAATCCCTCCCAGCATCAGAGTCTTTTCCAATGGGTCAACTCTTCGCATGAGGTGGCCAAAGTACTGGAGTTTCAGCTTTAGCATCATTCCTTCCAAAGAAATCCCAGGGCTGATCTCCTTCAGATGGACTGGTTGGATCTCCTTGCAGTCCAAGGGACTCTCAAGAGTCTTCTCCAACACCACAGTTCAAAAGCATCAATTCTTTGGCTCTCAGCCTTCTTCACAGTCCAACTCTCACATCCATACATGACCACAGGAAAAACCATAGCCTTGACTAGATGAACCTTTGTTGGCAAAGTAATGTCTCTGCTTTTGAATATGCTATCTAGATTGGTCATAACTTTCCTTCCAAGGAGTAAGCGTCTTTTAATTTCATGGCTGCAGTCACCATCTGCAGTGATTTTGGAGCCCCGAAAAATAAAGTCTGACACTCTTTCCACTGTTTCCCCATCTATTTCCCATGAAATGATGGGACCGGATGCCATGATCTTAGTTTTCTGAATGTTGAGCTTTAAGCCAACTTTTTCACTCTCCTCTTTCACTTTCATCACGAGGCTTTTTGTTCCTCTTCACTTTCTGCCATGAGGGTGGTGTCATCTGCATATCTGAGGTTATTGATATTTCTCCTGGCAATCTTGATTCCAGCTTGTGTTTCTTCCAGTCCAGCATTTCTCATGATGTACTCTGCATATAAGTTAAATAAACAGGGTGACTATAAACAGCCTTGACGTACTCCTTTTCCTATTTGGAACCAGTCTGTTGTTCCATGTCCAGTTCTAACTGTTGCTTCCTGACCTGCATACAAATTTTTCAAGAGGCAGATCAGGTGGTCTGGTATTCCCATCTCTTTCAGAATTTTCCACAGTTTATTGTGATCCACACAGTCAAAGGCTTTCATACATATATCCTAAACTTTAGAAACTACGTGTGTGGCCTTATTTAAAGATGGAATCTGTACAAAAGTAATCGAATTAAAAAAGGTTATTAGTTTGGGTTCTAATTCAGCACAACTGCTGTCCTTATAAAAAAACAGGAATTTGGAAACAGAAACAGACAAGGATGAAGGAAGATTATGAAGAAACACAGAACAATGATGGTCATCTGCAAGGCAGGCAGAGCCTTGGAGCAGAATGCTCCCTCTGTAAGAACAAATAGAGTTTAATTCTGCTTTATAAAGAAGGATGGAGACTTTTCCTCTACTGTCCTCTTCTTAGATCATTTACTTTAGAAAACCTGCAAGTATAAGTTCTTTCATTGTCTCTTAGAATTGTTGTAAATATTTTCAGAAACTAAATGAGCCTTTTGTCAGCTCTATGACCCAGGAATATCTTTTTTAGAACCTGGGAGCCATCTCTCTGAAATCTATACGTCTAAAGAGATAGTACTGCAACATCCCAGATTTTTTGGTAAGGTAGGAGCTTAACCTCTATGGATACTTTTTTCTTTTTTTTTATTATTATTAATTTTACTTTACAATATTGTATTGGTTTTGCCATACATCAACATGCATCTGCCCGAAATGTACATGTGTTCTCCATCCTGAACCCCCCTCCCACCTCCCTCCCCATACCATGGTTCGATGCAGGATACAGGAAGCTTGGGGCTGGTGCACTGGATACTTTTTTCTAAATTACAAAGCTGTCTCATGTTACAGCAATATGAGAAGTTTGTTTTTGTCTTCATAACACCAGTTAGATAACACCTGATCTTACCAGATGAGCCTGGAATAAACTATGTGTGAAAAATGGTGCTGTCAATACTCTTACTTCAGGACTAATTATTGTTCACCTTGAGAACATGTGTGTAATGGGTTATTTCTGCTTGATTGCATCAAATGATTTTTTTTTTAAATTTTGTCTTTGCAACATCTGAGGGGATTACCTGTTGAGCATCATATTGTACTTTAATGCTTCATTATCGGTATCAGTTCAGTCTCTCAGTCATGTCCAGCTCTTTGCCGCCCCATGAACCGCAGCATGCTAGGCCTCCCTGTCCATCACCAACTGCCGGAATCTACCCAAACCCATGTCCATTGAGTCGGTGATGCCATCCAACCATCTCATCCTCTGTCGTCCCTTTCTCCTCCCGCCCTCAATCTTTCCCAGCATCAGGGTCTTTTCAAATGAGTCAGCTCTTCGCATCAGGTGGCCAAAGTATTGGAGTGCTTATTCAGTAGTAAAAGTAGGAACTTCCCTGGTGTTGCAGTGGATATTAATCATCTGCCAACAGGGAACATGGCCTCTATCCGTGATCTGGGAAGATGCCACGTGCGATGAAGCAACTAAGCCCCTGCACCACAGCTACTGGCACTCCAGAGCCTGTGTCAACAGCAAGAGAAGCCACCACAGTGAGAAGTCTGCATGCACAGTGAAACAAAGAGTAGACCCCGCTCACTACAACTAGAGGAAACCCAGGGAGGAACGAAGACCCAAGCACAGCCAAAAAGAAATAAATAATAAAAATATTTTCTTTGTCTAATAACCTATATGTTTTCTTTTTTTGGGGGGGGGAGTATTTTGCTTTTAATTATATTTCCCCTAGTATTTCACATTCCTCAGAAGGAAATGAATGTGGAAAAAGGAAAATCAACATTTTGATTTTCTATTCTAACTTCTACAAATTTGAAACAGGAAATATCTGTTGCTTAATCCATCCAGTTATTTGCAGGGAGACATATCAACAAGCTCAGATATTCAGATGATACCACACTAATGGAAGAAAGGAAACAGGAACTAAAGAGACTCTTAATGAGGGTGAGTGAAAGAGCTGGCTTAAAATTCAATATTCAAAAAACTAAGATCATGGTACCCAGTCCCATCACTTCATGGCAAATAGATGGAGTAAAAGTGGAGACAGTGGCAGATTTTATTTTCCTGGGCTCCCAAATCATCGTGGACAGTTACTACATACAGGACTAAAGGACATTTGCTCCTTGAAAGAAAAGCTACGACAAACCTAGACAGCATATTAAAAAAGCAGAGACATTGCTCTGCTAACAAAGGTACATATAGTCAAAGCTGTGGTTTTCCAGTAGTCATGTACAGATGTGAGAGCTGGACCATAAAGAAGGCTAAGCCCTGGAGAACTGGTGCTTTCAAATTGTGGTTTTGGAAAATACTCTTGAGAGTTCCTTGGACTACAAGGATATCAAAACAGTCAAACCTGAAGGAAATCAGCTCAATAATCATTGAATGGGCTGAAGCTGAAGCTCCAATACTTTGGCCACCTGATGTAAAGAGACGATTCATTGGAAAAGATCCTGATGCTGGGAAAGATTGAGTTCAGGAAGAGAAAGGGGCAACAGAGAATGAGATGATTGAATGACATCACTGACTCAATGGACATGAGTTTGAGCAAGCTCCAGGAGATAGTGAAGGACAGGGAAGCCTGGTGAGCTTCAGTCCATGAGGTCACAAAAAGTAGGACATGGCTTAGCCACTGAAGAACAACCCAGTTAGTGGTACTTTGTTACTTTGTTACTTTTTTAGCTTTAGCATACTAATTAAATATTAAGATGAGGGTTTGAGTTTAAGGCCTGAGAAAACTTTAAGACCTTAATCCAAGTCTGTTTGACTTCTATTCATTGGTCTATGTTATCGTAAACATACATTTCCTTTTAAGATTTCATGGGAAACATGAATGTTTCCTGGGCTTTAATAACATAACACTTTCCTAACATACATTCTACCATTATGAGATGGAGATTTAATACCAGTACATTTTTCACCTCCTGCCTTAGAGATTAATATCTAAGAAACATATTGTTGACCACTATAAAGGAATCCCCTACTTAAATCTTTACATGTCTATATGCCTGCATGACTTTTCAGCCATTCCACAGCTTGTTAAGAATTGATCCCCAGCTTGTGTGCAAGTTGCTCAATTGTGTTCAACTCTTTGCAACCCCATGGACCATAGAGTTCTTGGAATTCTCCAGGCCAGAATACTGAAATGGGCAGCCTTTCCCTTCTCCAGGGAATCTTCCCAACCCAGGGATTGAAGCCAGGTCTCCTGAGTTTCAGGTGGATTCTTTACCAGCTGAGCCACAGGGGGAGCCCTTATTTAATACCCACCAGTTTAATACCCACCCAAATAATGTCATGATGAAAAATGATCAGTCAAAAGAGAAATTTTTAGGTTTCTTTTAGCAACCAATCAAAAAATGTTTGGGGAATCCTATCATGTTTGCAAGTAAATGTTTGTTTTGCATAAATCAAGCACCTACACAACACAGAGGGAATCGCTGAACTCTCCCAAGAGTGATATGAATCTCCCTGTCCTCACAAATTAATAGATTCAGATGTGATACAAACTATTCTGTTGTAATAGTTGTTTTCGTTCCTCTTCAATGCCTCTGTTTATGAAGATCAATAGTTAGATAGAAATAGCTTTTTTATCTTTTTATCCAAGACGGTGGAGACCACAGTAAAAATAAAGAAAAAAAAAAAAAAGAAAGAAAGAAATCCAAGTTTTGCCTAAGACTTTTCCACAACTTTCAGTGTTAAATGGTTCCTAACTCAATTGCTAATATGGAGAGGAATCCAAGCAGTTCTCCACCTGGCCCAGCATTCTAGGCCCAGGGCAGGATGTATCATAAATAAGGGACAGGGAAATGTCTGTGGAAATGAGCTTGGGTTTTTTCTCAGAATAAACATTTGTTTCGATTGTTGACTCATTGGAAAAGACCCTGATGCTGGGAGGGATTGGGAGCAGGAGGAGAAAGTGACAACAGAGGATAGGATGGCTGGATGGCATCACCAACTTGATGGACATGAGTTTCAGTGAACTCTGGGAGTTGGTGATGGACAGAGAGGCCTGATGTGCTGCCATTCATGGGGTCACAAAGAGTCGGACACGACTGAGTGACTGAACTAAACTGAGCTGATTCTGCCCCTTTTTGCTTTCTAATTCAAGTTACAGTGTAGTGTCAAATACATATAAATTTGAACAGAAATATGGAAATACTTTTCTCAGTAAAACTACTACAAAGGGAGAATTCCTGGATCTCTGAAATATACAAGCATCTCAAAATCAAATGAAAAAAGAACTTTTATGTGGTGAGGAAAAGTGAAAGTGAAAGTCACTAAGTCGTATCCGACTCTTTGTATAGACCCCATGGACTACACAGTCCATGGAATTCTCCAGGCTGAAATACTAAAGTGGGTAGCCTTTCCTTTCTCCAGGGGATCTTCCAACCCAGGGATCAAACCCAGGTCTCTCGCATTGCAGGTGGATTCTTTACCAGCTAAGCCACAAGGGAAGTCCAAGAATACTGGAGTAGGTAGCCTTTTCCTTCTCCAGGGGATCTTCCTGACCCAGGAAGTGAACCGGGGTCTCCTGCATTGTAGGCACATTCTTTACCAAAGGGGCAACAAAAATCAGTAAAATCTTATAGCAGAAACTTGTGCAAGCAAGGGGAAATGATCAGTGGAGCCTGAAGGCTCCACTCTCTCTGCAGTCAGTCAGTTCCCCAGATGAGCTTTCAGCTCTTGCTTAAATTTAGGGGAAGTTAAAATTCAGTAACTTGCAGGGAGGAGAGAAATCTGAGGAACCTTTGTTCAAGATAAAGCAAATGTCACTAAATGGCAACTGAGACCATTCAGTCAATGGAGATGAACACCTTCTCTACTCCAGTAAATGTGGTTCCTCTGTTCAGAATGTTACTATAATGGGCAAAGGCTACTTGGTATTTTTGTGGACCAAATTCAGTTTTATTAACACCAACCCAACTTCTTTAGCAATCCAACCTTTTTGAGGAAACACTCCCTCTGGAACATCATCCCAAGCAAACCCATTAACAATTATTAGGAGCTAAAAATAGAATCTGGGTAATAAAATAAAGCCTAATTTTTTTATTTTCCTTTGTGCTTGCATTCTCACTTGCTCATGGGGTGCTGGTTACAGAGGACTTTTCCCGGCACTTCAGGCCAGAGTTCCTACTGCCAAATAGCTGTGCCCATCACCTCAGCTCTGGGACACTCAGTTCAAGATGGCAGTGGGCCATATGCAAATGTTGTTAAATGATAAACATACATCTTCCATACCTATACCTACACACAAATCTTCACTGGCAAGGACTGCCTATATGCCTTACATCTTCATAATTTAGAGGGTGTTTTAAATCTTTGTCTACAATAAAGCAATATCCTCCAAGGGACTGTCCTTGGCTATGCAGTAGGAGTTGCACCTCATTCTGATACTAAATTTTCGCAGAGAAAAATCTGGCTATTGAGTGAGACCAAGTAATCATATTTCAGGGTTTGAATGCTCATGGTGGGGGAGTTAATTACTGGTTGCATCTTCCCCAGCATTTGATAGTTTTACTCAGCATGTTTTTTTTTTTTAATTTGTAATATATGTAACTGCAAATGATTGATACCCAAAATATATAAAGGATGACAAGGGTCAATAAAAAAATAGTGCAGTAGGAAAATAGGCATTTCACAGAAAGGAAATCTAAATGTCTAGTAAGTCTTATTAGTAACCTTGAAAATTCATATGAAAATTAGGAAATCCATTTCACACCCACCAAAGCAGTAAAAAAAGAAAAAAAAAAAAACACACATAGAAATAGGGCTGAAGGGATGAGATGCCTATGGGAGAGCAAGTTTCCTCAACTCCTTGGGAGGACAGTGGTGTTCACCAACCACGATGCTGTTCAAATACCCCTGCATGTCAGTAGGTTGCGGGTCATGATATGGGCATCTGCTGCTAGGGATGAGCCAGGCCTTTCCAGGACTGGTTGGTGCAAGTAGCCCATTGCCCTAAAGGAGGTTCCATGCCACCAACTCCAACACATCTCAGAAATCTTCCTAGTGTCCACACATTGGAAGTGTGAGCTTGTGGAGAAACTGCTGGTTCCCCAATTGTAAGAGGCATGGTCAGCGCCTCACATTGACACCAGTGAGCCTGCCCCGTGGTATTCATGGCCCAGGTTGTCTCTCCCAGGCCTAGTGAGGCCAACCTGTATAATGACACAGATGGCTCTGGAGCACCAGGACTTTCTCCTGGCTCTCTTGGATCACTTGCTATGGGTCCCCAGCTGTCATGTTGTCAGGACACTTGAGGTGTCCCGTAGGGTGAAGAGGCCCCATGATGGAAGATCTGACACCTTTGGCCATGGCGGTATTACCTGGCCAGGCTGTGAGTGGGTCCTTCAGACCCAGGCAAGTCTTGGCCAAATCCTACTGCAGTCTTAGGAAGGATTGAGCTAAGCCACCCAGAGAGGCTGCTTCCTGACCCTCAGAAATGATGTGAGACCATAAATGTTTACTTTTTTTATCATCTATGTTTTGGAGGGATTTGTTATGTAGCTATAGATAATTGAGAAACCTTATCAAATGCAGAATCTCTAACAATCTGCTGCCAAAGGATTGGCACTTCAATGATGCCAGTGAGCCAGCTCATGGTCCAAGATGAGGAGGAGGATTTGGCTCCTGCTCCCACTACACTCATTTATATGGCTCAGTTGGTAAAGAATCTGCCTGCAATGCAGTAGACCTGGGTTCGATCCCCGGGTCTGGAAGATCCCCTGCAGAAGGAAATGGCAACCCACTCCGGTATTCTTGCCTGGAGAATCCCTTGGACAGAGGAACCGGGCAGGCTTTACAGTTCATGGAGTCGCAAAGTCGCACAAGACTGTGCGACTTTCACCTTCACTTTCCCACTACACTGGGAGGCAATAACACAAAACAGTGTATAGTCAGCAGTCTCCGTGCTTCAGAAGGGGTCAGAACAGCCAGGCTATGAGGACCAGCAAGGACAGTCCAGTGTAACGTGGGGGACCAGTTGCAAGCACCAGGCTTGATGGGAAAGGATGCATAGTGGACTCTTGGAGCTTCTGAGATCCTGGATCCTCCTGGTGAGTTCTAGTTACATTTAGCTCAGAATTTGCTCTGTGGGCTCCAGAAGGTTCTAAGTTCTTAATTAATTCAATGTTAGTCACTCAATCATGTCCGACTGCTTGGGTCCCCATGGACTGTAGCCCTCCAGGCTCCTCTGTCCATGGGATTCTCCAGGTGAGAATACTAGAGTGGTTAGCCATTCCCTTACCCAGGGGATCTTCCCAACCCAAGGATACAGCCCTGGTCTCCTGCATGGCTGACAGATTCTTTACCATCTGAACCACCAGGGAAACCCTATGAGTCCTGTTTCCATTTAATTCTTAGTTTGCTCTGTGGGCTTCTGTAAGTTTGAAGTTTTAGTATCTTTTGGTGTAATGGTGAAAACTTGTTTAAATGTGCTTTTAAAGACCCATTTAAAATTATTTAGTATAACTGTATTTAGTTATATTTTACATTAAAAAATAACAGTATTTAGTTATGTTTGTAACATAGAGAAGAATAAACTGCAATCCAAAAATTTATTAATGCAGAACATCACAATAAACCATAAGTGTAGAAGTATTTATGTAATTTGCTTTCAGGTTAAAAAGTGTTAATCAATTATGAGATATCAGTGTATATGATACATGCATATTTGACAGGTCACTTAAATATGGTACCTTTTTTATTACTTAAAGGAAACATAGTTAAATGTGTAGGTGATATTGTAAGCAAGGAAATCCCTTTGATTCTTAAATTTGTATGAATAATGTGATAATCATCTTCCCCATGAATTATTTTTACCACTGATTGCAATGGCTGCACCACTTTTTTTAACTTAATTGTTCTTCAATTTGTTGAAAACATTTCTGTTTAGAAAAATTACTGAATAAACTAACACAAATATAAAAAGACAGGATTACTCATTAGTAATTGATAAATTAATCCCCAAATTATTGTTTTAAATAACAATTGTAGCATCCTGAAATATAGATTTGCATTAGGTGTAGAAATAGGATTTGGGGCTCATGTTGGTAAGTGCTAAGAAGGGAGTCACATTTTAAAAATATGGGCAGTGAGAGTTTTCATGTTGCTATATTCTACACAACTAATAGCTTCTAAAAAGAAATTTGTGTTTTCAAAAGCCATTGTCACCTGCAAATATCTCGGCATGAATTCATTTCTTAGATTAAGAATTTGTGTCTAAACAGAATACTACAGAGATGAGAGATGACAGAGAAGAAAGTAATAGTATGATCACTGGGGAAGGTACTGAGCTGATTCAGGAGTGACCTAGTGATACAATGTCAGATGAATTATTTTATCTTTTAATTTCTCAGCCTCCTATTTACAAAGAAGGGTTAATACTTGCACTCATTATATTTGTAAGATGTGGGTAATTTCTTTTTAAAATAAGATATTAACTTATTGCCCTGACCTCTACAGATGAGATAATCAATCACAAGAAATTCAAAAGTAATAATTATATTTGAAAATAAAATAAGTATTATGAATGTTAGGTGGTTCTAATCCACAGTACACAATCAGGAACTCATGAGGCCAAATGCGTTTCAAATTAAGAAATTTGGGATTTCAAAAATCTAATTTGATGTATATACTCTATATTGATTATCCCCTAACCAAACATAGGTATGCAATGAAACATGAATATTCATTAAAAGGGATAAATGAAGGCTATAAATATTTCATATTTCAGTTCAGGTCTTAGGTAGATGACTAATATAATTAAGTATTTTACACTTTGCTTAAAATATTACTTTAGATATTAAATACTATGGAATAAAATAAAGATTTTTATTACTGTGGGAATATATTTTTATCCATCTTTCTATCTATGTGTGTGTGTGTATATATATATATATATATATGTAGATAGGTAGGCAGATAGTTATAAATATATATTCTACATACTAGAACAAGAGAGTTAGAGAAAAACAAATATTATTTATTTTGAATAAATTAAATGGCACACTCTCTTGATTTATGAAATAGAATTTGATCTTAACCCATATGTCACCTACATTACATACATCACATCCTGAGGGTTAGGGGAAACTGATGGCAAGTATTCATCATTATTCAAAGGGAATACAAAGTAATAACATTGACAAGTGTAAAGTACACAACAAGAGTCATGGCCACTTTGTGGTACTGTCCAGGTTTTTATAATTCCATACAATAAAAATTTAGCGTTCTTTTGTTTGCTTTCCTTTGTGCTTGTTTATTGTGTTTACCGTTTGCCATAAATGTTATTTTTTTCTGGTTAATAACTTCATGCTAATTAACCACTTGAAACTTTAAATGGTTTCCAATATTTAAACCAATAAACACACTAAGTATGACTATATACCCCAAAGAAAACTCAAACTTGAGTTAAAAAAATAGTAGGTCAATAGCCTTAGTATGTTAGTATAAACCTTCCAAAGTGTAACTATATTTTTTTCATTGTTTGCCCTTTTTCACAAAAAAAGTAAGATTTTCTGAATATTGTTTACTATATATTGACAGATGTGCTTTGAGGGAAAATAATGTGTGTCAGGAAATGACTATTTAAGTTGGTTTACAGGACAAAGAATTTTATACTTCAAATATTTTTCCTCAAACTTTACCTTTATGCTAAACAAGCACTTTTTCATATAACAAACTAAACTTTAAGTCATCAACTAGGTTAGTATGAGGTACAGATTACTGAGTTCTTCTTAATAAAGAATTTTTAAGAATTAAGCTAGCTGGATGAAGGATGGAGTAACAAAATATCCAGAAGATTTTCTAAGGAAAGTAACTGTGCTATGTGTTCACTTATCGTATTTCATTTTAATCTTCCAATAACAGTATCATTAACTTCATCACATGTGAAGAGATTAGAACTCAAAAGAATGACATTTTTGTTTGACATCAAAGACCTAATAGATAGCATAGCTAAAACTGAGTGGATTCACAAAAACCTACATTTTAAAGTATATTCTTTTCTAACACTTTCCTATTGAAAGTTACTGAGAAATTGTCATGAAATTGCCAATACTATTTTCTTACATTTTTTTGCAGAATTATTCTTTTATGTCCTTTTATATGTATATAATTGATTTCATCTGTATAATATAGTTGTAAATATATATGAATATATTTATAAATATATTCACTCTCTAAAATCAAATTTCAAATACTAGTACCAGCCAAATCCTCAGATAAGCCTCTGTAAGTGTGCATCTGAGATCTTGAGCTGACTTGTCTTTCTCTTGGGGCCTCCATAGTCAAACATATAGGAGACTTCCTTGGTTACCTAAGCATCAACATTTCCCACCTGAATCTTCCTTGCACCAGTGTCTAGCCCATCCCTCTGCAGGTTGAAAATGCAAGTTACTGGCCAAATTCTTCTTCTCTCTTGTAGCGAGGAGTCAGGCAGGAGGCCTACTTCCAGCTGACTAAATACAAGGTGAAATAGGCTGGGAGCTCCTGAAAAGTCTGATAGACTAAAAGATGAAAAAAGGAGTGGCCAGTCTTGGCCTTCCTCCTAGTGGACATAGTTTTGGAGTACTAAAGATTAAAAGCCATGCTCATCATCTAAAGGAAAGGACAAAAAATAACAGAGAAGCTGACAAAAATCCCAACATTATTGACGAATATCCTTGGAATCCATTACCTCTTGATTTCTTGGTATTGTTAAGTAAGTAGATAAATAACACATGAATAAGATTTACTTTTCAGAAACTTTTAGTGAAATATTCTATCATTTCAGCCTAAAACCACCTTAGCAGGTAAAAGGTCTTGAAATTATCAGTTATCATGATGATTTGGGGCTCATCATTTATGAAACCTTCTCACATTATTTGAGTTAATATTTAAGAGATTATATATAATTGTTCAGTTACTTAAGATTGAGATTTACATGAATGCTAAGAATAACTTTCTACACAAACACATTCTATAGATTCAGATACAAAGATAAATCTGATTTTGATGAAATATACTTTATTCATTTTTATAGCTTTATCTTATACTGTGATTAGTGTATGGTAAAGTTATCTACAATAACCCTAAACTCTCTTTTTTTGCTAGTATCTGCTTTCTCGGAGAAGGCAATGGCACCCCACTCCAATACTCTTGCCTGGAAAATCCCATGGACGGAGGAGCCTGGTAGGCTCCAGTCCATGGGGTGGCTAAGAGTCGCGCACGACTGAGTGACTTCACTTTCACTTTTCACTTTCATGCATTGGAGAAGGAAATGGAAACCCACTCCAGTGTTCTTGCCTGGAGAATCCCAGGGACAGGGGAGCCTGGTGGGCTGCCGTCTATGGGGTCGCACAGAGTCGGACACAACTGAAGCGACCTAGCAGCAGCAGCAGCAGCTTTCTACCATTGTAAAATTCTGTGACTGTTTATGACTATGCAGTTAATATGCGCAGATATGTGGTATATTTTTGCCACAACTAGAAAAATAAGCTAAAACTTCCTCTTAGTAATTCTGTGAAACCAAAAATAAGTGGCATATTCATCCTAATGTTGATGTATTTCCCAATTGGAACTGACTTCTTAAGCAACCTTCCAAGATTTCTAAAGAATGATATTCACAGCATCACAGCTTCATTACACTATAAATTTGAGTTTAGCTTTTCCTTCTCAATTTTTTTTAGACAATTGTACTATGTTTAGGACAAATCATGAGAACCAAGTGACTCACTACAATATGGCTAGCCAGCTGTTTCAACCATTACCTAAAACTGAAGGAAAAAAGCCTTCCCTTGGCTAGAACTTGAAAAAAGCAAACAAACAAAATATAAAAGCAAACCATGAAATTATTGAAGACTTTAGCACATGAAAGTACAATGACTGCCAAACATTATTATTTTAAGTTAATATAGAAACACTTATCAGTCATTGGAAGAAATTTATCTTTAAGACTGCGGCTTCCCAGGTAGTGCTCAAGGTAAAGAACTTGTCTACTAATGCAGATGTACAATTGCGGGTTTGATCCCTGGGTCAGGAAGATCCCCTGGAGGAGAGCATGGCAACCCATTTTAGTATTCTTGCCTGGAGAATCCCACAGACAGAGTATCCTGGTGGACTACAATCCACAGAATCACAAAGTGTTGCACATGATTGAAGCAACTTAGCATGCACACACACATCTTCAAGATGGTTTGGAATTATCGACACTGCCTTGCGTAATGAATACCTTTGGGAAAATGCTGGAGTGTCAGTTAGTTCAGTAGCTCAGTCATGTCTGACCCTTTGAGACCCCATGGACTGAAGCACACCAGGCTTCCCTGTCCATCACCAACTCCTGGAGCTTGCTCAATCTCATGTCCTTCAAGTCTGCGATGCCATCCAACCATCTCATCCTCTGTTATCCCCTTCTCCTCCAGCCTTCAATCTTCCCCATCATCAGGGCCTTTTCTAATGAGTCAATTCTTTGTATCAGGTGACCAAAATACTGGAGTTTCAGCTTCATCATCAATCCTGAATATTCATCATCAGGGAATATGACATATTCCTTTAGGATTTCCTTTATGATTGACTGGTTTGATCTCCTTGCAGTCTAAGCTGGAGTATGGACTCCCCAAAACACTTGACCTTCTTTTGTCCTTGAGAGGGATTCCTTCAACCTTCAAAACTCAGGAATCATCTTCCATTTTAAAATATATCAGGCAGGAGATCCAAATTTGAGTGTAAAAGTGTTTTCTTACTAGAATGAAGACAGTTTAAGAGAGAATGCGATTGCTGACACTCATCACCATTCTATTAGATAATATTAAAAGGAATGCTAATAGTAATCTATGCACTTATGTTATTTTTAATAGCACTTTAGTAAAAATACTGAAAGTATTGCTACTGGCTATCATTTTAAGTTTTCATAAGGTACTACGCTACTATTTTTCATTATTTTAGATACACAAAATAGCAATTGATTTATTGTTAAATAAACAGATAATATTGTAAATGCTTTATGTATAATGAACAACATAAAATCTATATTATATTACTGGAGTGAAAATAATTCATTTCATATGTCTATCTACCAGCAGATAGATATATCCATGTTTAGACAGATAGGAAAGTTGATGATCAGATGCAATAAGCAACTGTTTCAAGTGGTGTTAGAACCTGATTTAAATACAGATTTGTTAATCTAAGGCACTACATGATTTTCATCTCTAAGCAATATTCCCTATGCCTGTGATCAGATCAGATCAGATCAGTCACTCAGTTGTGTCCAACTCTTTGCGACTCCATGAATCGCAGCACGCCAGGCCTTCCTGTCCATCACCAACTCCCGGAGTTCACTCAGACTCAAGTACATCGAGTCAGTGATGCCATCCAGCCATCTCATCCTCTGTCATCCCCTTCTTCTCCTACCATCAATCCCTCCCAGCACCAGAGTCTTTTCCAATGAGTCAACTCTTCGCATGAGGTGGCCAAAGTACTGGAGTTTCAGCTTTAGCATCATTCCTTCCAAAGAAATCCCAGGGCTGATCTCCTTCAGAATGGTCTGGTTGGATCTCCTTGAAGTCCAAGGGAGTCTTCTCTAACACCACAGTTCAAAAGCATCAATTCTTCGGCACTCAGCCTTCTTTACAGTCCAACTCGCACATCCATACATGACCACTGGAAAACCATAGCCTTGATTAGACGAACCTTTGTTGGCAAAGTAATGTCTCTGCTTTTGAATATGCTATCTAGGTTGGTCATAACTTTCCTTCCAAGGAGTAAGCGTCTTTTAATTTCATGGCTGCGGTCACCATCTGCAGTGATTTTGGAGCCCCGAAAAATAAAGTCTGACACTGTTTCCACTGTTTCCCCATCTATTTCCCATGAAGTGATGGGACCGGATGCCATGATCTTCATTTTCTGAATGTTGAGCTTTAAGCCAACTTTTTCACTCTCCACTTTCACTTTCATCATGAGGCTTTTTAGTTCCTCTTCACTTTTTGCCATAAGGGTGGTGTCATCTGCATATCTGAGGTTATTGATATTTCTCCTGGCAATCTTGATTCCAGCTTGTGTTTCTTCCAGTCCAGCGTTTCTCATGATGTACTCTGCATATAAGTTAAATAAACAGGGTGACAATATACAGGCTTGACGTACTCCTTTTCCTATTTGGAACCAGTCTGTTGTTCCATGTCCAGTTCTAACTGTTGCTTCCTGACCTGCATATAGGTTTCTCAAGAGGCAGATCAGGTGGTCTGGTATTCCTATCTCTTTCAGAATTTGCCACAGTTTATTGTGATCCACACAGTCAAAGGCTTTGGCATAGTCAAGAAAGCAGAAATAGATGTTTTTCTGGAACTCTCTTGCTTTTTCCATGATCCAGCGGATGTTGGCAATTTGATCTCTGGTTCCTCTGCCTTTCTCTAAAACCAGCTTGAACATCAGGAAGTTCAAGGTTCACATATTGCTGAAGCCTGGCTTGGAGAATTTTGAGCATGACTTTACTAGCGTGTGAGATGAGTGCATATGTGCAGTAGTTTGAGCATTCTTTGGCATTGCCTTTCTTTGGGATTGGAATGAAAACTGACCTTTTCCAGTCCTGTGGCCACTGCTGAGCTTTCCAAATTTGCTGGCATATTGAGTCCAGGACTTTCACAGCATCATCTTTCAGGATTTGGAATAGCTCAACTGGAATTCCATCACCTCCACTAGCTTTGTTCGTAGTGATGCTTTCTAAGGCCTACTTGACTTCACATTCCAGGATGTTTGGCTCTAGGTGAGTGATCACACCATTGTGATTATCTGGGTTGTGAAGATCTTTTTTGTACAGTTCTTCTGTGTATTCTTGCCATCTCTTCTTAATATCTTCTGCTTCTGTTAGGTCCATACGATTTCTGTCCTTTATCGAGCCCATCTTTGCATATGCCTGTGATAGGTTAGGTCAAAAAGCTAGAACATGATGGGAAACAGAGAAAGGAGATTGGGAATTATATTTGATCCAATAAAATATCATTATGCTCAATTTTCACAGATAAATCTTGCTAAATATGAGGTGATTCTGGTTGAAACCATCAGTATGTATTAGTGCATGTATATATGTATGCTTCTTTCTAATTAATAAATGATTAAAAGATAGTAACTATTGTTAGAAATTTTACTGGTTATAATAAGAAAAAAAAGAGGAAATTCACATTCACATATAAGACCTCATGATTGACAAGATAATACTGTGATGAAGTGCAGAAAATATTAGCAGAATTCTTTGCACGAAGTAATCATTGATAACATGAGTTTAAGTAAACTCCAGGAGTTGGTGATGGACAGGGAGGCCTGGTGTGCTGTGATTCATGGGGTGGCAAGAGTTGGACATGACTGAGCAACTGAACTGAACTGAATATATATTTTTAATCAAATGATAAAAAGAGAAAATAGTGATAAGAAAAAAAGTAACTGTTTTAAATAAACAAGAAAAAACAAGCTTCAAGAATATATAACATTATATATGTTATACACAAAACATATAATATATATGTTATATAATATATAATGTTATATATTATATATAACATTATATATATAACAATATATATTATATATATTATTGTATTGTATTATTATATATTATATTGTTATTATATTATATATTATATATAATATAATGTTATATAGTATATAACATTGCTGCTATAACAATCACCATACATTTAATAGTTTAAAACAACACAAATATTATCTTACAATTTTGGCTGTCAGAAGTACAAAATCAGTAGCATGGGGATAAAAGCATGTTGTCAGAAGATCTGGTTCCTTCTAGTCTCTAGGGGACAAGGAAATCGATTGTCCCCTTTCCATCACCAACTCCCTTAGCTTGCTCAAACTCATGTCCATTGAATCAGTGGACATGAATGGGATAAAGAATGGATTATCATTTCCATTTTTCCTAGCTTCTACAGGCTACTTTGATTCCTTAAGTCACTCTTCTTCCTTCTCAAAGCCAGCCATAAGTATTGCGCTTTCTTTCCTAGATTCTTTCCTAGCTTCTAGAGCTACCTTGATTCCCTTAAGTCACTCTGCTTCCTTCTCAAAGCCAGCCATAAGTATTGCACTTTCTTTCCTAGGTTCTTTCCTAGCTTCTAGAGCTACCTTGATTCCCTTAAGTCACTCTGCTTCCTTCTCAAAGCCAGCAGTATTGCATCTTCAAAACTCTTTTGGCTTCCCCAGTCACATTTTCTTTTCTGACTTTAATACTTCTGCTTCTCTTTTATAAGGAGCCTTGTGATTATAATGCACTCACCTGGAAAATCCAGGAGAATCTCATCTCAGTACCATTAATCTCATCTGCCTCTGCACACTCATTCGCGTCTGACTCTTTGTGACCCTATGGACTGTAGCCCACCAAGCTCTCCTGTCTGTGGGATTTCCCAGACAAGAGTATTGGAGTGGGTTGCCATTTTCTCCTCCAGGGGATCTTCTGAATATAGGGAGAAGATTCACTGTCTTCTGCACTGGCAGGCAGATTCTTTACCACTGGGAAGCCCCAGTCTCATCTGTAAAGAATATGCCTGCAATGCAGGAGACCTTGGTTTCATCCCTGGTTTGGGAAGATACCCTGGAGAAGGAAGTGATAAAAATGACAACCCACTCCAGTATTCTTGCCTGGGAATTCCCATGGACAGAGGAGCCTGGTGGGCTACAGTCCATGGGGTCACAGAGTCTGACGCAACTGAGAGACTAACAATTTATTTTAATTTTAAATTTATAGTACAATAACATCTTATCAGTGATTATTATTCAGGAACCATGGAATGCTTTTAACTATTGTTGATGATTCTGACTTCCTTATTAATTATTCATAAATGCAAATTAAATTCATTTTTTTTCATTTTAAGCAAAAGTTCTTGCAATTAAATTATTTAGATACAACTGAGCTTGATTTTCTTTATTTTTAAGCTTTCAATGTTACTAAAAAAGGTACTTATAGGAAAGTACATAACAGCTACCTTCCAGGACTTTCTTGCCTTTTAATTATTTCGGTATTTAAAGTAGATTTGATCATTTTTTTTCTCCAGTATCATTTCCTTAAATCCAACAAGAAATGAATATGTTTCCCAGATACAAAATACAGAAAAAATATCTAAATTCTCAAGCTTCTTTTCCCACAAAATTTTCCTTGGCAAAACATCTGACCACTCAGCAAATGAGGTAAATGTCAAACATGTTAAACAAACACAACCCTACACATATTGTGACAAAATTATATAATCAGATAAGATATTAAAATACATATTTTAAGGAAGCAAAATATAATATTTATATCCATAGAAGTTTTGGAATAAACATAGAAAGATATATAAAACAGTAGAGAACATTGGCATTATTAAAATAGGCTAATTTGTGTCATAACAATCCCTTCAAAAAATCACCCGTAATTATTTCTTTAGAGTCTATTAAAAAAAGTCCACAAAAGATTTTTCAACAGAAAAAGAAGATATAAACAAGTAATTAAAATTTAGGAAATACTTAAAAGTGAAAAAACAGTTTTATGGTTTAATTTTTGATTCAATTTGTTGAAATTCTGTTCCACTATAGGAAGAGAAATGGAAATGCAACCAGGTGTAGAGATAATTCCTTTCTTATAAAGTGTGAGCAGCCAAGCAACTGAGGAAGACAGAGCACTACAATTAATAATAAAATAGTAATAGTGTTAAGAAAACAATGCCAAGCATGAATTGAAAACATAGACATGCAATAAAACTAAGCTTATAAAAATATTTATTATGAAAATTAGTATCATGATGTCGATCGGGAATTTAGAACAGAACTGAGAGTTAAGGAAGAAATGGACCACAGATTTAGAATAATTTAACACTGAGTTTGACTGAGCAGTGTGAACACATTTTTTAAAAGATCTCAAAATTTCACATCAGGTGTGAATAATATTTAATGTACTATATTTTATGTTATATACATGTTTATCTTATATGATATTCCTTTTTCCATGAGAAATTTCTGGCAACATTTTTCTTTTCACTTTGTCCTAATGAGAAATTTACTCATTCTAATTATGTGGTAAATAAACTGTCAAAATTGAAATGTCAGTGCTTAATGTAAAAGTCAAAGAAAAAAGTCAATAGGTATTTGTAAAATTGTGTACTTGATATTTTATAGCTGTTATTTTAAAACAGTTTTGATACTATAAGCAGAAAAGCAAATAATTGAGTCATAGCCTCAAACAGAAAATAAAAAGAAAGGATAACGCCTAACTGAACCAAAAGGATAATTTGTTCAGCTAACATCTAGTAATCTCAGGATCCAATATTCAGCTATTTTTTTTTTTCTGTTGAAACCCTATTGTAACTACAAAAGAAAAAATTCCTAATGGAGACTGAAATATGGATATTTCACTAAGTATGTCACATTTAAATATAAAGATTATGTGATATGGGTGTCATGACCCAGATCAATAACGATAAGAACATATTTTATTCTGGAAGGTTAGGATTCAAAGAAAAAAGTAAAGTAAAAAATAGAAAAGAAAAGAAACATAAGGAAAGAGGTCTCTTTGTAATCTCTTGTTCCATAATAAATCACTTCAGAGTATGCTGGCTTAACACAATCCATTTACTTTATCTCACAGTTATTTGATCTCACATAGATTCTGTGGGTCAGAAAACCCAGTGCATAGGAGCTGGATTGTCCTGGTTCGGGACCTTTCATGAAGTTGTAGTTAAGAAGTTGGTTCAAACTGCCATTCAGTCATCAAAAAGCTGAACTCTGATTGGAGGAACTATTTCCAGGATGGTTCCTCATTCACCTCTAATCAGTTGGTCCTGGCTCTTGACAGAAGCCAAAGTTCCTGACCATATGAACCTTTCCAGCTACTTGAGTGTCCTCACAAGGCAGTAGGCATCTGGTACAAGACATTAAAGGAAAAAGAAGGTGGAATCACAATGTTTATTATAACCTAGCTTTGAACACCTTATGCTGTCATTTCCATGTTGTGTTGATTATACAGCTCAGAGAGGGCTGTATAGTATGTGAATACCAGGAGGTAAAGTTCACTGGGCCTCTTCCTGAAATCTGGCATCCACAGGAATGAACAAAGTTAGCTATTTTTGAAAAAATATACAATGTATATAATTTTAGTGCAAATTCTATTATAGAATCTGAACTGAAGGATCAAAGGCCATCCCACAACATGGGATTCATGAGCCATGAATTTGTCTCATTTTTTGATCCCATCTGAAATAAGTGTGAGTGCTGGGGTCTTGTATGAATCAACTGTTACACATAGGATTCCCCAAATTTTATTCTGGCTTTGCTGCTGGGAAAGATCTTTCCCTGGTGGTTCAGATGATAATGAATCTGCCTACAGTGCAGGAGACCTGGGTTCAATTCCTGAGTCAGGAGAATCCCCTGGGAAAGGAAAGAGCTACCCACTCCAGTATTCTTGCCTGGAGAATTCTTTGGACAGAGGAGTCTGGTGGGCTACAGTCCTTGGGGACACAAAGAGTTAGACACGACTGAGTAACAAACACTTTCACTCTTCACTTTTGTTGTTGGGGGAGATTCCTCAAGGTTTTTGAAGTTGTTTAGGGGTGAGAATACTTTTTTTTAGAATCTAATAAAATGTTCTATTAGAAGTGAGATTAGTCTTCACAAGGTCTGGATAAGTGAACTTTCTAATCATGCATGAAGAAATTTTGATCCAGTCTTCAGGGACTCCATTATATCAAGAACCGGTGTAATTCAGAAAGTATAAAACTTACTTGTGATAGGAAAGAAAACTCCGAGTTCAGTCTCATTGGAGGAGTGTGTCATTATAGTTTTTCTATCCAGTTACATAATCATCAAAAAGAAGGAAAACTTTAAGGGAGATGGATGTGTGTTTGGGGTGAGGATTGGCCAGAGATTAGTCCCAGAGTTAATGAATGTTTGTATAATCACCACTTTTAGAAAATCTACTCCTAATATTGAGATATATTATTTGGAGGTATATGAAATATCCCCTAGGTTATTGTATTTATAAATTGTATTCATAAATTGCAAATTGTATTAATCATTTTTCAGTCTCATCATCCTAGCTGAATTTCCAGATGGCAGTCCTTCATTTTCAACTGATTTAATAATCCATTTTTACACCCAATTCCTGGACCTTCACAAGCATCCTCCCCATTTTACATTCAGTTTTAAGCAGAGAGATTTATTTTCTATATTGAAAGCCAATATGTAACCCTAGAAAAGTGTTCAATACTCAAATTTTTTATCCTGATGAGAAAAGCTTATTTAAATATTTCATACTACCAATCTTCATCAGAAAGCAGTGGGTGTTCAGATATTTTCAACTTCTCACAATTTTTCAAGAGAAACATATGTGGCATATTTTTCTTATCATTTGAGGAATGAGTGAGAGGAAGAGTACTACAGTTTATATGAAGCACCTGAGCATTAAGAGTCTCATAAACAAATACTCCCCTCTTGCTCTTGTCTTATGAATCTAAAATAAAGGATCACTGGGGATATATCAACAGCAGAGATAATTGATTACGGTCATTTCACAAATTAAGAAGGATTACAGGTTTATATCCAGCTCATCTCAAGTCACGTCTAGTGATGAATTACCCCTTCTCTCTGTTTTGAGGAAAGTAGTATGCAAGTAATTATTATTAGTACAAGGAAATATTAGACTTGAAAGATACATGGAAGAATAGTTATACTGTAAACTCAGATTCCTTGCAATTTGTCTGCTAACCATACTGAATCTCTCACTGGAAAGGGACATCACCTGAAAGTGTCATTCACACTTAAATGTCTAGAATAAGACTAATTTTGAGGTGATCATTGTAGAGTTCTTGTCTCAGATATAATCTTGTACAAGATGCTTATCCAGAAAACAGCATTTTTAAAAAATGTAGCTGAAAAAACATCATAGAATCTAGGAAATTGTTTACTTTGCTTTATTTCTGAATCTACCCCACATACCTTAACATCAAATAGATGCCATGTAGGAGTGATAATATTTACTTATTTAGACAAAGTTAATCAGAAATATATGATGTTTAGTTTGAAGCTTGGGTGTCCTAGCATTCATTTACTAATGCTTTTAAGTACACTAAACTAATTATGTTAAAGATGAAGACTTTATTTGGACTTAACAAACCAAATTTCATCTAATTATTGAGATCAATTTTCCTTGGAAGAAAGTGAGAAATTATTACACATTCATTATTTCCTCTCATATACACAAATTGCTGTCTTCTTTCATCACCTCATTCTTGTTTGAAAGTCACTAACTAGAACACCACTAAGAAGAAAGCTTAAAGCCCTCGAACTAAACCCAGGTTCATTATAATTCAATGTGTGTATTTCAGGATTTGGTTAACCTTGAAAAGACCACATAGAGAATCGTCCTAGGAACATCTAGGAAGACAACCATCTAGAGAAGTGAGTAATATCATCAAAAGGCAGTCTTATTTCTGAACACAAAGTTAATAATAAAGATGATGGTTTAATTACACATACTCATTGGAAAAGACTCTGATGCTGGGAGGGACTGGGGGCAGGAGGAGAAGGAGACGACAGAGGATGAGATGGCTGGATGGCATCACTGACTCGATGGACGTGAGTCTGGGTGAACTCCGGGAGTTTGTGATGGACAGGGAGGCCTGGCGTGCTGCGATTCATGGGGTCGCAAAGAGTCGGACACGACTGAGCAACTGAACTGAGCTGAACTGAAGCAATTACTAGCTCAGGATCTAGCCAATTATCAACTATAATTTCTAGTAAACCAAGTGTTATGCTATAATTTGTCTTCACAAATTAGGCTGATAACTATAATCATCATTGAATATCTACTATGTAGTTATTCTAGCTATAACTTCACCTTGCCTAGATTTATTGCATCAAACCTATCTTTATGGATACTCGCATTATTGCTCAGTGATTTAATTCCTTACATAAATGTTAATATTGATGTCATTAAACTTACTCCAGATGCTTTGAAATCACATACTCTCTGATGGACCAGGCAGAAACATTTATTTAATGTAATTAAAAAGCAGAGACATTATTTTGCTGACAAAGATCCATATAGTCAAAGCCATGGTTTTTCCAGTAGTCATGTACGATGTGAAAGCTGAACCATAAAGAAGGCTGAGTGCCCAAGAATTGATACCTTTGAACTGTGGTGTTAGAGAAGACTCCTGAGAGTCCCTTGGACTTCAAGGAGATCAAACCAGTCAATTCTAAAGAAAATCAACCCTGAATATTCATTGGAAGGACTGATGCTGAAGCTGAAGTTCCAGTCCTTTGGCCACCTGATGCAAAGAGCTGACTCACTGGAAAATACCCTGATGATGGAAAAGACTGAAGACAGGAGGAGAAGGGGACAGCGGAGGGTAAGATGGTTGGATGACATCATTGACTCAATGGAAATGAGTTTAAGTAACTCCAGATGATGGTGATGGACAGAGAAGCCTGGTGTGCTGCAGTTCATTGGGTTGCAAAGAGTCAGACCTGACTTAGGGACTTAAAACAACAACACCATCTCTGACCTACTGAATCAGAATCCAGTTCATTTTAATATGTTTTCAGACAATTCACAAGCACATGATACTTTAAGTATTAGAGATTCTGCTTCAAATGATCTAAGGTCGTTGGGCTGGTGAAATGTACATGGACAATAGTTAACATACTAAGAGTCAGAATCTGCTTATTTAAATAAGAAAATGTGTCCTTTTCATTTATAAGAAGAGGGAAGGGGGAGAATATGGCTGAAGTGTAACTCAGGTAGGTAAGTTTATTTCTTCATCATTACTGTCTTTAATATTAGATTACTTTGAGAAATTAAAACTGCTCTTTAATGTTAATTTTGTGTAAGCTTGACTAGTCATGGTGTGCCCAGATTAAATATTATTTCTGCTTGTGCCTGTTTCTGGATGAGATTAACTTTTGAATCTCTAGACCCAGAAAAGTACATCTGCCTTCCCCACTGTGGGTGAACATCATCCAGTCTGCTAAAGGCCTTAATAGAACAAAAGGAGGAGGAAGAACTCACTCCTTTGTGCTTCCTGTCTCACTACATGACTTAAAACAAAACACTTCTCCCTTTTCAGCCCTCAGACTGGAATTTACACTATCAGCTCCCCAGTTCTCAGGCATTTGAACTCAGACTGAATTATACCACAAGCTTTCCTGAGTCTCCAGTTTACAGATGGCAGATTATGAAACTTCTTTGATTCCATATTACCTGAGCCAACTCTTCTTCATAGTAATTACTCATAATAAATCTTTTTCTCTAACTGCAAACAAATATGTATACATATATCTTTTGAGTAAAAGAGAACCAGTACATAAAAATATATTTATAAATATACATATATATGTGCTTAGTCGCTCAGTCATGTCCAGCTTTTTGTGACTTCATGGATTGTACAGCTAGTCCCCTCTGTCCATGGGGATTCTCCAGGCAAGAATACTGGAGTGGGTTGCCATGCCTTCCTCCAGGGGATCTTCCCAACCCAGGGATCGAACCCAGGTCTCCCTCATTGCAGGCAGGTTCTTTACCATCTGAGCCACCAAGGAAGCCCAAGATTACTGAAATGGGTAGCCTATCCCTTCTCCAGGGGAACTTCCCAACCCAGGAATTGAACTGGGATCTCCTGCATTGCAGGCAAATTCTTTACCATCTGAGCTACCACAGAAACCTAGATATATATAATACATATAAATAATGCATACACACGCACAAATATATATATATATATATATAAAACATAAAAATACAGTTTCTGTTTCATGGTAGACTCCTAATAAATGTTGGCATCTTCTTTCTTTGATAGTCTCATAAGAGGAAAGGGACTCCATGAAGAACAACAACAAAAAAAAGAAAATAAAGACTGTAGAAGACCTGAAAAGGGTTAAAATTTCAGTATTTTTTTCATTCATTATAATCAGTATGATCATCATCATCACCACAATAACAGCATCAACCAAAGCAAACACACATTTATTTTATATCTATAATATACCACAGAGATCAAAGTGTTTTACAGGTAATATTTACCATTCACAACCTCCCATGAAATGAAAATTATTCAGGACTCCATTTTTATAAATAAACAGAGTGAGGCACAAAGATGTTAAGAAAATCACTCAGTACCAAATAGTGAGTAGAAGAATAGTGTTTTAATACATTGCATTTTGGCTTGAGTTCTCTTGATGACTCTTCACTGTTCCTCTTGACACATATAAAACCTTATCAAAATGTAAAATAATATGTATTTAAATGCACATTTATCATTTGTATGATGCTCAGTTACATATGTGTCTGTTCTGTCACAGTTTGTGAGGTCACCTATGGCTCTAGTCCTCTTATCTCCAGATTCTTACTACAACACCCATTACAGCAGATCTTTTATAGATGTGTGCTGAATTTTAACTCTAATTATTTTAAGGTAGTAGGAAATACATATATCAAGACAGAAATCAGACATATTAGCATTTTTTACTATAGTATGCTTGACAATTATTAATTTCTCGGACAAGTAGAGATATGTGGGATCAGAGAAAGGGACTGATAATACACATCATATATCTTTGATTTCAAAGAGGTGGTAAGAAATTATCATCTAAGCCTGTTGTCATTTCTAATATACCTTATTTAGAGCACAGAGAATGTAAAAATACTTCTCTTTTAGATTTAAATAGATGTAGAAAGGTGAAGGTTAAACATGGAAGTTAAGACATTCTTAAAATAATCTAAATTTTCTGGGTAAGAAGGGAAAGCAGAGAGGAGACTATAGAGACTGGAGAGAGAGGAGAGAGAAAGAAAGAGATTTCTAAAAAAGAATTCATCAAATATATGAAAAGACAAGACATTTTTCTTGCTAAATGTGAATATTCATTTATGGAGACAACAGAATAACAGAGACTAAATTGGCCTAGTTAATCAAAGAGAGATTGAATAGAAATTAAAAACTAGGTGGAAGCTTTCTAGAAGAAAGAAAAGCCAGAGATCTGAGTATTATATGAAGGAAGGAAGAACAGACATAAGCAAACTTAGACAAGAAATAAGCACAGAGGGGATTTTTCAAGTGAAATGCCATATTTAGTGTACTGTGCAATGTGACCCTGCCCGCAACCCCATGCATCCTGAAGAAAATTACAGAAAACAAATTATCCTGGTGTGATTAGATGCCTCCCTGAAGCCAGCAACAGGGATGAGTTTTATGTCAGAGCTGTCTGAGGCCAACAGGACACCCATCTATCTGGATTACCTTCTCTAATTCAGAGAGCTTTTTTTCTGTTAGATATCAATCCTAAGGAAGAAAATAAATTACATGCTTTAAAGTTTGGGTGGTCTGCATAATTTTGAATATTTTGATTTGCTTTAAATTGTTTTCCCTCTGAAATATTTCCCATGTTAATATTGGTCTCAAAAATATCAAGGTTAAGAGAAATATTCTGTGCAGGGGTGCCGGTACCAGTGATATCAATGAGATATGTTAGGTAATGCTTATTAAGGGAGTTGTGAATAAACAGTGCACATTCTAAAGCATTGATTAAAACACAATGCTGCTGCTGCTGCTAAGTCACTTCAGTCGTGTCCAACTCTGTGCAACCCCGTAGACGGCAGCCCACCAGGCTCCCCCGTCCCTGGGATTCTCCAGGCGAGAACACTGGAGTGGGTTGCCATTTCCTTCTCCAATGCATGAAAGTGAAAAGTGAAAGTAAAGTCGCTCAGTCGTGTCCGACCCTCAGCGACCCCATGGACCACAGCCTTCCAGGCTTCTCCAGCCATGGGATTTTCCAGGAAGGAGTACTGGAGTGGGGTGCCATTGCCTTCTCCCTAAAACACAATGATATGCCTATAACTAGTCAGATATCTTTATTTTACATGAATAAATACTCCCTAAAACTCTACTTCCAAAAGATATTTTTATGATTTATCAGGAATAATTTGAAGGGACATTTGATCATCTATTTTCTGGGCTGTACTGTGCTTGGTTGCTCAGTCATGTCTCACTCTGTGCAACCCCATGGGATATAGCATGCCAGGCTCCTCTGTCTACGGGGATTCTCCAGGCAAGAATACTGGAGGGTGTTGCCATGCCCTCCTCCAGGGAATTTTCCCAACCCAGAGATCGATCCCAGGTCTCCTACATTGCAAGCATATTCTTTACCATCTGAGCCACCAGGGAAACTCAAGAATACTAGAATGGGTACCTTATCCCTTCTCCAGGGGAATCTTCCCACTCAAGGAATTGAACCTGGTCTTCTGTATTGCAGGCAGATTCTATATGTTATTTAAAGTGCTTTTGAAAAAAAACTAATGGGAATATTAGCAAGCTGGGTATTACTATGCCCCATTTTTTTTTGTCCATGAAGAAATCAAGATATGGAGCGATTAAAATATTAAATCTAATATAATGTTACCAATAAACTGCAGAAAATTCTGAAAGATATGGGAATACCAGACCACTTGACCTGCCTCTTGAGAAACCTGTATACAGGTCAGGAAGCAAAGTTAGAACCGGGCATGGAACAATGGACTGGTTCCAAATAGGAAAAGGAGTACGTCAAGGCTGTATATTGTCACTCTACTTATTTAACTTATATGCAGAGCACATCATGAGAAATGCTGGGCTGGAGTAAGCACAAGTTGGAATCAAGATTGCCGGGAGAAATATCAATAACCTCAGATATGCAGACGACACCACCCTTATGGCAGAAAGTGAAAAAAAACTAAAGAGCCTCTTGATGAAAGGGAAAGAAGAGAGTGAAAAAGTTGGCTTTAAGCTCAACATTCAGAAAACTAAGATCATGGCATCCGATCCCATCACTTCATGTCAAATAGATGAGGAAACAGTGGAAACAGCAGCTGACTTTATTTTTCTGGGCTCCAAAATCACTGCGGATGGTGATTGCAGCCATGAAATTAAAAGATGTTTGCTCCTTGGAAGGAAAGTTATAACCAACCTAGACAGCATATTAAAAAGCAGAGACATTACTTTCCCAACAAAGTCCATCTAGTCAAGGGTATGGTTTTTCCAGTGGTCATGTATGGATGTGAGAGTTGGACTATAAAGAAAGCTGAGCACAGAAGAATCTATGCTTTTGAACTGTGGTGTTGGAGAAGACTCTTGAGAGTCCCTTTGGACTGCAAGGGGATCCAACCAGTCCATCCTAAAGGAGATCAGTCCTGGGTGTTCATTGGAGGGACTGATGTTGAAGCTGAAACTCCAATATTTGGCCACCTGACGTGAAGAGCTGACTCATTTGAAAAACCCTGATGCTGGGAAAGATTGAGGGCAGGAGAAGAAGGGGACGACAGAGGGTGAGATGGTTGGATGGCATCACCGACACAATGGACATGAGTTTGGGTGGACTCCGGGAGTTGGTGATGGACAAGGAGGCCTGGTGTGCTGAGGTTTATGGGGTCACAAAGAGTCAGACAGGACTGAGCGTCTGAACTGAACTGAACTGAACTGGATAAGTTACCATAAACTAAGTAGCTTAAAATGACAAAAATTTATTTTCTCAAAATTCTGGAGGACAGAAATCCATAGCCAACAATAAGCAGGACCATACCCACCCTAACTAGTATGCATTCAACTCGACCCCTCTGCAAGGATCTTATTTCAAATAAGGTCATGTTCACAAGTTACTCAGATCTTAAACATATTTTTTGAGAAATATGGTTCAACTCACTACAGATGCCAATTTTTTTTTCAATCTATTATGTCATGGAATTTCTAAATTAACCCAAGGAGCTAAGTATTAGTGTTACTTCTACTTTTATCTTTTATTTGAAAATCCTATAGCCTGGAAATAGAATACCTTATACATAACTGTTCAGCAAGTAGGAGGAGGAATTGGGATCCTGATCAAGACAGTTTCACTCCAGTGATCAAAATCTTAATCAAGCGGAACATTTATACACTGTTCCAGCTGGATGTCACAGACAAGCATGTGAAACTGTGTTTCCAACTCCATAGTTTGTATTTTTTTTTCTTTATGTTATTTCAAACCACATTTGTTTCTAAATTTATTGTGGTTCCTCAGTAACTTTATTATTGAAAAATTACCCAATACCACATTTCTCTTTTCATTTTCCATTATTTGCTTACTTGATACTTAGTGAGTTCCTCCTCTAAGTGAGGTGTTGTTCTAGGCACTGGGTATACTGCAATGAATTAAGCAAAGATTTCTGCCCTCGTATACCACGAGGTATATGAGTGTCCATCACCAAGTAGATTAGTATACTATGCTCAGCTGCGTCCGACTCTTTGCAACCCTTTGGGCTGTAGCCTGCCAAGCTCCTCTGTCCATGGGATTTTCCAGGCAATACTGGACTGGGTTGCCATTTCCTTCTCCAAAGAATCAGTACATTTCCCTATCTAATACTATTATCACAGGATTCAGTTCATTTGTAAAGAGATTTTTTTTAAATGTTATTGTAGAAAGCATTAAAGGACAAATTTCAAGTCAGTTCCTCAAACTAGAAATAATGACTGATCCTACAACCTATAGCAGAAAATTTTACGGAGACCAAAATGGTATGTATAGCTAATCTGGGGATACCAGGAACTTTTTTTCTGAAGTACATGCAGAATATTTCTGTCACAAGTGCTTGGTGTCTCTCTAGGGCCTTAGCTAATTTTGCAGCTGTGTTTAACTGCCAGTAGTACCTGTTATTCAGTAAATGACTAGTAGTGAGGAGCTGGATGACCTTTGAAAATGCCAACATTTGATCAAGATCTGGTGTAAAAGTCTTCAGTAGGCTACAGATCTCCATATAAGATGTCACTGCTCCTGTAGCCATGATTCTTCTACTCTTGATGCCAAATTAATATCAATTTTTACTTGATATCACATAAAAGTGATAGCCATTGTTTCTTACTATTAATACAAAATATTCTGAGTTAAAAACTACAGGATATCAGAAAATTAAAAATTACAATGAAATATATTTGAAGGGCACTTTCCAGCTTATTGTCTTTGTGTTCCTTATGCAGCTGAACACTGAGATAATTAAAATTTTATGTTGTAAAATATGTTACAATGTTCTGTTAGGTTCTCTATGTCATAGCTTAGAATAAAAAAAAAAGTTCAGGGGTATGGTTTTTTGTATGTTTGTTTTTGTCTCATGGAAGGGTTAGATCATTATATGGGTACAAACAGAAACATTGTGTGAATTAAAAACAGTTATAATGGTAAAACTCTCCTGATTTTTTTTTTTAAAGTACTTTGGAAATGTTTAACATGCTTGACATCCACAGTAAGGTTAAATACCTTGAGTATTAGCAGAAATTAGTATGATATAGTCAAAATAATGAGACTTAAAAATACAACATGGTATTTTTAGCTATTTTTGACACTTAAACTGGTAAAATAATATTATTGGACTGAACCAGAAAAATCATGAAATATTATATAAGAAGAAAAGTACATTGTGCTATCTATCAAATATTTTATGTATTCATTTTTATTGGACTATAAGGTCATATTGAGAATTATAAAAATAAATTATAGTCATTTAATATGGTACCCATTTTGGAGATCAGGTTGATATCACTGTCTTCTCTATATTTTTATTAGATTTTATAAGAGAATTTTATTCCCTACTCCCAGTGCCATGAAAAGATGGACTTTTCCAGATTTATTTTTATCAAATCCATATTGTGATTATTGTTACTGAATCTGCTTTTTAAATTGCTTTTTGCCTAGAAGAATTATGTAGTTGATTTCATAAAATAAATCAACTAATTATACATAACCAAATAACATATATTTTCATGAACTAACTTTCCCTTCATTATTATAATTCCTGTTTTCTCATTTAATATAATACTCCCCTTATTCTTAGAAATACTATAATTTATAAATTAAGCACAATATAAACAAGTGAAAGAGTGAATAATCAATGTAGTAATAAGAGAAAATCTATTAGTAGTTGTTATAATTGGGGCACTGCTTTGTCACTCAGTCGTGTCGACTCTTTGTGACCCCATGAAAAGTAGCCCACCATGTTCCTCTGTTCATGGGATTCTCCAGGCAATAACACTGGAGTGGGTTGCCATTTCCTTCTTCAAATTGGGGTGTTACTGACATTTTATTATTTTTCTCCATTTCTTTATGGCTGTAAATCTACACACATTTTATTTTTAATATAAAAAGAAACTATTAAAAAACCTAAGTGTACTAAAGTTTAGAATGAGTTACTGACACATATTAGTGGATCTACTTTGTAGCATATATTGCACTACCGTAAGTATTCTTTATGCTACTTGCATAAAGAATACTTACAGTATTAAAAGTATTCTTTATGCCCCTATGCCACTTAGGGGCCTTACTATACTGTAGGGTATTATGCCAAATGAAATGTCAGAAAAAAACAAATACCATATAATTGTGTTTGTATGTGCTATCTAAAATAGCTAAACAAACAAAACTAAACTAAAATAGATCCATAAATATAGAAAACAAACTGGTGCTTGCCAAAGAAGAGAGAATGGGACAGTTACAAAATAGGTGAAGGGGATTAAGAGGTACAGACTTTCAACTATAAGATAAGTAAGTCACAGGCATGTAATGTACACTTAGGGAGTATAGTTAATAATGTTGTAACAACTTGTATGGTCATTTGGTCTTATTGCAGTGATTATTTATTTCAAAATGTTAAAAATGTAAAATACACTGTATAGAAACATCAAATCATTATGCTGTATACCTGAAACTAATGTAATATTGTATGCTAATTATAACTCAACAAAAAATAAAATTAATGAAAGTAAGATGACTGTTCAAATAAAATTATTTAACATACTAAAGAAAAATGTTTCAAATAATATACTTTGAAATTACTCATTTAAACTACAAGAAAAGTAAGCAAAGATTTGAAAATCATTTCAGGTACAGAGAGGTAGAAAAAGACTAAAGAGCAAGATAAAATTTACAATGGAATGTTATTCTTCTATTTTCAATGCTGTGAATTTGCTTATTCAGAGAGAGAATATATTTTTACAATCCAGACAGCAACTCTCTAATCAAATAGACATTAAGTATCTATTTATCCAGATGGTAAATACTCTTTCCTGTAAGAATATATTACCAATAAAGTAAATAAAGTTCATAAAATATTTTACATCTGATATTATGAAATAAAAAGTTATTTAAGTAAATTTATTTAAAATACAACATAGAGATAAATATAGGTATGCTATTCTTTTCAGATTTGCATTCTTATCCTAGATATTAGACATACACTCTGATTACTTTTATCAAAATATTTTCTATATAGTGTAGATTTTTTAATCAACTTTCAATGTATTTTACATCAGTTTATTTATTGATAATTCATGAAATATAACAAGACTGCCAAATTTCACACATTCAGAGTAACCCAGTTAAATTTTTAAAAATGTCATTTTTTTTTAAAGACATGATATGCTTTCTGTGGGGTTGGTTGGTGAATTAAATTTTAAAGTTGATATGCTTCCCTGCAAAACACCCAAGGCAAAGGATAATAGTAGAGTCTAGGAAGATATTAGGTTTTAGAAATTTTTGATTCACAAAATAATTAAATTTTTACATGTTGAATCTCCTTCCATTTTTGCCAATAACCCTATATGACATCAAACTTGGATTAGGGTTTTTAAAAATTAATATGAAATTCAATTATATTGTACTATATTATATAGCTACAAAATTAACAAAAATGTATCAGTGAATCCAACATAATGCACTATATTGAAATAAATTTTGTTTATGCCTTGTTGTTTTTAACATATGGTTATACTGTAGATCTTGCAAAGTTGGCAATATCATTTTGGGGAAAAGTCAGTATTTTACTGTGAGATAATATAATTTTATAAACTTAGGTTCCAAGATATCCTTCCTTTATGAAACATGGTAAGGATAAATGGTGCTTTTGTTTGGGTTGCTGTAGATTGATTTTGGTTTGTCTTACATTTGTTATGCACTTACCACTACAATCAGAAGTTGATTATGTTAATCTACTATTTAGTAGAAACTTAAGATACAGGGAACAGCTTTCCAAAGAATCAGCTACATTTCATGGGTATGGGTTTTAAACATAATGCTAACTCACATTAAAATTATTTCCCATAGGAAAAATACAAAAACCAAAATGCACCTAAATTTCAGATAGTGTTTCAAACATTTTAAAAAATTCTACATACATGAAAATTAGCACCATTTAACAGAATTTGCATGTCTGCTGTTTTTTTTTTTTTTAAGTTTGATTTTTGGTTTCCACTTTGTTATATATTTTCAAAATATATGCTAATTATTTAGCATTCAGTTTAACCAAATTCTAAATATTTCTTTAAATCTGATATAAGAACTCATGTATTTCAGTTAATTTAGCCTTTATACTATCAAATATGGGACATTTTCATTTTCTTTCTAATACAGACTCGTATTTGACCTTTTTTATGACTGGCAGAATCTAAATGTGAATTACAGTCTCGTTCTGATTTCTAATATTCACCTTAATGCAAATATGTTCAGTTGCTTCAGTCGTGTTCAACTCTTTGGGAACCTATGGACTATATAGACTGCCAGGCTCCTCTGTCCATAGAGTTTTACAGGCAAGAATACTGGAGTGGGTTGCCAAGCTCCCCTCCAGAAAATCTTCCCTATCCAGGGATTAAACCCATGCCTCCTATGTCTGCTGCATTGCCACCAGCAAAACCCATTCACCTTAATGTGCGGTGCTAAGTCACGTCACTTGTGTCCAACTCTTTGCAACCCTATGGACTTCAGCCTGCCAGGCTCTTCTATCCATGGGATTCTCCAAGCAAGAATACTGGCGTGGATTGCCTTGCCTTCCTCCAGGGTATTTTCCCAATCCAGAGATTCAACCATGTCTCTTACATCTCCTGCATTGGCAGGCAGGTTCTTTACCACTAGCACTACCTGGAACACACATTTCACTTAAGAAGTGATAACTAAATCATATTATTTCACTATTCAACTAAACAGTAAATTGTAGTTAGGCAACTGTGATAGTTTATAACTAGTCAAAAATCCTTCCTTTATTTAGTTAGGCCCACAGCATTTTTAAGAACATGGTTTAATGTTAAAGCTGCACTGATTCATATTGCACATTGTTGAATCTGAAATGCGATCTTTAAAATATTGAATTGCATAATATTCATATATACATATGCACACTATTAAATTAACAATACCAGTAAAAAGGGCTTAAATATTTTAAGTGAATAATTAATTAAGACTGGATTATACTTTATAAATTCAAAATAATTTGATAGTACAATTTAAACACATTTAAAGGTATGTCTATATGGCACCCCACTCCAGTACTCTTGCTTGGAAAATCCCATGGATGGAGGAGCCTCGTAAGCTGCAGGCCATAGGGTCGCACGCTAAAAGTCAGACACGACTGAGCGACTTCACTTTCACTTTTCACTTTCATGCATTGGAGAAGTAAATGGCAACCCACTCCAGTGTTCTTGCCTGGAGACTCCCAGGGACGGTGGAGCCTGGTGGGCTGCCGTCTATGGGGTCGCACAGAGTCGGACACGACTGACGCGACTTAGCAATATATTATTTTACATTTCTGAACTTGTAGTGATAATAAGCAATAATAGAATCTAACCTTGATTTTCTAAGTTCAAATCAGATTTTTAAGTTAAAAAAATACAGTTTCCTACCCTAAATCATCAAAACTGATAAAATCTATTTTGTGTTAGTAATTTCCCTAATTTAAAATATATAGTTATTAATAAAACTGTATTTTGTATCCAGTAGAACCATATTAAAATATTTGAACAAAATTGAATTTCCAGGTAAATTCTCAAGCAATATATCTTTTAAATAATTTTTATAAGTATCTTGCTTTATAAATCAAATGAAAACTATGAAGCAACCAGTAAAAACTCTAAAGAGGAGGAATGTATGTTTAATGAAATCAACAAAATCTATATTTCTAGGAAATTGTATCTACTTGGAGATACAATTGGATTTTCAACTTGGATTCATCTTGAATGTTGTTAATGTCACTTCCTAGGACCTTCTAATTGCAGTACAAAGGATCTTCCCATCCTGTATCTAAAGTGTTTTTTGTATGATAAAGCTGCAGCAGAAGTGAAATAGAAGACTAAAACTTAGTGCTAGAGTGTGGCACAAATAAAGAGAAAACATCTCACAATGATAATAAAATAACTATTAATTGTTAATTACTTATTATATGCTAGGCAATATTCTAAGCCCTTTACATATATTAACTCATTAAATCTTTCCACCAGAATTAAAGTGATGTACATTCATTATCTCCCTTTTAATTAATTAATTTATTTATTTGCAGAGGGTAAAACTGAGTAATGCTATAGCTATATTTTATTGATGAACATTTTCTCCAACTTTAAATATTTCTGAAGCATATATCTAAAAAAATGATATGTTATGTATGGAAGAGTAACTTATGTAAGGCTATACAGATGTATTTGTTCAAGTTTAGTTTCAGCTCCTTGTTAGCTTAACCACACTAAGCTAAGACACACTGCCGTTGTGTGGAAAGGAACTGAAGAAATACTTTTACACTGGCATATTCATTTATGACATTTAAAGTTTAGGTTTCAGGAAATTACTGACTAAAATAAATTGAACTATTTTAGGTAGTCGATGAAAGCCCTGATTCTAAAAAAATGACACTCAAATGCCCACTGACTTGGGAAAGATACTCATGGTAAAATGATGAAATCAAAAAGGAAACTACTATCAGAAAAATAAAATGTTCTTATTAATTAAAAGTCTATCATTCATTTTGTAGAGAAATAGTATTCAAATTAATATTAGAAACATACTCAATTGAATTTATATTCTATGTATGTAAATGTGTTTAATTCTAAAGGCACATTATATTTCACTGTCTATATTATATGATTTCTCAGTGTATACTTTAGGTTTATGCATTTTTATTGAACATAATTTATCTATCATAATAGAAATAGTATAGAGTTGGAAGATCCATAAATATCAATTCCCGCTATGAATATGATATCAAGAATAAGCAGATCAGGAAGAAAGCAGTATTTGTAGAAGAATTTCCCAGTAATTTTTTTTCTACTGGTATATTTCACAGTATATCTATGTAGCATAAGTACTTCCATTTTCAGATAAACATTTTTCTTCTTTCTTTAAATTCAACATTGCATAAATGAAACTTTGCTTCCTCATGCTCATAGCATTATCTACCTATTCAGATTAATTTCACTTTCTATTGTCTTTTCTTCAGCAAGTGTTATTTTCAAATTTAAGTTGCCGCCTTCATATTCTCCATGGTTACCTTTTTTTTCTTTTCTCTCTATTCCAAGACATTGCTTGTTTTACAGTGTCACGTGATGTGTCTTCACTTAAGCTACTGTATCAGAATTCTTCAATCAGTACCAATTCTTAAACTACCCTCAATTTGTAAAATGTCTAATGCATTTGAAGAATATTTGGCATCTGAAAGTGAAAGTGTTAGTGGCTCAGTCATGTCTAACTCTTTGCGACTCCATGGACTATAGGTCCCAGGCACCCCTATCCATGGATATCTCCAGGCAAGAATGCTAGAGTGGGTAGCCATTCCCTTCTCCAGGGGATCTTGCCAACATAGGGATTAAACCCAGGTCTCCTGCTTTGCAGGCAGAGTCTTTAGCATCTGAGCTACCAGGGAAGCCCATTTGTCATGTGGTTATATGCAAAACATAATATAGATTTGCATGATAAGCACTGAAACAGGCCTTCACGGTTTGTTCAATAAGTTAAATCTTTTAAAAATGGTAAAGAGAATAATTTCTCAACTTATAAGAAGTAAATATCTCCATAGAAAATTATCATATCTAAAATGCCTGCGGTAGATAAGATACTGGTGTGCTTTTTAAAAAGTATTGGTAATGATATAGAAAAAAATTTAGATATAGCTATGAAAGATACTCCCATTCATACATGTTTAAAACAATCATATTTTTATGTTAAGTTCATTTAAAATTCATGACCAAAACCCACAGATGAACATTGAGTATTGCTTACTGGTTCTGTTATTTGATATGTCAAAGCCTGCAATGATTATTTTATCTCTGCCCTTTTCTTCAATTCCCACACATGGTCTTCTCTTTTCATTCTCCACATATAGTAGATGAACTTGTGTTGGAGAGTACAAAGTGGATCTGGGCAATGGGAGTTTTATTACCCTAGTCCTTGAAATGTACGTTCTGCCCATTGTTTCCATACTTCAAGGATGCAGCCTTGAGAGCAAGGTATTTTTGAGATCATTTATATGTGACTGAACTGAGTTAAGGCCTTTATATAAATTCTTAAGATTCTGGTGGGCATTTGTGGAGAGCGACTCATTTTGCAGCAGTCCAAGATAAGTCTGTCATGTAAGATCCCTTGTTTATTAAAACTGCTGCCTATCAATCAGGAGCAGCCTATTTCTTTCTATGGTTTCTCCTTGCCCTCCATTTTCCAGACTCAGTTTCAAACCTCACCCTGGAACTCTCATGGTTGTGTACCAACGTCCTGCCTCATACTTTGTCAAGAAAATGTTATCCGTGTGAGTTTATTTAATTCATATTCTCAGCTCTCCATATGAAATTCTACCTGCTAACCTCCCATTGTTCTTCAACTATTTTGTTCTAGGAGGAATTTTAATTATTTTGCCAAGAATTAATCTCTTATAGTCTAGAATCCAAAGTTACCTGTAATTCTGAAGATGTCTCTTGCCTATATCATTAATCTTGTTATCATTCTGTCTACATACAAATGACTACTAATATTTCACCTCTAAAGTGTACACACTAACATTTTTACTTCAAAACAGCTTAAATATCTGACTTAAATTTTGTGATGGTCCACAAAGTTGCATTACTGGAAAACAGCATTAAAACTGAATGGCCAGACTTCCCTGGTAGTCTATTGGTTAAGGATTCACCTTCCAGTGCAGAGGATGTGGGTTTGATCCCCGGTTGGGGAGCTAAGATCTCACATGCCTCATTCAGTTCAGCTTAGTTCAGTTGCTCAGTCGTGTCCGACTCTTTGTGACCCCATGGACTGCAGCACGCCAGACTACCCTGTCCATCACCAACTCCCAGAGCTTGCTCAAATTCATGTCCTTCGAGTCAGTGATGTCATCCAACCATCTCATCCCCTGTTTCCCCTTCTCCTCCTGCCTTCATTCTTTCCACATGCCTCACTGCCCTCCTCCACCTCCCCCTAAAAAAACCAGAACATAAACAATGGAAGCAATATTGTAAAAAATTTAATGAGGACTTTTAAAAAATGGTCCATATTAAAAAAAATTAAAAAATAAGAAAAAGCCTGAAAACCTGACCTATATAGTATTAAATACTATTCTAGCCTCATTTGTATGTGTATCAGTGTGTGCAGTCTTCTGTGTCTGTGGAGGAAACAGAGCTGTGATTAGTCAGCAATTATATAAACAAGGAGATCAGGAGATGGACTGGTGCATTACTGTAAAGATGCCTTCATCTTCACAGAGCAAAAGCAGAGCTATACTCTTTCAGAATTCCACTCCAGTTTTTTTTGTTAATTAATTTTGTAACTGTAAGATGGAGGACGGAACATATACATGAGCAGCATCATACACAGTAGCTCCTTGGGCTAAAATGTGGATTTTTAAAAAGATATATATTTTAATTTTCATATACCTTAGCATAAATAAACAAAAATAGGAAAATTGGTTATCTGATTTCATTTATTTCTATCTAATCGTTATTTTTCTTTTCTTTTTTCCCCTTCTTAGAACATGCCATTCTCTTTTATTATAGTGTATTGTCCTGTAGAGTGCTAGCTTTTCAGTTAAAATAATTTCTTTGGGTCTTGGTAGTGTTTGCAAATGCAGTTATCACCTTTACCCTTCCACTCCTAAATCTTCACTGCTTGATCCCATCTTAATCCAATCTTCGTTTTTGCTTCTCTCCTGGATCAGATAACATAAATGGATTTCTTAGAACACCCTTTACATTTTATGATACCTTGTTTCCCAAGATTGCAGTAATCAGAAGGTGGAATGAACAGCAAAATCAGTAAGAAAAAAAAATACATCAATCTCTTTTTTAGTCAAAAAGAATGTGACAGTGAGACTACAGAGCAGCACTAGTCAAAGTTGTATCCGCATCTATGCAGCAGCAGCAGCATCTTCTGGACAAAAAGAAAAAATGTGAAATTATAGCAATAAGACTGTTAATTAGTGCAAAAGCAGTCACCTGCTAACCAAACTCGACTTCTTTTCAGGTCATTATTAGGAATCTAAATAAATAAAGCTCAAAATAGAAAGGATGTAAGTATATAAGCTATAACAGTGTTTTTAAATCTCTTATGTTTCACTTAATTATGGTAATCTGAGTATGACTTGATATTCATAATTTTTAGAGAAGGAGGTTATCTTAATTGATTGAGCTTCTGTTATAGATTAGATCTTCTGTTATAAATATGTGTGGGCACTTTTTAAAAAATATTCACATTATGACAACTACACAATTTTTTCAGCTGGCATTTTATCCCGCCAACTTACAGCAAATTTTATGAATTAGCATGGTAGTCACTATGTACAGTAAGCAATATCATGTGTAACAGTTATTTTTAAATATAATGTTGATATTTGTTTTCTTGTTAGTAGCTTTCTTCAAGATATATTAGTTAAATTAGACATATAGTGAATTTAATCTTCATGTTTTTGTTTAAGGGATTTTACATAAAAAAATTTTTTCATCACTTAAAGTTATTGATAGAATTCTGTGTATAGTAGAGAGAATTGGACAGGAAAAGAAACCACTAATTGTATTCAAATGAACAGCACACACCCTTAGGTGGAAAGGTTACAAGACTACACTTCAGAATTTTATAGAGAGGGAAGTTAGTTTGGGCAAATATAGCACACAGTAGCACACAACAATTACACCAGAGTTTACAAGTGCCAGAGTCAGACATGAACTAGAGAATTTTATAAATTTGTATGTAAAAACAAAATGGCCAGTCTTCTCAAGCCCTACTTCCTTTGGTCAAATATGCTTGCTCTTTATACAAGCTCCATCTATGTATAGAAATCTGAATCATATATCATTTATATGGAAATAACAATATGGCAATGTTAGCAATGCCAAATTTATGATATGATTTTGAAGACTTGAATTCAACAAAATAAGTTTGAATCACATGCTCCCAGATCATGATTTTAAAATTATATTGAACATTTGTTGCTGTCTGAGCCACCAGTAAAACTCATATGAAACATTAGATATCTTAATTACCTCTGACTTGAGCATCTCAGCAAACTTCCTGCTCATTCTCCAAAAACTTGACATTTATCTTTCCCTTGTTACTCAAAGTTTCTTCTTACTTCCTTTGAGCTAACTCAAGTTCTATAGTTTAGAGCCTTTAAAATATTTTTTCAATAAAGGCCAATCTCTAGTTCAAGATCTTCTTGTATTAGCTGTTTAGAGAATAAAGTATTATCTAAATGATTACATATATTTATTTCTAGCCTCTCTAAACAGAGATGTACACACACACACACACACACACACACACACTCATAATGTTTCCCTATTTTCTGCTTCAAAAGACCCTTTCATTTACAGGGCCTAGAAATTAATTTTTGAAAACAGATAATTTTCCAGGTGCTTACATATTAATTATTGCCAAGTTCCACATGTGGGACTAGGTTATTCCTGGATCAAAGCCCGAAATATATTGCATTAAAAAATGATTGTAACAGTCCATATGAAAATTCATATCTGTGTATTTCTGTAGCAGATCAGAGTTCATGTTATGTTCCATGATGACTTTTTATTTTTCAAATGTTATCAGTATTCCTAGATAATACAGGCAATTAATAGACATAAGCTTTTTTTTTCTGTAAATATCTCTCAACTTAAACTGTGCTAACCTTTGTGGGACTATACCTTAAATAAGTTTCATGACATGATTTTCTTGGAGCCTCCTTGTAAGCTAACCACTTTCAGTTTTTGGAAAGTTCACTTTCCAGATATCAGTCACCAAGGGGAAAAAGAGGGGGAATATTTTACCTATTAGTGCAGCTAGTCCTTGGGGCCTATGATATTACTAAAGCAGAGATATTACTTTGCCAACAAAGGTTCGTCTAGTCAAGGCTATGGTTTTTCCTGTGGTCATATATGGATGTGAGAGTTGGACTGTGAAAAAGGCTAAGTGCCGAAGAATGATGCTTTTGAACTATGGTGTTGGAGAAGACTCTTGAGAGTCCCTTGGACTGCAAGGAGATCCAACCAGTCCATTCTGAAGGAGATCAGCCCTGGGATTTCTTTGGAAGGAATGATGCTAAAGCTGAAACTCCAGTACTTTGGCCACCTCATGCGAAGAGTTGACTCATTGGAAACGACTCTGATGCTGGGAGGGATTGGGGGCAGGAAGAGAAGGGGACGACAGAGGATGAGATGGCTTGATGGCATCACTGACTCGATGGACGTGAGTCTGGGTGAACTCCGGGAGTTTGTGATGGACAGGGAGGCCTGGCGTGCTGCGATTCATGGGGTCGCAAAGAGTCGGACACGACTGAGCAACTGATCTGATATATATATATATATATATATATATATATGATAGTCATTCGAATGTGCCCAGCTCTTTGTTACCCTATGGGCTTTAGCCAGCCAGGCCCTTCTGTCCACGGAATTCTCTAGGCAAGAATATTGGAGTGAGTTGCCATGTCCTCCTCCAGGGTATCTTCTCGACCCCGGAATCGAACCAGCATCTCCTGCATTGCAGGAGAATTTTTTACCCACTAAGTCACCAGAGAAGCCCCATGTACACATAAATGCATAGACTAAATCACTTTGCTGAACACCTGAGACTAACACAACATAGTAAAGCAACTAGGAATGTGAAAAGTGAAAGGGCTAGTCTCTCAGTTATGTTTGATTCTTTGCAAACCCATGGACTGTAGTCCACCAGGCTCCTCTGTTCATGGAATTTTCCAGGCAAAAATACTGGAATTGGTTGCCATTCTCTTCTCCAGAGGATCTTCCCAACACAGAAATCAAACCCCAGTCTCCCACATTGCAGGCAGATTCTTTACCATCTGAGGCACCAACTATACTTAAAACACACACACACACACACACACACACACACACACACTTTTATTGTTTATCAGAATCTTTGGAGTTGGTTTTCTTGGACACAAGTCTGCCTTCTCCCCAGGTTTTTTATCTCCTGAATATAGCAGCCTTTCTTTTCTAACCAACACTTATCTGTTGAGTATTGGCTTTCAAGAGGTGAGCAGCTGAACGTGAGTTCAGCAACTAGATTATTATATTTAATAGGCAATTAGAAAATTCAGGCAAAAAAAGAGTTTCGTGGCAAGAAAACTCTAGTGATTCATATGAGTATTTGCCTGAAACCATAGGAGGATCAAACCAATCAGTTCTCTGCCTCCTTCATAGTAAGATATTCTTAGAGGAATGTGCCAAAGCATGATATAAGATTGTTCCTAAAGTGAAGTAGTTTTCAGTTTAATCTTGAAATGAAAGGATAAAAATGTTCTGCAGTAAGTAGCAGGTAATTCTTTTATGTAATTCTCTCAAAGTCAAATCTGAACTATTGATATGTCATTCATCAGAACGAGGCAGGTATGTAGCTCCATCTGTGCATGTGTGTGTGTGTGTGTGTGTGTGTGTGTGTGTGTGTTTGTGTATCACATTAATTGTTGCTACAGAAAGTAGATACAAATATTTTCGATGATCAGAGAATATTAAAGAATTGATAAAATCAAGGAAGCAGAGTTTAAAAGTTTTCTATTTTTTTGGTTGAATGTCCTTACAATATCTCTAGAGAATTTGGCAAAAAACTGCATGTACCTAAACACTCTGTATAGGCACAGCTAGACAATGCAACAGTATTTGCAATAAAGAAGATGTTATTAGAGGAAGATAAAAGGTTTTCTTTTCTTTTCTCAGTAAAGAGACTGAACAGAAATCATAAAATATTACAGGTTAAACAACTAGAATCATTTTTAGAGATCATTCAATTCTTTACATAAACATTTTTGAGATCACCTAACATTTCTGTACAATATCACTGATAATGGTCTATTTAATTTGTGTTTGAATTCCACTTTTGAAGGCTTCTTCATTTGTGAGATACCTTATTCCATTTTGATGTATAGCTTGATTTTAGAAAAATATCTGCTTATATGATTCTATTTACACTACTTCTTAGCCCAAATTTTGCTTCTAAAGCTACAACTTATAAGAATATATATGACTTTCTCATAAAACTCTTCAAATACTACAAGATAAGAATATTTACCCTTTCATTCTTCATGGTGTTAAGTTTTCAGGTTTAACATATGTGAGTGCATGCTAAGTCACTTCAGTTGGGTCCAACTCTTTGCAAACAACTGTGTAGACTGTAGCCACCAGGTTCCTCAGTCCATGGGGATTCTCCAGGCAAGAATACTGTAGTAGGTTGCCATGTCCTCCTCCAGGGAATCTTCCTGAACCAGGGATTGAACCTGTGTCTCTTATGTCTCCTGCATTGTCAGGCAAGTTTGTTTGTTTGTTTTTACCACTAGTACCACCAGGGAAGCCCTTAATATATGAGTGAGTGAGTGAGGGAGTGAGGGAAACTCAGTCCTATCTGACTCTTTGTGACCCCATGGACTATACAGTCCATGAAATTTTCCAGGTTAGAATACTGTAGTGGGTAGCCATTCCCTTCTCCAGGGGATCTTCCCAACCCAGGGATTGAACCCAGGTCTCCCACATTGCAGGCAGATTCTTTACCAGCTGAGCCACCAGGGAAGCCCCCTTAATATATATATTTGCATATATATATGTATATATATATATATATATATATATTGCTGCTGCTGCTGCTAAGTCACTTCAGCCGTGTTTGACTCTGTGTGACCCCATAGACAGCAGCCCACCAGGCTCCCCCGTCCCTGGGATTCTCCAGGCAAGAACACTGGAGTGGGTTTCCATTGCCTTCTCCGATATATATTATATATATATATATATATATAGGAATACAAAAATTCATATTAATCAGGTCTCAATGTTTAAACCCCTGCACAACCCCTGTTAAACACATGTTCTGTGCACAACACATACACACAAAATAATTCCACATTGGCTTGATACCATTTGTTAAGGATATGGTGTTTCTTCATAAGTTATTTTTCTGCTCTTAATTGAATCTTACCTCTTTTTGTGGACTTCCCTGATGACTCAGACGGTAAAGTGTCTGCCTATAATGTGGGAGACCTGGGATCAATCTCTGGGTTGGGAAGATCTCCTGGAGAAGGAAATGGCAACCCAGTCCAGTATTCCTGCCTGGAGAACCCCATGGATGGAGGAGCCTGATAGGCTACAGTCCATGGGGTTGCAAAGAGTTGGACACTCTGACTGAGCAACTTCCATGTTCATTTTCCTAATGTAAGCTTTATTTCTAATGAGTCTACAACATATTACCTACTTAATTTATATGTAAGGTATACTCAATATGGGCTTCCCAGATGGCACACTGGTGAAGAATCCACATGCTAATGCAGGAGATACAGGAGATGCAGATTTGATACCTGGGTCAGGCAGAGTCCCTGGAGTAGGAAACAGCAACCCACTCCACTATCCTTGTGTGGAAAATTCCATGAACAGAGGAGCTTGGCAGGCTATGATCCATAGGGTTGCAAAGTGTCAGCCACAACTGAGCACACACACACACACACATACTCAATGTAATATAATTCTCCCATGATAAGTCATCTCACATGAATGAATATTAATTCTTATACAAGACTACACTAGAGAAGTTTTCCTAAATTCCCACACTGATAGGTTATCAGTAGTTACTCCTATTTTCAGTGTATTTGGACTTAATTAATAGGTTTTGTATCCTAACTGGCTGCTTCTGATATTCTGAGGTATGAAAAGTCATATAAGAAAGTTTTTTTATGTTTTCTTTAAAATAAAGCAATGATGTGGTGGTGGTGTTAGTCACTCAGCCATGTCTGACTCCCTGTGACCCCATGACTCTAGCCCATCAGGCTCCTCTGTCCATGGAATTCTTCAGGCAAGAATACTGGAGTGGGTTGCATTTCCTTCTCAAAAATAAAGCAATATCTATTCAATAAGTGTTTAAGATGGTAACAATAGAGAAAATTCTATATATTAATATTTTTATCCTGAGAGCTTTGTGATAATTTTTCAATGATTTAGGGCTCCAGTAAATTTTAAACTTTATTTGGGTTCTAGAACTATGATGAAAACAGGATTATGTTTGAATCCTGGATCCAACATTTTCTAGCTAAACAACCTGGTCATTTTAAACCTTCAGAGTCTCATAGACCACTTATGAAAAATAAAAATAATAATAGCCACAGCTCAGAAATATTTTGAGAATTAAGTGAAAAAAAGCAGATAAAGTTCTTAGAAAGTTCATGGATACAGTAAATAAATGCTCAACAAATTCCATTTGTATTTTTAATTTTTTTCTACTACTAAATTCCTACCTAACATGCATCTTTACTGAAGTCTACACTGCCATCTATGTCTGCATTTACATCTGTATTTATGCCTATGTCCATATCTAACAGTTTGCAATTGGAAGGTATGTAGAAGCAAAACAAACTTAGTAATTGCATTAAACTTAGATCTATTCTCCATTAATTTGAAAAAGGGACATCATAAATTTAGCTTGATATCATTAGTGGAAAGAATAGATAGGTATACTTAGAGCTGAGGAATAAACTAGTCAGATTCAATAAGAGAGGAGAGAAGCAAAATAAATAAAATAAAATAAGTATAGACATTTTATTATTGCCTGGAATCTTTATTTTATTTTTGACAGATTTAACTAGTAAAGACTTCTAAATGACATTTTTAATTTTTGCCATTGAGGACTACATATTTGTTCATTCAACATCTAATAATCAAATTAAAAAGTTTTTCTAAATTTTGGAAGTATACATTTGGCTGTGTATAGTTATATCATGGAAAATTTTAAATTCACAAGGTACACTTTTTCATAAATATAATAAAGATATTTCAACTTAGAAGCAATCATTTAGGGAATTGTGTACTGATGTTATGTAATTATTTTCCTAGAGAGGAAAGAAGAATATAATCAAAGTGTATAAATGGTATCATAATATGTAATAATAAAATGTTCAATGACTATGAATGGATATGTCTAGATTTCAGGACGACATAGAAGCAGAATTAATTGATATTGATTGGTCAAGTAATAATCACCAAAGCAATGAAAATAACAGTGAATTTTCTTGCCTAGTTTCTACCATGTGAATTGATTTTAGTATTATACTCATCACAAAACAACAATTTTGATATTTTATATAGAATTTTCTGCAACATTATCTCAAATATACATTTCAATTTTGCTGTGCTATGCTGTCCTTTGTTGTTCAGTCATGTCTGACTCTTTTGAGACCCCATGCACTGTAGCCTGCCAAGGTCCTCTGTCCATGGGGATTCTCTATGTAAGAATACATGCTTTCCTCCAGGGGATCCTACCAAATCAGGTGTAGAACTGGGGTCTCCTGCATTGCAGGTGGATTCTTTACCAGCAGAGATATCAGGGAAGCCCACATTATGTAAAATTAAAATGCCCTCCTCCATGGAATCCCTGGAAGAGTTTATTTCAATTTTACTTAATGTAAACCTAAGTTTCAAAAATGAGAAAGAGAAACCCCACTGCTGGGCATACACAGAGGAAACCAGAATTGAAAGAGACATGTATACCCCAATGTTCATCGCAGCAGTGTTTATAATAGCCAGGACATGGAAGCAACCTAGATGTCCATCAGTAGATGAATGGATAAGAAAGCTGTGGTACATACACACAATGGAGTATTACGCAGCCATTAAAAAGAATACATTTGAATCAGTTCTAATGAGGTGGATGAAACTGGAGCCTATTATACAGAGTGAAGTAAGCCAGAAAGAAAAACACCAATACAGTATACTAACGCATATATATGGAATTTAGAAAGATGGTAACAATAACCCTGTGTACGAGACAGCAAAAGAGACATAGATGTATAGAACAGTCTTTTGGACTCTGTGGCAGAGTGCAAGGGTGGGATGATTTGGGAGAATGGTATTGAAACATGTATAATATCATATATGAAATGAGGCACCAGTCCAGGTTCAATGCACGATACTGGATGCTTGGGGCTGGTGCACTGGGATGACCCAGGGGGATGGTATGGGGAGGGAGGAAGGAGGAGGGTTCAGGATGGGGTATACCTGTGGCAGATTCATGTTGATATATGGCAAAACCAATACAATATTGTAAAGTTAAAAAATAAAGTAAAAAAAGAAAATAAAAAAAATGAGAAAGAATCTCATAATCTCTTGTTTTTATTAGAGATGTGATGCACTTTATTTCCCATACATTCAAAGAAGTAATCTGAACTTAAACCTCAAGTTCTGTGTTAATAATTAAAACTGAGGAACAGATCATCATACTTTTTTTTCACTGTACTGTTTTATCACACTTTTAAAATTAGTATGTATTCTAATTTTTGTATACAGTTAAAAGAGACAAAAATGATGTACATTAATTGCCTTATCAAAAGAAGAATTATGAAACAAAATTTAAAAATTTTTGCTTTTTCAGAAAGCTATTTACAAAACTTCATGGAATTGGGGAAAAAAAAAAAGCCATTTTTTCCTGGGTCTGAGATTGTGTGTACAAGAAAATACAATGTTTTTATAGCAATAAATGATTTATACCTCTAGAAAACTGGTAGAGGAGCCTAGCAGGCTACAGACTATTGGGTCCCAAGAGAGTCTGATGTGACTTAGCAACTAAACAACAACAATAGGCTGTGTATTTTAGGCCAATAGACAACATTAAATCTAGGCCCAGGTGTGCTTGAATATATCCTTGGGAAGAAAAAAATTTCCCTTGATGATCACAAATTTCTGTAAAAGTTATGAATTTAACTAGAACATTAATAAAATACATATCAATGGTAAAATACAATGTTATATTTAGAATTAGAACTTAGTTGTGAAGTTTAGTTTAAACATATAAAGTGTCAAGTGTCAAAATCTTTGTGCACTTATTATGTACTTATCGTTGCAAATGGCTTTCTTATGAGTCATAATTTTTAATATTTTTATCTTCATTATTTGATCTATTTAATCACTTCTTTGGCTCCCATATACAGAGATAAAGCAATTCAAGTAGTATGGAAAAGGAGATTATATCTAATAGCTAATTATTAAACTTGTAGAAAGTGACACTGAATATCACTGTGTGTTATCAGTTCAGTACAGTTCAGTCACTCAGTCGTGTCTGACTCTTTGCAACCCCATGAATCGCAGCACCCCAGGCCTCCCTGTCCATCACCAACTCCCGGAGTTCACTCAGACTCATGTCCATTGAGTCAGTGATGCCATCCAGCCATCTCATCCTCTGTCATCCCCTTCTCCTACTGCCCCTAATCCCTCCCAGCACCAGAGTCTTTTCCAATGAGTCAACACTTCACATGAGGTGGCCAAAGTACTGGAGTTTCAGCTTTGGCATCATTCCTTCCAAAGAAATCCCAGGGCTGATCTCCTTCAGAATGGACTGGTTGGATCTCCTTGCAGTCCAAGGGACTCTCAAGAGTCTTCCTCAACACCACAGTTCAAAAGCATCAATTCTTCGGCACTCAGCCTTCTTCACAGTCCAACTCTCACATCCATACATGACCACAGGAAAAACCATAGCCTTGACTAGACGGACCTTTGTTGGCAAAGTAATGTCTCTGCTTTTGAATATGCTATCTGGGTTGGTCATAACTTTCCTTCCAAGGAGGAAGCATCTTTTAATTTCATGGCTGCAGTCACCATCTGCAGTGATTTTGGAGCCCAAAAAAATAAAGTCTGACATTGTTTCCACTGTTTCCCCATCTATTTCCCATGAAGTGATGGGACTGGATGACATGATCTTCGTTTTCTGAATGTTGAGCTTTAAGCCAACTTTTTCACTCTCCACTTTCATTTTCATCAAGAGACTTTTAAATTAAAAAACTGCTTTGGCGGAAGTACTTGGCAGTCTACTTGGGCATCATATGACACTTTATCTTTCTGTGAATTTTATCATCTGAGAAAATATACTTGCAATTTTTCTCTCTTAAATGATAATAAAATGATAGAGGAAGAAATTAAAATTGTTGACTAATGCAAAAATGTCAAGGCAGATGGATTAAATTAATAAATTATTGATTCAACAAGAGGAGGAATCAATAGCAAATTGTTGAACTTTAATTATAATTATTGAAAAGGAGTACTTCAAGGCTGTATATTGTCACCCTGTTTATTTAACTTATATGCAGAGTACATCATGAGAAACACTGGGCTGGGTGAAGCACAAGCCGGAATCAAGATTGCCAGGAGAAATATCAATGACCTCAGATATGCAGATGACACCACCCTTATGGCCGAGAGCGAAGAAGAACTAAAAAGTCACTTGATTTAAGTGAAATAGGAAAGTGAAAAAGCTAGCTTAAAACTCAATATTCAAAAAACTAAGATTATGGCATCCTGTGCCATCACTTCATGGCAAATAGATGGGGAAATAATGGAAACAGTGACCTACTTTATTATTTTGGGTTCCAAAATCACTACCAATGGTGACTGAAGCCATGAAATTAAAAGACACTTGTTCCTTGGAAGAAAAGATATGACAAACCTAAACAGCTTATTAAAAATCAGAGACATTACTTTGCCAACAAAGGTCCATCTAGTCAAAGCTATGGTTTTTCCAGTAGTTATCTGTGGATGAGAGAGTTGGACCATAAAAAAGATGAGCACTGAAAAATGGTTGGTTTTGAACTGTGGTGTTAGAGAAGACTCTTGAGAGTCTCTTGGACTTCAGGGAGATAAAACTAGTCAATCCTAGAGGAAATCAGTCCTAAATATTCATTGGAAGGACTGGTGTTGAAGCTGAAACTCCAGTACTTTGGCCAGCTGATGTGAAGAACTGACTTACTGGAAAAGACCCTGATGCTGGGAAAAGTTAAATGCAGGAGGAGAAGAGGATGACAGAGGATGGTTGGATGGCATCATGGACTCCGTGGTCATGAGTTTGAGCAAGCTCCAGGAGTTTGTGATGGACAGAGAAGCCTGGCATGCTGTAGTCCATGATGTTGCAAAGAATTGGACACAAGCGACTGAACTGAACTGACTGAATTATAATGATAATTGTATCAAAATTAACATAGACTACAGTTAATAGATAGGGCTTCACTGATGGATTAGAGGGGAAAGAATCTGCCTACATTGCAGGAGACTCAAGAGAGGCCAGTTGATCCCTGAGTTGGGAAGATCCCCTGAAAAAGGAAATGGCAATCAATTCCAATATTCTTGCCTGAAATAGCCTATGGACACAGGAACCTGGCAAGTTACAGTCCAAAGGGTCTCTAAGAGTCAGAAAGGACTGAGTGACTGAGCACAGCACACAGTTAATAGACAAAGATTAAAAACTGGATAAAATAAAGGGCCCAACTCAATGCTGTTTATAGGTCACACACTAAAATATAAATATACAAATAAATAAATAAGACACAAGGTGAAAAGATAATCTGAAAATGATATAGCATGTAAAAATTCAGCAAAGGATGGTTTAGCTATATTAGCACCCAGCACACAGGTTTTAAATCAAGAGGTTTCCTAAAAAAATCAAGACTTAAATTCCTTAAGTAACAGTGTATTATGGTCCATATGGTTTGTTCTGTGCTTAGTTGCTCATTCATGTCTCACTCTTTATTACCCCATAGACTGTAGTCTGCCAGGCTCCTCTGTCCCTGGGGATTCTCCAGGCATGAATACTATGAACTAATAACACATCCTCAGCATATGCATAGATATAGATATAGACATATAGATATACATCAATGTAAGTGTAGATCTAGTGTAGACCAGATGACAAGAAGGATAAGAATTTTAATAATTCAGAGTTTCTGAGGACTGCTATTATCTTATTGCTTCTCTTCCAAAACTGAAGAGTCCTTTTTCTCTTGATGTGTTCAAGAAAGTCTCTCAACAGTTTGAATATGATGTGACTAGTAACAGATGTCTTTGAATACATTGTACTTAGAGTTTGTTGAGCCTCTCGAATGTATGGATTATCATTTTTTATTAAATTAAACTAAAGAAGAGCATTTGGTCTTCTGCATTCTATTCAGCCTCTCAAAGGACTGGATGATGCCCACTGGCATTAAGTCAGTCTACTGTTTCAAATGCTAATTTCTCCCAGAAACACTCATACTAACACACTCAGAAATAATTTTTTATTAGTCACTTGGGCATCCCTCAACTTAGTCAAATTAGCACACCAAATTAACCATCAAGATAGGTGTCTTCTCAAGTAAACTGCAAGTCCATTTTGGCTAGGATTGTGTTTATTGTGACATATACAGAGACTATACTTGAGTATGTCTCAAATAAATAAATAAGTAGAGCAAACTGAGTCATCAATGACACATATTGAATTCAAGAAAGCATTAAAAAGGAGCTCATTTTCAGCAAGCCAAATTTTTAATGGGACAAATAGTATCTAGAAATTATCTTTCAAAAAGATTCAAATAAATTTTCCACTGATAATATGGTTCCCTTTTCAGGTTGCTTATTAAATTGCTTCTATGATTAAAAGTAACAAATATGCTTATAGATATAAGTCAATTTTGTTATTATTATTCATTATATATTCTTATTATTTATGTTCTCCTGTATGAGGGCTTCCTTTCTTTATAGTATCACATACTACCAATGCACCAATAAGTTTAAATTTGTCCAGAATTTCTCACTTTTTTCTAATATTCTATTAAGTTCAAATAAGACATCAAATTTTTGGTTTGGAAGTGAATTTTTCACTTTGTCCTATGCAAAAAAGTGAATAATTAATATAATCTATTATATTCAATATATATTCTAATATATGGCATAAAACTTGTACAACATACAAAGTATCAAGTGCATACAATGTTCAGTCCTATAATAAGACAAAAACATGATAGATGATATTCACAATAATAAACCAAGATATGGCAAGATCTTAAAACAATGCCTTTAAAAAAAATAAGCAAGCACTGAAATTCTGAATGCTTATCCTTATACTTAATCACATATGGAGAAAAAAGGACTTATAATTTTGGGTCTCCTTCCTCTACTTGACAAGGAAGAAGTCACTAAATATTCTTGAATTCTATTTTTTATTGTCTTTAAAATAACATAAAACCTATAAAATGTTCATAATGTTAACTTCAAGAGATTTATGTGGATATAAAAATTCTAATCTTAACAAGCAAATACTATTATGATCACCAACAGAAACAAACATTTTTGATAATGTATTCATCCTTTCTATGTATCGCCTCATTTGTCCCTCATACATATCGTATTAGGCATTTTCTATATTTTGGCTTGTTATAAAGGATGAAGAAGCTGAGTTCTGTTGAGATCACACAAACTGCTCTTGAGTGCATAACTCTACCTTTCAAGCAAGTATTTGAATGCATGCAATTTAAAGACTTTACTCTTAATGAAAATCTTTAATATATGCGAACACTCTTCACTGGTAGCCTAATCATTTGCACAATCTTTTTCACTTATTCAAATAAACATAACCTACAGCATATTCAAAAATCCATAAATTCAAAATAGAGGCAGCTAGCATTTGTTTTGGAGAAGGAAATGGCAACCCACTCCAGTGTTCTTGCCTGGAGAATCCCATGGACGGAGAAGCCTGGTAGGCTGCAGTCCGTGGGGTCACACAGCGTCGGACACGACTGAAGCGACGCAGCAACACCAAGCACTTGTTTTGCTCCTAAAGCCTGGTGAGGCTCAGCTGCAAGAATACAAATCAATTTGGAGTATCACTCTCTCAGCACTTGGCAACAAAAATCTCAAAGTGAATGGAAAATTACAAGGGTTGGATTTATTCCACTTACCAAATAAACACTACAATCTTATCTTCTTCTTAGTATAGAAAAATCAAATAAAAATACTTCATTCTGCAAATGCCAAAAACTGCTTTTTGGACAATTACAGTACCAACTCTTCTTTTCCTAACTGTACATTTGTGGGTTTTATGTACCGACCAATCAAGACTATTTGCTTCACTTAGAACTTCTCCTGCCAAAAAGGCAATTTTGTGTATAAATGGCTCCAATCTGGGAAGCCATCCAAAAGAAGCTGTTCAGGTGAAAAACAGTGTGATTTACATCCAGCTGCAAAATGTAAACTTAGCAACAGTTTGAAAATGCTAACCAAAGATATGGAGTAGAATTGAGTCAACTAGACAGGTATATCACCTTCCTTCTGGTAGGTTAAACATCCTAGAAATGCTTTATTATTATTATTTTTATATTATAAGAATTCATCTTCCCTTGAGATTTGCTTATGCTTTTGATTTTTAAGGAAATGGATATTAGGGTAATGACTCATGTCCCACAGAATCTAATGGTAAAAAGTATTAGTAGAGTGGAAAAGAGACCTGTCCTGCTTGAAAGAAAACAAGAAACACTTCAAGGAGATGCATTCATATACCTGAAGATATAATGCAGTTTTCCTCTTTCACTTTCACAGCTTTTCATATAATAACTATGGTGTGTTTTATTTATTTATTTATTTTTAATAGTATAAAAACAAAGCAACCATGTAAATCATCAAAAAACTGAAAATAGAAAGAAGAAAAAGCCCTTGGTTTGTGAAAAAGTTCAAAATACATCTACCTACCATACTGCCCCTGGATCATTTTAGAAGCTAAAAGGAAAGTATGAACCAATGAAACTATGAAATAATATATTGACTCATAAGTTCTGAGAGGTAGAGGAAATGTTTCTCTCCTTTTCCTTGGGTAGTCTTTTAAGTTCTGATTGCTATCAGCTGTAGCAGAGATTTACTAGAAAAATACAGATGGTAAGAAAGCTGAACGGACATCTAATGATTGGAATTCTAGTGGTGAAACAAACAATTATTCAAAATGGAAACTTAAAAACTCTGAGGGTTTTCCTGGTGGCTCAGATGGTAAAGAATCTGCCTGCAATGTGGTAGACCTGGGTTCAATCACTGAAAAAGGAAATAACAACTCACTCCAGTATGCCTGCCTGGAGAATCCCATTGACAGAAGAACCTGGTGGGCTACAGTCCATGCAGTCATAAAGAGCTGGACGTGACAGAGTGATGAACACTGCTACCAAGGGTTCTGAATCTCAATTTCTTTATTGTAAAATAATGTTTCAATGACTAAGCGTTATTATATGGGAAAAATATTTTATAGTTATGAAACTTTTTATAAAATGAATTTGTAAATTGGTTTTATAGGAGTAAAAGGGAAAGCAATTTAAAATTACTTAATGAACAAATATAATGATTTGTACAATGTTATTAGCAAGTATCATTTATATTCCAGGTGCTGTAAAATTTTAGATTCCTATAAAAGGAATTTAATGTCAATGGTTCTAACATGTTAAATGAAATGTGACATAATCTCTTCTAAAAATGAGAATTAAAGATATTAAATGTATGCATTTTTGGTTCTACATGCAATGTTCATTTATTCATTGTACTCAGCCACTCAGTCGTGTCTAACTCTTTCCCATCCCATGACTGTAGCCTGACAGGCTCCTCTCTGCATGGAATTTCCCAGGAAAGAACACTGGAGTGGGTTGCCATTTCCTTCTCCAAGGGATCTTTATGATCCAGGGATCAAACCCACGTCTCCTGCATTGGCAGGCATATTCTTTACCACTGAGTCACATGGGAAGCCTTAAAAGATAGTGTTACTATTTATTTAATAAATAAGTAATAAGCATAATCAGGCCTTTCTGAAATATAAGGTATATTGCTTCTTTCATTGTTGCTGCTGCTGCTGGTAAGTCGCTTCAGTCATGTCTGAATCTGGGCGATCCCATAGATGGCAGCCCATCAGGCTCCCCCATCCCTGGGATTCTCCAGGCAAGAACACTGAAGTGGGTTGCCATTTCCTTCTCCAATGCATGAAAGTGAAAAGTGAAAGTGAAATCGCTCAGTCGTGTCGGATTCTTAGCGACCCCATGGACTGCAGCCCACCAGGCTCCTCCGTCCATGGGATTTTCCAGGCAAGAGTACTGGAGTGGGGTACCATTGCCTTCTCCATCTTTTATTGTTAGTCATGCTTAAATTTACATTTTATTTTTGGCACACAATATAACCTTCCAGTGGTCATGTACAGTTGTGAGAGTTGGACCATAAAGAAGGCTGAGCACTGAAGAATTTGATTCCTTTGAGCTGTGGTGCTAGAGAAGGCTCCTGAGAGTTCCTTGAACAGCAAGGAGATCAAACCAGTCAATCTTAAGGGAAATCAACCCTGAATACTCATTTTAAGGATTGATGCTGAAGTTGAAACTGTGGTATTTTGGTTATCTGATAGGAACAGCTGACTCATTGGAAAAGTCCCTGATTCTGGGAAATACTGAGGGCAGAAGGAGAAGAGGGCATCAGAGGATGAGATGGCTGGATGGCATCACCAATGCAATGGACATAAACTTGGGCAAACTTTGGGAGGCGCTGAGGCCTGCAGTGCTGCACTCCATGGGGTGGCAAAAAGTTGGAATCAACTGGGCGACTGAACAACAACGACACTGTATGACTTTGATAACTGTTTGAGTTTCCTCTTCTTCATGTATAATAGCATAACATGACATGGAAGACAGAAGTAAGAGAGAAGAAACGGGAAATGAAAGGAAGGTATTTCAAAAATAAATGAAGTAGTGGTTAAGACTTTGCCTTCAATACAGGGGATGCAGCTCAATCCCTGGTCTAGGAGCCAAGATACCACATGCTTCACTGCCAAAAAACTAGAACATAAACTATAGAAACAATATTATAACAAATTTAATAAAGACTTTAAAAATGCATGTGTTGTGCTAAGTTGCTTCAGTTGTATCCGACTCTGTGGCCTGTAGCCTGTCAGACCCCTCTGTCCGTGAGATTCTCCAGGAATGAGTATTGGAATGGTTGTCATGTCCTTCTCCAGGGCAACTTCCTGACCCAGGGATCCAACCTGTCTCCTGCATTATAGTCAGATTCTTTACTATCTGAGCCACTTGATCATTCCCTTCTACAGGGATCAAGCTGAGGTTTCCTGAATTGCATGCAGATTCTTTACAGTCTGAACCACCAGGGAAGCCACCTTTTAAAATGGTCTTTGTCAAAAAATCTTTAAAAAATAAATTTATAAAATGAGAAACATAGATATTAAATCTATATAAACCTGAAGAAATGAGTTTGAAAAACTTGATTAATAATATTTCTTTATACTAATTGATGAGCAGACCCAAGGGGAAAGTTCTATGATGGAAATCACCCTGTAAATTTGTTTTGTCCTCTACCATAAATAATCCTTAATCTGATACTTTTTAATATCTGCTCATATTCCAGTGAATTGTTCTGACAAAAATTGACTATTCTGTTGGTTTATTTACTAATTAGTAATTATTAAAATATCGGTATGACTTTATTATTTTATCTAAATTACTAATCCTAAAATTTGATCATTTTCACCAGTAATTTTTGTACATTGACCAACTATATTGCATTTCAAAAGCTTTGGTTGGATAGTTTCTATAAAGCTCAATAATTAAGATGTGATATTGCTAGAAGAGAAGATTGCAGACCACAGGAATGGTATGTGAAGCTTATAACAGACCTAAATATTTAAGGACACTTGATTTGACAAAATGAATTTACAGGTTAGTCAGTAAAGGAAGACATTTTTAATAAACAGTGCTGGACAAATAACTATATAAATCAGAGTTATACAACATGTCCTCAAAAAGAACAGGAAACAGACTTAAAATATTAATAGATACTACTCAGATCTACCAAAATTTCCTAATTGAAAGACACACTTAATACTCAGTATTGGTAGAGGTATAAAACAACTGGAATCTTCTTTCATGGCTGGTGAGGGTGTAAGTTGGAACAACTATTTTGGAAATGTCTTGTACTTGATAGTATTCAAAAAATCTTAATATACATATACCTCATGATTCATCTCCCTGTTTATACAATATATGTACATGTTTTACTAAAAACATGTACAAGTGTGTTAATGGAAACATCATTCATAAGGGGAGAATATAAAATCAACTTAAATATTTATTCATTGCAATGAATTCATATCATGGAATCAAATAAAAACCTGAAGCCTGAAACAGCAAACAATAGCTAGGTGAACCTAAAAAAAAGGGTAATCGTGAAATAGGCCAGGCATCAGGTACAGAAATGAACATGGAATATGATCCCATTTAAATAAAGTTAGTAAACAGAAAAATTTAAGTTTAGAAGTCAGAATATTGGTTATTCTCAGATGTGATAATGAACAGAATGGGGCTCAAGGAGGGATGTGATGTTGGTAATGCTGTATGTCTTGATGAAGATGTGATGTTAGCGGTAAGTTCCCCTTGGAACAATACCATGGAGTTATTCGTTTAACATTTGTTCAAAGTATTTCTAAATCGAAAAAAAAAAAAAATCTACCAAAATTAACAGTATTTATTTTCTTCTAGTGAGAGATAAAAGGATTCCTTTTAGTTGTTTGTTTGTTTGTTCCTCCCTTTTTATAGGCTATGGGATTTTTCAAGTTTAAGAGAATGAATTACTATTAATCTGAAACTAAAATACTATACTAAAAAAATCCTACACAATTAGAAATTAAAATTGGTGGATGTGGGAAAGAAGAATAACATAGATATTGTAAAGTAAAGGGACATTCACTACTTTTACGACCTCATCTTGATAAGTACATATCCCCACATGTGAAATAAAGCTGGACATATCCCAAAATAATATTAGATAAACATTTATATGTGCAGTTGCTTTAAAAACTATTTCCTCTTGCTCTTGGGTGTAAGCAAAGTGAAACCTAATATATATATATTAGGTCTCCCACATTGCAGGCAGATATTTGGGAGATATTAAAATATATATATATATATATATATATATATATATTTATAATATTGCCATCAGGAAAAAAACCTATGGTTTTTAACTGAATTATGAGATACCTGGTAAATTGAATCTGGGACAGAACTAAAAAGTATCAGAAAATGTCACATAAACATTCTATGATTTCAGATTATTTTGTTGTTTTTATTGTTGAATACACATAAGAAATTTAAAGGCAGTATAAATAACATGGGTTTGGAGAACAAATATGACTAGTTATCTGACTTTATAAAAGCTACAAAACATTTTTCCTCAAGTCAAAACTTTAAAATACATACATTTGATATTAACTTATTTTATAACCTTAGTAGATTTTCAATGTAGGAAAATGTTGAAAGGCACTGGAAGATAAAAATACGTTTAGGCCAATTAAATACATTAATTTTCTTGTTATTCATTTAAATATGCGCTTACAGTCATTTGCAAACATTGAGTTTATATCTGAAAAATTAAGGTAATGTTCCATGCCAATTGCAACCCGTAAATTCTGTCTGTCCTTTCTCTAGATGCTGACGTCCTCCATCTGCCCTTTGGCTATTTGTTACTTTGTGGAACATTTATTTTTGTTTCCATAAACGCTTTAAATAAAAAGCCATTTAATCCAGTCATCTGAAGCATAACATATGCTTTTTCAGGGTTATCAAAATATCTTACTCTTCTTTTAAAGGATCTTAACTATGCAATTCTACTTTTGGGCTTTCTTCCAAACAAGACTAAAATAGAATTGCAGTTGCACAATAAACAAGAGTTGCTAATTGCCACTTTTGTAGAATTTCTTACAAAAAAAGGAATATCACTTCAAAATGTGTTTTGATGGAACTTTTTCCTCTCTATTCATCTTGTTTCTGATAACTCAGGACTATTTCTTTGCACTTGTGCATTTGAATTTTGCCTATGTTTTGAAAGATAAGTTTCTTTTGTTTAATTTTTTCTTCACTAAATGCATTTTCTGCTTTTCTATTCTAGAGTTAGAGTTGTAGTAATTTTCAAACTTTGTAATTTATCTTTACAACATTATGCTTATTTGTTTATCTTCAAGTTGAAACTAAGATTCTTAAAAATAATGGTCAAAACAAATGATTTTAATATTGTAGCCAATATTAATATACTTAAAATTGTTTATTAGTGTGTCGATGTTGCATAGTGTTTTATTTACAGACACCCCTCTAGACTCCTATGTCCTTAACTTTGAGATAAAATGTCATCTTTTAAGAATGCTAAATTGCTAATGATTAAAATAAAACTCCCAATAGGAGAATATGAATGGCTCCCAACTTATTTTATCTAATTATCCTATTATGAGCTATGATTTCTATGTGATAGCTTATTTTTCTCCTCTGGAAAAATAACATATACTAAATTGATTGTATATTAAAACATGGGAAGGAATGATTATTAGAGAAATCATTTGACCATGGCTCTGTTATCTACTTCAACTGATTTTTTTCTTAGGAACACTGTGAAATAAATTCATAATATATATATATATATATATATATATATATATATATATATATATATATGGCAGCTACTTAATATCTCCCCAAAAATCTCTCAAATAAATTTCTCCCACTAGTTTTCCCAAGATACAGAAATCTTTATAGGTTGCTGAACAAACAAGCTGTCAACTTTGAGTCAACTGAGAAAGTCTTTATAATATTGTTCTTTACCTAGTAACAACTGCTTTCATAGTCTGATCTTTTGGTCACTCATATTTTGGATCTAAATTTATACATTGAGTTTAGTACTACTTCATTCCTTAACTAGGTAAAACTACTTTGCTATATATTTTCATATTTCCCTAGTGTAGTAAGTAGAACCTATCATAATTGAAAAAAAAAAGAGTGAAGTCGCTCAGTCGTGTCCAACTCTTTGTGACCTGGTGGACTGTAGTCTTTCAGGCTCCTCTGTCCATGGGATTCTCCAGGCAAGAATACTGGAGTGAGTTACAATTTCCTTATCCAGGGGAGCTTCCTGACCCAGGGATCAAACCCCAGTCTCCCACACTGCAGGCAGATGCTTTACCCTCTGAGCCATAATAGGGAAGCCATAATAAAAATAACATCTTAATTTTAGGACTGTCCCAATGGACTGCATTCTTCATTAAGTGGAATATTTATTTACATTTCCAGGAACTAGAAATTTTGTTTTTATATCTATCATCATTATTAATAGCTCAGGTGAGTTCACTCAGTTCAGGCACTCAGTCCTGTCCAACTTTTTGCAACCCCGTGAACTGCAGCACGCCAGGCCTCCCTGTCCATCACCAACTCCCGGAGTTCACTCAGACTCACATCCATCGAGTCAGTGATGCCATCCAACCATCCCATCCTCTGTCGTCCCCTTCTCCACCTGCCCTCAATCTTTCCCAGTATCAGGGTCTTTTCAAATGAGTCAGCTCTTCGAATCAGGTAGCCAAAGTATTGGAGATTCAGCTTCAACATCAGTCCTTCCAATGAATATTCAGGACTGATCTCCTTTAGGATGGACTGGTTGGATCTCCTTGCAGTCCAAGGGACTCTCAAGAGTCTTCTCCAACACCACAGTTCAAAAGCATCAATTCTTCGGCGCTCAGCTTTTTTCACAGTCCAATGTCACATCCATACATGACCACTAGAAAAATCATAGCCTTGACTAGATGGACCTTTGTTGGTAAAGTAATGTCTCTGCTTCTAATTTTTTTTTTAGATAAATAATTTATTTATTTATTCATTCATGCATTCTTCAAATGTTTACTGAACACCTATACTAATAAAGGTACTATTCTAGGTACTGACAATAAAAAACAAAAAAGTCAATAGACTAGTCAATTGACTAGACAGACTTTTGTTGACAAAGTATGTCTCTGCTTTTCAGTATGCTATCTAGGTTGGTCATAACTTTTCTTCCAAGGAGTAAGTGTCTTTTAATTTCATGGCTGCAGTCACCATCTGCAGTGATTTTGGAGCCTCCCCAAGTAAAGTCTGACACTGTTTCCCCTGTTTCCCATCTATTTGCCATGAAGTGATGGGACCAGATGCCATGATCTTCGTTTTCTGAATGTTGATCTTTAAGCCAACTTTTCCACTCTCCACTTCACTTTCATCAAGAGGCTTTTAGTTCCTCTTCACTTTCTGCTATAAGGGTGGTGTCATCTGCATATCTGAGGTTTCCCTGTGGTTCAGATGGTAAAGCGTCTGCCTGCAATGCAGGAGACCCAGGTTCGATCCCTGGGTTGGGAAGATCCCCTGGAGAAGGAAATGGCAACCCACTCCAGTACTCTTGCCTGAAAAACTCCATGAACTATTGCCTGAGAAGCCTGGTAGGCAACAGTCCATGGAGTCGCAAAGAGTCGGACATGACTGAGGGACTTCACATATTCTTCACATGTTCCCATCTTTGCATAAAACTGTGTCTTAGGTTAGGGCTTTTCGTGTGGTAGCTATCCCAAGGTCTGGTTTGCTAGCACAAGTTAGTTCCTTCAGATTGCCCTCAGGGCATTCAGGCCCCGTCCTTACTCTAAGCAATTCATCCTGTGCCTCCCTACCCAGCCCTCGCTGCTAGTGGCAGATGCAGAAATCTGTGCTTCTTCTCCGCCTGGGGAGTTATGGTTGGGCACGTAATCTGTGGGTTTTAATTATTTATTTATTTTTCCTCCTGGTTATGTTGCCCTCTGTGGTTCTAGAGGTTCAGGAGACATTGTACAGGAGACAGGGATCAAGACCATTCTCATGGAAAAGAAATGCAAAAAAGCAAAATGGCTGTCTGAGAAGGCCTTACAAATAGCTGTGAAAGAAGAGAGGTGAAAAGCAAAGGAGCAAAGGCAAGTTATAAGCATCTGAATGCAGATTTCCAAAGAATAGCAAGAAGAGATAAGAAAGCCTTCCTCAGCGATCAATGAAAAGAAATAGAGGAAAACAACAGAATGGGAAAGACGAGAGATCTCTTCAAGAAAATTAGAGATACCAAGGGAACATTTCATGCAAAGATGGGCTTGATAAAGGACAGACATGGTGTGGCCCTAACAGAAGCAGAAGATATTAAGAAGAGGTGGCAGGAATACAGAGAAGAACTGTACAAAAAAGATCTTCATGATCAAGAAAATCACAATGGTGTGATCACTCATCTAGAGCCAGACATCCTGGAATGTGAAGTCAAGTGGGCCTTAGAAAGCATCATTACAAACAAAGCTAGTGGAGGTGATGGAATTCCAGTTGAGCTATTCCAAATCCTGAAAGATGATGCTCTGAAAGTGCTGCACTCAATATGCCAGCCAATTTGGAAAGCTCAGCAGTGGCCACAGGACTGGAAAAGGTCAGTTTTCATTCCAATCCCAAAGAAAGGCAATGCCAAAGAATGCTCAAACTACTGCATAATTGCACTCATCTCACACACTAGTAATGCTCAAAATTCTCCAAGCCAGGTTTCAGCAATATGTGAACCATGAACTTCCAAATGTTCAAGCTGGTTTTAGAAAAGGCAGAGGAACCAGAGGTCAAATTGCCAACATCCTCTGGATTATGGAAAAAGCAAGAGAGTTCCAGAAAAACATCTATTTCTGCTTTATTGACTATGCCAAAGCCTTTGACTGTGTGGATCACAATAAACTGTGGAAAGTTCTGAAAGAGATGGGAATGCCAGACCACCTGATCTGCCTCTTGAGAAACCTATATGCAGGTCAGGAAGCAGCAGTTAGAACTGGATATGGAACAACAGACTGGTTTCAAATAGGAAAAGGAGTACGTCAAGGTTGTATATTATCACCCTGATTATTTAACTTATATGCAGTGTACATCATGACAAATGCTGGGCTGGAAGAAGCACAAGCTGGAATCAAGATTGCTAGGAGAAATATCAATAGCCTCATATATGCAGATGACACCAACCTTATGGCAGAAAGTAAAGAGGAACTAAAGAGCCTCTTTATGAAAATGAAAAGAGGAGAGTAAAAAATTGGCTTAAAGCTCAACATTTAGAAAACAAAAATCATGGCATCTAGTCTCATCACTTCATGGGAAATAGGTGGGGAAATAGTGGAAACAGTGTCAGACTTTATTTTTTGGAGCTCCAAAATCACTGCAGATGGTGATTGCAGCCATGAAATTAAAAGATGCTTACTCCTTGGAAGGAAAGTTATGACCAACCTAGACAGCATACTAAAAAGCAGAGACATTACTTTGCCAACAAAGTTCCATCTAGTCAAGGCTATGTTTTGAGACTGTGAAGAAATCTGAGCACTGAAGAATTGATGCTTTTGAACTGTGGTGTTGGAGAAGACTCTTGAGAGTCCCTTGGACTGCAAGGAGATCCAACAAGTCCATTCTAAAGATCAGTCCTCGGTGTTCTTTGGAAGGACTGATGCTAAAGCTGAAACTCCAATACTTTGGCCACCTGCTGTGAAGAGCTGACTCATTGGAAAAGACTCTGATGCTGGGAGGGATTGGAGGCAGGAGGAGAAGGGGATGACAGAAGATGAGATGGCTGGATGGCATCCCAGACTCGATGGACAGGGATTTGGGTGAACTCCAGGAGTTTGTGATGGACAGGGAGGCCTGGCATGCTGCAATTCATGGGGTCTCAAAGAGTTGGACACGACTGAGAGACTGAACTGAACTGAAGACACCATCAGGCCCACTCACAGCATGAAAGACTGAGTAGAGCTAGCCAGCTGCAGACTGACCCATTCCCCCTCTCCAGTGACAGGCACACAAGGGCAGCCAGAGCTGGAAGGGGGCAGTCGCAGCCCCAGAGTGGCATCATCTGCGAAACTGCAAGTAGACTTCGTTGGTAACCAAGACTTCTTGGGATTCTGGACAGCCAACATCCGCCTGAGATGGTGCGCTAGTTGTACAACCAGAAAACCGACCGGCAGGGACGGGGGAGGTGATAAGTTGCAGTGATCACGCTCTCCAAACACCTGGTCACCTGCTCGGGCCTGTGAAAGTGAAGTCGCTCAATCGTGTCCGACTCTTTGTGACCCCATGGACTGTTGCCTACCGGGTTTCTCTGTCCATGGGATTTTCCAGACAAGAATACTGGAGTGGGTTGCAATTTCCTTCTCCAGGAGATCTTCCCAACCCAGGGATTTAACCTGGGTCTCCTGCGTTGCAGGCAGATGCTTTGCCATCTGAGCCACCAGGGAAGTATCGGACCTGGGAAGGGCACAAAATGCAGGATCAACTGTGTGTGTGCATCTGAGGACTACCCGAGGACCTGAACTTTAGTGGCTTAGACCTGGGAAGTGCATACAACCTAGGATTGGCCTCAGACAGTTTCCAGCAGAGCAACCTAGAGCCTAAGCAGTGTTGACAGGGAAAGCACACACGCCGGGAGCAAACCCAGTGTGGCCGAGACACTGTGAGCACAGGCCAGTGTTATTTGTTTGCAGCGTCCCTCCCTCCCCACAGCACGACTGATCAACTGAGCCTAAAAAAGTGTCTGCCACCGCCCCCTTTTGCCAGAGCAGAAATTAGACACTGAAAAGACCAGCAAACAGAAGCAGCTAAAACAGAGGGAACCTCCTTGGAAGTGACAGGTGCAACAGATTAAAACCCTGTAGTTAGTACCGACTACATATAATCTTGAGATTATATAGATCTTGAGAAATATAAGCCGGATCAAGGAACTATCTAAAAATGAACTGACCCCACACTGCCCACAACACCACCAGAGAAAGTCCTAGGTATATTTTTACTATCATTCTTTATTTTTTTTTATTTTTTAAATGTTAAGTCCTCTATTATTCCTTTAATTTTCATTTTTATAACCTACTATTACTTTGCAAAATAAAAAATAGAGACCCTATTTTTTAAAGCAAATTTCATATACATATGTGGGCTTCCCTTGTGGCTCAGAGGTTAAAGCGTCTGCCTGGAATACAGGAGACTCGGGTTCAATCCCTGGGTCGGGAAGATCCCCTGGAGAAGAAAGTGACTTTTTTGTTTGTTTGTTTTTTCCTTTAATATCGTAGTTTTGAAAATCCAGCCTCTACTCTAGGTTTTTAATCTTTACTTTTTGGTATTTGTTATCAATTTTGTACCTTTAAGAACCCAATCTTCAGTACCCGTTTTTACTTGGGAGCGAGATTACTGGCTTGACTGCTCTCTCCCTCTTTGGACTCTTCTCTTTCTCCACCAGGTTGCCTCTATCTCCTCCCTCCCCCTTCTCTTCTCTACCCAACTCTGTGAATCTCTTTGTGTGTTCCAGATGGTGGAGAACACTTAAGTAACTGATTACCAGCTGGATCTCCTTTTGATTCCCCTCTTTATCCTTCTGGCCACCACTGTCTCCTTCCTCCCTCCTCTCTTCTCTGTATAACTCTGTGAACATCTCTGACTGGTCCAGACTGTGGAGAACACATAAGGAAGTGATTACTGGCTAGCTTGCTCTCTCCTCTTTTGATTCACGTCATCTCATTTGGGCCACCTCTATCTCCCTCCTCCCTCTTCTCGTCTCCATGTCACTCTGTGAACATCTCTGGGTGTCCCTCACTGTGGAGAAACTTTTCATCTTTAACATAGATGTTTTATCAATGGTACTGTATAGATGGAGAAGTCTTGAGGCTACTTGAGTCTTAAAAATAAGACTGAAAACCAGAAGCAGAAGGCTTAAGTCCAAATTCTGAGGACACCAGAGGGAACATTAATTGACAGGAGCTCATCAAATGCTGAAACCAAGCAACACCCAAGGGCGAACAAGTTCCAGAGCGATACATACCACACAAATTCTCCAGCAACACAGGAACACAGCCCTGAGCTTCAATATACAGGCTGCCCAAAGTCACTCCAAACCCGTTGACATCTCATAACTCATTACTGGATACTTCATTGCACTCCAGAGAGAAGAAATCCAGCTCCATGCACCAGAACACCTACACAGGCTTCTCTAACCAGGAAACCTTGACAAGCCACCTGTACAACCCTACCTACAGTGAGAAAATTACAATAAATCTGAGATCATTAAGAAATTAATTTAAAAAGCCTCTCTAGGGTCAAAGGCTATTTATCTAACTTTGAAGTATTCCTATATTATTATATACAGATATACCTCTGAGACATTGTAGGCCTGGTTCCAGACATTGCAATGAAGCAAATATCAAAATAAAACAAATCCCTTTTATTTCCTAGTGTATATAAAAATAATGTTTACACTACCTCAATCTACTGTGTGCAATAATATGTCTAAATAATGTACATACTTTAATTAATACTTTATTGCTAAAAAGTGCCAAGTATCATCTCAGCCTTTAATGAGTCATAGGAGTAACATCAAAGATCACAGATTATCATAATAAATATACCAAAAAAATGACTGCAGTAGACTTGTTTGATGCAAGATTGGCATGAACCTTCAATTTGTTAAAAAAAATTAATCTCTGAAAAATGCAATAGAGCAAAGAGCAATAAAATGAAGTATGCCTGTCATTATAAAATTAAAAAATCCAGAAAAATAGTTTTAGTAGTTAGAGTCCTACTGGAATAACAATAGTGACAGAAAATTGTTTAAATAGAGAGAAGTATCACATTTAAATAGCTTTAAGTATTTCTTATGTCAATGAGGTACATAATTTTATGAGAAAATAGAAACAGACTTTGGGGAAATAGAAAACCATTTAGAGATAATATTAAAAATATTTGTTCAAAACTTTGTTCACACATTTAACAGATTTCTAACTTCATTATAAACATTTTGTGTGTGTGAGTGTTGAGTCACTATGTGTGTGATTGTATGCTAAGTCGCTTCAGATGTGTCCAGATTCTTGGCAACCTTATGGACTGTACCCCACCAGGCTCCTCTGTCCATGGGATTCTCTAGGCAAGAATACTGGAGTGGGCTGTTGTGCCCTCCTCCAGGGGTTTACCTGACCCAGGGATGGAACCCTCATCTCTTACCTCTCTTGCATTAGCAGGTGGGGTCTTTACAACTAGTGCCACCTGGAAAACCCAGAAACATTTTAGATTCACAGAAAGGTAGAGGGACTAATATAATGAACCTACAGCACCCATCATGCATCTTCAAAAATTATTGATATTCTGCGACTCCATATCCTCTATCTATTCACAGTATTGAAATGAAAAATTACATACCTCACATTCTTTTGCAAATAATAACTTTCATATGTGTTCCTAGCATACATTTAAAAAATGTAAATACAATAAATTATCAACAAAATAGGTAATAAACCTTTAATGTTATCAAATACCCATTTGATTTTCAACTTTGCAAAATATATTGAAATTGCTTTTACAAAAATTGAGTTATTTGAATCAAGATCCAAATAAATTCTGGAAAACTCGTACCTTATATTTGGTTGACATAGCTAAAGCTTCATCTAACATATAACCATTTATTCTGTTTTCTTTTTTTGGAAAATTTCTCACATTCTGCCTAGAGTTGCATGCTTCCTGGTTTGTTTCATACAATGATATGTTTAGCTCTATGATTCACTCATTTATTTAAATACTCCCAAAGTATCTCAAAACCAGTATGGCTAATGAAAAAACCTATGATACACAGTGATCCCAATTCTATTTCCACCGTTTATCTTTTCTGTCTGTAAATAGTGCCATCCACTCTTTCCAAGGGAAAAACTTGAGTTATCTAGGCAAGAAGGCAGGAATGGGTTGCCATTTCATACTCGAGGGGATCTTCCCCACGTAGGGATCACATCATCATCTCTTTTGTCTCCAGCATGGCAAGCAGATTCTTTGCCACTAGCACCACCTTAGAATGATCATGAATGCTACATAAAGTTCCTTGGAGGACTCTGCTTCCTCTGAGACCACCCTCAGCAGAGAAATTTTCTTATGAAACAATTCATGAACCATTTGATTAAAATGGGAGACAATACATTTTTAAGAAGGAATAAGCTTTTACAAATAATATTTTTCTTCTGTCACATAAATTTTTTTCTGACATCCCCAAGAACTGGTATGTCGTTCAGTGTCTAACTCTCCATCCTTGGTTCTTTGTCACTTGACAAGATTTAATGTCCCTAGGTATTAGTTTTGAACCATTAATTTAATTCAGTCCCTTGACTTTCCCAACTTCAAACTCTTACATAGAAGTTCAAATATTTATAGCTGTAGTCTTAGCATAAATCTTGTTAAAACACTAACTGACTTGATGAAAATCTTTAATTCAAATAGCATAATCAGGGATAACTACCTGTGTGTGCATTTTTAATAACCCTAGATTTCTAACAAACATGCTGCTACTGCATTTTCTATGTGGACTTATTAAAATATTATCTCATGTTTACTTTTTTTCCCTAAAATCTTTTAACTGTCTTTGACCTCATTTCCTATTCTTTTTCTATGTGTATCTACACTATATGGATTATTGCACAGGATATATGCTAAGGTTTCCCTAATAAATGTATCAAAAAATAACAGCAGTGGCTTAAGCAAGACATACGTTTATTGATTTAGCAGAGGGTTGTCAAGTTATAGTCAAAAGGCCAATTAAGTTGGAAAGCTGTTTTGCTCACTGCAATCCAGGAAGGAGAAAATAGTTGAATAAAAATAAACAATAACAACAACAAAAAAATTCTATCATAGTCTGACCATATCTTTATTACCTTCTGTGAATAACTTGTACTATAAAATCTCCATAATATTGTTAAATTATATATTTATACACATGTATGTTTGTATATTTCTGTATTCTATCTTGCAGTTATTTAAGAATTAAAGTGAGGACTGTCTTTTTCCCCCACATTGCCAATTTCTAACAGCATTCTTAAAAATAGTAGACACTAAATAGATATAAGTTATATGAATCAAGGAATGAATAAATTGTGAATAAATGCATGAATTGAGTAATTCCTTTTTGGCATTTTATAAGCATAATATTCATTTAACATCATAGCTTTATTTTCATTTACTGCATTTATTATTAAGGTGTAGTGAAATTTTACATCATGTCACAGATACTAAAATTCTATGATATACATTGTATATATTTATGAATGAGTATTTACTTAATAATTTACTAGTAATTGATATTTTCTATATTTTTAATTTTCAAAGAAATATGTGAAATGGTCAAAAGATATAAACTTCCAGTTATAAACAAGTCCTGGGGGAGTGATGCATACAGTATGGTGACTATACAGTTAAGAATACTGCATTGTATATTTGAAAGTTGCTTAAAGTGTAGCTCTTGAAAGGGTAATCCTGGTGATTATTTTGTAATGTATATGTATTCTCCGTCATTTTGTATACCTAAAGCTAATATGTCATATATATCTTAATTCGAAAAATATTTAAAAGCTATTTGTGTATATACTCTGGTGAAAATGATATAATATATGTAAATGTTCAGAATTTATGCATATATTTAATACTCAATATAATTTTCTATGTTGATTTTAATAGGTTATGAAATGTTATTATTCTATTAGTAATATAAAAAAAAATCACCTATAACAGAGCTGCAATAGCATCAACTGTTAGAAAGTGTAGACCTTTTAAGGTACTCATGATCAAAACAACTGAAAATCAGAAAGATGTTAGAACTGTGCTGTTTGAAAAAGAAATCACTAGCCACAAGTTCCCCCTCACATCTCTTTTTTTTTAGTTTATATTTGTTAATTAATTTTAGCTAAATGAAAACTTCAGTTTCCTAAGTCATACTAACCACATCCTATGTGCTAAATAGCCTTACAAGTCTCAGTTCAGTTGCTCAGTCATGTTTGACTCCTTGTGACCCAATGGACTGCAGCATACCATGCCTCCCTGTCCATCACGATCTCCCAAGTTTTCTCAAACTCATCTCCATCAAGTCAGTGATGCCATCCAAACATCTCATCCTCTGTCCTCCCCTTCTCCTCCCACCCTCAATCTTTCCCAGAATCAGGGTCTTTTCAAAAGAGTCAGTTATTCACAATAGGTAGCCAAAGTATTGGAGTTTCAGCTTCAACATCAGTCCTTCCAGTGAATACTCAGGACTGATTTCCTTTAGGATGGAATGGTTGTATCTCCTTGAGTGATCTCCAAGGGACCCTCAAGAGTCTTCTCCAACACCACAATTCAAAAGCATCATTTCTTCAGTGCTCAGCTTTCTTTAGAGTCCAACTCTCACATCCATACATGACTACTGGGAAAACCATAGCCTTGAGTAGATGGATCTTTGTTGGCAAAGTAATGTCTCTGCTTTTTAATATGCTGTCTAGGTTGGTCATAACTTTCCTTCCAAGGAGTAACCATCTTTTAATTTCATGCTCGGAGAAGGCAATGGCAACCCACTCCAGTACTCTTGCCTGGAAAATCCCATGGGCGGAGGAGCCTGGTAGGCTGCAGTCCATGGGGTCGGGAAGAGTCGGACATGATTGAGCGACTTCACTTTCACTTTCATACACTGGAGAAGGAAATGGCAAACCACTCCAGTGTTCTTGCCTGGAGAATCCCAGGGACGGGGGAGCCTGGTGGGCTTCCGTCTATGGGGTCAAACAGAGTCCGGCACGACTGAAGCGACTTAGCAGCAGTAGCAGCAGCAGCAGCAATTTCATGTTGCAGTCACCATCTGCAGTGATTTTGGAGCCCCAAAAAGTAAAGGCTTTCACTGTTGCCACTGTTTCTCCATCCATTTCCCATGAAGTGATGGGACCGGATGCCATGATCTTAGTTTTCTGAATGTTGAGCTTTAAGCCAACTTTTTGACTCTCCTCTCTCACTTTCATCAAGAGTCTCTTTAGTTCTCCTTCACTTTCTGCCATTAGTATGGTGTCATCTGCATATCTGAGGCTATTGATATTTTTCCTGGTAATATTGATTCCAGCTTGTGCTTCACCAATCTTAGCATTTCTCATGATGTACTCTGCATATAAATTAAATAAGCATGATGACAATATACAGCCTTGATGTACTCCTTTTCCTTTTTGGAACCAGTCTGCTGTTCTGTGTTCAGTTCTCACTGTTTCTTCCTGACTTGCCTACAGATTTCTCAAGAGGTAGGTCAGGTGGTCTGGTATTCCCATCTCTTTCAGAATTTTCCACAGTTTGTTGTGATCCACACAGTCAAAGGTTTTGGCATAGTCAAGAAAGCAGAAATAGATGCTTTTCTGGAACTCGCTTGCTTTTTCAATGATCCAACAGATGTTGGCAATTTGATCTCTGGTTCCTCTGCCTTTTCTAAAATAAGCTTGAATCTCTGTAAGTTCATGGTTCAGGTACTGTTGAAGCCTTGCTTGGAGAATTTTGAGCATTACTTTGCTAGCGTGAGAGATGAGTGCAATTGTGCAGTAGTTTAAGCATTCTTTGGCATTGCCTTTCTTAGCGATTGGAATGAAAACTGATCTTTTCCAGTTCTGTGGCCACTGCTGAGTTTTCTAAATTTGCTGGCATACTGAGTTCAGCACTTTCACAACATCATCTTTTAGGTTTTGAAATAGCTCAACTGGAATTCCATCACCTCCACTAACTTACATATCTTGTGGCTACCATATCATAAGAACAGATATAAAACATTCCCATCATCAAAAATTCTGTAGGAAAGCACTGTCTAGAGTCCAAGTTACTCCCAAGAAACAATTATTGGAGGATGTGGGAAAGTGTCTGTATATTCTTGCCCAGAGAATCCCATGAAGAGAGTAGCCTGGCGGACTACACTCCCTGGGTCAGAATAGTTGGAAAGGACTGAGCAACTAAGCATACATATGTGGGAAAGTTTCTGTATACATAGTGAGTTTTCTTCTGTTTTTCCAGGTTGAAGATCAACAAACTCTTAGAAGAACGCTGAATCTTGCCCACTGCCAGTATTTACATGGTCTGCAAGATAAGAAAGATATTTCAGCAAAGAGGGGATACCTCCTTTTAAATGGTATATGGAGATTATTTGAATTTCAAATATCAGGGCTGATGAATTATTGCTTATTAGAACATAGCCACTCAAATGTATTTAAATATTGCTTTTCCTGGGCTATAAACAGCACAGTTGAGTAATTGTGACTGAAACCTGAAGTCCTCTCTCTCAAAATATTTGGAGGTCAAGATAAAGAGAAAAGTGGAATGAAGAGAAATAGGAGGTAGAAGAGCTGGAACCAGATAAGTAGTAGTACCCAATAGATTTTCATATTTCATCTGTTACCTTACATGTACATTATTTCCAGAAATGAGTTATTCACACTGCATTTTCATAATAATATCCAAAATACTGACAATTTTTATAAATATGTTTCTTTTACAAAGTGAGAAATGGGAGGATTTGGGGAATCCAATCAATAAAATGGTTTATTCAACTATTTGAAAAACTACATTGGATAGATTGTCAAATATTAAGAAAGAAGAAAAGGGTGAAGGGGATCAATTGTATGGTGCTGTGCTGTGCTGTGCTGTGTTTAGTTTCTGACTCTTTGTGACCCCATGGACTGTAGCCTGCCAGGCTCCTCTCTCCATGAGGATCCTTCAGGCAAGAATACCAGAGTGGGTTTCCAGGCTGTCATCCAGGGGGTATTCCCAACCTAGGGATTGAACCTAGGTTTCCCATACTGCAGGTGGATTCTCTACTGGCTGAGCTACCAAGGAAGCACCAGTTATACGGCTGTTGTTGTTAGTCACTCAGTTGTGTCCGACTCTTGACAACCCCATGGACTATAGCCTACCAGGCTCCCTTGTCCATGGCATCCTCCAGGCAGGAAACTGCAGTTGGTTGCCATTTCCTGCTCCAATTTGTACAGTAGTGGAACATAATTAGACTCTTTTTGGTGATCATTTTGTAGTGTAAACAGAGGTTGAAATAAAATGTTGTACACTTGAAGCATATAATATCATATGTCAATTTAACTTCAACTTAAAAATAAAAGAAAGCAGGGAATTATATATAACTTTATATACATATATAAAATACATGACTGCAGCCTTGAAATTAAAAGATACTCACTCCTTGGAAGAAAAACTATGACAAACTTAGCACACCAAAAAGCAGAGACATTACTTTGATGACAAAGGTCTGTGTAGTCAAAGGTATGGTTTTTCCAGTAGTTATGTATGGATGTGAGAATTGGACTGTAAAGAAAGCTGAGAGCTGAAGAATTGATGCTTTTAAGCTGTAGTGTTGGAGAAGACTCTTGAGAGTCCCTTGGACAACAAGGAGATCAAACCAGTCAATCCTAAAGGAAATCAACCCTGAATATTTATTGGAAGGACTGATGTTGAAGTAGAAACTCCAATACTTTGGCCACCTGATGCAAAGAGCTGACTCATTAGAGAAGACACTGATGCTGGGAAAGATTGAAGGCAAGAGGAGAAGGGAACGACAGAGGACAAGATGGTTGGTTGGCATCACCAACTCAATGGACATGAGTTTGAGCAAGATCTGGGAGATGGTGAAGCAGACGGAAGCCTGGCATGCTGCATCCTATGGAGTAGCGAAGAGTCACATATGACTGAATGACTGAACAAGATATATATGACTAATTTAGAAACAGTGTTGTCCTTAGTGAAAATTTAGCCTTTTAATACTTTTGAGGGATCAATACTGCCAAATGCTCTTTTATTTTTACTTTGGTTATAATCAGGCTCTGAGTTTTACTAATAAAAGAAGCAAAATATTGCTAATTGATCTTAACCCAGATGGAAGTGCCAAGGTTTCTCATTCAGGCTCTGTGTTTGAATTGGGAAATTTGAGAAAAGCTTAATGAATCATCTCCATACAGTGGTGTGGGCTGGAATAGGGAATCAAGAAAAGAAAGCGCAGCACTGTTGGGCTACTCACAACAGGACAGACCAACTAAACTAAGAACTGACAGAGCCAAGGTAATAGAAAGGAGGCTCATATAATAACCCAGAAACCTTTAGAGTGCATCTAAAATAGAGCTTTGACAGCCCATAGTCTGGCATCTGACTTTATTTTAGTGTGCAGTGTGAGATAAAGATTAAAGTTCTTAACCTGTGTTGTCATTCAGCAGGTATTTTAAAATTAAACACAGACATACATAAATGCAAGGTTCATATACACTTGCCTGTTTAAACACAAAAAAGCATATACACAATACTCTTAAAGAATAGCAGTGCTTCTCAGAGAAAGTAAATCCTCTATTCATATGCTGGAAAGGCTATTTTGATCTAAATATAAAATAATATGCTCAAATTGACATATATATAACATAAATGTCCTTTATTTTATTTTTTTTTATAAAAAGCATTGGTCCAGTTTGTTCACCTCTGCCTTTTTTTTTTTAGTATAATTCAGTATGGTGCCTCTCTCTATATAAAAACAACCATTACAGAAACACAGACCTTTGAACTTTGCACACTTGGTAATGAAGTCCTGAAACAAAAATTTGTATCCCATGTCAAGGTGATATTGAAATGCAGATGGGAGAGCAGGACACATATTCCCATTTGAAAATGATTCCTCTTCTTATAAAAGCATGCTCACATCTAAATATGGGTGGGTTGATTACAGAAGAGTTTATTTTTAGCCCCGATGCTCCTTTCCTGGGCCCCATCTAGAAATACTGACCCCACAAGCTAAAATATCTAGGATCTAATTTTGAAGCAGGCAATATCTCCATGTATAAAAGACTTAACCACCTGTCTTGGAATTATGACAAATTCCATAAATACACACAGACACACTCTTAGAAGAATGATGTTTTCTTACACAATACTAATTCATTTTTTAGAAGAGTACCTTCTGATTCCTCTATCTTGTTTTCAGTTGCAGGGCATCTGTGTGTTAAACACATTATGTGAGGAGCAATCTAGCACCAATCATTGGAAAGCTGTCTGATTTTCATTTTTGAATGATTTAACTGAGCCATGAGGGAAGCCCTTAACATTTACATATATGCTAAAATAAAATAGCTTCTTTTTCTTTCATATTTAAAACTGCCCATATACCTGATTCTTGTTCTCATCACCACTCTATTTCTACTTTTTCTATGTTGCTGGTAAATTGAAAGAATGCTTTGTTTGCTATTCATAGTTATATTTTCAAACAGTAGGTATATCAACAAGGCTCCAGGGCAACTCTTCAGGATAAATCAGAAGATATTAGAAGTTTGATGTATCCTTCATGTTTAAGCAATTCCATTTTCCTCCTCTAATTCACTGTCCACTTCTCTGTCTTCTAATTAGCTTAGAGAGATAGCTTTTTGAATTCTTTGGGGTATTGTTTTTAGGAAGACCTTTAGTTATTTAATTATTTGAGGATAGAGATGCAGGTTTTCCAACTACATCTCCTATGATCAATAAACTTGTTCAATAGCAATTTGTTCTATCACAATCTTTGTATAGACCGAGTCCACAAGATACATGACTAATTATCAGCTAATATATTCTATTGAAGAATTGACCAGAAGTTTTCAAATTACAATTATCCAGTTTACTCTTCATAGTTCCTGCCTATCATGTGGCTCTTTGATTATCATGTTAGGTCTTTAACATATGTTAGTTGAATCATCAGCCAAGCTTCTTCTCCCATTTGAAACCTAGCCAAAGTTTAAAGAAAAAGTGGTAAAGACTTAGCCAAAGTTTAAAGAATAAGTGGAAGATGTTGCTTGGTTTTCATAAATTATATATCTTATTAATAAGACTAAAAAGCAAATGTTGACATATAGAATGGTCATCATGGTCTCTTTTATATAATTAAATGAAGAAGTGAAGTCGCTCAGTCCTGTCTGACTCTTTGTGACCCCATAGACTGTAGCCTACAAGGCTCCTCTGTCCATGGAATTTTCCAGGCAAGAGTACTGGAGTGGGTTGCCATTTCCTTCTCCAGAGGTTCTTCCCCACCCAGGGATCAAACTCGGGTCTCTCACATTGAAGGCAGATGCTTTACCATCTAAGCCACCAGGGAAACCTCAAATTAAATGAAAGATTTTCAAAAAAATTCTACAGGGCTTTACAATTTTCAAGTTTTTCACAAAAGATTTCATGGTCTCTCTTTTTATGGACATCTGGACAAATAGCTGATAAAATCCTTCCTCTTCTGCCTCATGCATTGTTAAACGTGTTTCACATTGATTTAGAAGACAGGCCATATGGAGGTAAATGCATAGTTCATATTAATAGCTCAAACTAACTTGTCATTGGGGCTTCCCAGGTGGCTCAATGGTAAAGAATCCACCTGCCAATGCAGAATACACAGGAGATGTGGGTTTGATCTTTGGGTTGGGAAGATCTCCTGGAGGAGGAAATGGCAACCCAGTCCAGTGTCCTTGTCTGAAAAATCCCATGGACAGAGGAGCCTGTTAGGCTACAGTCCAAGGGGTCACAAAGAGTGAGCTATCACTGAGCACACACACACTTAACTTGTCATTAATTCATGTATCTAAAACCATTCAGCAATAACACCAAGATCATGGATATCTATAGATACACAAAGTAATTAAGTCATCCTGTATCAATTAGTTACTGGAGAAAAGATAATGGACCACTGATCTCCCAAACTAAATGGTATTCAATAATAACAACTCATGTTAATGAGTCTATAGATCTACTTTAGATTAGCTAATCTAAATGAAGCCCAATTTAGAGACTCTGCTTCTAGCCATGGACCCTGTGTGACTCTTCACTGAAGGCTACTATTAATGTATTGCAAGTGTTCACTCTGGACCCAGATCAAGGAGTGGTTATCCTTACTCAGGGAAACCAGTTCTCCATGATGATAGAGGCACAATAGAAACAGCTGCATATAACAAACAAATACCTCATTTGTCGCAGTATGTCATATGGCTGAGCCCATAGGCAAGCTGGGAGGATAAATAATCAACCCAACTTGTAGCCAAAGCCCAGCTAAACTGAAGTTAAATGTTTTCTTAAGGAGACAGGAGGTGGGAGTGAATGAAGATCAGGAGTAATTTAATCTATCTCAAAATTTGTTCTAAATTCTATTCACTGGATTTAAGTATATACTGTCTGAGGACACAATACATGAAATTGTGTTTTCTGAAATATTTACATGTATATACATTGAGAGTATTGGAGATGCCTAAATTATAACAATCACACAACACATTGAAAGTAAATACAAGTCCTTTAAAAGAAAGACCATGAACTTTGTAATTTTCTATATTAGGAGTCTACTCTTCAGGATTTAAATGATTCTTCTCAGTAAATTTAGGCATTTTATTAATCACCATAGGTAGGCACTCAAATATAAAAACATGAAGTTTAGAGTTAATAAAGTTGAATGCAAATGTTATTCAAAAAGTAATTAGAAGTACATTTTTGAAGGCATTTTATGCTCATATTTATACATGACTATATTTTTTAAATGTCAAAATTTTACTAAATGTGTCAGTCTTTAAAATTATAAACCAAAAACATACATTAATATAATTGTTTTAATCAAGAAGTCAAAATAAATCAATTTTCTAAAGTATTGGAATGAATTGTATCTTCTTTAGTTTTTTATTCAGTAATAATGATTTATATTCATACATGATTACAAGAAATAGTTTTATTTAAAGTAGCTTAACTGACATGTGCTGTGTTGTGCTTTGTTGCTCAGTCATGTCTGACTCTGTGACCCCATGGACTGTAGCCCACCAGGCTCCTCGGTCCATGGGGGTTCTCTAGGCAAGAATACTGGAGTGGGTTACCATGCTCTCCTCCAGGGGATCTTCCCAACCTAGGGATCAAACCCAGGTCTCCTGCATTGCAGGCACATTCTTTACCACCTGAGCCACCAGGAAAGCCCAAGAATACTGGAGTGGGTAGTCTATCCCATCTCCAAGGGATATTCCCAACCCAGGAATCGAAGCGGGGTCTCCTGCAATGCAGGTGGATTCTTTATCAGCTGATCTACCAGGGAAGCCCAGCTTAACTGGCATAGTTAGTTAAAAAAAATAAAAATTCTTAAATTTAATTACATCTAAGTACTAAATTGAGGTATTTTAAAGAAACAATGTGAAAAGAAAACAATCAGATATCTAGCACAATGATAGTGAATATGGGAGTACCAGGTACACAGAATATCACTTCTGTAGTAACACATATTAACTGGTAACTGGACAAAAGTCTTGGGCTTTCATATTGTTAATAACAAATCATGTCATTTTAAAATGTAATGTCATTATTTCAAACCCTCCAGCCATTTCAATTAAAAAAAAATTCAATCTGCTAATAATCCAGATGTTTCATTTTAATTACACCAAGCATCTGGATATTTTGGAACATCTGTTTGGCTCTGTTTTACAACATACAATTTTAACTTTTTGATTTAACCATAGCATTAGTTTATTAAGAAATAAGTGGTGTACATACACATACCCATATCCATGTCTTGATGTAAAAATTATCTCTAAAAGCAAACAAACAAATGTATGTAACAGGCCTTTTAAAAACCACATTTAATGACAGTTTTATTATGAGCTTAATAAAATATGCATACATAATTGTTTCTATCTATGCAATGTGTCAGAGAAGGCAATGGCATCCCACTCCAGTACTCTTGCCTGGAAAATCCCGGATGGAGGAGCCTGGTGGGCTGCAGTCCATGGAGTCGGCTAAAAGTCAGACACAACTGATCGACTTCACTTTCACTTTTCACTTTTATGCATTGGAGAAGGAAATGGCAACCCACTCCAGTGTTCTTGCCTGGAGAATCCCAGGGATGGGGGAGCCTGGTGGGCTGCTGTCTATGGGGTCACACTGAGTTGGACACGACTGAAGTGACTTAGCAGCAGCAGTAGCATGCAATGTGTACACATAGGTATATGATTTATGTATAATCATATATACAAGGAAAATTAGGCTGTTTAAGGTGACTAAAAGAATGGTGTCCTGTGGTTAGCAAAAAAGAAATCTATGTATTTGTTAGAAAGAAAATCAATTTTCCTTTAAAAGCCAAACTTGTGTTGTTTCCAAGAAAATATAACACTTTCTATTGTAATTTAAACTCTAAAAATTTTAAAACCTGACACAAAATCTTTATTGTTTTCTAGTGAATACATAGAAACACAAGTCCCTAGTCTATGGATGTCTGTTTAACTTGTATAAACAAATCTGAATATAAATTGTTAACCTAAAAATTGTTAGTGATCACAGATGTGCTCTTCCTTTTAAAAAGTTTTAGAATAAAGCTATAATAATTATAAAATAATGAAATTTATTTAATTATATAACATTCAGTTCACTCAGTCATGTCCGACTCTTCCTGACCCCATGAATTGCAGCACGCCAGGCCTCCCTGTCCATCACCAACTCCCAGATTTCACCCAAACTCTTGTCCATGTAGTCAGTGATGCCATCCAGCCATCTCATCCTCTGTCGTCCCCTTCTCCTCCTGCCTCCAATCTTTCCCAGCATCAGAGTGTTTTCCAATGAGTCAACTATTCGCATGAGGTGGCCAAAGTATTGGAGTTTCAGCTTTAGCATCAGTCCTTCCAAAGAACACCGAGGACTGAACTCCTTTAGAATGGACTTTTTGGATCTCCTTGCAGTCCAAGGCAGAAAAGGCAATGGCAACCCACTCCAGTACTCTTGCCTGGAAAATCCCATGGATGGAGGAGCCTGGTAGGCTGCAGTCCATGGGGTCGCTAAGAGTCGGACAAGACAGAGAGACTTCACTTTCACTTTTCACTTTCATGATTGGAGAAGGAAATGGCAACCCACTCCAGTATTCTTGCCTGGAGAATCCCAGGGACAGAGGAACCTGTTGGGCTGCTGTCTATGGGGTCACACAGAGTCGGACATGATTGAAGCGACTTAGCAGCAGCAGCAGCAGCAGTCCAAGGGACTCTCAAGCGTCTTCTCCACACCACAGTTCAAAAGCATCAATTCTTCAGCACTCAGCTATCTTCACAGTCCAACTCTCACATCCATACATGACCACTGGTAAAACCATAGCCTTGACTAGACTGACCTTTATTGGCAAAGTAATCTCTCTGCTTTTGAATATGCTATCTAGGTTGGTCATAACTTTCCTTCCAAGGAGTAAGCATCTTTTAATTTCATGGCTGCAATCACCATCTGCAGTGATTTTGGAGCCCCCAAAAATAAAGTCTGCCACTGTTTCCACTGTTTCTCCATCTATTTCCCATGAAGTGATGGGACCAGATGCCATGATCTTAGTTTTCTGAATGTTGAGCTTTAAACCAACTTTTTCATTCTCCTCTTTCACTTTCATCAAGAGACTTTTTCGTTCCTCTTCACTTCCTTCCATAAGGGTGGTGTCATCTGCATATCTGAGGTTCTTTGTATTTCTCCTGGCAATCTTGATTCCAGCTTGTGCTTCTTCCAGCCCTGCGTTTCTCATGATGCACTCTGCATATAAGTTAAATAAGCAGGGTGGCGATATACAGCCTTGACATAGTTCTTTTCCTATTTGGAACCAGTCTGTCATTCCATGTCCAGTTCTAACTTTAAATTTCCTTAAATAAGCTCAAATATTATAATAATTAATTTTAAAACCTCTTTTGATAAAATGCTATTTCCTAAAAAAGTATAGGTTGCCAGGGATTACTTACAAACATATAGCATTCATTTTGTAAACAACACAAAATAATGCAATGTTTTTATGAATACTTGAAATTTTACATGTGTAATTATGCCATAATTTGTTGTGGTGGTTCATTCCCTAAGTTATTTCTGACTCTGTAACCCCTTGCACTCAGCTCACCAGGCTTCCCTGTCCTTCACTATCTCTTGGAGTTTGCTCAAATTCGTGTACATTGTCAGTGATGCTCTCTAACCATCTCATCCTCTGCTACCCTCTTCTTTTGCCTTCAATCTTCCCAGACATCATGATCTTTTTCGATGAGTTGCCTCTTCCCATCTGGTGGACAAAGCATTGCAGTTTCAGTTTCAGCATCAGTCCTTCCAATGAATATACAGGACTAATTTCATTTAGGATTGACTGGTTTGATATCCTTGCTGTTCAAGGGACTCTCAAGAGTCTTCTCCAACACCACAGTTCAAAAGTGCCAATACTTCAGCTCTCAGACTTCTTTGTGATCTAATTCTCACGTCTGACATGACTGTTGAAAAAAATAAAGCTTTGACTATATGAACCTTCGTTGGCAAAGTGACATCTCTGTTTCTTAATACACTGTCTAGATTTGTCATAGCTTTTCTTCCAAGGAGCAACTGTCTTTTAATTTTGTGGCTGCAGTCACCATCTGCAGTGATTTTGGAGCCCAAGAAAATAAAGTTTGTCACTGCTTCCACGTTCCCCCCTTCTCTTTGCCATGAAGTGATGGGACCAGATGCCATAATTTTTGTTTTTTGAATGTTGAGTTTATGTTATAATAACATGATATAATATATACATATATATATATTTCAATTATAGTTATTTAAATATATCATTTCCTATCTGGAGACAAATCCTGGTTAGTGTTTTGAATATTCATATTTAAAATTATTAACTGAAGAAATGTGTAAATCAACTTTCTGATTATGAATACTGTGTATTTTCTCTTCAAACACATCTAGTTAACACCAACTGTAGTAGATTTTTTGAAAATGAGCTTATTTACTCCATAGAAAGATGAAATCATTTAAAATCAGACCATCTTGATTACTGGTATTTTGTATCATACTATCCTTTAAAAATTTACAAACACATTTGGCAAAATAAAGTGTGCATATTGTTTTCCAAAGAGTAAACTTTTCTTTCCAAATCAAACAAACAAAATAAATAAGTGTCACTAAATGACATAAAATGATGAAGAGTAATAAGTCAAGATTATTTTAAATTGAAAATGTCTAAAGCCAATATTAATTCAACAGATACTTATTGATGTTTTTAAACACAGTGGCTCATATGATAAAGAGTCTGCCTGCAATGGTGGAGATCCAGGTTCAGTCCCTGTCTCCTGTAGAAGAGAAGGGCTATCCACCCCAGTATTCTTGCCTGGGGTATTCCATGGACAGAAGAGCCTGACAGGCTAGAGTCTATGGGGTTTTAGAATTTGACATGACTGAGAGACTAACACAAACTTTTTAAAATATCAAGTTATATACAAGTTTTGAATCTCTTTAGGTAATAAGTAAAATTTTCTTAAGGAATATAATACTGGCAGAATTAATTCAACAATTTTATGTAGAAATATTCACAGAATACATTGTGGCATATAGTAAGGATGGAGATATCTTACATGAATGCTAGAAACTTCTTTTTAACAAACCTTGGTCCTTAGTTATTTTGTGTACTAAAATACAGATATATTCACTCAGATACATAAATTAGTTTCATTTTCATATATAGCAGAACCGCACTGCTTTCTGTATGCATTGGTTTGAGTTGAAATAAAAATGTTTCTAGTAACATTGCTTAAGAGCCAGTTTAATTCTGCAGCTTTAAAGTGAATCAATCACCAAATGCAAGAAAATATCCATGACAGCTCAGAAATACATTGAGTGCTATTTTGAGAGAACTTTAAAATAACAAAGAAGGATGGCTTTTACAATAAAGGGAAGCATAAATAGTTCTGATAAAACATATCTGTATTCAGAGATTGAACATAAAACAAGATCAACAAAATCTGACAAACAAAATTATAAAAAAAGAATTCATCACAGGGATGCAGACATTTGGAAATGGATAACTATAAGAAGCAATGAATTTTAAAGCAATCATTGTGCATAAAGTGGTTAAAAACACGGGCCCTACTCAGATGGGCTAGGTTGAGTCAACTCTACAATTTCGGAGTATTATGACCTCAGACAATTTACTTAATCTCCTGGCACCATCTATGAAATAAATACATACATCATATGGTTGCACAGATTCAATGAGCCCTTGTTCAGCATAATGTCTGGCAAATGCTAATTTCTAAATAAACATTAGCCATTATTTTTAGTACTATCAACAGATCAGATGATGTATCTATAAAACAGGAGCTAAAAAGTCAAAGGAGATAAATGGCTAAACTATTTTTATAAAAAAGATCAAGTGAAGAGGAAGATGAGTAAGATTAAATAAGATTTAAAATAAACTAGTAGCTTTTGGAATATTAAAGAGTAGAATTAAAATTAAGGCAACTTGCTTTGTGATGTTTTCTCAAGACAGAAAAAAGTAGGGGGATAAAAAGGATGAGAATTGTAAGTATTACAGCTAATAATAGAGAAGTGAAAATTAGTCTACCTAATACTACAAGATCATAGCTCGCAGTGTTTATCTGGGTGATTCCAGTATACTTTTCTTCCCATCAACTCCATGACAAGGGCATTTTTTCCCTTTTCAAATGAACACCAAAGCAATAAAAGATTCCAGAATCTGCAAGCTCAGGTTCTGGTAATCTTTGCTATACCAGAACTGGAGAGTAACCAGAACTAGCCAACAGGGGAATAAAAAAGCCTTTTGCGTAGTTGCTCAGTCCTGTCTGACTCTTTGTGAACACATGGACTGCAGCCCACCAGGCTCCTCTGTCCATGGGGATTCTCCAGCAAGAATACTGGAGTGGGTTGTCACTCCCTCCTCCAGGGGATCCTCTCAACCCAGGGATGGAACCCAGGTCTCCCACATTACAGGCAGATTCTTTACCAACTGAGCCACCAGGGAAGCCCAAAAAAGCCCTAGATAAGTTCATTTGTGTCATTTCTTTTTAGATTCCTGATATAAGGATATCATGATATTTTTCTCTGTCTGACTTCACTCAGTATGACAATCTCTAGGGAGTTTGAGACCAGCATGTTTACACTGATATATTTAAAATGGATCACTAACTGTATAGTACAGAGAACACTACTCAATGTTATGTACTGGCCTGGATGGGAGGGGAGTTTGGAGGAGAGCAGATACATGTATAGCGGGAGAGAGTTCTGCCTTCTGCCTTTCATTAATATGTGACTCTTTCTTTAACAATTTTTCCCCCTTACTCATTTGAAAGATGCACCCATAGGAGAGTTGCTGAAACTGTTTCAGTGGCCTTCACTAGGAAAATAGGTTGAGAGTTATTTTGCCTACCTGAAAGTTTGTTATAAAATTTAAATTAGTTTAATGTATATAAAGTAAACTTTGAAAATAGTAAAAACAATCAGTCACTATTTTCTTTCCTCATTTCATATTTTGATTTTTTTAATGTATTATAAATTGATTCTTTAATTAGAAAATTGAAAATTATCTTACATATAATATAAATGATGTATTTATATAATAAACTTTAGATGTGTACCCAACAGACTAAAAAGTTCAGCTTTTAATTTCCAGTCTTGACAAAATGCAGTGTTTATTGGAATGCATTTAATTGGAATGATGATTTTCTAAGTGATGACTATTTTCACAAATGAAATTATCTCTATATATCTATACCTATGTCTACATCAATCTCTGTATATTTATATATCTGAATGTAGATAGTAGATTATCTATATCTATATTTATCTATAGATTGTTCTAGATATAGACTGATATAGAGATATGCATGGATAGATGTAGTGATATATCCTATAAGCTTTGATGGTGTGAGATATATGGACCTATATTCTTTCAGTGTATGATTTTACGAATGTTTATATCAATAGTGAGTAATATTTGTACATAGTTATCCTAACCAAATGCGTATAGATATAGTAGTAATAACTATCCTATTTTTTTCAGTTTCTAAGTTTACCTTGGTAGTAATTTCTATCCTTAGAAAACTGCTGCTGCTAAGTCACTTCAGTCGTGTCCAACTCTGTGCAACCCCATAGATGGCAGCCCACCAGGCTCCTCTGTCCTTGGGATTCTCCAGGCAAGAATACCGGAGTAGGTTGCCATTTCCTTCTCCAGCTTAGAAAACTAAACTGTCTTAATGGCTTGCTGAAGTCTTCTTTAACATTATAAGAGAAACGTGTTAAAGAATACCCTAGAGGCCCAGTGATTAACTCTCAACTATCTTCAGAAAAGTCAGTTCATTTAGAATTCTACCTCCCTCAATTTTCTGTCTGTTCAAACCCATACATTCTAAATAGTGACAATTCATGTTCACAATAATAACTCTGAGGTACTGTAAGAAACTACATCAGTGTAGTTTCTGACTCTTCAAAAGGATAATAATATGTTTAGCACTGGGCTAATTCTATTAGGCTCCAAGACTTAAAATAGCTAATCATCATATTCTCTAGAAAATATAATAATTAACTGAGATTTCTCATACCCCCTATAGCATTCTAGGTAATTAAATTTACTGTATGGAGAATTAATTTGAATTCTATGGATAATGGAACCCAATATTGGTTTATTTTAAAAATGCCCTGGGCAGGTTTACTTAACTTTTGCTATTTTTTTTTTTCATTTTCATAGTTGTAGTATTAAAATGCAATTTGCTGAGTTAAGGTCCCTCACATGAAAAGCAGATGAATAAATGAGTGTAGTTGTTATAGTTGTTGCTATACCTGCAATTCTATTAATATTATATAAGTTCATTCCATGACCTTCACTGATAGAGCTGATGAAAGCAGTGTAGTCTAGTGGAACAAACATCAGACTGTTTTACAGCTGGTCTATTTTCAAAGTCTGGATTTCACATTTATTAGTTGACTTCCTGAAATTTAATTTTTTTCATATCTAATATAGGATTATAGAAATGCTATGCTCTATAAATATATTCACATATGATAGGATTTGAGAATTTATAACAGCTCATATAGTTATTATTTTGGGTAAAAACTTAATGTAAACTAGGCTTAAGTAATTGACCAATTTTTTGAATGTTTATATAATAAGCATACAACTGTTAAGTTTAAGATTCAAAAGGTATGCAAATACTAATAGCCTTAAGAATGCACTCAAAAGTTTATGGAACTAAAATGATAAGTATGCTTGAAAAGAAAGAAAGGATCTCTACTTCTTTTGTACAGACAATTCCATATCTATAATGAGAATCAGAAAGCATTATTTTTGTTTTGAGGGGAATAAAACAAGGTTATTATCTGTTGAAATGCCATTTCTGCTCATTATATTTTAAACAATGTAATCACTTTGTGAAAAGTTGCTTATGTGCTCAACAATTAATACACTTATAGTTTTGATGAAGATAGTCATAAACTAGTCTGCAATTACAACAATTGTTTGATTTTAAGAAAATAAAATGACTTCATTTTGTGATGAATGTCAAGGAAGCACAGTATGATAGCTTGCTAAGTTAAATATACAATATGCAAAATATTTTTGATTTGAATACTGTTGACTCGTGGAAAAATAATAAATTTTCCAAATGCAGATGTTCGCACAATTATACAATTCTCAATGCAGGGCTGTGAATCAAAGCATATGTTAAAAATAGTCAAATTATTTTCACCTACAGATATACCTACTTAGTTTTTAGATGGACTATTATACAGAATATTTATGGATTTTTAAATTATTTATTTACAATTTAGTTACAGAAAAGTAAGAGTAAAAATTCAATAATAGATGCTTTTCTTCTAATAATAGATAAAAATATCACTAAAATTCATGCAATAATCGTTCTATATATTTTCTGGAAAAGTAGTTGTGTCCTTTAGCTACACTCTGGGCTCAACAGATGACATGTTTCATCGTTCTATGTACGCTGATTTATCCATTGCAAAACAAATGAGTCAAGTCCAAATTTCTGAAGGAGGAAATAATATAGGAAGAGAATTGTTCTCTAAGCTCAAAATAAATATTCAGTGTAAATTACACAATGGTCAAATGATGGAAGAACATTAAGTTGATTTGAAATTGCAACAAATCTAGAAATCAAAAACAGTAGGGGTGTGTGTGTGTGTGTGTTCAGTTACTCAGTCATGTCTAACTGTTTGCAATGCTTTGAAAAACAGCCTGCTATGCTCCTCTGTCCATGGGATTTTCCTGGCAAGAATACTGGAGTGGGTTGCCATTTCTTTCTCCAGGAGATCTTCCAGACCCAGGGATTAAGCCTGCTTCTCTCACATTACCTGCATTGCAGATGGATTCTTTATTGCTGAGCTACTGTGTTAAGCCATAGCATACTATATTTAGGATAAACATTAGCATTATAATATATTGTAGGTTGATGAAGAGGGGAAAGTCAACACTAATCTTCAAAGTCATGCTATTGAAATAAAGATTGCACTGCAAAGGAATCAAAACCAACACATAGTTAATATTTATATAATACAAGAGGAAAGGAAATAGGTAAATATAGGTAAGTGTGTCATAATAAAGAATCTAAGCCTTACCTTTCATTTATTTTTCTTTCTTATTGAATTTCTCTGTTTCTCCATCTACATTATCTTTTCTGAGAAGAGGCATTAGCTATAAACACTGTAGCAAGAATCAATCAGGGAGAAATAGAATAGAATTCTGAATATTTATACCAGCTATATATCTGAATAACTTGGGAAGATTTTTTTGTTTGTTTGTGTTTATTTTGCTTTGTTTATTTTTAAATAATGGATAGCCTCATTATCAGATGGCTCTAAAGCATTGGTTCTCCAAAAGTGGTTATTTAGTTTAAGTTAGGAACTATATAAAAATATATTGCTAAATATTAATATATACTTATTTTGATTATAAAATTAATATCAATAACAATATACTGAATGTTAATAAACTGAGCAAACAACTTTGGAGAATGGAGTTGCAATGCAAAATACATTAAGGAAGTTTCTCCAGGGAACCAGAACTCACTAATAAAATAAATTTAGAATAGCAGACTGTAGAATTTTCCCTTGTGATATTAATGTCAGAAAAGCTCCAAGAAAGACTTTATGATTAGGTTAGTGACTTATAAATTAGAATGGAAGGATGGAAATCAAGGACTGCAAGAAAATTAACTTAGTGTGGATAGTTTCTGTTAAATTGGTATGTGCTCTGTTCACAAAAGAAAGTGGAGCCTCTAGGTGGTGATCAGGTCATGAGGACAAATCTCTCATGAATGGGTTTAGAGTCTTTGTAAGGGAGGCCCCAGAGAGATCCTTCATTCCTACATGTGAGGACAGAGTAAGATGGTACCCTTTATTATCCAGGAACTAATCCTTCATCAGACACTTTGATCTTGGACTTACCAGCCTCAGAGCAGTGAGAAATCATTGTGTTTATAAGTCATCCAATATATAGAATTTTGTTATAGCAGCCTAAATATACTACCACAATCTCTAAATTTGATTTCAGTTACTCCAAATGGATTATTTGTTGTTTAGTTGCTAGGGCATATCTGACTCTTTTGAGACCCCCATGGACTGTGGCCTGCCAGTCTCCTCTGTCCATGGAATCCCAGGCAAGAATACTGGAGTGAGAAGCCATTTCCTTCTCCAAGTGATCTTCCTGGCCCAGGGATCAAACCCACATCCCCTACTTGGCAGGTGGATTCTTTACTACTGAGCTACCAGGGATGCCCAAACAGATTGTTCTAGTCATTGACAAAAATTGGTTGGAATCATGGCAAAGAAGAAATTGCTAAGCCTTTGCTTTTAAAAATTTAATCACATACATTCATTTCTAATCTAGTCTCTTCCACAGTATATATTTATATTGTCCTGTGATCTAAAGTCTGATTAGAAAATGTGGTTCTAGATTGCAGTATATATGTAAATGCTGATTCTTGCTACTTGGTTTGTAGCTAAATAGCCTCATCAATCCTGTTGAGCATTTAAAATTTGAAGAATTAGGCCAAAAAACACAGCCCTAGTGGAATATAAATTCATTCTGCTAAAATCTGAAGATGCTACACTACTAATTTTGAGTGTCTTCACAAGATATATCTTGAAAAAAGAAAACAAAAAACAAATCCACTCATGCAGCTTTTAAGATGTTATGGCTGATGCTGAATGAAGCAGCAACAACAACAACAAAAATGGAGGAGGTAGATCATTTAGCTAACATCATTTAATATATTCATAAAAGTGGCTTCAATCACTAGCTCTCATTTGTGTCAAGATTTCTTCTGTAATTCTAGGGTGTCAATATAAAATAAAAGATTTTTGCCCTCTTTTAAAAATAAATGATAAAGTAACAAGCTTGAAAAACAAATCACATGCGAGAACTTTATTGCTGAAGAGATCTAGCTTCTTGATCAAATTGCCACATATGCCTTATGTTTACCTGTTATGAGAAATTGCACCTGCTTCACTGTTTTTACTAACCTAACTTCACCACCTCCACTGCATAGTCATAGGGATTTGATTTAGGTTATATCTGGATAATCTAGTGGTTTTCCCTACCTTCTTCAACTTAAGCCTGAATTTGGCGATAAGGAGTTCATAATCTGAGCCAAAGTCAGCTTCCAGTCTTGTTTTTGCTGACTGTATAGAGCTTCTCCATCTTTGGCTGCAAAGACTATAATCAGTCTGATTTTGTTATTGACCATCTGGTGATGTCCATGTGTAGAGTCTTGTCTTGTGTGTTGGAAGAGGGTGTTTGCTATAACCAGTACATTATCTTGGCAAAACTCTATTAACCTTTGCCCTGCTTCATTTACTCAGAGGTCAAATTTGCCTGTTACTCCAGGTATCTCTTGACTTGCTAATTTTACATTCCAGTCCCCTATAATGAAAAGGACATCTTTTGGGGGTATTAACTCTAGAAAGTCTTGTAAGTCTTCATAAAGCTGTTTAACTTCAGCTTCTTCAGCATTCCTGGTAGGGGCATAGACTTGTATTTCTGTGATACTGAGTGGTTTGCTTTGGAAACAGAGATTATTCTGTCATTTTTGAGATTGCATCCAAGTACTGCATTTCAGACTCTTCTGTTGACTATGAGGGCTACTCTATTTCTTCTAAGGGATTCCTGCCCACAGTAGTAGATATAATGGTCATCTGAGTTAAATTCGCCCAGTTTAGTCCATTTTAGTTCACTGATTCCTAAAATGCTGATGTTCACTCTTGCCATCTCCTGTGTAACCCATTTCCAATTTACCTTGATTCATGGACCTAACACTCCAGGTTCCTACGCAATATTGCTCTTTACAGCATCAGACTTTACTTCCATCACCAGTCACATCCACAACTCAATGTTGTTTTTGCTTTAGCTCCATCTCTTCATTCTTTCTGGAGTTATTTCTTCACTCTTCTCCAGTAGCATATGGGGTACCTACCAACCTGGGGAGTTCATCTTTCAGTGTACTATCTCTTTGCCCTTTCATACTGTTCATGGGGTTCTCAAGGCAAGAATACTGAAGTGGCTTGTCATTCCCTTCTCCAGTGGACCATGTTTTATCAGAACTCTCCACCAAAACCCATCCATCTTGGGTGGTCCTATACTGCATGACTCATAGTTTAACTGAGTTTGACAAGGCTGTAGTCCATGTGATCAGTTTGATTAGTTTTCTGTGACTGTTGTTTTCAGACTGTTTCCCCTCTGATGGATAAGAATAAGAGGCTTATGGAGGCTTCCTGATGGGAGAGACTGACTGTGGGGGAAACTGGGTCTTGTTCTGGCAGAACCATGCTCAGTAAATCTTTAAACCAGTTTTCTGTTGATGGGCAGAGCTGTGTTCCCTCCCTGTTTTTGACCTGAGGCCAAACTTTGGTGGAGGTAATGAAGATAATGGTGATCTTCTTCAAAAGGTCCCATGCAGGCACCTCTGCAGTCAGTGCCCCCAACCTTGCAGCAGGCCACTACTGACCCACACCTCTGCTGGACACTTACGTACACCCACGGGCAAGTCCGCATTAGTCTTTTGTAGGGTCACTGCTCCTTTCTCCCAAGTCCTGGTGTGCACAGGAGTCTGTTTCTCCAGTCCTGTGTAAGTTCTGGAGACTCTATTGTGGTAACCTATATGGTAAATGGTGACCTTCTCCAAGAGGGCTTAGGCCATACCCAAGTCTGCTGCACCCAGAGCTCCTGCCCCTATGGCAGGCCACTGCTGACCCATATCTCCACAGGAGACACTCAAACACTCAAAGGTAAGTCTGGTTAAGTCTCTGTGGGGTCTCCTGGTGCTGACAAGGTTTTGTTTGAACCCTCTGAGCATCTCTGGTGGGTATGGGATTAGATTCTAAACAGAATTTCACCCCTCCTACCATCTTGCTGGGGCTTCTCCTTTGCCCTTGGATGTGGGGTATCTTTTTTTGGTGGGATCAAATATTCTCCTGTGGACAGCTGTTCAGCAGTGAGTTGTAATTTTGGAGTTTTCTCAGGAGAAGATTAGTGCACGTCCTTCTACACAGTGGAAGTGACAAATAGAATCAAGGGATTAGATCTGATAGACAGAGTGCCTGAAGAACTATGGACAGAGGTTCGTGACATTGTACAGGAGGCAGGGATCAAGACCATCTCCAAGAAAAAGAAATGCAAAAAGGCAAAATAGTTGTCTGAAGAAGCCTTACAAATAGCTGATGAAAGAAGAGAAGCTAAAGGCAAAGGAGAAAAGGAAAGATATATCCATTTGAATGCAGAGTTCCAAAGAATAGCAAGGAGAGATAAGAAAGCATTCCTCAGTGATCAATGCAAAGAAATAGAGGAAAAAAAAAAAAAAAATAGAATGGGAAAGGCTAGAGATCTCTTCAGAAAATTAGAGATACCAAGGGAAAATTTCATCCAAAGATGGGCATGATAAAGGACAGAAATGGCATGGACCTAACAGAAGCAGAAGCTATTAAAGAAGAGGTAGCAAGAATACACAGAAGAACTGTACAAAAAAGAGCTGCACGAACCAGATAATCACAATGGTGTGATCACTCACCTAGAGCCAGACATCCTGGAGTGCAAAGTCAAGTGGGCCTTAGGAAGCATCTCTATGAACAAAGTTAGTGAAGGTGATGGAATTCCAATTGAGATATTTCAAATCCTAAAAGATGATGCTGTGAAAGTGCTGCACTCAACACATGGAAAAACAGACTGTTTCCAAATTGGGAAAGGCGTATGTCAAGGCTGTATATTGTCAGCCTGCTTATTTAACTTTTATGCAGAGTACATTATGCAAAATGCCAGACTGTATTAAGAACAATCTGGAATCAAGATTGCAAGGGCAAAATTCAGTAATCTCAGATATGCAGATGATACCACCCTTATGGAAGAAAACAAAGAAGAACTAAAGAGCCTCTTGATGAACGTCCATCTGAAAGGAAATCAGTTCTGAATATTTATTGGAAGGACTGATGCTGAACCTGAAACTCCAATACTTTGGCCACCTGATGTGAAGAACTGACTCACTGGAAAAGACCCTGATGCTGGGAAAGATTGAAGGTGGGAGGAGAAGGGGATGACAGAATATGAGATGGTTGGATGGCATCACCGACTCAATGGACATGAGTTTGAGTAAGGCCCAAGAGTTGGTGACAGAGAAGTCTCCTGTGCTACAGTCAATGGGGTCACAAAGAGTCAGACATGACTGCATGATTGAACTGAACTGAACTTCATCACACACTCTCAAAAGTATATGTATTAGAGGGGGGGAAAAAAAACACAAACCAAAACGTAGGTATTAGATGGCAATAAGAAAATAATGATAAATATATATACTATAAAACTTGCCAAAATTACCCTGATTTTGTCTATAGTGAAAATTAAAAATCTTTTAGTGCTCTTTTTCCCTGTAAATGGAATATTTATGTTACACACAAGCTGTAAGTATTTAGGTTCTATTTATCAGGACAATCTTTTGCAAATTTCAGTGAATCTTACCACTTCTTTACATAGTACACTGATTGGATTGCAGTTTTTGCTGACTTCTGTTGCTCTGCATTATCAAGAATAATTAGCTTATGTTGTGTATATATCCTACATACCATTTAACTATATCAGTAAACATGTTGCTGTTGTTTGAATGAAATTGAGTGCATTACTTCTTATATGCATTTATTTACTGTTAAAACTGGAGAAAGTATATACATGTTTAAAATTGAATATTTAATAAGAAAAGACACTGCAAATATAGTTATACATGTTTTAGTTGGTTGTATTATATTTAAGGACTTCCCTGGTGACTTAGTGGTAAAGAATCTGCCTACAATGCAGGACACTGGGATTCAATCCCTAGATTGAGAAGACCCCCTGGTGAAGGGAATGACAACCCACTCCAGTATTCTTGCCTGGAAAATTCCATGGACAGAAGAGCCTGGTGGGCTACAGTCCATGGGGTTTTTATACTTAAAGAGTATGTGGAAAATTGAAAAAAAAAAAGAAACATAGCAAACTCTTTAACCTCAAATAATTCAGTTTGTTCAATGAGAAATCATGTTGGAGCATTGTGTATCAGGTATCTCTGGTTTACAAAACACATACTTCTGTTCATTGACTGGAATTCAGGTGATCTTATTTGCCTCTGCTAATTCTGTCATGGCTTGCTGAGGGGTCTATGAGATGCTGGACTCACTTGTGTGCTAGTATCCTGGGTTTGTTCTCTAGGCTGGGCTTACCCGGTGAAGCTTCATTCAATCAACACTGCTGTCCGTGTTCCTTATTATGCTGATGAAAACAGTCTGCTAGCCCAGTCATATCATTCTAACAGTGATGACAGGAGAACCAGAAACAACAGGAATATGTATGCAATTGTCAAACATCTTCCCTCTGACAACATAGTGATCAAAGAAGGCAAATGGAATCAAACTGAGACAGTGTTGTGGTCCAGTTAATGCTGCTGTATAAAAAATAACCCCAATTGTAAGGGCTTAGAACAACAAGCATTGTATTTATACATCACAGATTCTGAATAGCTAGAGTATAGGTTAGATTGGCTGGATGATTCTCTTACTTGAAATGACATTGACTTTTGTCACTGAATAGTTCTCAGGTAGTGGATAGGCTGAGCCAGAGGATCCAAGTTGACTTCATTAACCAGTCTTGGATTAGGGCTGAAATGCCTGCAATTTTGTTCCCAGCGAGCACTGTTAACCTTAATGGGTAAATAAAACTACTCATGCATAATGGTTCCAGAATAGTTAGAGTTTACATGGTGATTTCTTCAGATAAAGAATCCAAAGCGAGACAAGTAGAAGCTACATGAACTTTTCATGATTGAGACCCAGAAGTGGTGCCATGAATATGACAGCACACTGTATTGATTACAAGTAAGTCATAAAGCTAGATCTGATTCACTTGGAGCAGAATTAGACTTTATATTTTTTGGGGAAGTGGCAACTCACATTGTACTAAGACATGGAAGATGGGAGATATTGTAGATAGGCATCTTTGAAAAGTAAAATTTTTCACATACATAGAGTAAATGTACATGGTAAAAATCATGGATATAGGAAGAGATAATGAAATAGAACCATTAAGATAATTCACAAGAGAAATTTAAATGTATAAAAAATGTAGTAGTTTGTGATTAAGTTATAAAGAATATTAATATAATATTCTTATCCACTTTCTATTTTTTGTGCATTGTCTTTTTTGTATTTCAGACCACTTGATTGAATTACTCATAAAATAAAATGAGAGTATAAGCAATTTCAGCTTTTAAGATCAATAATTAATATTATTTGTTGTTATACAAAGAACATTTAAAATCATCTTATGTAGTTTCAATGAGGACATATATACATATATATATATATATAATGAGGACATATATAGATATATATGTGTGTGTGTGTGTGTGTGTGCTAAGTTGCTTCAGTCGTGTCCAATTCTTTGTGACCCTACAGACTGTAGCCCACCAAGCTCTTCTGTCCATGGAATTCTCCAGGTAAGAATGTTAGAGTGGGCTGCCATACCCACCTCCAGGAGATCTTCCCAACACAGGGATGGAACTGTATCTGATATATCTTCTGCATTGGCAAGAAGATTCTTAACCACAAGCACCACCTGGGATACACGCAATATAAAATACACATACACATACTTGTGTGTGTGTCCTGTGTGTGTGTGTGTGTGTGCATGTGTGTTAAACCTCAAAATTTGCTTTATAGCTTTAGCTATAGGGATACTCTTTGCAGCATTTTTGTAATAACAGAATCCAGAAGGACCAGAAATTTTCAAAATTAGAAATTTAAAAATATTTAGACCTTTTTGAAATGATAAAATACTATGAAAACATTAAAAGAAGATAAGCATATTTACGTATGAACATGGAAAGACTTTAATAATATTTTAATTCACTAATGTGTTTAAGTCAATATATGCAAATGTTATCGAGACTGTGAGCTCTTAAAAAAAGTGTCCATGATGTCCCAGTTTGTGCACATAATTATACATCTCTGGAATCTTCAGTTACTAAGACCATATCACTAATAAAATAGTTTCACTGATAGTTTCATCAATAGTTTTGACTGATGCATAAAAATCTCCATACACACAGACATACTCCTTCATGGTCTTCTCTCCTTCCAGGAAACTGGAGAGGCAGTGATTTGAGCGACTTTAAAATCAACATCATCTGCCTTAAATGGTCACAGGGGAAAGAAACAAACTTGTTCTTTAAACCATTACATGTTATAGATTCTGCTGTTCTTTTAGCTTATTCTGACTTCACTTTTTCAGTAATGCTGTCTTGTTTCTTGCTGTAAAATTATAGCAGCACAGTATAGATATTTTAATGTAGAAATTTCTCTAGAGCCACACTGTATGATTTTTCAACCTTGGCTCTGACCCTTTCAAGATATGTAATCTTGGGTAAGGGTTATTCTGTCTCTCTCTGCCTCAGTTTCTTTAATAATAAAATGTGCATACCATAGTACATATTATTAAGAAATACTTCAGTAACTTGAAGATGAAGCAAAATGATGGTTGAGTGACCTTCTGATGTCACACTGGAGCCTTGTCTATCAAGTAAACCCAAGGATGACTTGATTTTCAAGGAATATTCTATGTGCTATTTACTCTCTCAATGTACATGTTAAAATGGAGCTTTCTATTAATTTGAGATTCAAGATTTCTATTTATATATTAAAAAAAGAACTCTGTATATTTAGGTTTATTATTGCCTGAGAGATAGATATTAAAGGTATGTATCTAACGGTGTGATTTTATGCCAACAGTCCTTGATGTCTATAAATACTAAATTTTTCAAGTACTCTTTGAACATTTTTTATTACTATATTGATGGTTCCTCATTAATAAATTATTTTTTATTTATTTATTTCTTGGAAAATACAGAATATATGCAGAGTAGACATATAAGAGTGCTTAAAGAATGTATAAGATTGAACCAAAGTTAATAATACAGGCATGTCATTGGATATCCTGACAAAAGCAGAAAGCAGATTTAGTAGCTTGGAGGAATAAAATAGAACATGGTTTTCAAATAGAACAGGGGACTTCCCTGACAGTCCGGTGGTTAAGACCCCACCCTTCCAATGTAGGGGACACAGATTTGATCCCTGGTCAGGGAACTAAGATCCCACATGCCATGCATCATGGCCTAAAAATAAAATAAATGCCTTAAAAAAAATAGAACAGGAAATTTTAAGAAGAATTTAATGGGCACAATATAATTTCTTTCTCCTTTTATATCTCCCTAAATTCTCAGATAAAATAAGACTAAGCAATCAGAATAGCAAAACCAAACACCCATTCACAACATCTAGATGAAAAAGTTTCTTAACCAACTTCAAACATGAAAGAGTAGTAGTAAACCAGCTATAGCCACAATATCAGTATAAAAAGAGGAACTGTGTGGGAGGCACGGAAATCAAAGAACTACAGAACTGTCAAATGCTCCCAACAGGAAAGATGATGGGCCCATTGGAGGTGAGAAGATGAAATCATGAGAGATGCTACAAGCACTAACATTAGGGTAAAGGAGGCGCGAGGAGGTTGCTGGGGATGAAGGAGTATGGGCCTTATGGACCTGTAATATTCATAAAATCTGGCTAGCCTGGACAAAGATCCCTGTACTGAGTAGAAACTGCTGAAAATGGAATTGAAATTATGCCAGGATGGAAATAGTGGAGGAAGAGAAATATATGCAGCTAAAAGTGTGAGAAAAGACAGAGGTAGCTGATCTAAGATAAAGTGCCATATTTTGTAAAAACTTCACAGACAAAACAGAAGAGGGAGCTCTGGGATTATGAAAGAAAAGAAATTTATTCTGATCACCTCCTATAGGAAAATCATGTGATACAAACTTGAAAGGAGAAGTACTATGAAATAAGTGAAAAATTAATACTAAAAAATTAGATTAAGAATCCAGAGAAATGAACAATAACAAAGAATGGAGAGATATATAAAAAACCTGAAGCTCAAACCAATAATTTATAACTAAAAAGGAAATTTAAAAAAGAAGGAGTCTATGAAAAAAGCAGTAATTAGTATGAGATGACTGAAGAAGAGGAAGATCTACAGAGGTGGCAAAACTAAAAATAATTAAAATGTGTTAATAAAATCCTTGACTAAATAAGAGGCAAAAATTAAAGAATTAATTGCAACAAGAAAAATAGAAGATGAAAAGGAAAAATGTAAAAATGAGGACAAAAATATTATATAAAATTTATAGAACAAAAAAGTTGAAAGTTACATTTTAATAAAGCAATTTTAAAATTAAAAAAAAATTATGAAATGAAAAGAGTGGTGTAGAACTCTTTCAGAATAAAGACCAGAGGCATGGCAACACAATTTAATGCACAATACTGGATTGGATCCTGAAGCAACCAACCTTCCCCCAACCAAAAAAAAAAAAAAAAAAAAACTAGAGGATAGGGAGAGAGAAAGAAAAAGAAAATAGAGAAAGAGAGAGGAGGACCCAAACAGAGATAGAAAGACACAGAGAGAGACACATCAAGAGGCTTGATTCTACAAATTGAAAGAACACATAATGACTCAACTGGGAAAATCAACCAAGAATATCCAACAAATAATACATATCCCAGATACACTGGACAGCAAAAATTACGGCACACTACTAACTTCTCCAAGTTTTGGAAGATTCTCCACTAACTTTAGGGTTTACATAAATGAAAGGCAAAAATAGTTGGAAGCTATTACTTCATAGATATTTGACAAAGAGAAGCCCACTTATTTGAAAGACTAAGAATGTTATTATCTCTGCAACTCCTTGCTTCAATGCACACTTCAATATTCAAGATTTGTGCCCCTCAAAAAGCCAACAGACAGAAACAAAAATTTGGTCACTGTTCTTCACGTGGGATCTTTCTTTTTCTCACAGATGTGTGTATATATATTATATATATATCTTTCAAAAATGTATTAAGACTAAGTTGGAGGCCCATGTTTTCTGGTATTAAAGTTGAGGTCATCAATAGTAAAGCTTTATTAATAAGGCATAACCAGTATTGTGAAATTTTATGTACTGCTTTGGCTCATTGTAAAGGATATAGGGACTCCCCTGGTAGCTCAGCTGGTAAAAATCTGCCTACCATGCAGGAGACCCCGGTTTGATTCCTGGGTGGGGAAGATCCCCTGGAGAAGGAAATGGCAACCCACTCCAGTGTTGTTGCCTGGAGAATCCCCATGGACAGAGGAGCCTGACAGCTACAGTCTATGGGGTTGCAAAGAGTAGGACACGACTGAGTGGCTAAGCACAACACAGCAAAGTATGTAGACATTTAATCTAAAATTAAATTACAAACTCAAAAGCTGAGTATATATTGATAGCATGATTTTGACTGATCAACTCATTTTTCTGCTACAAATTCAAGCTATTCTACCAACATAAGATACCTGAGTTTCTGGTTTTGCTTGTTTTTGTTTTGTTTCTTTCTTTTGAATGGTAGTGATTTCTTCCTGTATGTATGTATGTGTGTATATATATATAGATAGATAGATAGAGAGAGAGAGAGAGAGAGGGAGAGAGAGAGAGACCATCACCCATTTTATCTTTGCCTTTACTTAAAAAACTCATATTGCAAGTCTAAAAATGAACATTGGTTTTATAATTGTCTATATAAATTATTAACCTTTTTATAAATAATATGTTTTACATGTGCTACTATAGCCTCTTATACCTGTCAATTATACATACGTTATTAAAAAAAAATGCCTGATAGTTGACAGGTTCATTAAATATGTCAGAGTCATGTAAGGATAGACTTTTTACAATATTAAAAAAAATTAAATAAATGCCAGATTTTAAATATCTGACACATATCCATGAAGTTTCACCACGTTGGCCATGTTTTGCTGACAGTCTGCTCTTAAAAAAGTTGGTAAAGAAGGAGCAATAGTGAGAATTTAAGAAAACTGCTGTGAGATACTGCATTTAGAGTGTGAACTTTCAGTTGTGACGATGATTACCCCAGATATACACCAGCACAAGCAAGAGAAGCCAACATATTGTGCAGCAGATATCAAAAAGCAGCTCAGAACATATCCTTAGGTACCATATAATTCAAGAGAGAAGCTTAAAAAGGGAATCAATAAAAGAACAGAATAATGCTGATGAGATATCTAAGACAAACAAGGAGATAATCAACCACTTAGGGTAACCTTACTGAGAGATATCACACACACACAAACTAGATAGATTATGTGCTAAAAATAAAATTAGAATTTGTAGTATTATTTGGTAACGCAAATTTAAATGGAGAAAATATGTTATGTGATAGAAAATAATATAAATTATAACATTTATATATGTGGGAACATAGTATTATGAGATTATGGAATTTCCTTGTATGTTCAAAAATTAACGGGCATAAAATATCTTACATAGTATGAGCAAAGGTCATTACCATAGAACTGGATTAAAATTGACTAGAATATAAGAAGGGAATTAACACTTGAAGAGTTGGAGAATTTACTTCTCAATAATTGAAAGAAACTTTGTCGGTAAATGTCTTTCTCCACAAATGAGACAGTGTAGATAAAACAAACAGTTGAGGTCAATGATATCTAAAATAAACTATAATTAAAATCTGAGCATTTCTGTCAAAATATTTTGGAACTGGAGCTCCCACATGCTGTAGCTCTCCTGCATGTTTATTTTTCTAAACAACTGAATAGCTTGTTGAAAAATCTAGTTAAGGAAGTATCAATATATTTTAAAAGTTCATATGTGAATACCTATCATTTTTGCAAAAATGTAAACATATAAATAATCTTTCTTTACACCTGTGATTGTGAAATAATAAGGCATTGAAAATAATCTCTATGATACTATAATGATGGATACTTATCACTGCAGATTTTGGGAGTGTCAATATAGATTCTTCAATTGTAACAATGGTACCACTGTGGAGAGTTATGTTGAAAATGGAGGATACAGGCATGTGTTAGGACAGGGCATGTACAGAAAATCTCTGCACCCTTATCTCAATTCTACTGTGAACTTATAAGTGTTATAAAAATACAATTAAAAAAAAAAAGAAAAACAAGATTGAGGACGTGATCACCTACATGGTTTACTTTTAAGAAATTAATAAGCTGGTCTATCATAATGTACCCTTCATTTAGTTATATGTGAAGAGTCATCAAGTGAAATGCATTCCCTTGTTTGTAGAAGAGATTAAATATTTCTAGAAACCTTAAATCATGTTTCCATGCTATATTTAAAACATACAAATTATCACTTTCTCAAGGCCACCATAGAGATCAATTTGACAGCAAGATAAACATCTATGGCTGGAGGGCATCAGTGGAGGCAGAATTGTATTCACTACTTTGCTAAGGTATTGCTAGTAAGCCACAGACTATTTTTGACACTGTTGAATGAAACATATTTCTCCACATATAGTTACATATTATGAATATCTGTATATAAGATATGCAAAACTTGGAATAAAAGTGAATGTTAAAGTTCAGTATAAAAATGTTATGTAAATAGCTCTTTTCAATAATAACTTATAATTCACTGTTTTTTCAAACTAAAATGTTTTGAAAATAAAAATGGCTTTATTTTTTATTCTTACTGTTTTTTATTTTTATGCCACTAATTACAAGTTGCAATTTACATATTATCTCCAGTTCTCTTCAACATGAAACAATGATATTAACTATGTATATTAAATTATATTTCTCTTTTCCAATTTACTTCAATATTTAACTTTTGTTAAATTTGTTAATTGAACTAAATTTTATTTAGATAGTAACATTTTATTCTCATAGAGATATTTCCATGATAAACACCTTTTATAATATTTTTGCTTCTCCATATTTCTTCTTATTTCATTACACATATCATTTAAAAATATTCATTGATAATTTACTACATGTCATTCAGTTTTACTACTGAGGTCCATCACTGAACAAGCAGGCTCGAGACTGTCCTCTTGGAGATACTATATTCCTTCTCTCAGGGTCTACAGTCATTGAATGCTGATTTCATAAGAGTTTATGTAATTTGTTAAAGATTTTCTAATTTCAAAAAGATACACATCTTAAAGATACACATTTTTGAAGATCTCTTGATTCACGAGATTTCTGGAAATAATCATCAGGGAAAGGAAACATATATTGGGGGCACTAAAAGAAAATTCTTTAGTGTCTCTGAAACTCTGAAGGAGGAGTTGTAGCTATCATAAACAATACTTTAACTGATATTATACCTGATGCTTGCTTGCTTGCAAGTCGCTTCAGTTATGTCTGATTCTGTGCAACAGTACGGACTGTAGCCAGCTAGGCTCCTCTGTCCTTGGGATTCTTCAGGCAAGAACACTGGAGTGGATTGCCATACCCTACTCCAGGATTATACCTGATAGATGTATGTAAAAGAAATGTATTTCAGTATAGTAGAAGATACATTTGATTTGGGTAGCAGTTCTTAAAGTACTTTTTTCCCAATTTTTAAAAATGTTTCTCATAGGTCTTTTCACACACTGTATTTACCTGATAGAGCTGTAAATGCTTCCTTGTTATCAATACAATTATCAACACTAGCAAAATAATTAGACATTGTAAAGAGAAGAACTAAATTTTGCATGAAATCTTGATAGACTTAAAATTATGGATCGAAATGTTAAATGTTCTCGTTTCCTCAAGCTGCAGATAATAGCTCCCTCACTCTGTTACTATGATATATATTTTGATGTGGACGCTTTAGGTGGCTTTTAAGTATTTGAGTTATTTCAGTCATTTTTATGTCTTAGAAACTAACCTTTCATTAGAATAATAAAAATTAGGAAATGTACCTTTTGATATCTTGTTTAATGTGAAATCCTAAATTCAAACATTAACTTGTTCAATCTATTCAAACACATTTTTTGAAAATAAGAGCATTTAGCCTCTGCATCAAACATGTTGCTAAATATAATGTATCAATTGTTTTTTATTTGTTTGCACATATTTCAGTAATCAGATGATTATGCAAGAAGAGCACAGTTAGTTGTATACTGAGAAATTGTGTGCAGATGTAGTCTGAGATGCTTTGACAAGTTCTTTTACTTAAATATTTATTTTGTAAAGTATACAGTATAACATTTATTTGTAATTAAAGCTAACTTAAAGACCTAAAGCCAACAAAGCTTAATAATTATTGATTAAAAAACTTACACACTGTGAAGCAATAAAAAGTAGAAAATATTTCTTGGTAGAGAGAAATCAGTTAATACTACTTAACCATGTCTCATCTGTGTTGAACTACAAAACCCTATGACATGAATTATATTTTCAGTATATTCAATTTTCCCTTACATACTCTGTAGTTAAGAAAAAAAGAGGTATTAAAGAGGCTATTTTATTAAGGAGAATACTGAAGTTACCTTCATGCAGGATTATTGAAGAAAAAAATATCTTTTCAAGAGGATCAAATGGAAGAATAATTGACAAAGTAGTAGGCTAGGGTTCCTAGAGATATTGATTGCCTTCTATCACAGTATTTTTGAAAAGAATATTTCTCATTAAACATATTTTTAAAAAGAAGATCATGTAAGAAATTTTATTCTGTGCTAAATATGATCCTAAATAAATAAATCTTTCTATTTTTCCAAGAAATTACCAATATAGGTTATGTTATCTAATAAGAAAATTTTAAAATTGTATTTTATGTCCCTAAATAACTATTAATGGGAAAAAAATTTCTACAAAAAATTCAAAAGCTATGTTTAAGTAACTCCAACAATTTATTCACAATATAAAAATACTGATAATAAAATTAAAAAAAAATTACCTCCTGCCTATTCTGCTTCCTCATTTCAAGAAAATCACTGTTATCATTTAGTTGGGCAACTTTCAATTCCTCTATGTATAAAATACTAAAATTATAAATTTATGGATAGAGATATGTTATTGTCTTCCTCTTCTCAACCATTCTATTAATAATTTTTCTGAATCAAATCTATTGATATCTTGGTATTTTTCAAAAGATAACAATAGATCTTGAAGTTTTTTATTAGTTCATTTTGATTCACATTGGTGTTTTTATCTCCTGAATATAGGCAGGTATTTTCAAAAAAGAATTATATGGCACCTATAAATCCAATTTATAAATAGTAACAAAGTTATTTTTAAAAAACAAGTAGCAGGAAATACTTAGGTTTACTCAGAAATCAAACCAAGCCTTCAACCTGGAGAAAGGAGATTTTCTCTAGATATATATTTACTGTGGTGTTATTTGAAATAAATGATTAATATAGAGCTTTTCCACACAACACCACTGTGCTCAGTAATACTAAATATAAACAATGCCAACAAATTATTTGTGAATTTTTGTCATTATATATAATTAGTTGAAGAACAGATGATTTAGAATACTGTAAACAATAAATTTATATAGGTTTATTTTCCTTTACTTATTTATAGCTTAGAAATTATTACTGTTTTTTGTATACCAATCATTTGATAATCTCACAAATAGTATCTTCTATTTTAAAGCCCCAAAACTGAAATTTGTGTGAATTATGTGACTTAGAACAAGAAATCAGATGATACGAACGTTATATTTTTCTGTGTTTATGGCAACTTTGAAATGCAATTACTCAAATTTAAAAAAAAACATCGAAAAATGCAATAATAAAAATTCATGCACAAAATAAATGGTATTTAAACTATATGCACATGGGAGTGTCTAATTTTAAAATATTATCATCTTTACTGTAATCATCACAATATTTGTGAACTACAGTATTTTTGAAGCATTAAATTATATAAAAAAACAATGTGAGTACATTTTTTTAACTCCCAAATAAGTGCTATAATAAATAAAAAAACTTAGTAACCAATCAGTCCCATGTAAACATATACTTAGTGGTGTGTTAGTGCTATTTTTAAAAAACACACAGAGAGAAATCTAAGAAAATGTAAAAAATAAAGTTAAAGTTAAAAATATAAAACCAAACAAAAATAACTGCCATATTTTATATTTGAGACATTAATTTAGGACACAGTATTCTGGAAATACATTGAAAGTACTATATTAGAGAAAAACAAAACAGTATTTTAGGTAAATGTATGATATAATGGTTATTTTTTTTCTTACTCAACTGTCATTAATCACTGTTATACATTAAATTTGCATAAGCTTTCTTTTCCTTTAATACTGCAACTATATTAAGGATATCTTTTTTAGTTATAGTTGAGAATTTACTTTGAGGTTTAAAACATAGTTTTTGAAACATATATGTGTTGAATGACTGCTTTGTGAGATAAACGTTTAAGTCTGATAAAAGTCAATGTGGTGTAACAAAGAACAGGGATTGAGTTTGACAAGGAATGAAGGGAAAGGAGCAGTTTGAGAGGCTGACCATAGAAAGTAGCAAATCAAATAGCAAGTTAGATATAAATCTAAAGTGTAATTCAGAAACCTATTCAGAACCAGGGACATGATTTGAAGTCATGGAGAAAGGCCTTAGACTATTCAGGTGAGAAACACAGGAGGCAAAGTACCACAGACACTGTACTAGGAAATGGAAATGTGTGTGTGCCTGCTAAGTCGCTTCAGTGGTGTCCTTCTCTTTGTGAGCCTATGGACTGTAGCCCATCAGGCCCCTCTGTCCATGGGATTCTAGAGGCAAGAATACTGGAGTGAGTTGCCATGCCCTTCTCCAGGGGACCTTCCTGACCCAGGGATTGAACCCATCTCTTTTAGTCTCCTGCATTGGCAGGCAGGTTCTTTACCACTAGCACCACCTGGGAAGCCCTGTGGAAATAAGTAAGACAGTTCAATTCTCTGGAACCAAAACCTAATATCACCAGTATGTTCAAAACGCCAGTTAGTGATCAACACTACAGGCTACTGTTTTAGGAAGAACAACTGGCAAAATAATAAATAATACAAGAGGTCCAAGAGAGAAGGAATATACATACACATATGTACATTCCTCATTGTACAGCAGAAACTAATACAACATTGTGCTCAAACAGTAAAGAGTCTGCCTGCAATTCGAGAAATCCAAGTTCTATCCCTGGGTCAGAAAGATCCCCTGGAGAAGGAAAGGGCAACTCCAGAGTTCTTGCTTGGAAAATCCAATGACAGAGGAGCCTGGCAGGCTAGAGACGATGGGGTCACAAACAGCTGGACACGACTGAGTGACTTCACTTTCACTTTTCATGTATGGTCACTTAATTATACAGCAGAAACTAATACAACATTGTAAAGCAATTATATTCCAATAACAAAAATAACATAAAATATTAAAAATAGAATAGTCAAACAAAAATAATTTTTAAAACTGCAAAGAATCTTGTAGGACAAGTATCCTGTGACTGAGTTTATGAAAGGCTTCAGGCTACAGATTTGGTTTACATTGACAGGGACGTGTAAGGGAATCACCGAGTTCTAGCAACTGTTTACAATTACGGTTTGAATAACCTAACATTAAAATTTACTAGAATTCTCAGCTAATTTAGTTAACTTCAATTCTGAGTAACTTATTTCTTAGGAAGTGAGTAATAATTTATCATACAGATTATGGCCTATTTGGGAAATTTTAGAAATACTCAAATAACCTCCTTATTCCTAGAACTTTCTAACTGCTCTAATCCAAATTCAGTTAAGTTTAGTCATTCAGTCATGTCCAACTCTAAGACCTCATGGACTGCAGCACGCCAGGCCTCCTTGTCTATCACCAACTCCTGGAGTTTATTCAAACTCATGTCCATTGAGTCAGTGATGCCATCCAACCGTCTTATCTTCTGTCGTCCCCTTTTCCTCCTGCCTTTGATCTTTTCCACCATGAGGGTCTTTTCAAATGAGTCAGCTCTTCATGTCAGGTGGCCAAAGTATTGGAGTTTCAGCTTTAGCATCAGTCCTTCCAATGAACACTCAGGACTGATCTCCTTTAGGATGGACTGGTTGGACCTCCTTGCAGTCCAAGGGACTCTCAAGAGTCTTCTCCAACATCACAGTTCAAAAGCATCAATTCTTCAGTGCTCAGTTTTCTTTATAGTCCAACTCTCACATCCATACATGTGACTGGAAAAACCATAGCTTTAACTAGACGGACCTTTGTTGGCAAAGTAATGTCTTTGCTTTTTAATATGCTATCTAGGTTGTTCATAACTTTTATTCCAAGGAGTAAGCATCTTTTAATTTCAATGGCTGAAGTCACCATCTGCAGTATTTTGGAGCCCCCCCAAAATAAATTATGTTACTGTTTCCAATGATTCCCCATGTATTTGCCATGAAGTGATGGGACCAGATGCCATGATCTTAGTTTTCTGAATGTTGAGTGTTAAGCCAACTTTTTCACTCTCTTCTTTGACTTTCATCAAGAGTCTCTTTAGTTATTAATCACTTTCTGTCATAAGGGTGGTGTCATCTGCATATCTGAGGTTATTGATATTTCTCCCAGCAATCTTGATTCCAGTTTGTGCTTCATCCAGCCCAGCGTTTTTCATGATGTACTCTGCATATAAGTTAAATAAGAAGGGTGACAATATACAGCCTTGATGTACTCCTTTTCCTATTTGGAACCAGTCTGTTGTTCCATGCCAGTTCTAACTATTGCTTCCTGACCTGAATACAGATTTCTCAAGAGGCATGTCAGGTGATCTGGTATTCCCATCTCTTTAAGAATTTTCCAGAGTTTGTTGTGGTCTACAGAGTCAAAGACTTTGGCATAGTCGATAAAGCAGAAGTAGATATTTTTCTGGAATTCTCTTGCTTTTTTGATGATTCAGTAGTAATTGGCAATTTGATCTCTGGTTATTCTGCCTTTTCTAAATCCAGCTTGAACATCTGGAAGTTCATGGTTCACATACTATTGAAGCCTGGCTTCTTGTTCACTTTCATCCATGTTCTACCAAACATAATTTAACACTTCTAATGCCTCCAATAAAATATAGTGAACTTCCTTCCACCATAATCTTCTCTTTGCAAGACCTCTGGTGGGGGCAGGGGAGGGGGGAGTGGAAAAAAAAAACAAACATATGCCATTTGCATTCATTTCCAATCCTTCCTCTAGATACTTCTAAATGAATCCTTTTTCTATTCTTTTACCAAGCTTTCAAGAAGTGATAACCTTGTAGATTCATGTTAGGAAGTGGAGATTGTCTGCTCTAATACTGTACTTCCCTTGTCAGCTCTTTTTTTTCTCTACAGCAGTTACTATAAATCGCTAAACTGTTTCCTCAAGATAATCACTAGCATTAGTCAGATATCTGTGGTTCTAAACTAGGCACAGGATAGAATTGAGTACAGGGAGGATAAATATAACCATTCAGGCCAGTAAACTGTGAACAGAAATACCATGGATCTTTTCTGGGCCAGCATATTTCATTGGTGACTTGAGACCTCCAAGTTTTTCTCCCAGTGAACAGAAATGAACATTGTAGCTGATGGCAGTACTTTCAGGCTTGGTTCCTAAGTTTACAATGAACAGACTTCCCACCTGGCACAATTTTGCTGTTTAGTATTAGTCAGTTATTCATGTAAGACTGTTTGTGTCCCAATGGACTGTAGCCACAAGGCTCCTCTGTCCATGGGATTTCCCAAGCAAGGATATGGGAGTGGGTTGCCATTTCTTACTCCAGGGGATCTTCCCAACCCAGGGATCAAATCCATGTTTCTTGCATCTCCTGCAGTGGCATCTGGGCTTACCTGGTGACTCAGATGGTAAGAAATTGGTCTGCAGTGCAGGATAACAGAGTTCAATCAGTGGCTTTGGAAGACCCCCTGGAGTAGGAAATGCAACCCACTCCAGTTTTTTGCCTGGGGAATCCCATGGACAGAAGAGCATGGTAGCCTACAGTCCATGGGGTCACAAAGAGTCAAACATGACTGAGCAACTAACACATACACAATGCCTTTTATAATTATAATATGCATTTTAAAATAAATATTATGTACATTTTAATTATTATACTGAGAAATGGGCACATTGTTCTGATGTAAGAGATTCCATCACTGTTGAAACTGTTGAAAGTAGAAAATTTCTCCATTGTATTCAATACATTGATAATTATTAATATCTGATGGTTAACTTTTATCACAGACTTGTATGCCACTTCTTATGCAATCACTCAGTCTTGGGCAACACTTTGCAATCCCATGGACTACACAGTCCATGGACTTCTCCAGTCCAGAATACTGAAGTGGGTAGCTGGCCCCTTTTCCAAGGGATGTTTCCAACCCAGGTATCCTGCATTGCAGGCAGATTCTTTACTAGCTGAGCCACAGAGGAAGCCCTATTATGAACCACTTTCTATTAAAAATATATATTTTTTAGAATCTCACCCAATCAGATTACTTTTTCCATCTTGGGAGAAACCATTAAGTAGGAGAAAATGTAGAAGGCAGCAAGAGAAAGTTCATAGCAATACAGGCACACCTCAAGAAACAAGAAAAAAGTCAAATAAATAACCTAATTCTACACTTAAAGCAACTAGAAAAGGAAGAAATGAAGAACCCCAGGGTTAGTAGAAGGAAAGAAATCTTAAAACTTAGAGCAGAAATAAATGCAAAAGAAACAAAAGAGATCATAGCAAAAATCAACAAAACCAAAAGCTGGTTTTTTGAAAGGATAAATAAAATTGACAAACCATTAGCCAGACTCATCAAGAAACAAAGGGAGAAAAATCAAATCAATAAAATTAGAAATGAAAATGGAGAGATCACAACAGACAACACAGAAAGACAAAGGATCATAAGAGAGTACTATCAACAATTATATGCCAATAAAATGGATAACGTGGAAGAAATGGACAAATTCTTAGAAAAGTACAACTTTCCAAAACTCGACCAGGAAGGAATAGAAAATCTTAACAGACCCATCACAAGCACGGAAATTGAAACTGTAATCAAAAATCTTCCAGCAAACAAAAGCCCAGGTCCAGACGGCTTCACACCTGAATTCTACCAAAAATTTAGAGAAGAGCTAACACCTATCCTGCTCAAACTCTTCCAGAAAATTGCAGAGGATGGTAAACTTCCAAACTCATTCTATGAGGCCACCATCACCCTCATACCAAAACCTGACAAAGATCCCACAAAAAAAGAAAACTACAGGCCAATATCACTGATGAGCATAGATGCAAAAATCCTTAACAAAATTCTAGCAATCAGAATCCAACAACACATTAAAAAGATCATACACCATGACCAAGTGGGCTTTATCCCAGGGATGAAGGATTCTTCAATATCCACAAATCAATCAATGTAATACACCACATTAACAAATTGAAAAATAAAAACCATATGATTATCTCAGTAGATGCAGAGAAAGCCTTTGACAAAATTCAACATCCATTTATGATAAAAACTCTCCAGAAAGCAGGAATAGAAGGAACATACCTCAACATAATAAAAGCTATATATGACAAACCCACAGCAAACATTATCCTCAATGGTGAAAAATTGAAAGCATTTCCTCTAAAGTCAGGAACAAGACAAGGGTGCCCACTTTCACCATTACTATTCAACATAGTTTTGGAAGTTTTGGCCACAGCAATCAGAGCAGAAAAAGAAATAAAAGGAATCCAAATTGGAAAAGAAGAAGTAAAGCTCTCACTGTTTGCAGATGACATCATCCTCTACATAGAAAACCTTAAAGCCTCCACCAGAAAATTACTAGAACTAATCAATGACTATAGTAAAGTTGCAGGATATAAAATCAACACCCAGAAATCCCTTGCATTCCTATACACTAATAATGAGAAAACAGAAAGAGAAATTAAGGAAACAATTCCATTCACCATTGCAACGGAAAGAATAAAATACTTAGGGATATATCTACCTAAAGAAACTAAAGACCTATATATAGAAAACTATAAAACACTGGTGAAAGAAATCAAAGAGGACACTAACAGATGGAGAAATATACCATGTTCATGGATTGGAAGAATCAATATAGTGAAAATGAGTATACTACCCAAAGCAATTTATAGATTCAATGCAATCCCTATCAAGCTACCAACAGTATTCTTCACAGAGCTAGAACAAATAATTTCACAATTTGTATGGAAATACAAAAATCCTCGAATAGCCAAAGCTATCTTGAGAAAGAAGAATGGAACTGGAGGAATCAATCTACCTGACTTCAGGCTCTACTACAAAGCCACAGTTATCAAGACAGTATGGTACTGGCACAAAGACAGAAATATAGATCAATGGAACAAAATAGAAAGCCCAGAGATAAATCCACGCACATATGGACACCTTATCTTTGACAAAGGAGGCAAGAATATACAATGGATTAAAGACAATCTCTTTAACAAGTGGTGCTGGGAACTCTGGTCAACCACTTGTAAAAGAATGAAACTAGAACACTTTCTAACACCATACACAAAAATAAACTCAAAATGGATTAAAGATCTCAACGTAAGACCAGAAACTATAAAACTCCTAGAGGAGAACATAGGCAAAACACTCTCTGACATACATCACAGCAGGATCCTCTATGACCCACCTCCCAGAATATTGGAAATAAAAGCAAAAATAAACAAATGGGACCTAATTAACCTTAAAAGCTTCTGCACATCAAAGGAAACTATTAGCAAGGTGAAAAGACAGCCTTCAGAATGGGAGAAGATAATAGCAAATGAAGCAACTGACAAACAACTAATCTCAAAAATATACAAGCAACTCCTACAGCTCAACTCCAGAAAAATAAATGACCCAATCAAAAAATGGGCCAAAAAACTAAATAGACATTTCTCCAAAGAAGACATACAGATGGCTAACACATGAAATGATGCTCAACATCACTCATTATCAGAGAAATGCAAATCAAAACCACTATGAGGTACCATTTCACACCAGTCAGAATGGCTGCGATCCAAAAGTCTACAAGCAATAAATGCTGGAGAGGGTGTGGAGAAAAGGGAACCCTCTTACACTGTTGGTGGGAATGCAAACTAGTACACCCACTATGGAGAACAGTGTGGAGATTCCTTAAAAAACTGGAAATAGAACTGCCTTATGATCCAGCAATCCCACTGCTGGGCATACACACTGAGGACCAGAATAGAAAGAGACATGTGTACCCCAATGTTCATCGCAGCACTGTTTATAATAGCCAGGATATGGAAGCAACCTAGATGTCCATCAGCAGATGAATGGATAAGAAAGCTGTGGTACATATACACAATGGAGTATTACTCAGCCATTAAAAAAAATACATTTGAATCAGTTCTAATGAGGTGGATGAAACTGGAGCCTATTATACAGAGTGAAGTAAGCCAGAAAGAAAAACACCAATACAGTATACTAACGCATATATATGGAATTTAGAAAGATGGTAACAATAACCCTGTGTACGAGACAGCAAAAGAGACACTGATGTATAGAACAGTCTCATGGACTCTGTGGGAGAGGGAGAGGGTGGGAAGATTTGGGAGAATGGCATTGAAACATGTAAAATATCATGTATGAAACGAGTTGCCAGTCCAGGTTCAATGCACAATACTGGATGCTTGGGGCTGGTGCACTGGGACGACCCAGAGGGATGGTATGGGGAGGGAGGGGGGAGGAGGGTTCAGGTTGGGGAACACATGTATACCTGTGGTGGATTCATTTTGATGTTTGGCAAAACTAATACAATTATGTAAAGTTTAAAAATAAAATAAAAGAAAAAAAAATAAAACAGTATGATTCTTAAAAAAAATTAATACATAAATAAAATTTATGTGGAAGATTAAAAAAAAAAAAAAAAGAAGGCAGCGGGAGCTTTCAAACTCCCTTAAATGACCATACCTAGAGACAAGTCAAAGTTGAATGATTTATACTCTAAAAATGGATTCTAATCTGAAATGGCAGAGGATAACAATATATTATACTTGTTAAAACCATTTTAGCTTTTATAAATGGATTTTTTTCATGCCTGCCAGCTAATACTTTATTCTATACTAGTAAGCTAAATTCACTCAGTTACTGAAGCCACATACTGTCAGAAAAAGAAATGATTTGCATGCAAAAGAGACAAAACATCTGGAGAAAAAGAAACTATGAAATCTATACACTATATTTGATCAATGTGGAGTATTGAAAAAAAATTTCCTTTGACATTGATTTACCATACAGGCGATAAGACAGAGGTGATGACATTCCCTGTCAGAACTGATTTGAACTTGAATTGAGAAACAGAATTCTAAGCCACGGAAGCAAAAAAATCTAGCTGGGCTTTACACATATTAAAGGTGCCCTTATCCTTATGACTTTTAAAGGTTAAATTATATAAAGGGAACAGTTCAGAATTAACCTGACAAATCATTCTCTGATGTACTTTGTTGGTGGAATATCATACTTGTATAATAAAAGTATACTTACTGTCTCAAATTAATTTGCCCTCACAAAGTAATACTAGACATAGTAATGTCATGATTAATGTACGTTTTCCTTGCTTATTCCACATAAGTGAGGCATATTATATTTTTTTCTTATCATATGCCTTTCAAAATAGCATTGTAATATATTTTAGTACATGTACAGTGCTTATAAATAACTAACTGTGACAAGATTAGGAAGTTTTTAAGAATAATTTTGTATTTGATTTTGAAAACCTGAGTTATTGAAAATATTAGTAATCAATTGTTGTGTCAATGCAGAATGTATTAATTTATTAGCCTCATATTCTGATTACTTGAATGCATTTCACTTTCATTCACATAAAATATGAGAAAAAACTTAGCATCCTTTGCATTGTGAACCTATCTTCACAGGTCTGTTGAGATGGATTTTGATCCTGCAGGCCTAAATGATACATTTGAATTTCATTTCCACAGAAAAATTAAAGCCATAAATTCCAAGTCAAATATCTGAAATAGTAAAAATTATTTTTTAATTTTTTTCATTTTAAAATGCTTAAACATACAGAAATTTGATAATATTTTGTCACATTTACCTGCTCTCTCTCTCTAAAACTTTTTCTTACACAGGAACAAATACCATTATCTTTTCTAAGATTAAAGACAACAATCCAAAAATGCATAGTTTATAATCAGATGCCTCAAAAATAGGTCATAGCTACTTTCTTCTTCAAATTGAGATTTAATTAAGCTTTCATTGTTACATATTTTTGCTATGCTTTTTAAGTCATTCTGAACATCGAACCCAATATTTTTCCAAAAAAAGAACATTAATTTTGTGAAGGAATCAAGTCAGTTTTCATGTAGAATCGATAATAGGTTCTTGATTTGTTTAATTGTCTTCTCATGGTATCATTTAACATGTTTTTCTGCTGCTAAGTCACTTCAGTCGTGTCCGACTCTGTGCGACCCCATAGACGGTAGCCAACCAGGATCCCCCATCCCTGGGACTCTCCAGGCAAGAACACTGGAGTGGGTTGCCACTTTCTTCTCCAATGCAGGAAAGTGAAAAGTGAAAGTGAAGTCACCCAGTCGTGCCCGACTCTTCGCGACCCCATGGACTGCAGCCCACCAGGCTCCTCCGTCCATGGGATTTTCCAGGCAAGAGTACTGGAGTGGGGTGCCATTGCCTTCTCCGACATGTTATTCTACTCTGTAAAATCTAAATTAGCTCTAGGAACCTGTTTACATTTCAGGATAAATTTCTAGCAAGAAGTCTTCATAAGTAAGAATTTCTACTTCATACCATGTTATATCCGAAGGCACAATATGACAGTTTGTCTTAAACTTAGAGATGATTTTTCATAACATTTAGAGGTCTTTTCTTCCATTTATGTGTGTTAAGACAATACACAGTAAGTCATATCGCTGCTGCTGCTGCTAAGTCGTTTCAGTCGTGTCCAACTCTGTGCGACCCCATAGACGGCAGCCCACCAGGCTCCGCCTTCCCTGGGATTCTCCAGGCAAGAACACTGGGGTGGGCTGCCATTTCCTTCTCCAGTGCATTAAAGTGAAAAGTGAAAGTGAAGTCGCTCAGTCCTGTCCGACTCTTTGTGACCCCATGGACTGCAGCCCACCAGGCTCCTCCGTCCATGGGATTTTCCAGGCAAGAGTACTGGAGTGGGTTGCCATTTCCTTCTCCAGGGGATCTTCCCAACCCAGGACCCTGGTCTCCCGCATTGCAGGCAGACACTTTACCATCTGAGGCACCAGGGAAGCTTATAATGGATAATGATGATTAAATACAAAGTGTTAAACCGGATGGTATTTAAAGGCAACAGTATTGAAACAAAAAGACCTCAATGCTAACCCTTCAAGTATTAGTGGAGTATGGTTGATGTTAAATCTTTTCAATGTACAAAGCTGGGAATATGTGTTTATGTTAACACACAATTCAAATCACAGGACTTTCTAATTATTTAATTTTATTTTGTGCTTATCTATTCACTGTAAGAACAATGACAATGTTGATTCTTATTTACTGAAATGCATTACATATATTATATACAATTACATAACATCAATTATATATTGAAATACATATACATTTGTATGTTATATATATATATATATTACTTTCAGTGTGATATTCAATGGGATTACTACAACTATAGTAAAACTGTCAAGTAATAGACATTTTTGTATTTAGGATATATATATATAAAAGATGCATAGTCAGAACCCTATGTTCCAAGTTACTTAAAATAATATTTTTATCTAACTGGTTATATGCTTTATTTTGATACACATTTCAGTTTATTTGGCTTCTTTTTATTTTATCATATTCAATTCAGCCTAATTTTTCCCTTTTAGTGAAATTTTATATTTGATTATGTAACATCTATGTAAAATTATATACAAATTAAATATTCAGACAAGTTTTAGTATTCTCATTAAACTCTCACCTGTGCTTATCCAATCATGCTATAGTTAGGCACTGGATAATTCTATGAATAATACTTTAATAAACAGTTTTGCACATACATTGTTTCCGACTTGTGGGGATACTGTTCTACAGCTTGGTTCAGAGAATAAATGCACATGGAATTTTTTCAGATGTTTCCAATTTTTCCCCCATAGGATTTATACTATTTTGGACTCTGACAATGAATTCCTTTTCCTCATAGTTTCCTCAACATAATGTGCTACAGTGTTCAATGATTGGGCTTCCCAGGTGGCTCAGTGGCAAAGAATCCACCTGCCAATGCAGGGGATGTGTGTTTGATCCTTGGCTTGGGAAGACCCCCTGGAGTAGGAAATGGCAACCAACTCCAGTATTCTTGACTGGGAAATTCCATGGACAGAGGAACTTGGTGGGCTGCAGTCCATGGGGTCATGAAAAAGTCAGCCGTGACTTGGTGCAACCAAATTCGATACTTGCAAATTAACAAGTCAGAAATGGCATCTTCAGTATAATCAAAGTTCAAATTAGTCAAGTGGTGTTTACTGTTTCATATAGTAAATAATAAGTTCTGAACTAAAAACTAGACTCTTTTTTTTTTTTAATTTTATGGTGCTTCTTATGATTAACTTTTAAAAATGAAATTTCTCTTATCCCAAGTAAAGTAATCCAATATGGGAAACAGGTACCAACTCACTGTTAGTAGTTAGAGACAGTACATTAAAATATTGAACTGCTAATATTTTACCTTTAGTCTCTTCTGCTGCTGCTGCTGCTAAGTCACTTCAGTCGTGTGTGACTCTGTGTGACCGCATAGACAGCAGCCCATCAGGCTCTGCCGTCCCTGGGATTCTCCAGGCAAGAACACTGGAGTGGGTTGCCATGTCCTTCTCCAGTGCCTGAAAGTGAAAAGTGAAAGTGAAGTCGCTCAGTCGTGTCCGACTCTTAGTGACCCCATGAACTGCAGCCTACCAGGCTCCTCCATCCATGGGATTTTCCAGGCAAGAGTACTGGAGTGGGTTGCCATTGCCTTCTCCATTAGTCTCTTCTACAAGTACTATAAAAACTTGTACTCCTAAAGTTACTAATTATGATTAAACAAGACATAAATGGGAGTAGACAGCCATATAATTAGACCATATGTCCAACACTCATCTCATACATTCATGTTGGAGATTAGGAGGTAGAAAACTTCCATTAATGGTGACCTGTTTGCTAAGAATGATTGCTATAAACAACCAAATGATAATCATATTATATTCATCATATAATTGTGATATAGAATTAAATATAATTTTAAAATGGTTCTCTTCTATTTACATAACCTTCAGAGGGTCAAGCTTTCAGTAATGAAACTGAGATTGGATCTCAATATTTATTTTGTAGATTTTTTTCTTAAAACAACAGATGTGGGCAAATAGGACACTGGTGAATTCAGAATGACAAGCTGCTGATTTTTATCTTTAATGTTCTCATAATAAAAACTAGATAACAATAAAAAAATCCATGTTAGAGGTGTCAATATTATACAATAAGACTTACTAATTCACCAAATCCTGACAATGGTAAGAAATGGTATAATGAAATAATTCTGCATGAGTACAAACAAGGTGGAGCTGCACAGTGACTTCTTATCCCCAGGAGGCATTATCATCAATAATCTCCAGTCAGGCACTTGGGGGCAGTAATGTTCCTCTGATCTTATGTTGTCCTAAAATATCACTGTTTTCCTGTGTTTTTTAAATAGGATTTTTCTACGCTGATACACTTTATGTTATTTACCACATAAACACTATAATATTGTCTCTTTCAAGTTTTACCTTGCCGTAGATGAACCTTACATACTCCTTGTGAAATGAAATGACAACCTATCCATTCAGTGATTTTACAAAAATAATTTTATGTACAGCACAAATACAAGAATCAGCCCTTTTTAGGGAACTTAGAAGGGAACAACAAAAATTTTAGTGAACACAAATGAAATATCATCAGTCACAAAATGTGATGCTGTGAGAACACATCCCTTTAATTATATAATAAGGACAGTGGAACTAGTTAAATTTAGGAATAAGTGATAGAAATTCAGAAACCATGTCAATTTAATTCTATTTTGCAAATTAGTGCTTAACACATTTCCCCAATTTTACATAACTTTAAGATTACTTTTTAAAGTAATATTGCATGAAACATTTAAAGGATGAAGTGTTTTAACATTCACACTAATTAGTCCTAAATAGAAGGCATATTTAATTAATTATTTTTCATATAAATTTTGTCCAACATAATACTTTTTGTTTGGCACTTGTGTGTGTTAATCGCTCAGTCATGCCTGACTCTTGCAACCCCAGGCACTCTATGTAGCCTGCCATGTTCCTCCATCCAAAGGATTCTCCAGGCAAGAATATTGGAGCGAGTTGCCATGTCCTTCTCCATGTTTGGTACTTAGAAATATGTATTTTGCTATTTCTATCTTGACATCTGGTAATATCCATGTGTAGAGTCTTCTCTTGTGTTGTTGGAAGAAGGTGTTTGCTATGACCAGTGCATTCTCTTGCCAGAATCCTATTAGCCTTTGTCCTGCTTTATTCTGTACTCCAAGGCCAAATTTGAATGTTACTCCAGGTGTCTCTTGACTTCCTAATTTTGAATTCCAGTCCCCTATAATGAAGGGGACATTTTTGAGGGGTATTCGTTCTAGAAGGTCTTGTATGTCTTCATTGAACCATTCAACTTCAGCTTCTTCAGCATTACTGGTCAGGGCACAGACTTGGATTACTGTGATATTGAATGGTTTGTCTTGGAAATGAACAGAGATTATCTTGTCATTTTTGAGATTGCATCCAAGTGCTACAAAATGGTCAACACCGAAAACAGATTGAGTATGTTCATTGCAGCCAAAGTTGGAGAAGCTCTATACAGTCAGCAAAAACAAGACTGGGGCTTACTAAATCCCTTATGAATATACAGTGGAAGTGAGAAATAGATTTAAGGGGCTAGATCTGATAGACAGAGTGCTTGATGAACTATGGACAGAGGTTTGTGACATTGTAGAGGAGACAGGGAGCAAGATCATCCCCCCAAAAAGGAAAAGCACAAAAGCAAAATGGCAGTCTGAGAAGGCCTTAGAAATAGCTGTGAAAAGAAAAGAAGTGAAAAGCAAAGGACAAAAGGAAAAATACACTCATTTGAACACAGATTTCCAAGGAATGGGAAGGAGAGATAAGAAAGCCTTCCTCAGTGATCAGTGCAAAGAAATAGAGGAAAACAATAGAATGGGAAAGATTAGAGATCACTTCAAGAAAATTAGAGATACCAAGGGAACATTTCATGCAAAGATGGGCTCAATTAAGGACAGAAATGGTATGGGCCGAACAGAGCAGAAGATATTAAGAAGAGGTGGCAAGAATACACAGAAAACCTATACCAAAAAGGTCTTCATGACACAGAATTATGATGGTATGATCACTCACCCAGAGCCAGATATCCTAGAATGTGAAGTCAAGTGGGCCTTGGGAAACATCACTCTGAACGCTTGTGGAGATGATGGGATTCCAGTTGAACTGTTTCAAATCCTAAAGGTGATGCTGTTAAAGTGCTGCATTCAATATGCCAGCATATTTTGGAAAACTCAGTAGTGGCCACAGGACTGGAAAAGGGCAGTTTTCATTCCAATCCCAAAGAAAGGCAATGCCAAAGAATGTTCAATCTACTGCATAATTGCACTCATCTCACATGCTAGTAAAGTAGTCCTCAAAATTCTCCAAGCCAGGCTTCAACAGTAGGTGAACCGTGAAATTCCAGATGTTCAAACTGGTTTTAGAAAAGCCAAAGAAGCCAGAGATCAAATTGTCAACATCTGTTGGATCATTGAAACAGCAAGAGAGTTCCAGAAAAGCATCTACTTCTGATTCATTGACTAAGCCAAAGCCTTTGACTGTGTGGATCACAATAAACTGTGGAAAATTCTGAAAGAGATGGGCATAACAGACCACTTGACCTGCCTCTTGAGAAATCTGTTTGCAGGTCAAGAAGCAACAAGTAGAACTGGTCATGGAAAAAAAAAAAAAAAAAAAAAAAAAAAACTGGACATGGAACAACAGACTGGTTCCAAATCAGGAAAGGACTATGTCAGGCTGTATATTGTCACCCTGCTTATTTAACTTCTATGCAGAGTACATCATGAGAAATGCTGGGCTGGATGAAGCACAAACTGGAATCAAGATTGCTGGATGAAACATCAATAACCTCAGATATGCAGATGACACCACCCTTATGGCAGAAAGTGAGCCTCTTGATGACAGTAAAAGAGGAGAGTGAAAAATTTGGCTTAAAGCTCAACATTCAGAAAACTAAGATCATAGCATCAGGTCCCATCACTTCATGGCAAACAGATGGAGAAACAGTGGATTTATTTTTTGAGCTCCAAAATCACTGCAGATGATGATTGCAACCATGAAATTAAAAGACACTTACTCCTTAGGAGAAAAGTTATGACCAACCAAGACAGCATATTAAAAGCAGAGATATTTCTTTGCCAATAAAGTTCCATCTAGTCAATATTATGTTTTTTTCCAGTTGCATGTATGGATGTGAGAGTTGGACTATACAGAAAACTGAGCACTGAAGATTTGATGCCTTGAACTGTGGTGTTGGAGAAAACTCTTGAGAGTCCCTTGTACTGCAAGGAGATCCAACCAGTCCATCCTATAGGAAATCTGTCTTGAATATTCATTGGAAGGACTGATGCTGAAGCTGAAGCTCCAATACTTTGGCCACCTGATGTGAAGAACTGATTCTTTTGAAAATACCCTGATGCTGGGAAAGATTGAAGGCAGGAAGAGAAGGGGACTCCAGAGAATGAGCTGGTTAGATGGCATCACTGACTCAATGGACACAAGTTTGAGTAAACTCCAGGACTTGATGATGGACAGGGAAGCCTTGTGTGTTGCGGTCCATGAGGTCACAAAGAGTTGGACACAACTGAACAACTGAACTGAACTGAACTGATTTCCATCTTGATTTTTTCTTTTAATTCAACTCTCCACTTATTGAGGAATAAAAATAAAATGTTAATATTGGAAGGACAATTATGTTATAAAATTTAAACTACATAAATCTGTAATAGAATAAACTCTAATTGAGGTATACCAGTAATGTTTTACTAATGCTTCAAATATAATTTATCATTATATTTAGAGTTTTCTTTTTCCTTCTTATATATCTGCATCTGGTCTACAAGCTAGAAGGAAATACGCATTTTTCTGTTATAATTTTGTATGGTTGTTCTTAGCAGAAATGTTCTCAGTGTGAAAATATACATACTGTCATCATTACCAATTTTTTAAAAATGTTAAGCTGTTAAAGAAGCATAAATATAGACATATAATTAACTCTATTAAAGTCTTCGGTATTTCATCTTTGGCTGGTGTACTATATTTCTGATAATTCCAACTTGACACCATTTTCAGATTCTTTTGGATACAATTTGCTCATTTCTGTAGTTTAAAGAACTTGCAAACTCTCATAAGTACTGAGTAAATATATAACAGTAGTGGTTTGAATTGCTATGAAAGAATTACATACAAGTAGCTCAAAAACAACAGCGAGTATTATACTCAGGTATCCAGAATTTCATATCTATTCCACCTTCGTAAATGGAGAAAGGTCATGTTCTCAGGTCAAAGTCAACAGTCCATGAGGTCACAAAGAGTCAGACACAAGTGACTGAGCACACACAGAGCAGACAGATGAAAAGTGCTTGGGATAGTTACTTGTTTTCTTAAGAGTCATAGAGAAAAACTCAGACATGTAGTAACATTTTATTTCTTTGTGAACAACTGAATTTATCAGTTCTCAACACAAAATTATTGTTGCATAGTGACATTTTGAAGATGCAATCCTACATACTTCTAAATTACTTTGCTATTATTTAATTTCAGAGCCCTTGTCCTGTCAGTTACAATGGGGGAATTCTTTAAATTGATAGCTTATGGTGAACTGTGTTGGATTCATGATCTCCAAAGAAGAAGATTTAGCTTTGGGACCAGGGACCAGCCTTGATCACTCAAGAGCTTCTGTATAGCAGAGTTTTATTAAAGTATGAAAAGGAACAGGGAAAACTTCTGACATAGACATCAGAAGGGGGACGGAGAGTGCCCCCCTTGGTAGCCTAAGCAAGGGAATTGTATATTTTTTAAATTGGTTATTACAATAAATCAAAAGAATGTCTCAGGGTTGTACAAATTTTACAGACCCACTCCCACAATTTACATTTGAAGATAACAGGATCAGAACTTAACAATAGAAAGATCTTATCAGACCCATTCCCATAATATAAATTTTAAGATAATAGGATTAGTCAGAAGGTTTTCAGCAAGGAGAAACTGTCCTCAAGCAGGATACATTGTTGTTCTATAATCCTTAGTACAGAGTTTAAACTGAGTTGTTTGTTGTGTAATCATCAGTTCTAGGCTTAAAGAAAAAAAAAAATGTTGTATGTGACTTAGACTAAGGAATGCAGAGAAAAAAAGACATTTGTCCTTTTATCCTCCTTGAGAGCCCTAGACCCCTTTTTCCTCCTCAGGAACCTCGACTTCTTATCAGCCTGCCTAGAAATTGACTCTCTCACAAAGCATGCATAGAATTTGGTAATTGACTTCTTATAAATGAAAGAATGAGATGATAAGGATGAGCAATACTCTTACTAGAAACACATTCTGATTAAATCATATCCATAAAAATATACAATCCTGGGAGAAAAAGAAAAAAAAAAAAAAAAAAACACAGTCACCAAATATACATTGGGAAAATTGAGAAGTGGGATTGATGTTATGACTGAAACAAAATTTGAAACTGAATATAGACTCCAAGACTTCCCTGGTGGCTCAGACTGTAAAGCATCTGCCTACAATGCAGGAGACTCAGGTTCGATTCCTGGGTTGTGAAGATCCTCTGGAGAAGGAAACGGCAACCCATTCCAGTACTCTTGCCTGGAAAATCCCATGGATGGAAGAGCGTGGTAGGCTATAGTCCATGGGGGTCGCAAAGAGTTGGACACGACTGAGCAACTTCAGTTCACTGTAGACACCAGAAGCCAAGTGCTAACATTCGAATGCCCAGGCAGGTGCAAGAAGCCAATACTGTAACTAAAATTTCAAAATGTTCTTTACTGAGCAAAAAAAGAGAAAATATGCAAAATTAAGCAGAGGGGCCAAACTATCAATCGAATACTAGCATAATAAAGCAATAGAGAATATTTTAAAACTTCCTTAAGAAGATTCTTAGTGAAAAGTAACCATATATCAGAAATTTTAAAACTCTCTATTCTTTTAAATATTTATCATTAAAAAAATGTTTCAGCTTCTGCAGTGATTTTCAGCTTTTATGTAACTGTGGGAATAAGAACTAAATCAATGGTATTTTATCTACCAACATATAATCTTGCAAGGAATTTTCTTAAGCACAATCAATCTGGGTAAGTCTCATAACTGATTATCGAAATAATTTGAATCACCATTTTCAAGTGTGCAGTCGACTGAAAGTTGGAAATTCCATGTATTGTTTGTATAAGCACTTAACATGTCCTCTATACATGTAAACTTCATGTATGATTGTACATGCAGTTTACACAATCACTGTCTTATTTTAAGTGGTATTTGGTATAACCAAATACTGTTTTGAACTTGCTCTCAATAACATAATCCTTCTAATAAGGTTCAGTTAAGTTCAGTTCAGTCGCTCAGTCTGACTCTTTGTGACTCCATGAATTGCAGCACGCCAGGCCTCCCTGTCCATCACAAACTTCCAGAGTTCATCCAAACCCACGTCCATCAAGCTGGTGATGCCATCCAGGCATCTCATCCTCTGTCGTCCCCTTTTCCTCCTGCCCTCAATCCCTCCAAGTGTCAGAGTTTTTCTAATGAGTCAACTCTTCACATGAGGTGGCCAAAGTACTGGAGTTTCAGCTTTAGCATCATTCCTTCCAAAGAACACCCAGGACTGATCTCCCTTAGACTGGACTGGTTGGATCTCCTTTCAATCCATGGGACTCTCAAGAGTCTTCTCCAACACCACAGTTCAAAAGCATCAATTCTTTGGCATTCAGCTTTCTTCACAGTCCAACTCTTAGATCCATACATGACTATTGGAAAAACCATAGCCTTGACTAGATGGACCTTTGTTGGCAAAGTAATGTCTGTGCTTTTTAATATGCTATCTAGGTTGGACATAACTTTCCTCCCAAGGAGTAAGCGTCTTTTAATTTCATGGCTGCAATCACCATCTGCAGTGATTTTGGAGCCCAGAAAAATAATCTGACACTGTTTCCACTGTTTCCCCATCTAGTTCCCATGGAGTGATGGGACCAGATGCCATGATCTTCATTTTCTGAATATTGAGCTTTAAGCCAACTTTTCCACTCTCCTCTTTCACTTTCATCAGGAGGCTTTTTAGTTTCTCTTCACTTTCTGCCATAAGGGTGGTGTCATCTGCATATCTGAGGTTATTGATATTTCTCCTGGCAATCTTGATTCCAGCTTGTGCTTCTTCCAGCCCAGCGTTTCTCATGATGTACTCTGCATATAAGTTAAATAAGGTGTGGTTAAAGACAATTTTGACTCATTTCAAGGGAACAAGTTTAATCTAAGGTACAGCTAAGTACTACACCATTTATCTAAATTCACAGGCTATAACTTCAAAAGATAATTCAAATATGGCTCTTAATTGCTAACTAGATCAATAACACTAATTAAAAATATTATCTATAGAAATTACATACTTCAAAGTTATTAGCAATTAATGCACCTTTGAACTCTTTTGTAATCAATGAGGATACAATCACTTTATATAAGGTTAGTTTTATATGTTAATATGATCATTTTTAGATCTAAGAGGAAGACATATGACTAAAACTAGCTATATATAAAGGATAAATGGCTTTGCCTCCTGGAAGAAATAGGCTTATATTACCATTATAATGAGTAATTTTATAAGTTTATTATGGAGACTTGTTTCTCCATTTCTTGGCCTTGTTAAATTTTATTTTCTTAGTTTTACTCTACAGAAATCTTATCTCTTACTGACAGCATGTCTAGGCTTACATGGTCACTTCTTAGAGTTAGCAATCGCAAAGAAATACGATTTTATGCCCCTGATATTTAGTGTGTAGAGCAATAGCTCTGCCCACTCTGGGTGCCCTGCTTGTGTCCAGATACACCACACATACAAAGGATGAACCACAGTTTGAATCTTGGTAGCAGGCCTTGTAATTTTCCCAGAACAGGAGAAGATGGATGGTCTATGAGGAGCTCCTCAAAGGTCACCTTGCACTTGACTTTGTGCATCATCTGTGAGGATGTCATGAGGCAGTTTCTCACCACCTCTCAGGTTCTGATGAGCTGTGTGGCTCTCTGTCCTGCATACTTCAGAACACAACTGCAGAATATAAAACCACTTACCTGCACTCTAGAATAGGATTCTCAGCAACAGGGGATCCAAAATCTGATGTTGCTGTTATTCAACTCCTGTTATTTGTGTTTCCTCCCTTTTTGTGTGTGGGACAGGAATCATGAGGAGTTGGCACCTTAGGTTTATTCTTCCTTTCATTGTCTATGTAAGTAGTAAATTGTCATGCAAAAATTGTTGACCATGCACACACACACACATCCCTTTTGGACTTCCTTCCAGTTTTCTCTTGATGTAACAAATTAGCACAAATTTATATCATTAAACCACACAAATTTATTATCTTATTGTTCTATAAGACAGAATTTAGATAGGTGTCTTCCTGGACATGATTTCAGGGAGAATCCATCTCCCTGACATTTCCCGGTTCTAGAGACTTTCGCCATTCAGTGGCTCAAGAATACTGGAGTGGGCAGCCTATAACTTCTTCAGGGGATCTTCCAACCCAGATATTGAACCAGGGTTTCCTGCATCGCAGGCAGATTCTTTACCAGCTGAGGTACTAGGGAAGCTCATTCAGTGGCTCATGGCTCTCATCTTCCACTTTCAAAGTCACAGTGAGCATCTCTCTGGAAATGCTTCTGCCATTACATTTCCCACTTAGCACAGTTTTAAAAATACCTCTGCCTTTAAAACCACTGTGATTAAATCCAGATTGCCCAGATAAGGATAGAACAGGATAATGTTCCTATCTCAAGATGCTTAATGTAATAATACTTGTGAAGTCCCATTTGGCATATAAGATCATATATTCACAGGTGCTAGAGCTTAGGATGTGGACATCTTTAGGAAGGCATTATTCTGTCTACTTACACTTTCCAATGCCAATGAGAAGTTGCTGAGGGAAGTACTTAACTGGTTAAAAAACAGTTTTACTCCTTAGATTTGGAATGTTAGAGGTAAAAAATAAAATTAAAATTGAGTACATGTTCCTAACAACATGGGGGAAACACAGAGTTAGCATGAACAGTTGGTAACAGAAACCGCAGAAGTCACAATACCATCCATGGTCATTATGAAAGGCAGAAGAGCAGATGGACCATTCAGAACCCAGACAGTGGTCTGAAGGATGAAATCAACAGGCAGCTAAGTAACTAAATAATGGGTAACCAAGTAACTAATAGAACAAAGATTTCAAAATTGAAAACATCTGGTCACCACATGAACCACAATACTCTAAAAATCATGATCTTGCCCTATTTCCAAACCTACATAACAAAATTCAAGCACTTTGAATAAAATGTTCAGAAAGGCTCCTAAGGAATTTTGTTCTTGCATCATAGATGTTGATGGGAAACATTGATCTGATCCTTTCCCAAAGGGAGCTGTTACTGTCTAACCAAGTAACTGACTCTAAATTAACCCTAATCCAGCATATGACATTAAGTCCACTAGAATGAATGCAGGTAATAAAGGGAGCTATCACTGAAGATCCCCTTGTTATAAGCCAGGGTGTCCTAAATTGACCTATGTATTTTTATTCAGTCCCTAAGAGCAGTTGAACATCATGTTTTTTTTTTTTTTCACATTATGATATCCAAAGAAAATGAAAAGACTGGTATGACATTTAAGGATGAAAAATATAAAGATTCTTTTAGCTATTGGTAAGAAGCTGGAAGTTCCCAGCTTCCAAAGACCCTGCTAGCCATGGGCTAAGGGAATATATATCGAGGACACAATTACCCAGTCACAACAAGCCAGGGTATTGTGGTACAGGAGTTGGGACAATCGTCTGAAGATAGCTGGAATGTATATATTCAGCACCCACAGAATACACCGATTGACAACATTAAATATGCAGCAAAAAACCTTGTAGTAGAAATGTCTGAACACCTGTACTCATGTGTAAAACCTGTAACGAAAATCCACATCTTTTTCAATGCAGTGTCACCAGAAGAGTTGATATTCATTTCAAAAGCTTGTGCAGTGTTTTTGTTGTCTGCATTCATTCTTATTTGTCAGCATTAATTTGACAATTTAGTGCCCATGTTTAAGCTGTTATTGAATATATTAAGTATCATTCTGGCCACAATAAAGAATGTGAATAATGCAGGTCTTTTGAGTCTATGCACACCTCATTTAATTCTTCTTTTTGACCCAATGAATAACTAAAATAAAATTTTTAAATCACAGGGCATGAGAAAGACCCTGCAGTTTTTAACCTAATCAAGTTATGTCCTTCATTGGAGATGCACTTATGAACACATTTTCTTTACTGGAGCAAACTAGTATATCACTTGAAATAATATGATTAATCTGGTAAATGTATATTTCTCTATAGCAAATGTCTACAGACTACAGCTCTGGGGTAATGTTACTGCTATCTGTACTTAAAAATAAAGTTTTATTGGAACACAGCAACATTATTTATGCATTGTTTATGGCGGCTCTTGCTTTGAAATTGTAGACTGGAATATTTGCAAGTCTTCACTGTTTCCAAAATATAAAATTCCTACTCTTCTGGTGCTTTTCAGAAAGAGTGTGTCAATCTCTGGCTCTTATCAACAGCAGAGAAGCTTTAGAGAGGACTGTTTTCACTAGGCAAAGAGAGAAGTACCCTTTAAGTTTCCCTTTTTCAGAGATAGTTATTTGTTTCTCTTCCCCAAGTAGTACAAAGAGATACTTATATTCTGTGTATCACATTGGTTTCTTCTACTGACAGCATCATGGGTTCCCAAATAGCTCAGTGGTAAATAACTTGCCTGCCAAGCAGGAGAGGTGGGTTCGACCCCTGGGTTGGGAAGGACCCTTGCAGAAGGAAATGACAACCCATTCTGATATTCTTTCCTGGATGTCCCATGGATAGAGGAGCCTGGTAGGCTACAGTCCTTGGGGTTGCAAAGAGTGGAACACACTTAACAACTAAACCACCACACATAGATGATGTCATGCTGATATTACTTATGCTGTGTGCGTAGTCATGTCTGACATTTGCAACTTGTAGCCTGCCAGGCTCCTCTGTCTATGGGATTCTCCAGGAAAGAATACTGGAGTGGGTTGCCATTTCTTTCTCCAGGGGATCTTCAAGACCCAGATATAGAAACTAGGTCTCCTGCATTGCAGTCAGATACGTTACTGATTGCCTTACAAGGGAAGGTCAAATATAACTTGAGAGAAGGTAATCAGTTCAGTTCAGACACTCAGTCATGTCAGACTCTTTGTGACCCCAGGGATTGTAGCACACCAGGCTTCCCTGTCCATCACCAAATCCTGGAACTTACTCAAACTTATGTTCATCGAGTTGGTGATGCCATCCAACCATCTCATTCTCTGTCATCCTCTTCTGCTCTCAAATTCAATGTTTCCCAGCATCAAGGTCTTTTCCAATGAGTCAGTTCTTCGCATCAGGTAGCCGAAATATTGGAGTTTCAGCTTCAGCATCAGTCTTTCCAATGAACATTCAGGACTGATTTCTTTTAGGATTGACTGGTTGGATCTCCTTGCAGTCCAAAGAGACTTTCAAGAGTCTTATCCAACACTACAGTTCAGAAGCACCAATTCTTCAGTGCTCAGCTCTCTTTATAGTCCAACTCTCACATCGTACACGACTACTGGAAAAACCATAGCTTTGACTAGACAGACTTTTGTTGGCAAAATAATGTCTCTGCTTTTTAAGACACTGTCTAGGTTGGTCATAGTTTTTTCTTCCAATGAGCAAGAATCTTTTAATTTCATGGCTGCAGTCATCATCTTCAGTGATTTTGGAGCCCAAGAAAATAAAATCTGTCACTGTTTCCACTGTTTCCCCATCTATATGCTGTAAAATGATGGGAACAGATGCCATTATCTTAGTTTTCTGAATGCTGAGTTCTAAGCCAACTTTTTCAGTCTCCTATTTCACTTTCATCAAGAGGCTATTTAGTTCTTTTTGCTTTCTTTCATAAGGGTGGTGTCATCTGCATATCTGAGGTTATTGATATTTCATCCAGAGATCTTAGCTCCAGCTTGTGCTTCATCCACCCCAGCATTTCTCATGATGTAATTTGCATATAAGTTAAATAAGCAAGATGGCAATATACAGCCTTGACATACCCCTTTCCCTATTTGGAATCAATCTATTGTTCCATGTCTAGTTCTAACTGTTGCTTCTTGACCTGCATACAGATTTCTCATAAAATAGGTAAGGTGGTACTGTATTCCCATCTCTTGAAGAATTTTCCACAATTTCATGTGATTCACACAGTCAAATAATTTAGCATAAACAATGAATCAGAAGTAGAATTTTTTCTGGAATTACTTTGCTTTTTCTATGATCCAACAGATGTTGGCAATTTGCTCTCTGGTTCTTCTGCCTTTTCTTAATCCATTTTGACCATCTGGAGGTTCTGTTTTTTGGTATACTGAAACACTATATGAAGTTTGCAACAATCTATTATCTTGATGATTTTACTAATAAGTCTAAAGGCAAATACTGAAATACTTTTGTTAGTAGATTAGTAGAGTAGATATTATAGAATAATGAAGAATAAACAATTACATGAGAGATGACATGGAAAATTTTGAAATTTAAAAATTCCAATCTCAAGGAATATTGCACAAGAAATTTATCCTATAAAATAACACAGTAGGTAGTTCTTAAAACCACATAATTAATACAGATATGCTTTGCTCCTAAAATCCCAATTTTTATCCATTGTTTTCTTATGTTTGTGTTTAATAAGGGGTATTACATATAGCAATCCTAAACCTAGGTAGATTGGATATTCATCCTCTGGAGTAGAAAATTTGCTAAAGAGAACATGAACTGAAAATCTCAAATTTATATCGACATTTCTTGGAAGACAGAACATAGGAACAAATTATGACCTAATGATAATCAAGGATCAAATACTCACATTCCATTTGCCTACCAATCTCAGTATCTTGATGCAAGCTGAGGATTCCAGAATAGGATATAAAGTTGGATAGTGGAAGGAAAGTATAAATACTTCAGCTTACTTGGTTTAGCTTCATTTGGTGAAAATACATTTTTCGCCATCAAATTTAGCTTAATGCTGAAATTAAATTTTGCTATCTAAAAATATAGAACATAATATTTTTCTGTGGAACTGAGATTATGGCTCAAAATAAAATACTCAGCCAGAATGTATTCACCTGAAACTCTGAGTATGGATGAATATTCGGCTAGAGTCACATCGAATAAAAAGAAGGAAATGTGACTCTAGCTCTGTTATGAATAAAACACATCCATTAGTTTTGGTTTATACAGCTTCTCTGGTGGCTCAGACAGTAAAGAATCTGCCTGCAATATGAGAGAACTGTATTTAATCCCTGGATCAGGAAGATATCTTGGAGAAGAAAAGGGCAACCCATTCCAATATTCTTGTCTTGAGAATGCCATTGACTGAGGAACCTGGTGGGCTACAGTCCATGGGATCATAAATAGTCAGATATGGCTTTCACTTTTGTATGTCAATGAACATAAAATGGCCATTAGATTTGGAATATAAACATTGTATGTTGAAAGATAAGTTTGATTGACAAATTTACTATTTAGCCTTTACTACTGTCCATTGATCATAACTGTTTATGATATGCATCATTTCAAGTGTATAAAATCAAACCAGTCGACTGACCAAGGAGAATAAAAAAACCATGATCATGGGTTTTACACATTCTTAATAGAACAACAGACTGATTCCAAATAGGAAAAGGAGTAAGTCAAGGCTATATATTGTCACTTATTTAACTTATATGCAGAGTACATCGTGAGAAATGCTGGGCTGGAAGAAGCAAGAGCTGAAATCAAGATTTCCAGGAGAAATATCAATAACCACAGATAGGAAGATGACACCACCCTTATGGCAGAAAGTGAAGAATTAAAGAGCCTCTTGATGAAAGTGAAAGGGGAGACTGAAAAAGTTGGCTTAAAGCTCAACATTCAGAAAACAAAGATAATGGCATCCGGTCCCATCACTTAATGGCAAATAGATAGGGAAACAGTGGAAACAGTGGCTGACTTTATTTTGGGGGGCTCCAAAATATTGCAGATGGTGATTGTAGCCATGAAATTAAAATATGCGTACTCCTTGGAAAGAAAGTTATGACCAAACTAGTTCCGTTCAGTTCAGTCGCTCTGTCGTGTCCGACTCTGCAACCCCATGAATCACAGCAGCCAGGCCTCCCTGTCCATCACCAACTCCCGGAGTTCACTCAGACTCACGTCCATTGAGTCAGTGATGCCATCCAGCTATCTCATCCTCTGTCGTTCCCTTCTCCTCCTGCTCCCAGTCCCTCCTAGAATCAGGGTCTTTTTCAATGAGTCAACACTTCGCATGAGGTGGCCAATGTATTAGAGTTTCCACTTCAGCATGAGTCCTTCCAATGAACCCCCAGGACTGATCTCCTTTAGGATGGACTGGTTGGATCTCCTTGAAGTTCAAGAGACTCTCAAGAGTCTTCTCCAACACCACAGTTTAGAAGCTCTCAGCTTTTTTTGACTCAATTCTTCGGCACTCAGCTTTCTTCACTGTACAACTTTCACATCCATACATTGCCATTACAAAAACTGGAGCCTTGACTAGACAGACCTTTGTTGGCAAAGTAATGTCTCTGCTTTTGAATATGCTATCTAGGTTGGACATAACTTTCTTTCCAAGGAGTAAGCATCTTTTAATTTCATGGCTGCAATCACCATCTGCAGTGATTTTGGGGCCCAGAAAAATAAAGTCTGACACTGTTTCCACTGTTTCCCCATCTAGTTCCCATGAAGTGATGGGACCGGATGCCATGATCTTTGTTTTCTGAATGTTGAACTTTAAGCCAACTTTTTCACCCTCCTCTTTCTCTTTCATCAAGAGGCTTCTTAGTTCCTCTTCACTTTCTGCCATAAGGGTGGTGTCATCTGCATATCTGAGGTTATTGATATTTCTGCCGGCAATCTTGATTCCAGCTTGTGCTTCTTCCAGCCAGTGTTTCTCATGATGTACTCTGCATAGAAGTTAAATAAGCAATGTGACAATATATAGCCTTAACGTACTTTTCCTGTTTGGAACTAGTCTGTTGTTCCTTTTCCAGTTCTAACTGTTGCTTCCTGACTTGCATATAGGTTTCTCCAGAGGCAGGTCAGGTGGTCTGGTATTCCCATCTCTTTCAGAATTTCCCACAGGTTATCGTGATCCACACAGTCAAAGGGTTTGGCATAGTCAATAAAGCAGAAATAGATGTTTTCCTGGAACTATCGCTTTTTTGATGATCCAGCAGATGTTGGCAATTTGATCTCTGGTTTTTCTGCCTCTTCTAAAACCAGCTTGAACATCTGGAAATTCACAGTTCACATATTGCTGAAGCCTGGCTTGGAGAATTTTGAGCATTACCTTACTAGGGTGTGAGATGAGTACAATTGTGTGGTAGTTTGAGCATTCTTTGGCATTGCCTTTCTTTGGGATTGGAATGAAAACTGACCTTTTGCAGTTCTATGGCACTGCTGAGTTTTCCAAATAACCTGGCATATTGATTGTGGCACTTCACAGCATCATCTTTCAGGATTTGAAATAGCTCCACTGGAATTCCAACATCTCCACTAGCTTTGTTCATAGTGATGCTTTCTAAGGCCCACTTGACTTCACATTCCAGGATGTCTGGCTCTAGGTCAGTGATCACACCATCGTGATCATCTTGGTCATGAAGATATTTTTTATACAGTTCTTCTGTGTATTCTTGCCATCTCTTCTTAATATCTTCTGTTTCTTTTAGGTCCATACCATTTCTGTCCTTTGTTGAGCCCATATTTGCATGAAATGTTCCCTTGGTATTTCTAATTTTATTGAAGAGATCTTTAGTCTTTCCCTTTCTGTTGTTTTCCTCTATTTCTTTGCATTGATCGCTGAGGAAGGCTTTCTTATCTCTTTGCTATTCTTTGGAAACCTGCAATAAGATGCTTGTTTCTTTCATTTTCTCCTTTGCTTTTTGCTTCTCTTCTTTTCACAGCTATTTGTAAGGCCTCTTCAGACAGCCATTTTGCTTTTTTGCATTTCTTTTCCATGGGGATGGTCTTGATCCCTGTCTCTGTACAATGTCACGAACCTCTGTCCAGAGTTCATCAGGCACTCTGTCTATCAAATCTAGTCCCTTAAATCTATTTCTCACTTCCACTGTATAATCATAAGGGATTTGATTTAGGTCATACCTGAATGGTCTTGTGGTTTTCTCTACTTTGTTCAATTTAAGTCTGAATTTGGCAATAAGGAGTTCATGATCTGTGCCACATCAGCTCGCAGTCTTGGTTTTGCTGACTGTATAGAGCGTCTCCATCTTTGGCTGCAAAGAATATAATCAATCTGATTTCAGTGTTGACCATCTGGTGATATCCATGTGTAGAGTCTTCTCTTTTGTTGTTGGAAGAGGATGTTTGCTATGATCAATGCATTCTCTTGGCAAAACTCTATTAGCCTTTGTCCTGCTTTATTCTGTACTCCAAGGCCAAATTTGCCTGTTACTCCACGTGTTTCTTGACTTCCTACTTTTGCATTCCAGTCCCGTATAATGAAAAGGACATCTTTTTTAGGTGTTAGTTCTAAAAAGTCTTGTAGGTCTTCATAGAACCATTCAACTTCAGCTTCTTCAGCGTTACTAGTTGGGCATAGGCTTGGATTACCATCATATTGAATGGTTTCCTTGGAAACGAACAGAGGTCATTTTGTTGTTTTTGAGATTGCATCCAAGTACTGCCTTTCGGACTGTTTTGTTGATCATGATGGCCACTCCATTTCTTCTAATGGATTCCTGTCCACAGTAGTAGATATAATGGTCATCTGAGTTAAATTCACCCATTCCAATCCATTTTAATTCACTGATTCCTAGAATGTCGACATTCACTCTTGCCATCCCGTTTGACCACTTCCTATTTGCCTTGATTCATGGACCTAACATTCCAGGTTCCTATGCAATATTGCTCTTCACAGCATCAGACCTTGCCTCTATCACCAGACACATCCACAACTGGGTGTTGTTTTTGCTTTGGTTCCATCCCTTCATTCTTTCTGCAGTTATTTCTCCACTGATATCCAGTAGCATATTGGGCACTTACTGACCTTCGGAGTTCCTCTTTCAGTATTCTATCATTTTGCCTTTCATACTATTCATGGGGTTCTCAAGGTAAGAATACTGAGATGGTTTGCCATTCCCTTCTCCAGTGGACCACATTCTGTCAGACCTCTCCACCATGACCTGTCCGTCTTGGGTGGCCCCACATGGCATGGCTTAGTTTCACTGAATTAGACAAGGCTGTAGTCTGTGTGATCAGACTGGCTAGTTTTCTGTGCATATGGTTTCAGTGTGTCTGCCCTCTGATGCCCTCTCGCAACACCTACCGTCTTCCTTGGGTTTCTCTTACCTTGGACATGGGGCATCTCTTCATGGCTGTTCTTGCAAAGAGCAGCCACTGCCTCTTACCTTGAATGAGGGGTATCTCCTCACGGCCACCCCTCCTGACCTTGAACATGGAGTAGCTCCTCTTGGCCTTCCTGCACCAGTGCAGCTGCTGCTCCTTAGATGTGGGGTTGCTCCTCTCGGCGGCCACCCCTGACAGACAGCATATTAAAAAGCAGAGACAATACTTTGTTAACAAAGTCTGTCCAGTCAAGGCTATGGTTTTTCCAGTAGTGATGTATGGATGTGTAATTTGCACTGTAAAGAAAGCTGAGCACCGAAAGATCGATTCTTTTGAACTGTGGTGTTGGAGAAGACTCTTGAGAGTCCCTTGGACTGCAAGGAGATCCAACCAGTCCATCATAAAGGAGATCAGTCCTGGGTGTTCATTGGAAGGACTCATGCTGAAGCTGAAACTCCAATACTTCAGACATCTAGTGCCGAGAGCTGACTCATTTGAAAAGACGCTGATGCTGGGAAGGATTGGGGGCAGGAAGAGACGGGGCCGACAGAGGATGAGATGGTTGGATGGCATCACCAACTCAATGGGCATGATTTTGGTAAACTCTGGGAGTTGGTGATGGAGAAGGAGGCCCAGCATGCTGCGTTTCATGGGGTCTAAAAGAGTAGGACACAACTGAGAGACTGAACTGACTGAATACCCTTTTTACTAAGGAAGTATACAATATTATGTTATATGATATTCACTTAATCTGTTATTGTTATTTAGCTGCTAAATATATCAGATTATTTTTGAAATGCCATCGACTGTAACCTGCCAGGTTTCTCTGTCCATGGGATTTCCCAGGGAAGAATACTGGAGTGGGCTGCCATTTCCTTTTGCAGGGGATTTACCCATCCCAGGGATTGAACCTGTGTTTCCTGCTTGGAAGGAAGATTCTTTTACTGCTGAGCCACTAGGGAAATCCTCATTTAGTTTGGGGTTCTGTAATTCCTGGTTTTAAACATCTCAACTATTAAACGTTTCCAACATACTTGGAAAGCAATCAGATTCCGGTTTATAAATTTCTGAAATTTAGGGTGGCTTTATATTTAGACATCATAAGGTCTCTTTTCTCCTATTGTATTTGATCAAACTCTTAAAAAGACAGCCTGTTGTGATATCCCAGAGCAGAACTCTGTTGTCTGTGCATCCATTCACCTGGGTTTTGTCTCAGTTTCCCAGTGACAAAAGCAGTTTCTATTTGAAAATTTAAAACTGCAGGGGAAATTTTATTAGGAATAATCCTTGCCAGAGCTTTTCTCCAGGATTTAGAGGCTCAAAATCTTTACCCTTGGATTTGACTTGCTAAAAAAAAAAAAAAGGACTATCATAGAACCATGATGCAGTGAACCATGATGGGGGATTACAACTTCCTAATACACCTGCAATAGCTATGCTCCCTTCACCAGAGTAGAAGATGGCATGATACTTCCACTTACAGGAAATAAGACTCCAGAGAAGACTTGGTTTACAGCTGGAATTTAGATTGCTTGTTATTCCTTGTAAGTTGCATCACAGTTCAGATTTTTTCTTTTCCCCCAGCCCTAATTCCACTTTTATTTATTTATTTTTTTCCTTTCTCCTTCTTATCAGTTAGATTTCTCCTCTACATACCAGCTCCAACACTTACCTTCTCTTCCTGTTCTCAGATGTTCTTATCTCAGTAGCCTTTTCAAGTCATCTTGTATTATATATGTTGCTTAAAATTAACACAACTTGTTTATTTAGTTTCATAATCTACTCACAACTTATTTTCCAAATCAAAATTTAACCTTACTCCCCTAGACCTCTACCATTCCTTTTACTGACAATAAGACTCTCATTAAACCTTCAATACAAATTATGCTTCTACTAGAATGTTGATTTCAACACCAGGACAATTAGTAGCCAAGCCTTCTCAATGAACTTATTATCTTGTAATATTTACATATGTATGTTAGAGCCTCCATACTGTTCTGTGCTTCTGTTACTTCTAAACACACACACACACATGCACAAAAATAAAAAGTGGGAATATTCAAGGGAAATAGCAACTCCTAACATGGTAGGTTAAATCAAGTTTATTGTATATTTTTCTTAACTTACAGAATTTACTTTGGACCACTTTACTGGCTACTTTTAAGCAATCACAGTTCAGTTGATAAGTCCACATTAATAATATTTTTTTTTTTTTTGGAGCATACTCAAGTCAGGCTACATAGAAGTATGCTAGCAGATTTATATTTAGATTACTGTCATCCAACCTATTTTTGTATAATTGTTTGAAGCAACTCAAATTTAATTTAAAGTATCAGATTAAAGCCTTTATTTCAACAGAATATTTTTCTTCTGTGGTTTAAATTCTTAGTTATTTTCTTTCCCTGAGTTCCAAACTCACAAACATTGCTAAGGCCAATATCCGATGGATGTCTTCCCTCATTATTTGATTGTTCATTAAAAACAACTCAAATAGGCTGATATGTAAGATAATTAAATGTTATTAAGTATTGATTGGGATTCCCTGGTAGCTCAGTTGGTAAAGAATCTGCCTGCAATGCAGGAGACCTCGATTTGATTCCTGGGTTGGGAAGATCCACTGGAGAAGGGATAGGTTACCCACTCTAGTATTCTTGGGCTACTCTAGATATTAACTTAACAGATGAAGTATCTTTCAAAAAATAGATCTTTTCTATGCTGGTCCACAAAAAAATATGCAAAGCTTATCAGTTTATTTTACAAAGACTGTACAACCTAACAAGACCTGCATGGACACACAAATTCCAGACCATTTATATATATTTGACTACAGAAGCAAATATCCAAATAAAATAGCATATGAACTCAAAAAATATGTTGAAAGAATAAGTAATAAGGGCTATTTTAGAAATCCAAGGATTAAGAACATAATAAGGAAATCTATCAACCACTTTATTTGTTGACTGTATGAAAATTGCACAATGTAAGAGTTGAGTTTAAGTTTTATTCAGGGAAGTTACTCAGGACTACAGCCTGGGAGACAGTCTTTCAATAGCTCTGAGGGAACTGCTCTGAAGAGCTGGGAGAGAAGCAAGTGTATACGATATTTGGCTAGGAAATACATGCAGTCAACTGCAACTATACATCTTGGTGAGTGAAGTTGCTCAGTCGTGTCCGACTCTGTGCGACCCCCGTGGATTGTAGCCTACTAGGCAAGAATACTGGAGTGGATTACCATTTCCTTCTCCAGGGGATCTTCCCAACCCAGGGATCAAACCCAGGTCTCCCACATTGGAGGTAGACACTTTAACCTCTGAGTCACCAGGGAAGCATAAAAGGCTACTATTAGTCACAAAAAATCATATATCAAGTTGATAATTTTAGTTCTTTTCCATGTATGAGAAGATGCACAAATCTGGGTTTATTAAAATTCTCCCTGAGTGTGTACATCTAACTGGATAAGGGGCCTGTTGTCCAAAGCACACATCCTGCTATCATTTTAATTTCTTCTCAGCATGCACTATCTATCAGTGATTGCAATGGCTCACAACTTAATCCCTGTATAACTTAATGGTGAGCAATGCTCTTTGCTCTTCTTGTTTACACTGTACATCAATTACTGAAGGAAAAAAATGAGATTATATAAATATGACTGAAAATATCTCAAAAATTTATCGGTCAATCCTGTCAAGAATTCTAAGCAGAAGAAAATGACTTAAGTATGATGTTTAAATTCCTAACTTGAATACTGAATTGAACAATAGGTGGGGGAAATATTCATTAAGAACATTTTAGGGAAAATAGATTTAAAAAAATAGATTGCTCATCTCAGATGCACTGGTTCCCTGTTTCAGCCAATTCTGGTTAAATCATGTGAATTAAAAATGTGAAATGCAAGTGAATTAAATTAAAACATATCTAGAAGTGATATCACCATACAATTTTGCATAATTTTAAAACTGAAAAAAATTAAAATACTTATTTCTCATAGTTTAGCAAACCTTATAAAACATACATATTTTAAGGAATGTAACAGCTTAAAACAATACAAAATTATGGGTGAAGAATCAGTTGGAGACAGCTTAAGCCTGTTCTCCCCTCAGGATCTCAGTAGATTGTGGCCAACAAGTCAGGAGGCTGTATTCTCCTATGTTGTCTTATTTAGGGAATATTGTGCCTCAAATTCCACTTAGCTCCAAGAGGCTGAAACAGCCCTTTGCCACAAGACTGTCACTAAAGCTCTTTCAACATGGCTTCTTACTTTTTTTTTAATTAAATTTTTATTGAACTAGAGTTGATTTACAATGTTGGATTAGTTTCTGCTATACAGATAAATGATTCCACTTTATATATACATACATATGTGTATATATACATACACACATATGAAAAGTGGTAGTTTCTCACTCATGTCCAACTCTTTGTGACCCCATGGGCTATAGCTCACCAGGTTCCTCTGTCCTTGGAATTCTCTAGGCAAGAACACTGGAGTGAGTAGCCATTCTGTTCTCCAGGGGATCTTCCTGACCGAGGGATTGAACTTGGGTCTTCCTCATTGCAGGCAGAATCTTTTCCGTGTGAGTCATCAGGAATGCCACCATATATATGTATGCTGTGCTGTGCTTAGTCACTTAGTCATATCAAACTCTTTGCAACCCCATGGAATGCAGCTCACCAGGCTCCTCCGTCTATGAAATTCACCAGGCAAGAATACTGAAATGTGTTGTTATGTCCTCCTCCAGGGGATCTTCACAACCCAGGGATTGAACCCAGGTCACCCATACTGCAGGCGGATTCTTTACCAGCTGAGCTACCAGAGAAGCAGCCTATACAGCCTATCCTTTTTTTTAGATATCCTTTTCCTATATAGGCATACAGTGTGGAACTGGATATGGAACAACAGACTGGTTCCAAATAAGAAAAGGAGTTCGTCAAGGCTGTATATTGTCACCCTGTTTATTTAACTTATATGCAGAGTACATCATGAGAAATGCTGGACTGGAAGAAACACAAGCTGGAATCAAGATTGCTGGGAGATATATCCATAACCTCACATATGCAGATGACACCACCCTTATGGCAGAAAATGAAGAGGAACTAAACAGCCTCTTGATGAAAGTGAAAGAGAAGAGTGAAAATGTTGGCTTAAAGCTCAACATTCAGAAAACGAAGATCATGGCATCTGGTCCCATCACTTCATGGGAACTAGATGGGGAAACAGTGGAAACAGTGTCAGACTTTATTTTTCTGGGCTCCAAAATCACTGCAGATGGTGACTGCAGCCATGAAATTAAAAGATGCTTACTCCTTGGAAGGAAAGTTATGACCAACCTAGATAGCATATTCAAAAGCAGAGACATTACTTTGCCAACAAAGGTTCGTCTAGTCAAGGCTATGGTTTTTCCTGTGGTCATGTATGGATGTGAGAGTTGGACTGTGAAGAAGGCCGAGTGCCGAAGAATTGATGCTTTTGAACTATGGTGTTGGAGAAGACTCTTGAGAGTCCCTTGGACTGCAAGGAGATCCAACCAGTCCTTTCTGAAGGAGATCAGCCCTGGGATTTCTTTGGAAAGAATGATGCTAAAGCTGAAACTCCAGTACTTTGGCCACCTCATGCGAAGAGTTGACTCATTGGAAAAGACTCTGATGCTGGGAGGGATTGGGGGCAAGAGGAGAAGGGGACGACAGAGGATGAGATGGCTGGATGGCATCACTGACTCGATGGACGTGAGTCTGAGTGAACTCCAGGAGTTGGTGATGGACAGGGAGGCCCGGCATGCTACGATTCATGGGGTCGCAAAGAGTCGGACATGACTGAGTGACTGATCTTTCCCGTATAGGTCATTGAACAGTATTGGGTAGAGTTCTCTGGGCTATACTTTCTTAAAATTTCAAAACATCTCAGTTTGAAGTGATGACTGCCCAGATGTAAATAATGTGGCAATATTTTGCAAGTGTTAAAAGTCACAGCAGAAAAACTTTTCTAATATGACATCAACTTAGTAATTAGAAGTCTTTTAAATCTATATAATGTGTGAGGTTTTAGATCTCTATATTACAGTGATCTTGCATCATATTACATGCTCACAAGTATGAGGACATTTGAAAAGATAAGCTGTGTTTTCCTATATTTTGTATCACACTATATTTTTTCTTAATAATTTTACATTTTATTAATGCAAATATATACCTATATTGCATAAATATATATATGTGTGCACACACATATATAGTCTGCTTATTAGAGGCACTTAAAATAATAAATAATAAATGTATTATCAAAATTTAAAATAATATTGGCACCATTTGCAAAATTACTATATTTTATAGTTAAAAATTCATATGTATATATGTGTTTAAATCAAGTGTGACTGGTAATTTAGTATATGTTTCCTCGGAGCTAAATAACAAAAATGGCAGCATTTGAAAGGAATTTAAAGTGGCTGTTAACCAAATCCAGCTGCTACCTGGGCCTTTCCATGTCTTCTACCCACTCTCATAACTCAAAATCATACTCCAGCAATTATCCCTTTTATTCCTACAATATTTATTCTTCCCCTCTAAAAATTAACTCCTATCAGCCTACAAACCTCCTGCCAAATTTTCCATATTTCAAACATCATTTCTTAACTTCATTTCATACACCATTTCTCTTTAGTTCTCAGCTTCTCTTAAAACAATGTACACTGAAATCTCAGATTTTAATCCTTCTGTTCCTAGTCCCATTCAAGTAACTGTAGTTAGGCTTTCCTTGTGACATTGCTTATCAAGTCACTTTAATGTGAAATGTTAAGTCTCTGTATTACTAGACCTGTCAATAACATTTGGTATACGTGGGTATTATTATAAACACTTTTCTTTACTTCCAGGATAATGTGTTGTCCTGATTTTACTTTTACATAGTGGTTCTTTTCTGCCTCCTTTACTATTTCCTTCTCATTTGTCTTAATATGAATCTCTTATAATTGCTACATTCTGTTTTCTAGTTCCAAGTAGCTTGATGTCATCATTATACTGAACTGTGTGTATATTGTGCAGAATGTTGATATTTCAAGACCTATTTTTTGTGGTGACAGAGAGCAGGAAAATTATTATAGTCCTATGTATGGCGTGATCGTCAATGGGTTATGTTGTCTTTTGCACATAAAAGTAAACTATCTTTAATCCTCATAATTGGTAGACATTTAGAAGAGTGCCTTTGTCAGATTAAAAACCACATACTAGGAAGATATGTTCTAGTAAAGATATCAATTCCAACATGAGATGTCTAGCTGAAGTGAGCTCCTGGTTTAGTTTATGATACTCCACCCACATATAACCTTACATGTGTAGGAGCCTGACACATGAATGGAATGGAAAGTGAATGGGCTCACCATGTTGAGTCTTTAATGTTTATGACTTCTGTCCTAAAAGGATTTATGGTTCCTTATTTCAGTTGTGGTGAAAGGATTGGATCCTTCCTATGGTAATGTCTCTCAGGTCTGGAATATGAGGATTCTTCCAGGGGTTACATCTTCTTGCCAATTGCAGCTGTCCCTTGGTTTCTACAGGGTAGGGGTGAGGAGTTGATTGGAGGAATACCTATATATACACCCACAGATGCTTAAGCCACTTAGAATGGCAGTAGTCAATATATACAGTTGGGCTTCCACATTGCATCTTTCCCATATGAGAATGAAACCACCTGTGGAAATTTCTATCCATGAGTGTCTGAGTCCACAAATTCAAAACCAGTGAATACAAATGACTGACTATATATTTAATGAAAGGCAATACATGTATAAATAAGCCCATGCAGTTCAAACCCATGTTGTTCAAGGGTCAACTCTACTCACTCAGATACTGAAAAATAGCCCTAGGATGAGTCCATGGACCCACTGGAACCTTTGTAAGATAAGCTGGCTCAAAAGTCACTGCATTCCTAGAATCTATTTATTTCCATCTTAATTTCAGGAATCTGATAGGGCTAGAGGTGAGTTGCTACCTGTAGGTGGCATTATATTTTCTTTCCTCAAGAGACTACTCTTCAAACAGTCTGGATCTGTGACTAGTTGTCATAGTGGTTCAAAGGCCCTTCTTAGATTTGGCCCACTATTACTCCTTCAACAGCATATTGGCCCACTGCCTCCTTGGCAAACTCTCATGCAGTCACACTAAGCCTACACAGCTCTTTGAATGAGCCAGGCAAACCCTTATTTTAAGGCATTGGTACTATTTCTCCTTTGTTGAATTCTTCCCCCCGCCCCAAATATCCCCATGCCTAACCCTATCACCTATGTCAAATTATGAGTCAAATATTAGTTTTTCATAAAGTTGACTCTAATCACTGTTTTTACAGGTGAAAACTTATCCACTTACCCACATACCAACCAGCCCTGATATTCATTGCCTATTTTTTCCATAGCATGCCTCGTTTACTTGTATATTACCTATTTATCTATATATTAGATTTGTTTATACTCCCTCATGATTATTAAAATTCCACATTTTTTTTCATTTTCTATAAAGAAAATTAGGGTATTGGTAACTCTCTCTCTCTCTCTCTCTCCATATATATATATGATACAATAAACCCATGTATAAGCAGAAAGTCCATGTATATGACCTGTGAAATCATCAGTCATTGGACTTAAAAAGAATTCAGATTATTTAAAGTCTTCTGACACCGTAAATAGAAATCATCTTCATTTCCAATTGTAATATTTTTCTGATTTTTTTTTTGCTATCTCTTCTTGAAATTATTTTCAAAATGTGAGTAAACACAGCAATAAAGAAAAATATTGAAAATTAGAAATATTTGGCACTGCATGATTTTTTGTAAGACAAAGAGAAATTTATCTAGACTTACTTAGTCAATGGGAAATGTGATCATTGATGGTACACTTGTGTATTGTGCAGAGCGAGGGGAAAGGAAAGAAGTAAAAAGGAGGGGACTCTGAGAATTGCAAAGATTGGAGAGAGGAGGAGGAAAATCACTGGTCTCCTCAGAAAATCTTCTTAAGCCTAGAGTTGCATCCATGGAGGTCACTTTCTGAAGGCCTAGGTTTCAAATTTCTGAAGGTCTGTAGGTATAAGGGAATGAGTTATCTATGTTAAGAGCACAACAAACACAAACCTTTTCCTACCCCTCAGTTCAGTTCAGCTCAGTTGCTCACTCTTTGTGACCCCATGGGCTGCAGCACACCTGGCCTCCCTGTCCATCATCAACTCCCAGAGTTTACTCAAATTCATGTCCACTGGTTTGGTGACGCCATCCAGCCATCTCATCCTCTGTCGTCCTCTTCCCCTTTCACCTTCAATCTTTCCCAGCATCAGAGTCTTTTAAAGGAGTCCGCTCTTTGCATGAGGTGGCCAAAGTATTAGAGTTTCAGCTTCAGGATGAGAACTTCCAATGAACACCCAGACTGATCTCCTTTAGGATGGACTGGTTGGATCTCCTAGCAGACCAGGGGACTCTCAAGAGTCTTCTCCAACACCACAGTTCAAAAACATCAATTCTTTGGCACTCAGCTTTCTTCACAGTCCAACTCTCAGATCCATACATGACCACTGGAAAATCATAGCCTTGACTAGACGAACCTTTGTTGGCAAAGTAATGTCTCTGCTGTTTAATAGGCTGTCTAATTGGTCATAACTTTTCTTCCAAGGACCAAGCATCTTTTAATTTCATGGCTGCAATCACCATCTGCAGTGATTTTGGAGCCCCAAAAAATAAAGTCAGCCACTGTTTCCAATGTTTCCCCATCTATTTCCCATGAAATGATGGGACCAGATGCCATGATTTTAGTTTTCTGAATGTTGAGTTCTAAGCCAACATTTTCATTCTCCTCTTTCACTTTCATCAAGTGGCTCTTTAGTTCTTCACTTTCAGCCATAAGGGTGGTGTCATGTGCATATCTGAGGTTATTGATATTTCTGCCAGCAATCTTGATTCAAGCTTGTGCTTCATTCAGCCCAGTGTTTCTTATGATGTACTCTGCATATAAGCTAAATAAGCAGGATGACAATATACTGCCTCAACGTACTCCTTTTCCTATATGCAACCAGTCTGTTGTTCTATCACCAGTTTTAACTGTTGCTTCCTGACCTGCATACAGATTTCTCAAGAGGCAGGTCAGGTTGTCTGGTAATCCCAGGTCTTTAAGAATTTTAGTTTGTTGTGGTCCACACAGTCAAAGGCTTTGGCATAGTCAATAAATCAGAAGTAGATGCTCTTCTGGAATTCTCTTGCTTTTTTGGTCATCCAACGGATGTTGCCAAATGGATCTCTGGTTATTCTGCTTTTTCTAAAACCAGCTTGAACATCTGGAAGTTCACAGTTCACTAGCTGTTGAAGCCTACCTTAGAGAATTTTGAGCATTACTTTACTAGTATGTGAGATGAGTGCAACTATGTGGTAGTTTGAGTATTCTTTGGAATTGCCTTTCTTTGGGATTGGAATGAAAACTGACCTTTTCCAGTTCTGTGGCCACTGCTGCATTTTCCAAATTTTATGGAATATTGAGTGCAGCACTTTCACAGCATCATCTTTTAGGATTTGAAATAGTTCAACTGGAATCCCATCACCTCCACTAGCTTTGTTCATAGTGATGCTTCCTAAGGCCCACTTGACTTCACATTTCAGCATATCTGGCTCTAGGTGAGTGATCACACCATCATGATTATCTGGGCCATGAAGATATTTTTGTATAGTTGTTCCATGTATTCTTGACATCTTTTCTTAATATCTTCTGCTTCTGTAGGTCCATACCATTTCTGCCCTTTATTGAGCCCATCTTTGCATGAAATGTTCCCTTGGTGTCTTTAATTTTCTTGAAGAGATCTCTAGTCTTTCCCATTCTACTGTTTACCTCTCTTTCTTTGCACCAATCACTGAGGACGGCTTTATTATCTCTCCTTGGTATTCTTTTGAAGTCTGCATTCAAATGGTTATATCTTTCCTTTTCTCCTTTGCTTTTTGCTTCTCGTCTTTTCACAGCTATTTGTAATGTCTCCTCAGACAGCCGTTTTGCTGTTTTGTATTTCTTTTTATTGGGGATGATCTTGATACCTGTCTCCTGTACAATGTAATGAACCTCCATCCATAGTTCATCAGACACTCTGTTTATTTTATCTAATCACTTAAATCTGTTTCTCACTTCCACTATATAATCCTAAGGGATTTGATTTAACTCATACCTGAATGGTCTAGTGGTTTTTTCCCTACTTTCTTCAGTTTAAGTCTGAATTTGGCAATAAGGAGTTCATGATCTGAACCACAGTCAGCTCTTGGTCTTGTTTTTGCCTACTCTGTAGAGCTTCTTCACCTTTGGTTTCAAAGAATATAATCAATCTGATATCAGTGTTGACCATCTGGGGGTGTCCATGTGTAGAGTCTTCTCTTGTGTTTTTGGAAGAGGGTGTTTGCTATGACCAGTGCATTTTCTTGGCAAAACTCCATTAGTCTTTGCCCTACTTCATTCCGTATTCCAAGGCCAAATTTGCCTGTTACTCCAGGTGTTTCTTGACTTCCTACTTTTGCATCCCAGTCCCCTATAATGAAAAGGACATCTTTTTGGGATGTTAGTTCTACAAAGTCTTGTAGTTCTTCATTGAACCATTCAACTTCAGCTTCTTCAGCATTACTGGTAGTGACATAGACTTGGATTACTGTGATATTGAATGGTTTGCCTTGGAAATGAACAGAGACCATTCTGTCATTTTGAGATTGCATCCAAATACTGCATTTCAGACTCAATTGTTTACTATGGTGGCTACTCCATGTCTTCTAAGGGATTCTTTCCCACAGTGGTAGATATAATGATCATCTGAGTTAAATTCACCCATTCCAGTCATTTTAGTTTGCTGATTCCTAAACTGTCAATGTCTAGTCAGGTTATGGTTTTTCCAGTAGTCATGTATGGATGTGAGAGTTGGACTGTGAAGAAAGCTAAGTGCCAAAGAATTGATGCTTTTTAACTGCGGTGCTGGAGAAGACTCTTGAGAGTCCCTTGGACTACAAGGAGACCCAACCAGTCCATTCTAAAGGAGATCAGTCCTGGGTGTTCTATGGAAGGAATGATGCTAAAGCTGAAACTACAGTAATTTGGCCACCTCATGCGAAGAGTTGACTCATTGGAAAAGACTCTGATGCTGGGAGGGATTGGGGACAGGAGGAGAAGTGGATGACAGAGGATGAGATGGTTGGATGCCATCACCGACTCGATGGATGTGAATTTGAGTGAACTCTGGGTGTTGGTGATGGACAGGGAGGCCTGGCGTGCTGCAATTCATGGGGTCACAAAGTGTCGGACACGATTGAGTGACTGAACTGAACTGAACTGAAACTGGTGACGTTCACTCTTGCCATCTCCTTTTTGACCACTTCCAGTTTGCCTTGATTCATGGACATAACATTCCAGGTTCCTATGAAATATTGCTCTTTACAGCATCAGATCTTGCTTCCATCACCAGTCACATCCACAACTGGGTGCTATTTTTGCTTTGGCTCCGTCTTTTCATTCTTTCTGGAATCATTTCTCCACTGATCTCCAATAGCAATTTGGGAACCTACCGATCTGGGGAGTTCATCTTTCCTACCCCTGACAGTATTTTTAGTGTACTGATGTGGGGCTAACTCCTTTAAACTACATTCATGCATTCATTTACTTCTTAAATGTTTAATGGATTCTAGTATATTTTTGGTTCAAATAGGATGGTGACAAGTTTAGGGAAGTTGGTCAGATGTCCATAGCATCTGAAAGTTACCTTTAGTATAATTGATATTGACCAACATATGGTAAAAAGTAGCTACCTACACATGATGATCTGGAGGGACACAATGTGCAAAATTTCTAATTATTCTATTTGCAAGGAATACATAGAAGTGAGGTTTGAGCAAAAGAGAAGGAAGGGTCTTCTATGATGTGTTACAAAATACATAACCACTTGCCATATATTGTAATTTTGTTTATTCATTTCACTTGTATGGAATGACCTTCCTCAATTTTGCTGTTTAATAAAATCCTCTTGAAGTTTCAAAGCTCATTCCCATGCCATCTTCCTCACTGAATAACTGAAGTTACGAGTTCTTTGAAGGTGAGACTCACTCATTCGTATAATTGTGTTCCCAGTGAATACCATAGCAAACACTTAGTATGTATTTGTTTCATGATTCAATGAGACATTCTTGAATTTTTGTCAATATTTTTCTAGTCCATCTACTGCCACAGCAAGTTTCTAATAACAATGAGACAAATTTTTCACTCTCTTTTATATATTAATATTTTCTCCTCTTTATCCCAAAACATTTGATGAAAAAATATGAAGTGGCATTGTTTCAATGTCTTTCAAATTCTTTATGTAAACACTGACTATGGCATACATGCAAACAGGAGGAACTTCCTATACCTAAATATCTACTTTTTCCTAGTGAAGCTCCTATTAAAAGCTGAAAGCTCTAACAGGTTAGACTGTCTGATCCTGATGGGATGCTTTCCTCAGAATATCATGCTACCTCTACCTATATGTTATTAATTTCTTTTTGTAGAAAATAGCCCACAAGTTTTCAATATAAGAACATAGATGTCTATGTGATTAATTCATATAGAAAACTAATTCTAGTGTGCTTCTCCCACCCAAGGAAATCTATTTGCTCCTCTATTTTCAAATGTAGGGCATTACAGAGAACTCGATAGATGTTCCATATGATTTCTGTGAAATGCTTACAAAGATCAGAAAAAATTTGCAGATACATTATTTGCTTAAGCATTAGATATAGTAAGAAAAATACTCAGAACTATACTAACACATACCTTTATAATAACCTAAAAGAACTAATGCTTAAAGTAGGTATTTTGTACTTTTCCATGTATCTATTCTAAACCAATGATACTTTATCATCCCCAGAAGTGTATGCTCCATGAATGTCAAGACATTAGCAAAGACTTGCAAAAACAACTTTTGTATTGTATATAGTAGTATGCTTTCCACCACTTATTGCCTATGTGAACTTGAAAAATTTATCTTCTCTAAGCCCTGAGATGACAACCCACTCTAGCACTCTTGCCTGGAAAATTCCGTGGACTGAGGAGCCTGGTAGGCTACAGTCCATGGGGTCGCAAAGAGTCAGACATGACTGAGCGACTTCACTTCACTTCACTTCAAGCCCTAGTTTCTTCAGTTCTAAAATGAGGCTAACAATGAATGAATTGCTTGAATGTAATTATTATTAAGTAAAGTATCTAAGGTGCTTGGAACAGAGATGACATTTAAATATTATTTTTAAAATAGATTAAATTAAAATAGATGAACTTTGAATGCTTCCCAGTTCTCTGGATAATGGATCCCTGTATATCAGAATCAGGAGTGATGTTAGTACTGAAAAGTTGTTGTTGAATCACGTGAATACACGGGGATTCTTGGCCCCCGGAGGAGAAGAATTCAATCCGGGGCCAGAGACGAGGCTTGATCGCTCAGAGCTTTTGTGTAATAAAGTTTTATTAAAGTATAAATGAGATAGAGAAAGCTTCTGACATAGGCATCAGAAGGGGCAGAAAGAGTACCCGCTTGCTAGTGTTAACAATGAGGTTATATAATCCAAAGAATGTCTGGAGGTTGTAAAGACCTCATCAGACCTACTCCCATAATTTACATTTTAAGATAACAGAAGGTTGAATCCAAAGACTGTCCTTAGGCAGGATACATTATTGTTATATAATCCTAAGGAAAGTGGAGAAAGAAAAAAAGTTTGTCCTTTCTTCCTCCTTGAGAATTCCAGACCCCTCTCCCCTTGGGGACCCCTAGACTCCCTATCAACCTGCCTAGGAACTGAATCTCTCAGTACTGACTATCTGGAATTAGATAATCCTTGTAAGAAAATACATGAATGCAGAGAATTTTGTCAAACATACCATTCAAAACCTTGTTTCATTTTGATAAAAGTTAGTTCTAATAGGAAATGCAGTTTTGAAATGATTCACAAGAGACTATATGGTTTTAAAGATACATTCTCCACCTTTCTGTCCACTGAGAGAGAATGACTAGGAAATTTTAAAGTGTGTATTTTCCTCTGAGTTTCAAAAGATTATCTTTCAGGTTGATTTTAGGCTCTGTAAAATTTTGATAAGTCTGTTAGAGTTGATGTGTTTACAATGATTTTTCCATTGGGTAAGCTACATACATATTGTGTGAAGTGAGGGTCTTAAAGTACACCTCTGTGCATTTTTGAACAAATTATTGTTATTTGAGGAAAAACAAAAACAAACTAAAATGAGTCAAAGACTTGCCTCACCTGAACACTGAAAATGTTACCACTTTTTGAAATTCTTGCTTCAACCAGGTAATTATATAATGAACATTAGGAAAATTTGGAGTTGAGTGTATATATATATATATATATATATATATATATTCTTCAATACCCTATGGATATGTGGATTTTTCAGTGGAAGGTCAAATATCCTACAAATATGAAGAAATATTAAAGATCATATTAACCTTTAAAATGCATGAAAAAAACTCAAATTTTAAACACTGCTTACTTTTAGAACACAATCTTTCAACAATGATGGCAAAATATTTCTTATACATCTCATATATACAGTTACATTTTTACTGTTGATTTTCCTTAAAAATTAAATGAGGAAGAGGGATTATTACCTACATCTATATAGAAATAAACCAAAGGGTATCTAGGGTGCAGGGACCATTGTTTAACAATCAAGAGAGGAAATAGGTGGGATAAAAATGTCAATACTATCGAGACCCATAATTTGGATCCTGTGAGAACAAGCTTCTCAGAGCACACAAAACTAATACAATTATGTAAAGTTTAAAAATAAAATAAAATTAAAAAAAAAAAGAAAAAGAAAAAAAAAAGAGACAAAGCTTTTGTTCAAGAAGAGCTAAAGCTTTCTGTCTTATCCTGGAGCCAGCACTTTCTCTGTAATGTGTAGGAGTACATAAGATTTTAAAATCATTTAAGCAATGCAAATGTAAAGTGTCCTTTTGGAATTCTAAGAAAGTATTCTTCCTGATATGCACTGTAAGATTACTTCATTCATTATCATTCAGTGACTGTATATAGATCTTTCACACAAAATCCTTCTGGGGATGTTAAACTGAAAACCATTTTGGTAATATCATATGAGTCCATTAACATCAGAGAAATCTGTGCTGATATATTTTATTTCATTTTATTTTGCTTTACTTCTATATCCATCTTCAATGATAGTCTTTTTCCTATGAATCACTTCAAACTGGAGCTCTGGGATTTTGCTATCATATTCCTGTAATTCTCTAATCTACATATAGAACTTTGACATTATCAGGAGCAATTTATTTAATCTTAAAACAAACTCTGTACTGTTTATATGGACTTTAATATTCCCAATTGAAAAAGCATTTTCTCTAGGTTGACAATAATTGGTATTTGGTTATTACTGATATTCTCAAGTTTTCAGTTATTTTATTTACATAATCTATTCAAGAATCTCATTCTTTAAAGTCCACATTATTTAAAAGACTAAACTTAACTTTTAGTATATTTCCATTAAAGATCATAAAAAGAGTAAAAAAAAAAAAAATCCAGTGACGGATTCATAGGAAATATAAAGTATTAACAACAAATTTCTTAAGTGAAGCCCTCTATTTTTATCTTTTTATTAATATTTTTCTTTAGACCCTCTGTATCATGTTTAGTATATGAAAATATGTTTGGATATTTAAGATTTCATCATTAAAATAATACCATAAAGTTTTCATGTTTTTATCATTATTATTCTTGAACAACTCACTTTGTAAATTACCATTTTAAACTAACCCCTAGACAACTTAAAACATTTTGGCTTATTCCTCTAATTAGTGATTTTCTTATAGACTGCATTATTTTCTGACATATTACAAAATATAACAGAAACAAGAGAACAAATCTTCAAACTTCAGGAGGTCCTGACAGACTTTCCATCACAAACATATACTTTAAAAAAAATCTTTCCTATAAAGGGAAAACAAACCTAAACAACCAGGAAAAAAAAAAAAAAAAAGAGAGAGAGAGAGAGAGAGAGAATAAGCCATCTTTCTCTATGGAAAATAAAACAAAAGTATCAATTCCTACATTGATAATAATAGGTAGAACTAATTAAAGTGATATTTAGATTGTTGCTTCAGATTTTACTAAGTGCTTATTATAGACATTATGTTGTGTTAAATTTGAAACTAAACAGACATGATTTCCAACTTGAAAGTAATCAAACTATAATTGGCAATGCAACTAACAATCTATTGCTATAAATTCTAATATAAAATATTCAAGATTCTGTATGAGTATGACAGTGGGCATTTAGTCCACAGATAAGGGATTGGATGAGGTTCCAAGGGTAAGTAATCAGCAAAGTGGACAGGATTCCAGGGATGGAGAAAGCAAAGAAAAGATTCCACAAGGAGAAAAACACATATAAGATGCAAGAAGTCCTCTGAAGGTTTGGGATTTTATCCATCTACTAGCTAGCAAGTTAGCCTACAGTGGTAGGCTATCAGAAATGGTATCATAAATGCCTTTAACAAATAGAAGGCATGCAAGTCCTGGATCAGGAACAAAAGACATTATTACTGCAAGGCAACAGAGTGGCCTCTCTGTTCATGTTTTCACCTTACTGCCTAAAGTCTATGGTGGTGGGAGGGGAGGTGCCTAGACTGGGCCCCAAGGATGCTGTTCACACAATAAGTTTATGTGATGGCTGGGGAAGTAGAGTTTATGAAACTTCATTCTTATAAAGGATTGTAAACCGTATGTCCAACCTCTGCCTCATAGAGAGAGAAAGATCATATTATCCTGGATAGCAAAATGGAAGTGTCCTCTGCTCTGGAAGCAGACACTCTAACCTAGCTCCTAAGTCTGTTCACCACTCAGTCTTCAGGAGTTAGTCTTATACAAAAGATTAAAAAAGAAAGAAAGAAAGTACCTCTGTTTGCAAGACATGTAGAAACAGAGAAACCATGCTTTGGTTAGAAGCATATCAGAAGTGTCTTTTTCCTGAAAGGCTAAAATAATTTGTACATGAATATAATTAAATGTATCTCTTTGGGCTAGAGTCTGAAGAATAGTACTCTGATGACTGTCCCCAGTTCTTCCACTGTTAGGATCAGTTGAGGATTTGGATTCCTCCTGAGAAACATTTTTATAATTTACATTTCCCAGGAAATTATCTTCTTTCAATGTGATATTAAAACTCATTTGCATAAGATTTTGTAAAATGTTTTTATGGTATTTTAAATTCCCTGTATTACTCCCCTTACATTTCAAATTTTCGGTGTTTGTACCTATTCCTTTTCTTCCCATTAGGTTTTGAATATTTTATTTCATTTTTTGTAAAAATCTTTTGAAGTTTTAAAGCAGTCGTGATCCCCCTTATTTTTCAAGTAATGTTATCTGATTTTATTTTTATTATTTCATCATTTTACTCATTGTTCAAACTGTGTGATTTAGATACATATATAATTTATTTATCACCAGTGATCCTTTCTGCTTCTTATATCTCTAAATGACCCCATTGTGGTAGTTTTTGCTTTGTTTTTCCTAATTGGGATTTGAGCTTTCTTTTTCTATTTCAGAAAAACCCCCTCAATCACCATTAATCTCTCCTACTGTCATTTTATTTCTTTTGTCTCTTTTATAAGCAATTCAAGCTAAAGTGATATATACTTAGTGTATATACTAAGTATATACCCTTACTTCTCCAAATCTTTAGTCTTCAAATATCTGCTTTATAATTTGACTTTTTTCTCTACTAGCCTCTACACTCAGTGAAAATTTGTCCTATTTGTACTACACTTTTTTTTTTTTCAGATCATTTGATCTGGCCTCTGAATGTTGAATTTTATTCAACAAGGTTCAATTCTGGAGACTCTTCTCAACAAGTTACTATTTTTAGGCAAAGCCATTCACTTCTTGATGGTGCCATGATTCTAAAATTGATCCTAGACTTCTGAACTCTGAATACATATTAATACACTCAACCAGTAATTTAAAATTTCCACTTGATGACTCAATAAATATATGAGTCAACTATCCAAAATGACTTATTATTTCTATTAGCCTTGAAACTCCAAATTTCCCCCTTCTTCTGTGTTTTCTATATCAAAATAGATAACAACCAAACATCCATTGAGTTTCCAGGTTACAAATACAGGAATTTCTAATAATATTTTTGCTTATTTCAACTAGCATTCCCCACCTATCACTATATTCTGTATTTCCTGATTCCAACAATCTTTATCAGTTTTCATCGAGATTTGTATAGCCAAATCATGATCTTCAAACAGAAAAAAATGTAATTTCTTCCTTAGCTATTTTCATTTAAATATTGGTCTATATTCCATTTCCCACATTTCAGAAGTGTGATCTTTTTAAAACGTACAGATCATTATTGATGAGTTCCACATTAAGTTTAAATATTTTATGAACGAAGGAACTATAAATATTTTAATCAAGTTTTTGTTTTGTTTGTTTCTTGGAACAGTATCTAATAAATATGCTGGGGCCAGCATGTTTTTCAATTGAATTCCTACATATTTTCTTTATATCAGTACTATTCAATTCTCTGGTTATAAATGCAAATAAACCATGGGCTCAGTTTACAAAGAAATCTCCATGTTTAGCAGATAAGTAACACTGAATTTGTAGATATTACTTGCTTACAAGAAAGACTGGGCAACCTCAAATATCTCTGTTGAATGGTGTCATCTGGTAACCTCCTCATTCAAGGTCTAGTCAATTACTCTGTGCAACTCCTAAATAATTTCTGTTCCTTAATGACTTAGACTAAGACACACAGTCTTCTTAGTTAAGTTTTCTCCTAGAATTATTCTAAGGTGGGTAATTTATGAAGAATAAAATTTCATGGGCAAAAGTTGTCTACTTCTTTGACTTAATCTCTTCCCTGGCATTTGAACAAAGCTAGGGGAGGTGATGGGATTCCAGATGAATTATTTCAAACCCTAAAAGACGATACTGTGAAAGTGCTGAACTCAATATGCCAGCAAATATGGAAAACTCAGCAGTGACCACAGGACTGGAAAAGGTCAGCTTTCTTTGCAATACCAAAGAATGCTCAAACTATTGCACAATTGCACTCATTTCACATGCTAGTAAAATAATGCCCAAAAGTCTTGAGCAAGGCTTCAACATTACATGATGCAAGAACTTCCAGATGTTCAAGTTGGATTTAGAAAAGGCAGAGGAACCAGAGATCAAATTGCAAAATCCATTGGATCATTGAAAAAGCAAGAGAATGCCAGGAAAAAAATAATAAATCTACTTCTGCTTTATTGATTACATCAAAGGCTTTGACTGTGTAGATCAAAACAAACTGTGGAAAATTCTTAAAGAGATGGGAATATCAGACCACCTGATCTGCTTCCTGAGAAATCTGTATGCAGATCAGGAAGCAACAGTTAGAACCGGACATGGAACAACAGACTGGTTCCAAATAGAAAAAGGAGTAAGTCAAGGCTGTATATTGTCACCCTGCTTATTTAACTTCTATGCAGAGTACATCATGCAAATTGCCAGGCTGGATGAAGCACAAGCTGGAATTAAGATTGCTGGGGGAAATATCAATAACCTTAGATATGCAGATGACACCTCTCTTATGGCAGAAAGAGAAGAGGAACTAAAGAGCCTCTTGATGAAAGTGAAAGAGGAGAGTGAAAAAGTTGGCTTATCTCAGCATTTCAAAAAACTGAGATCATGTCATCTGGTCCCATCACTTCATGGCAAATAGATGGGGAAAAAATGGAAATAGTGAGAAACTTTATTTTCTTGGGCTCTAAAATTACTGCAGATGTTGACTGCAGCCTTGAAGTTAAAAGACACTTGCTCCTTGGATGGAAAGCTATTACAGTGTATTAAAAAGCAGAGACATCACTTTTCCAACATAAGTTCATCTAATCAAAGCTATCGTTTTTCAGTAGTCATGTAAGGATGCAAGAGTTGTACCATAAAGAAAGCTGAGTGCCAAATAATTTATGTTTTTGAACTGTGGTGTTGGAGAAGACTCTTGAGAGTCCCTTGTACTGCAAGGAGATCAAACCAGTCAATAACCCTGAATATTCATTGGAAGGACTGATTATGGTAAAACCAAAACAAACTTTATGGCCAATCCAATAATTTGAATTTCTAAAAAGATCTGACATGATATGGGGGAACCACACTTGGAAAACCACCTGTTTAAATTGGATACACAAAATTTTAGAACTGCAGTAAGATATTATAGTTTACCAACCTTCTATTTTGGTAGGAAAAGCATGTCAATACTTATTGAAAATTCTCCAACTTCACTGCCATTAGGATCTTCATCTAGGATTCTTAATTTAAGTCACCAATAATCTGATGGTACTAGAAATATATGGAGGGGGTTCAATTTTCCAGAACTCCAGAGGAAATAATAAATCAACACTTTAATTTTAAATTTTCTGAAATGTATTAAGATACTCTATAGGTCATTCAGATACTACCCAATACATTCTTTCTAAAATATACATATTCATACACACACAAGCAGATTCATAAAATAAAAGTAATGCTGGTTATAAAACAGGATAGAGAGATTAGTTTTGGAGTGTTTCTAGTAATTCACAATGGAATGATAAAATATAATCAACCAAAATTCATGAACAGATGCAGAAATATGGGATCATTTAACAGTATCATATAAAAACAACAATGAATACTAAGATGTTCTACTTAAACCACAGATAATAAACATTGAGGGATAAACTGTTCAAATTATAGACAAAGATCATTAAGCTGATGAAAAAGAAGCCTATATACATGTAGCCTAAAATATTTATTATATGAGAATACAGAGTTCAGTTCTCTGCAGTCTCTCAGTTGTGTCTGACTCTGCAACCCCATGGACTAATGCACTCCAGGCCTCCCTGTCTATCACCAACTCCTGGAGTTTACCCAAACTCATGTCCATTGAGTCGGTGATGCCATCCAACCATTTCATCCTCTGTCATCCCCTTCTCTTCCTGCGCTCAATCTTTCACAGCATCAGGGTCTTTTCAAATGTGTCAGTTCTTTGCATCAGGTGGCGAAAATATTGGAGTTTCAGTTTCAGCATCAGTCTTTCCAACGAATATTTAGGACAGATAATACAGAGAAGCCATGATTAAAATAATAGAAAAATTTCATGTAAACACTAATAAAATTGGATACAGTTATATAAATATAAATTCACAACCGTAATAAAGTTTTAACATACCCCTCTTAGGAACTAGTGTAACAAGTTCCTAACAAGTGTAACAAGCAGACAGAAATGATACCAATGATTTGGTCAACATATATAAACTAAGATATATACCATTAAAGTTATTAACTGATCATTCAATTTGAAAAATAACTGAATTGACCTAAAGCAGGGCATAACGTTTCAATAGTTTTCAAAGGGATATAGTGCCAGTACAAATGTTCTCTGACTACAAGTGGATTTTATTTGACATTAAAACAACAATATGTGCCAAAAATTCAACTATATTCTAAAGTTAAAGCATCTCTTTTAAATAGCATGCAGTTTAAAGAAAACAATTAGGAAAAAGTGCACTATATTGAATCAGCAAATATTTATCTGGGAGTAGGAAAATAACAAGTTTTCTTTTTAACAAATTTAAAAAAATAACACATCATTGATTAAGCAGATTAAAATTTAAAGGTAAGAATTACAGGAGGCACTCAGGATCACTGCCATTAATTAGAAGAGAGAACAGGTCTATAGATTTTTGAAATTGAAAATAAAGTGATACTTCAGTTGGATAAATTTTGGGAAATATATTTGAAAATTTTAAATGTAACAGATCATATTCTGGAAAAAATATATTATTAAGACAGATCCCAAATAAGAAAATTAAATAGTTTTATATTTATTAAGTAGGTTGAGTTTGTATTGAAAGCTTTCCACAGAGAAAACTGACAGCTTAGTAGTTTCACCAGTTAATTCTATTAAATATGTAAGAAAAAATAAGGGTATTTACCTAAGGAAGGGGCTTCCCAGGTCACTTAGTGATAAATAATCTGCCTGCCTAACAGGAGACATGGGTTCAATCCTTGTGTCTGAAAGATTCCCTAGAGAAGGAAATAGCCACCCACTGATATTCATGCTTGGAAAAACCTATGTACAGAGGAACATAGAAGGCTATAGTCCATGTAATCTCAAAGAGTCTGACACAAATCAGTGACTAAACCACCACCACCACCTCTACCTTACAGAAACCCTTGAGATTAGAAATGAGAAAACATCCTTCATCTCTAGTTATAAGGTCATCTTGCCTTAAGTGTTACAGACCCGTTATATTATCAAGTATTGAAACAAAAATCTTAAAATATTAATAATGTGAATAACCAGTATGGTTAAAGATAATGTGCCACTATCTAGATGCCCTCATTTTGAGAGCTCAGTTGATTAGTCAATTAAATTTTATCATAATAACAGAGGACAGGAGTTAAATCATGTAATTATCATCTAGCTGTTGTTCAATCTATCAGTTGTGTCCAAGACTTTGAAACCCCACAGACTGAAGCATTCCAGGCTTCCCTGTCCTTTAACATCTTCCTGAGCATGCACAAACCCATGACCATTGAGTCAGTGATACCTTCCTATCGTCTCATCCTCTGTCATCCCCTTCTCCTCCTGCCTTCTATCTTTTCCAGGATCAGGGTTCTTTACGGTCCAACTCTGACATCCATACATGACTACCGGAAAAACCAAAGCTTTGACTATATGGACATTTGTTGGCAAAGTAATGTCTCTGCTTTTTAATATGCTGTCTGCTTTTTAATACACTGCCTAGGTTTGCCATAGTATTTATTCCAAGGAACAAGTGTCTTTTAATTTCATACTGGCAGTCACTGTCCACAGTGATTTTGGAGCCCAAGAAAATAAAGTCTCATTTTTCCCATTGTTTCACCATCTATTTGCCATGAAGTGATATGGGACTGGATGCCATGATCTTTGTTTTTTGAATATTGAGTTTTAAGCCAGCTTTTTCACTCTGCTCTTTCAGTTTCACCAAGAGGCTCTTTAGTTCCTCTTCACTTTTTGTCATAAGAGTGTGTCAACTGTATATCCCATATTATTGATATTTCTCCCCACAATCTTAATTCCAGCTTCTGTTTCATCCAGTCTGGCATTTCACATGCACTCTCTATATAAGTTAAGTAGGATGACAATATACACCTTCACACACTTCTTTCCCAATTTTGAACCTGTCTGTTGTTCCATGTCTAGTTCTAACTGTTGTTTCTTGACCTGCATACAGGGTTTCTCAGGCAGCAAATAAGATGGTCTGGAAGTCCCATATCTTGAAGAATTTTCTCCAGTTTGTTGTGATCCACACAGTCAAAGGCTGCATAGTCAATGAAGCAGATGGTTTTCTGGAATTCTCTTGCTTTTTCAATGATCCAATAGATGTTAGCAACTTGATTTCTGGTTCCTCTGCCTTTTCTAAACCCAGCTTGTACATCTGGAAGTTCTCAGTTCACACTGTGATGAAGCCTAGCTTGGAGGATTTTGAGCATGACATTGCTAGAATGTGAAATGAATGCAATTGTTAGGTAATCTAAGTGTTTTTTGACATTGCCCTTCTTTGAGATTGGAACAAAAACTGACTTTTTCTAGTCCTGTGGCCACTGCCGAGCTTTCCAAAGTTATTGGCATATTTATTGCAGTACTTTAACAGCATCATTTTTTAGGTTTTGAAACAGCTCAGCTGGAATTCCATCATCTCCATTAGCTTTGTTCATAGTGATGCTTCCTAAGGCCAGGTGACTTCACACTCCAGGATGTCTGACTCTAGGTGAGTGATCACACAATTGTGGTTATCTGGAATATTAAGGTCTTTTTTTGTGTAGTTCTTCTATGTATTCTTGCCACCTCTTTTTAATATCGTATGCTTCTATTAGGTTCATACCATTTCTGTAATTTATTGTGCCCATTTTTGCATGAAATGTTCCCTTGGTATTTCTAATTTTCTTGAAGAGATCTCTAATCTTTCCCATTCTATTGTTTTCCTCTATTTATTTCCATTGTTCACTTGAGAAGACTTACTTACATCTCCTTGATATTCTTTGGAACTCTGCATTCAGATGGATATATCCTTCCTTTTCTCCTTTGCCTTTAGCTTCTCTTCTTTTCTCAGCTATTTGTAAGGCCTCCTCAGACAACCATTTTGCCTTTTTTGCATTTATTTTTGGGAATGGTTTTGATCACTATCTCCTGTAAAATGTTAGGAACCTCCATCCACAGTTCTTCAGCACTGTATCAGATCTAATCCATTGAATCTATTTGTCACCTCCACTGTATAATTGCAAAGGATTTTATTTAGGTCATACCTGAATGGCCTAGTGGTTTTCCTTATTTTGTTCAATTTAATTCTGAATTTTGTAATAGGAATTCATGATCTGAGCCCAGTCAGCTCCAGGTCTTATTTTTGCTGACTGTATAGAGCTTCTCCATCTTCAGCTGCAAAGTTTATCATCAATCACATTTTGATATTGGCCATCTGGTCATGTCCATGTGTAGAGTCATCTCTTTTGTATCATCTTGGGAGATACACAAAATATAACTGACAAAATTCAAAATCTATTTATCATATTTTTAGCAAGTTAGAAATAAAGAGAATTATTTAATTTGATAATAGTCATGGAAGTAATAGGTTGAGTAATATGATGAAAGTTTATTGTTAAAAAGGTCTATATCTAGAATCTAGGCTATAAGAGAAAGTTAAATGCTTTTTACATTAATAAGGGATTAACAATTGAGTTAGTAAAATATAATAGTTTAAATTAAGTGGAAATTCACTTATGCAACCCTACTATGTATTTAAATACTGATATGGTTACAACTCATTTGAATAGATATGGTGAATATCATTAGGAACAGTATTTCCAAAAACAGTCAAATATTCAGGTTATTGGGATGTCAAGGTTAACCAAAAATACCACTTTAAGTGTTAACTCTATGAGTTAGCCCAGAAAATAGATCAATTAAAACATAAAACACTGGGGAAAGATATGGCTAGATTCTGAGATTTCAAACCAAACTGTAATTGATAGACAACAGCTGCCATGTAAATTACTTAATCAAGAAAGTTAGAGAGAGCAAGATACAGGTTATGTGGTAAGATAGGCAAAGGCAAGTCTAAGAATGTAGATCTTGGAATAAAGCTGATGTTAAACATGAAAGGTCCACAATTCCTCTGAATATTTATGAAGCTAATCCTCAAAGATATATTCTTATACTTCGATATTTTGCCAAAGGCAAAATGACATACTGAATAGCTTAATATTAGATTAAACAAATATATCATTATGAGTATCTGAAAGCTCTTTTATTTTTTTAAACTGGAGATATATCACAAACATTATAAAAATATTAACATGCCATAATATCCAAGTGCAGTTGTTGAAAACACAAAGTCTAGAATAAGACTCTTATTGTTGTTGTTTAGCTGCTCAGTCGTGTCCAACTCTTTGTGATCCCATGGATTTTAGCCTACCAGTCACCCCTGTTCATGGGATTTCCCATGCAAAAATACTGGAATGGGTTGTCATTTCCTTTTCCAGGTGATCCTCCTTACCCAGGGATCGAACCCATGTCTGCTGCAAGTCTCCTGCATTGTATGTGGATTCTTTACTGCTGTGCAGTTGTTGAAAACATCAAATCTAGAATAAAACTATTTGGTTTCAAGTCCTACCTGCTCAATTTGCTAATTTATTTCCTATGCCATAATTTTCCCAAATGTGGAATAGAAATAATAATAGTTCTAACTCCTAGAGTGGTTGTGAGAACTAAAGCATTTAATACATGAAAACACTAGGAACAGTGCCTGGAGCATAAACATTCTTCAAGTGTTGGATAGATCTACTCAATGTAAAAAGAAATTGCAAGGAATATACTCATGTTTACTGATATTTGGCACTGAATAATATAGTTTCATAATCTAAGTTGAGTTGAAGATATTTATGAACTATTATTTTGTGTAGTAATTTTTTTAATTTTTAAATTATTTTTTGAATATACATATTTCATTTCCATACATCAAGTTAAATAGACCTGTTGCTGAAGTTAAGGAATAAAAAACTGCTTTGCAATATTCAGCAAGATGATATATTATTTAAATCAATTAATTTGGATTTAAAGTAATACAGGTAACACAAAAAGATTACCTATGTACAAGAATAGTCTATATTTTTAGTAATATTACATTTTCTTAAATAGTTTTAATTTTGAATGTTGCAACACACAGTGTGTGCATCTTTAATTCAATGTAACTAATTTCTTGTTGTATATATATGTGCTTCAAAAAAAAAGTTAACACTGATGTGGAAATATACTTCACCAATATGATTTTTTAAATTGGTTTTTATTAGTGGAAATTTTTACTTTGTACCAAAATTATAATAGTAAGTTTAAAATGAAAGATCTCATTTTATACCATACTGATAGAAATTAAGGGAAAAAATCAAGGATTATGTATAAGTATGTATAAAGACATAAAAACATACTTGAAAATTATTAAATCATCTAATTATAAAAGTAGTTTATATCCAGTATTTATAAAAATGACATCAAATACAAGCTTTAAATTAAAAAATGTAGTTCTACTACTCAAAGATTATTGATATTAAAATTTTGCATATCTTTCCATTTTGATAAAATACACACAATATACCTAATGTATCAATATCTTTATCTATGAAGAAGCAATCACTGAAATAAAATATTATTATGGTTAAGATTGACACACTCTGTATGTGTATGTGTGTGTCTATTCATTTACCTTAACCAATGTAGGTAGACCATCTAGGAAGCATTCTTTTTTAAAAATATATATATTTTATTGAAATATAGTTGCTTTACAATGTTTCAGGTGCACAGCAAAGTGATTCAGTTAAACATATACATGTATATTATTTTTCTGATTATTTTCCATTGTAGGTTATTGCAAGATATTGACTAAAGTTCCTGTGCTATACAATAAATTTTGTTGCTTATTGTGTGTCTATTTCAAGTCAGAAATCTAACATTCTGTTTATACTGTCAAATAAATGGAATCAAAATTTCCATAATTTTTTTGCTAGTCAAGCATTCATAAGTTGTCTAAAATATATATTATATTATGTGTTTGTATAAAAAAGTTTTTCTTCTATACTTTATAAAGCCTTGAGAAAGAGCATCTGAAAAAATAAGAAGAGATGGAGAAATAGTAAAACATAAACTAAATGAAATGGAAGCACTGAATATGAAATAGAAAATCTGAAACAATATAAATAAGAGTAAAAGATCATCACATATACTAGTTGTTTTTATTTTATTTTTTTTTTTTTTTATTTTTTTTTTTTTATTTATTTATTTTTTTTTTTAAATTTTATTTTATTTTTAAACTTTACATAACTGTATTAGATTTGCCAAATATCAAAATGAATCCGCCACAGGTATACATGTGTTCCCCATCCTGAACCCTCCTCCCTCCTCCCTCCCCATTCCATCCCTCTGGGTCGTCCCAGTGCACCAGCCCCAAGCATCCAGTATCGTGCATCGAACCTGGACTGGCAACTCATTTCATACATGATATTTACATGTTTCAATGCCATTCTCCCAAATCTTCCCACCCTCTCCCTCTCCCACAGAGTCCATAAGACTGTTCTATACATCAGTGTCTCTTTTGCTGTCTCGTACACAGGGTTATTGTTACCATCTTTCTAAATTCCATATATATGCGTTAGTATACTGTATTGGTGTTTTTCTTTCTGGCTTACTTCACTCTGTATAATAGGCTCCAGTTTCATCCACCTCATTAGAACTGATTCAAATGTATTCTTTTTAATGGCTGAATAATACTCCATTGTGTATATGTACCACAGCTTTCTTATCCATTCATCTGCTGATGGACATCTAGGTTGCTTCCATGTCCTGGCTATTATAAACAGTGCTGCGATGAACATTGGGGTACTCGTGTCTCTTTCCCTTCTGGTTTTCTCAGTGTGTATGCCCAGCAGTGGGATTGCTGGATCATAAGGCATGTCTATTTCCAGTTTTTTAAGGAATCTCCACACTGTTCTCCATAGTGGCTGCACTAGTTTGCATTAAAATCCAAGATAATTATCATATGAAAATGGATTTAAAAAACTGATTACAGGTTTTTCTATTAAATGTTAGTTTTAGTGATATAGAATTCTATTATTTTCTGTTGACCAACCATGATACCATTGTATTAAGTGATTAATAGTTACATATTCAGAATAGTAAAAGATGTTTGTCAGTTTTCACAGTCAACACCCAGAAAAAAAAAAAAAAAAAAGATATTTACAACTGAAAGCCACAACAGAAACCTAATTAACCTAACAATATAAAATAATTATATATAATTTAGGGGATTAAATAGAGTAATGTGGTAAGTGGAAGTGCATACATGTTTTAATTTGCCCAGCCAGTATATGTACTTCTGTTGGTGCATTTAATCCCTTTACATTTAAGCTAATTATCAATATGTATGATTTTATTGCCATTTTATTAATTATTTTCCATTTATTTTATGTTGGTCTTTCCCTTCTCTTGTGTTTCCTGCCTAGAAAAGTTTCCTTAGCATTTGTTGTAAAGCTGATTTGGTGGTGATGAATTCTCTTAACTCTTGCTTGTCTGGAAAGCTTTTGATTTCTCCATAACATCTGAAGGATAGTTTTGCTTAGTCGAGTATTCTTGGTTGTATGCTCTTCCCTTTCATTGGTTTGTAGGGTTTGTTAAAAAATCAGCTGTTAATTTTATGGGAGTTCCCTTGTATGTTGTCATTTTCCTCTTGCTACTTTTAATATTTTATCTTTGTATTTGATTTTTGTCAGTCTGATTACTATGTGTCTCAGTGTGTTTGTTCTTGGGACTTTCTGGGACTCTCTGTGCTTCCTAGACTTACTTGACTATTTCTTGTTGCAAGTTGGAGAAGTTTTCAGCTATTATCACTTCAAATACTTCCTCAGATCCTTTCTCTCTCGCCTCTCCTTCTGAGAACACTATAATGAGAATGATGGTGTTTTTAATGTTGTCTCAGAGGTCTCTTCGGCAGTCTTCATTTTTTTTCTCCATTTTTTTCTATATTCTTTTCTGCTGCAATGATTTCTACTATTATCTCCTACAAGTCATTTATATGTTCTACTGCTTCAGTTATTTTGCTATTGATTCCTACTAATGTATTCCTTCTAATGTAATGTAAGTGCTGCACTCAATATGACAACAAATTTGGAAAACTCAGCAGTGGCCATAGGACTGGAAAAGGTCATTTTTCATTCTAATCCCAAAGAAAGGCAATGCTAAAGAATGTTCTAACAACCACACAATTGCACTCATCTCATGGAGTAGCAAAGTTAGGCTCAAAATTCTCCAAGCCAGGCTTCAAAAGTATGTGAAGGGAGAAATACCAGATATTCAAGCTGTATTTAGAAAAGGCAGAGGAACCAGAGATCAAATTGCCAACATCCATTGGACCTTAGATAAAGCAAAAGAGTTCCAGAAAAAAACACCTACTTCTGTTTTACTGACTACACCAGTGTTTGACTGTGTGAATCACAACAAAGTGTGGAAAATTCTTCAAAAGATGGGAATACCAGACCATCTTACCTGCCCCCTGAGAAATCTTTATGCAGGTCAAGAAGGAACAGGTAGAACCAGACATGGAACAACTGACTGGTTCAAAAATGAGACAGGAGTACATCAAGGCTGTATATTGGCACCCTGCTTATTTAACTTCTATGCAGAGTAAATCATGCCAAATGCTGGGCTGGAGGAAGTACAAGCTGGAATCAAGATTGCCAGGAGAAATATCAATAACCTCAGATATGCAGATGACACCACCCTTATGGCACAAAGCAAAGAGGAACTAAAGCCTTTTGATAAAAGTGAAAGTGGAGAGTGACAAGGCTGGCTTAAAACTCAACATTCAGAAAACTAAGATCATGGCATCCGGTCCCATCACTGCATGGCAAATAGATGGGGAAACAGTGGAAACAGTGACAGATTATTTTCTTGGGCTCCAAAATCACTGACGATGATGACTGCAAGCCATGAAGTTAAAAGATGCTTGCTCCTTGGAAGAAAAGCTATTATCAACCTAGACAACATATTAAGAAGCAGAGACATTACTTTGCTGAAAAAGGTCCATCTAGTCAAAGCTATGGTTTTCCCAGTGGTCAAGTATGGATGTGAGAGCCAGATCATAAAGAGGGCTGAGCACCAAAGAATTGGTGTTTGAGGAGACTCTTGAGAGTCACATGGACTGCAAGGATATCAAACCAGTCAATCTGAAAGGAAATCTGTTTTGAGTATTCATTGGAAAGACTAATGCTGAAGCTGAAGCTCCAATGCTTTGGCCACCTGATGTGAAGCACTGACTCACTGGAAAGGACTCTGATGCTTGGACAGATTGAAGACAGGAGAAAAAGGGAACAGGACGACAGAGTCTGAGATGGTTGGATTTCATATCTGACTCAATGGATATGAGTTTGAGCAAGCTCTGGGATTTGGTGATGGACAGGGAAGACTGGTGTGCTGCAGTGCACAGGGTCCCAAAGAGTTGGACATGATTAAACAACTGAACTGAACTGAATGCATTGTTCATCTCTGTTTTTTTGTTTTGTTTTGTTTTGTTTTTTAATTTCTTCTAAGCCTTTGGTAAGCATCTCTTGTATCTTCTCCATTCTGTTTCCAAGATCCTGGATCATCTTCACTATAATTGTTCTGAATTATTTTTCTGAAAGTTTATTTAGTTGTTTTTCTGGGGTTTTATCTTGTTCCTTCATCTAGGACATAACTCTGCTTTTTCATACTAATTAATTTTCTGTACTATGGTTTTGGTTCCAGCTACAGTGTTCTTGCCTGGAGAATCCCAGGGACTGCAGAGCCTGGTGGGCTGCTGTCTATGGGGTTGCACAGAGTCAGACACGACTGAAGTGACTTAGCAGCAGCAGCAACTGTGAAATTGTTGTCCTTCTTCCTTTTTCTGTCTGCCTTCTGGATGATGGGGCTAAATGGCTTGTATAAGCTTCCTAATGAGAGGGACTGGAGATGGGAAGAAACTGGGTCCTGTTTTGGTGGGCAGGGCTATGCTTAATTAAGCTTTATTCCAATTATCTGATGATGGGTGGGGTTGTACCCCTTCCTATTAGTTGTTTGGCCTAAGGGAACCCAGCCCTGGAATCTAGGGGTCTCTGGTACTATTACATCAAGAGGCACCTTCCTGGACTGCTGTTGCCAGTGACCTTGTCCCTGTGGCAAGCCACTGCTGACCCAGGGCTCCACAGGAGACCCTCCAACACTAGCAGACAGGTCTGATTCAGTCTCCTGTGGGCATCACTGACTCCTTTCCCCTTGATCTTCATTTGTGCAAGATTTTGTCTGTGCCCTCCAAATGTGGAGTCTCTGTTTTCTCCTGTCCTGCGGTAGTCCCATTGGCTTTCAAGGTCAGATTCCCTGAGGACCCTCAGTCCCTTTGCCAGATCCTTAGGCTGGGAAGTTTCACCAGGGGTTCAGAACCTTCACAAGAGTGAGAGAACTTTTTAGTATTACTGTTCTCCAGTTTGTGGGTCACCCACTCAGTGGGCATGTGATTTTATTGTGATTGCTCCCCTCCTCCAGTCTCATTGTGGCTTCTTCTTTGTCTTTGGATGTGGGGTATCTTTTTTTGATATATATATATATATATATATATATATATATATATTTTTTTTTTTTTTGGATGTGGGCTCCAGTGTCCTCCTTTTGATGACTATTCAATAGCTAGTTTTGATTTTGGTGCTCTCTCCAGGAGGAAATAAGCTCATGGCTTTCTACTCTGCCATCTTGAATGAGAAGCTCTAGGAAGTATTCTTAAAAGTTAATGGAAATCCTCAATCCACTCCTTCACCTATCCTGTTCCCTGGAATAAGGTTTTATTGGTAGAATCTGTCAGTCATGTCAGACAATTAGGATGACAGTAACATTCCTCATATATTAATTCTGGAACTGTTGGAATTCAGTTTCATTCGTCACACTCTCCTTTGCTGTCCAAACTGAAAAATGGCTGTACACTGCTGGTTGTATTTCTGAGGTTCCTATATCAGTTCTTTTGAATATCAAAGTTTACTAAAATTGTATTTATGCTATGCATGGATAATGTATCACAAACTATTACATAATATACTATATAATTTACATATACATGTATGTATATATTGGAGTAGGAAATGGCAACCCATTCCATTATTCTTGCCTGGGAAATCCCATGGACAAAGAAGTCTGGTGGGCTATAGTCCATGGGGTTGCAAAGAGTTGGACATGACTGATTGACTATCTACCTATCTATCTATCTATCTACCTATATTTTCTAACTTAAACATACCACTGTGATATATATATATAGAGAGAGAAGAGATTAACCATATAGAATTTTTCCTCTATAATTATATTTACCTATGTAATCCTCAGTGTAAATTATTGGATTTATTATTTTTAAGTTATATTTTTTGCTAAATATTGTTAATTCATCTGTAAGATATTTGTGTAATAACTAATCTCATTCAGCTTCCAGTGTTAACCATTTTGACTTCAGCCATATAAAGTGGTACATCTTTTATCTATTAAAATGTATGAAAATATAATTATGCATTCATAGCAGTCACTATTTTAATGCTATTTTTTGCACTTGAGCTAACATGCCCTTATGGGTTGCCGAAAGTGTGTTTTTTCTCCAACAGAGAAAGGCACATAGACTTGATAAATAAGAGCAGAAAGCCTCTCAGTTCTCTAAATATGCACACATATATGAGATTCAAAGAACCTTTCTTTTATACAGAATTTGAGCCAAAAAAAGAATGCATTTCTTTAGTCAAATATCACAACCATAATCTATCATACAATGTCATTTGATTATTTTTCTCAAAATTAAATTCAAAACTCATCCCATATAAAAAATTGATTCATTATTTCAGTGTTAAAAAGAGTCCTCTGAAATTAGCAATTATATTAAAGATATTAACATTTACATTTTGTTATAATGCACAGAATCAGATTTGATTAAGTGATAATTGACCATCAAATTATAGCAGATTTTGAAATTTATTAAATTTTTTGAATTGCTAACAGTTATTCATACTGTAAACAACACAAACCAAAGTGATTATTTCATCATTTGAATTCCATCATAAATAAAAACACTCCCACTCAAATGCAAGTATACTTTAATGAAGATAAAGCAGTCTCTCAAAAATTTTAGTGGTCCCATTTGTTTTCTAATCAGAATTATCATTATGTAGCTTTAATAGTGATTAATTTTTCATTATCTCAATGATGTAATTATCATATAATTTGGATTATGGATTAAACTTTCTGATTATCATAAAAGACTCAGTGAACTCCTACTTCCAGTTCAATTATTGCAACAATTTTAAACCCATGTAGAAGCTAATTATAAGACAGCATGAATAGCCAGAATGAATATAAATAATATCAATGGTTCATGTTCTCTCAGCATGATTCTGTTAAACAATTACTATAAATAACCAACTTGTTTTAGTAAAAAGTGTTGATAGAAAAATGTGCTTATAGAAGGATTTCCTCCTTTATAAGGGGAAAATAAATTTGCAAGTGACCAATTCTACCTTTCCATTCCATTCTGCTACTTATTTTCTTCTGAATTAAAGCTCACTTTCTCCATCTATTGATAAAACATTGAAGTTTATGGATCATATGTATTTTGTTATACATCCAAAGAATATCTAGTTAACTACAGATAGAATAGCCATTAAATAAGTACTTCATTATGGGCTAGAGAACACAAAATATGAGTAAGGGAAAATAAACTTTAGCTTCTAAAATGATTTTATTATAATTACAGAACTAAAACCCCAACTCACATCTGAAAGAAGCAGCATGAGGCTGCAGAAAGAGATCACGAACCAAGAAATGTAGATTCATATACTGATTAGGTGTGTGATAAAGGTTAAGCCTTTTTATTATTTTGTTCTCTAATTTCATTTTCTGTACTGAGAGTTGTTCTAAATTATATTAAGAGCAAAAACTGCAAAATGAAGGCCATTTTACTTACAAATTAACAAAATTTTGTTAATTAACTTTAATTAACAAAAGTCAATAAAATAAATAAAAAATGGCAAGATAAGCTAATATATAACAGTAAATTCAAAGATCAATTTCCCAGGGAGATTTCTTCCTGCCAGACAATTTAGTGTCTTTAAAACTTAACAGAAATTTTAACATGAAGTCTAGAAAAATGAATACATGGGGAAAAAAAAAAAAAGATTTTTTTTTTAAGATTTGAAACATATGCAACATTAAATGGATATAGTAATTAAAAATGTATACAATATAAAAATGTTTATCAAATTCTGAGGTAAATAAAGAAAACAAAACTGTTTTCATTTTCCACTTACTATAGAAAAATCTTGTCTCTCAAATGTCCTAGTTTTATTTTACTAATATTATTTTGTATAATTTATACATATTCTAAATATTTATGGTTGAATATATCACAATAAAAATTTAAAGCAAATCCAGGATTATTTAAATATGAATATTGATGTGGAAATATTAATTTAAACATTAAAAAACAACTCAATAAGAAAAGAGATTTTGCTCATTAACTACTTCCTTTGATAAAATAATGATGGTTAAATATTTTAAAATAATATATTAAAATATGATATGTAATATCAAAAGAATACAAAATAGACAAAATCTTCCAAAGATAAATGAATCAGAAGCATAAAATAAGTAATAATTATATGTCAGTATTAGATATAAATAAGTTACAGCATATGAAAAAACAACTCTCTCGTTAAAGGAGGAGAAAATCCCACATTTACTTTTAACATGAAAAATGTTGCTTATAATATTTAAAGGGGTATATTAAAATGTAGCGCCTTCCCTTGTGGCTCAGCTGTTAAAGAGTCCACCTGCAATGCAGGAGACCTGGGTTAAATCCCTAGGTTGGGAATATCCTGAGAGAGTCAATTTCTAGGTAGGTTGATAAGAAGTCCAGGGTTTCTGAGGAGGAAAAAAGGATTCGGAGCCCTGGAGAATGGGTCTGGACCTCTCAAGGAGAAAATGACAAATCTTGGTTTCTACATTGCTTTGTCTTAGTCAACATAATAATGTATCTTGCTCGAGGACATGTTTCTCCTTGACAAGAACATTCTGACTAATCCTGTCATCTTAAAATGTATATTATGGGAGTGGGTCTGGTAAGATCTTTCTATTTTTCATTCTAATCTTGTTAATTTAAGATGTATGTTCTAGGAGTGGGTCTGAAAAAAAGTATATAAGATCTTCTGATCTCTATGTTAGAAGCTTTCTCTATCTCTCTGCTACACAAAAGCTCTTGAGTGATCAAGGCTGGTCCCTGGTCCCAAAGCTAAATCTTCTCCAGGGATCATGAACCCAACATCATTCACCATAAGCTATCAATCCCCTGGAGAAAGGAAAGGCTACCTAGTATTCTGGCTTAGAGAATTCCATGGACTATATAGTCCATGGCTTGCAAAGAGTTTGACACGACTGAGAGACATTCACGGATTAAAAAGTAAACACAGAGCTTTTGAACTGGTGCTAGAGAAATGTGGTGTTAGTCACCTTGGACTGCAAGGATATCCAACTAGTCAATCCTAAAGTAAATAAACCGTGAATATTCTTTGAAAGGACTGATGCTGAAGCTGAATCTTCAATACCTCGGCCACTTGATGTGAAGACTGACTCACTGGTAAAGACCCTGATGCTGGGAAAAATTGAGGGCAGGAGGAGGAGACAGCAGAGGATGAGATGGCTGGATAGCATCATGAGTCTGAGCAAACTCGAAGAGTGTAAAGGACTGGGAAGCCAGGAGTGCTACAGTCCAAGGGGTCACAAAGAATGGGACATGACTGAACAACAACATTTCAAAATATGCTAGCAAATTATGGAGGACAAATTATCAATAAAAACTATCAATGTAGGATAAAATAGAATTCAGTATGAAAGTGTATGAGTGGAAAAATATATATTTTTTAAATTCAAGGAGTAAGGTTTAAGTGTAATACATGTATATGTTACATATGTGGTATCATAAAATACTGTTTTAAAAAATTTAATTTTAATTTAATTTTAACATCTTTCTACATTTTGGTATATAAATATAATGCATTATTTTTATTTCTGCTTAATATTCCACAAATCCATTTTGAATTTTCTTTCTAATATTATGACATGCATATTTTAATTCTAATGAATTCTATTATTTTTTTCATAATCTACTCTTGGCTTTTGATATATTCTCTTTCTAGAATTTTTTTTAGTTACACATAAGATCAGGGTTGGAGCTCCAATTCCAGCTTTCTTTTTCCATCATTTTCTTTTTAAAAATTTTTCTCTTTACAGCAAGGTCAGTAATTTCCATTTCAATCTGCTGTTTCTGTAAAATTTTATTGCTGCTCAGTCTCCTACTCATTTGTTTGGTTAAATAATTTCCATGGGTGCTTTCCCTCTAAAATGGTGGAGCTGAAAAGTGGTAACAGATAATATATGGCCTGCAAAGCTTCAAATATTTACTAGTTGGCTTTTTAGAAAAAAACCAGAATTTACAGGCCACTGTTCTAGAAAATTATACAATGCGTTTCAGATTTCTTTTTCTGCTGTAATATACTTAATTTCTAGGGACATTCTTTATTCCTTGCTGCTGCTTTCGAAAATATACTTTTCCTGATTTGTGAAAGCAGTTAATTCTATCATCTACTAAAATGTATTCTTTTTTTGTTAGTCTATTTATTTTTACTGGCTTATTTCCATTTCCTCTAAATTATTTTATTCATTTTTCTTTTGACTTTCATGTCAGAAATTTCTTCAAATGGAACTTAATTGTCCAGGACACACATATTTAACAGTGAAGCATTAAATTTCTGGTTGAAATCTGGTTGTATGATTGTCAACGTGCATCTGTGTTGGAGAATTATTAACTGGCATAATTTAGCAACACAGTGTGGTAAATTTTTCATTTTTGAGGGAAAAGTATCCAACAGTATACCTGTCTGGATATCTATTAATTTAATTAAGTTTTTTGTTTGTTTGTTTTATGAATACTTCCTTTGTGTAAGAGAAGAAACCAGCAACTTACCTGGATCTGAGATTTCAGTTAGGCAAGTGTCAACTACTTTTCAGACAGATCAGAAAGTCAACCCTCATGCTATCCTCCAGTTTTATATCAATTGACTCATCTTCATCATTTGCTGTTCTTGAAGTTGTTCATGAAAGTGTTTTAGTCACTCAAATGTGTCTGACTCTTTGTGACACCATGAACTGTATCCTCTGTCCATAGAATTCTCCAGGCAAGAATATCGAAGTGAGTAGCCATTCCCTTCTCTGGGGATCTTCTCAACCCTGGGGTTGAATCCAGGTCTCCTGCATTGCAAGCAGATTCTTTACCATCTGAGCCAATAGGGACGCTCCCCTCCCCCCCACCCCAAAAAGAGCAAATATATAAAATATGAGTATAAAAATTCTGTATATTATGTTTTAGGGTATAAGTGCTAGAGGGAGAGGAAAATCATGTGATGATGTCTACACTAACAATTATTTTCCAAAGTAAATTAGAATCAATGGCCCAGGATTTTGCACTCTTCTGTAGATAATCTCAGGGATTTGGCTGGGGCTGGGGGGTGGTGGGTATGAGGCCGTTACTGGTCACTTACTTATGTCTGGCTACTGTTTCTTTTTTATTTGCCTGTGATTTTTTTATTAGGATTTCTTTCTGGGGGACTTATTCTGTCACTTCCTCTCCTCTGTTAATTCAACTACAATCACACTGTTGCTTTTCTATTTTCTAAAAATGTGTTGAATCACCTTTTCTACTGCTGTCTCTTCTCAAATTTCCTTGGAAAATCTTTAATCATTTTGCTGACATTTTAATTAGCTCTTTAGTGAGGAGAGGGATAGATAAATACATACACTCAGTTCTTGCAGGCTTATTTATTTACTTAAAATAAAGTGATATGATTTATCTGTCTTACTCATATGAGTAAAGCAAAATAAATTAGTACTTTTATGGAGAGCAGCTTCTGGAAAGATAGGAGCTAGATTGTATCCCCAGCACTCTAATTTTCCAGATTCAAAGAACAACTACATCTATTCTAGACAAAACAATTAGTGTGGTTAGGGGGAAATAAAGCAGCCCTGGGTGTTTCTGCAATTGTGAAGAAGAAAATCACTCTTGATTCTGTTTTTCTTTTGTGGCAAGCTACCAGCCTGGAGACAGAGTGAGGATTATGAGGATCTGTCAGTCCCAAATGTACTGATTTTGCCACCTTTGCAGCCTTTGTAGGCCAGTGGAGAAGTCTGGGTAAATCTGATTGAAATAGGCTCCAAATCAAGTGTTATAGGCTCCCCCAAAGATGAAATATGCTATTAAAATGTAGAATTATTATTTATGAAACATATTTACAACCTCCCAAATATCTATATCTATGGGCTTCCCTGGTGGTTCAGATGGTAAAGAATCTGCTTGCAATGCAGGGGACCTGGGTTTGATCCCTGGGATGGGAAGATCCCCTGCAGGACAGCATGGTAACCCACTCCAATATTCTTGGCTGGAGAATTCCATGGACAGAGGAGCCTGGAGGGCTACAGTCCATGGGGCTGCAAAAAGTAGTACATGACTGAGCAATTAACAGACACAAATAATATCTATAGGTTACTAGATTTAAAAGAAAAAGCAGAACCTAACAATCATGTCCTTAGTCAAGGGATGCAGAAAATATGCTTAGATATGAAAGAATGTAGTAATCTTAATCCTCATTTACTTCCTGTTTTTGCCATAGGCTCAGTGTAGTACTTGAGGTGCTAGAGTGTTTTACTTAGTATTCCTTGTACAGCCTCAGCTCTCATCACTCCTTCAATCACTTTTGTCACAGAAAAGGTCTTTCTCCTGTTCTGACCCTCCTTCCTCTGCTTGGTAGCTGACTGAGCCATACTTGTATCACAATGAGGAAGTACGTTTTCTTTGTTCTTCTGGTCCAAACTTGTGTTGATTTCCTATTGCTAAAGTAACACATTATCCAAACTCAATGCCTTAAGACAACCCACATTTTTTAAAACTAGAATTCTGGAGTTTTTGAGTTCAAACTGCTTATTACTGAACTAATGCCATAAGTTCATCGGGGCTAGTTCTTTCTATAGTCTTTTGTAAAGAATCCACTTCCTTATCTTTGCCAGCATCTAGAGGCCATCTGCATTCCTGACTCAGCTTCCATCATCACCTTGCCTTCTCATCTTCAACTCTCATGTCTCCCTTGTATTAAACTTATCACTATATTGAATTCACTGTGGTATTTTTCCCCTCAAAAGATCCTAAATTTAATTGCAAAGTTCTTTTATCAGTAAGGTAACATATTCACAGATTCCTGGATTTAGGAGCTGGACACCTCTGGTGACCTATTATTTAGCATATCAGCTTGATCTTAGGTAAGTTCTAAGAACCTTGGCCTGTGGATGGTGCCTTCCTAGCATTCCTGTACCACCTCCTCTCAGGAGCCAAACTCTGTCTGCTTTCTACGGTTGGTTTGTGCAGGGAAGATTTTTCTGCCTCTTCCCAGTATTAATAGACTTCTAGTGGCTCAGACTGTAAAGAATCTGCCTGCAATGCAAGAGACCTGAGTTCAGTCCCTGTGTCAGGAAGATCCCCTGGGTAAGGGAATGGCTACCTGCTATAGTATTCTTGCCTGGAGAATTCACTGGACAGAGGAGCTTGGCAGGCTACAGTCCATGTGGCCGCAAAGAGTTGGACATGACTGAGTGACTAACACTTCCACTTTGATTTGGCACATTATCTTTAGCCCAAAGATTTGGTACCCCTGTAAGCTACTCCCATAAGCAATGCCTGAATCCTGGGATAAGGGTTATTTCCTCCAGCTCTTACATAAGCAGATATATTTTTGTTTATGGCCCTCCCCTTGAAACAAAGGATTTTTTATGGCCATATAGGGGAGGGAGGCTTTGCTTCTCCTTCCCCATCAGCTTAAAGTTTGGGGAAAGGTACAGGGGAAGTCATTTTTGTCTGTTTCATAATTGCAGTCCATCAGCTACTGCAAGGGTACATCTCCAAGGCAGAGGTGATCCTGTGGGACAGGGATTATCTTTGGTCCCTATCCTGGCCCACATTTTCTAAATCTAGACATTATTGTCACATCAAAGCAGATAATTCTTTGTTGTAGGGGCCATCCTGTGCATTTTAGGATGTTTAACAAAGTCCCTGATCTCTACCCACTAGATGCCAGTAGTACTCTATATTACTTTTCTATTACTACATAACAACTCATCACAAATGCAGAGCCTTAAATGAACGTTTTACTATCTCAGAGTTTCTGTGGGTCAGTTGTCGAGGCCTGGCTTAACTATGTCCTCTGCTCAGAGTTTCACAAGGCATATAGTTAGGATGTTGGCTGGGCTGTGTTTTCATCAGTTGCTTGGCTTCTCTTAGCGACTCATATGGATTTTTGACAGTCAGCACCTTATAGTTGTAAGATAGACCCTCAGTTTTTAGAGATAACCTATAGTTTCCTGCCAGGTGACCCTCTTGATATAATATTCACATCATAGCAACTTACTTCTTTAATGCCAGCAAGAAAGAGAGGCCCTCATTCCATGGCTAAGATGGAGTCTTAAATGATGAAAACAAAACAAAACAAAACAAAAAACCAGTCACTGCAGGGGACTCCTTTACCTCTGACATACTATTGGTGAAAAGGGGGTCAAAAGTCTCATCCACACTTAATGGCCACTGGGGAGGTGATAGCAAGAGGGTAGAGATTATTGGAAGAGACCTTAGGGTGTATCCACAACATCTACAACAGCTGTGACAAATGAAAATGTGTACAGACATTGGCAAATGTCCCCAAAGGGCACAGTCACCCTAGATTGAGAGCAACTGCCTTAAGTTGATGATACGTTATCCTGTTCGTATGTCATTTAGTCGCTGAGTTGTGTCCAACTCTTTGTGACCCTATGGACTGTAACCCACCAGGCTTCTCTTTCCATGGAATTTTCCAGACAAAAACACTGGAGTGGGTTGCCATTTCCTACTCCAAGGGATCTTCCTGACCCAGGTATCAAACCCATCTCCTGAAATGGCAGGCAGATTCACTGTTTTGTGTAATATATTCAGAAGAGTAACGTGATTACGAAGGTTACTTTTCCCTGGACTTCATGACAAGAGCATAAAGACTGAACTGTGATCTTTCTGTGCTTCTGTTAATAAAAATTATTTTACTTATATTATAATTCAGAAAATCCATTTTTAATAAATGATATAGCCTTGTCAGCCTTATATGCTGAATGTAAACAATCTTATTAATATTTACTATAAAACCATTTTATTATAATAATAACTTTATGAATAGTCTGACTTCTCAGAAAATATGTTTTATAGCTTTTTTGAAAAAGCAGAGACTTCTAAGTGTTTTAAGTGGGTGAACATTTCCAATAGCCATATAAATTTATATCAAGGAAAAATTTAATTTATGCATATGTATCTTTCAAAATTTCTAAGTATTAGAACTGTTCATGCATACTAGTAAACTTATACTTTTAAACAGTGAAACAATAGATCAGGAATAAATAATTAGAAACTGTGCTATGTACTTACTCATCTTATCATGTAGACTAGAATAGCTGAAAATGTATTAGAATAAATCTTATGAAACTGTATTTTTTCATAGGTCAAAAAGTAAAGTGATATTTGATTTAAAAGAATAGAAATAGTGTTATTTTCTGTCATAATATTGATGTTATTTAAAGCATATTTGGAATAGTTGAAGTTATTTAAGGCTGACAATATTACATTGCAAATGTAAAGATCTCATTTTTCTACATGCCCCACTTTTTCGGAAATATATGCTCTGATCATGGAAAAAGCAAGAGAGTTCCATAAAAACATCTATTTCTGCTTTATTGAGCCTTTGACTGTGTGGATCACAATCAACTGTGGAAAATTCTGAAGAGATAGATATACCAGACCACCTGATCTGCCTCTTGAGAAATCTGTATGCAGGTCAGGAAGCAACAGTTAGAACTGGACATGGAACAACAGACTGGTTCCAAATAGGAAAAGGAGTATGTCAAGGCTGTATATTATCACCCTGCTTATTTAACTTATATGCAGAGTACATCATGAGAAATGCTGGACTGGAAGAAACACAAGCTGGAATCAAGATTGCTGGGAGAAATATCAATAACCTCAGATATGCAGATGACACCACCCTTATGGCAGAAAGTGAAGAGGAACTCAAAAGCCTTTTGATGAAAGTGAAGGAGGAGAGTGAAAAAGTTGGCTTAAAGCTCAACATTCAGAAAATGAAGATCATGGCATCCGGTCCCATCACTTCATGGTAAATAGATGGGGAAACAGGGGAAACAGTGTCAGACTTTATTTTTGGGGGCTCTAAAATCACTGCAGATGGTGACTGCAGCCAGGAAATTAAAAGACGCTTACTCCTTGGAAGGAAAGTTATGACCAACCTAGATAACATATTCAAAAGCAGAGACATTAGTTTGCCAACAAAGGTCCACCTAGTCAAGGCTATGGTTTTTCCTGTGGTCATGTATGGATGTGAGAGTTGGACTGTGAGGAAGGCTGAGCGCTGAAGAATTGATGCTTTTGAACTGTGGTGTTGGAGAGGACTCTTGAGAGTCCCTTGGACTGCAAGGAGATTCAACCAGTCCATTCTGAAGAAGATCAGCCCTGGGATTTCTTTGAAAGGAATGATGCTAAAGCTGAAACTCCAGTACTTTGGCCACCTCAGTGAAGAGTTGAATCATTGGAAAAGACTGATGCTGCGAGGGATTGGGGACAGGAGGAGAAGGGGACGCTAGAGGATGAGATGGCTGGATGGCATCACTGACTCGATGGATGTGAGTCTGAGTGAACTCTGGGAGTCTGTGATGGACAGGGAGGCCTGGCGTGCTGTGATTCATCGGGTCGCAAAGAGTCAGACACGACTGAGTAACTGAACTGAACTGAACTGATAGCTTCTTTTATTTCTTTTAAACATATTATAAGACTGTATAATATAATATATTATATTAACTGTAGTTCAATTTTTAAAAATAATTAGAAAAATAAAAAAACATTAACCTTAAATATTAACTATGTATGTTATTACATATTGCTTTGGAATTGTATGTCTGCAGTCAGATATCTGGATCATTTTCGTAAAAGAAACACAGAAGAGAAATGCAAAACAGGGCATACAAACATAGTCAAAAACGAACAAGGAACTGCTGTAAAACGGATTGGCAAACATGTGTTTTATTATTTTGGGCTACATATCTTCTTACTTTACAGATTTTATTCTTCTGCCATATTTCTACAATTTTTTCTATGCCCTGGATTTATTTTTTACTGCCTTTTATTTACAATAATCAAAATATTTCATGTTCCTTGAATCATTGGAGTATTTTCAACTTATTTTATTAGCTGTGGAGAGTAAGCATGACAGAATATAATTTTGTCCCTTTCTTTGTTTCTCTCTTTATCACTATCCTCTTTCTTTGCTTGGAGCCCAAACTATAAAGCCCATTTGTTAGTGTCTCTCCTAAGGTTACAACTTTTAGCTTCAAGCTGATGTTATCTGTGCAACTGCCTTTTTCTTCCAGAACACACTGAATTAGTTTCAAATTGGCTGAAAATCTCTTGTTGTCTGTTCCTATAATTGAACTTCCCAGAAACCCTAGCAAATTTTTATTCTTCCTGGTGGGAACTAACCTTTGGGATTTGTTCTCCTTGAGCCTTGAAATTTATTTTGTAGTGGCTTTTCCCTACAGTACTTTAAAATTTGGATGACCCAGATTTATGGAACAGTGAACATTATTGTCATTTTCCTTAAAGTATTTGTTTTTTACTGCCCTAGGAATCAAATAATAGAAAACTGATGACTACTTTTAGTTATATGAGTATTTACTCATTTTAAACAATAATAAAATCAATAAAACACTTTTAATCTTACTTTGATTCAGAATTTAAATTAGGAGTTTTATATTAACACATACACACTACTATATATAAACAATAAGGACTACTATACATTAAAACACAGATATCTGTATTTAATATCTTGTAATAATCATTTATAACAAAATAATCTGGAAAATGTTATATATAGAGATGTATATGTGTATATATATATACACACGCATATAATATATACATAGCTGAATGACTTTGACATACACCTGAAAATAAAATAACACTGTAAATTAACTGTAGTTCAATTTTTAAAAATAATTAGAAAAAGAAAAAAACATTAACCTTAAATATTAACACAAAATACTTTCATTTTTGTTACACTTTTAAGAATGCCTTTCTTCTACTTTACTGAAAATAATTCTTCAACTCTTTTTGTTATGGTTAATAATAAGCCTCCTCTTACAATCAAGGATAAACTCAAATTTTACTAAATTGTATACATTCCTTGATTATTTCCTCCCTCCAAGGTTAGAAGCTGTTTAATCTTGGTGACTATATCATACTGAGCTTCGGCAAAAATATCATATCCAAGGATCAACAAAACAAAAGCAACTCTTGACTGTGCTGTATGATTGAGGAAGAAGAGTCGTTATAATTTAGTGGGTTTTCAGATAACATCGCCTTGCAGCAATTTGGGCAGACTATTTGAGCATGAGTACCACAGTACAGATTTAATGGCATACTTAGGATAAGATAATTTGCTAAGTAAAAACAACACTGAGCTTCTGATGGTTTTGAATTTATAGTATGGTCAGAAATGTTAACGCAGAGAAGGGCACTGGCAGGGCCTGAGATAGAGATCTGGTGAGGAAAATAACAAATTGGTGATCTCCTTAGCTGTAGAAAATCACAGACTTGATCTGATTTAGCACAATTTTTTTTTTCACTTCTAACTACTCTCAAAGAACAAAGAGGATGAGAAAGAGAAATTAAGTGTTAAAGCCATCTACAAGCAAATGAATCTCATAATGGTTTCAGTGTATAATCACAAGTCTTTTACCTATCAAGGGAGAAGACTCTCAAGCGTAGAGTGTCAAGATGAGAGAATATCTTATTCAGTCATTGTGTGCATGTGTGCATGCTCAGTCACTAAGTTGTGTCAGACTCTTTGCTCTCCCATGGACCGCAGCACGCCAGGCTCTCTGCCCATGGGATTCCCCAGGCAAGAATACTGAAGGGAGGTACAGTTTCCTACTCCAGGGGATCTTCCCAATCTAGGGATTGAACCTATGCCTCCTGCATCTCTTGCATTGGCAGGCAGATTCTTTAACACTGAGCCACCTGTGAAGCCCTTATTTGGTCATTAATTAATGGTATAAGGATAAACATTAGAGTTAATGCCTAAGATTTCATGCATACCTCTTAATCATTCTCCATGTAACACATTTTTTGCTCCTATGACTTTGGAACAAAGATATCCCTGGCAATACCCACACTTCAAATGTATCAATATATATCCATATTGACATCTATATCTGAAAAGTTTGATATAATATCATTTACTTTAAAAGGTAGAGCTAAAGCCCTGATTCAATCTAGGTGTCTTGTACATTCTGTAATAAGCCTCCTGTATTGATGAGAACTCTGTCTCTGACAGCAATAGCAAGGGCCAGAAACTCTATGTTGAAAATTGTCATCAAATATATTTCATAGTTCTAACTTCCTTTTGCATAACCAATGCATCCTTTCAAGCAATAGGATGTTTCTTTCACATCAATACATAGCTTTAACAAACTAACTTCCAGCTTTACCGTACACTATCCCTCTATCCCAAGTGTTTTCACAGCTGTGTTATGCTAAGTGTTTGTATATGCATGTGTGGAGAGGGGAGAGGGGAGGTGTTGCAGAAAATCCAAACTTTTTTATAGGAAACAAAAATTAAAAAAAAAAAAAAACACCTCGTTTCCATAGAATATGTGCAAAATAATGTTCAAGTATTTTAATTGAGTTAAGTTTTTTGAAGAATCATATAATAAAGTATATAAAGGAAATCTGGAAGGAAAATGTTCTACATAAAAATATTTACTGAGTTTAGAGTTTTGATTATGAATAAAAGTCCTCCATCATAACCATTTTCAAAAGCATATTCAAACGAAACCAAACAAGAAACAGATACAACCAGGAATTTTATCTTTTAATCTTCTCAAAAGTTTTATTTAAAACGCTAAAATTTAGTAATTTAGTCTCCATTGAACAATGAAGAATTCAGCAAGAGGTTAAAACTCACCTGTAGTAAACTTGCATAGAGTTTTATCAATCTATACTGTCCTGTTTGTTACCAGTAACATGGAAACACCATGAGGCTCTTGATGTCATCAGCCTAGTGGAATCATTTCAAAATGAGTAGATGAGAGAATTATAGTTGTGTCTTGGTATCCACACAGATTTTGGCTATGTGGATCACAGTAAACTGTGGAAAATTCTGAAAGAGATGGGAATACCAAACCACCTGACCGACCTCTTGAGAAATCTGTATGTAAGTCAGGAAGCAACAGTTAGAACTGGACATGGAACAACTGACTGGTTCCAAATTGGGAAAGGAATATGTCAAGACTGTATATTGTCACCCTGGTTATTTAACTTAAATGCAGAGTACATCATGAGAAATTCTGGGCTGGATGAAGCACACGCTGGAATCAAGATTGCCGGGAGAAATAACAATAATCTCAGATATGCAGATGACACTACTTTATGGCAGAAAGAAGAAAAAATAAAGAGCCTCTTGATAATAGTGAGAGGAGAGTGAAAAATTTGACTTAAAACTCAACATTCAGAAAACTAAGATCATGGCATCTGGTCCTATCACTTCATGGCAAATAGTTGGGAAAACAATGGAAACATTGAGAGACTTACTTTGGGGGCTTGAAAATCACTGCATATGGTGATTAAACCATGAAATTAAAAGATACTTGCTCCTTGGAAGAAAAGTTATGACCAACCTAGACAGCATATTAAAAAGCAGAGACATTACTTTGCCAACCTAGATCTGTCTAGTCAAAGCTATGGTTTTTCCAATAGTCATGTATGGATGTGAGAGCTGGACCATAAAGAAAGCTGAGCGCCAAAGAATTGATGCTTTTGAACTGTGGTGTTGGAGAAGACTCTTGAGAGTCCCTTGAACTGCAAGGAGATCTAACTAGTCCATCCTAAAGGAAATCAGTCCTGAATGTTCATTGGAAGGACTGATGCTGAAGCTGAAACTCCAATATTCTGGCCACCTGATGCAAAGAACTGACTCATTGGAAAAGACCCTGGTGCTGGGAAAGATTGAAGGTGAGAAGAGAAGGGATGGCAGAGGATGAGATTATTGGATGGTATCACCAAGTCAATGAACATGGGTTTAAGTAGGCTCTGGGAGTTGGTGAAGGACAGGGAAGCCTGCCATGCTGCAATCCATGGGGTTGCAAAGAGTTAGACACAACTGAGTGACTGAACTGAACTTGGTGTCCATGGATGGTTCAGGACCCAGTGAACATATCAAAATCTGGGAATGCTCATGTACTACAGTTGATCACCTGAAAATGTGGATTCTGCATCCTAGGATTTCAACCAACTGAGGATCATAAATATAGCACATGATCCACTGTTGGTTTAACCCGTGGATGTGCAACAATTCATATGGAGGGTCAACTGTAAATCTGGTGAAAAACTTTTCATATAAGTGAACTCTTTCAGTTCAAAGCCCTGTTGTTCAAGAGTCAACTTCATGTGAACACAATGAGGCATGAGTGCACTAGAGCCACTTCAATCATGTGACGCTATAGACTGTAGCCCACAAGGCTCCTCTGTGCATAAGATTCTCCAGGCATGAACACTGGAGTCATTTGCCATGCCCTCCTCCAGGGGATCTTCCTGACCCAGGGGTCAAACTCATATCTTTTATGTCTCCTGCATTGTCAGGTGGGTTCTTTACCACTAGTGCCCACCTGGGAAGCCCAAGACTATGAGGAATTATGTTAAATAAATGGAAGGCAGTATTTTTGGAAATGCTCAGGAACAGTTTGATTCTGCTAATTTCCAAGTACCTTTGGATGAATATGACATTATGCTTTGGTTTATACAAAACTGACCTATGCATATTTTCTTGGTGAGTTTGTGCTTTGCAATAAACAAAAAAGTAGTAAGATAATCAGTTTAGAAGGTTAAAGGGTGTGCTTCATACTCAAGATCCCAATGCCAGAAGCCAGGAGCAAAGAGCAAAGCATACTGCTTTGTCTGAATAATGCAAAATAGATCAGCAAACTCTTCATAAGCCCAAAATATATAAAATTATAGTTAACACATTATGTCTCCTTGAATCATAAAGTCATGTCATGAGGTTTCCATACATGTTATACAACATGCTTTATATTTGCGCTGATATTCTAGAATATGTATATATAGATTCTAAACAAACCTGTTTACTCCTCTCATATAGAAAAATCTTACTTTTAGTTAGATCTCATACACTCTCCTGCACCCTCTGCAATTGGCATTATGAATCTGTAAATATAGCACTATACACCTTACAAAGAATTTTCACAAAATAGTTTTTTTTTTTCTTTTGGACCTATATTATTATCTTGAGGTAAATATTAGTAACTCCTTCTTACTGCTCTAGGATAATTAAGATTATCTGTGATAAATACTAAAATTGGAGTTTGAGTAAAATTAATTAATGTTGCTAAACTTCAAAGGTTTCATGAGCTTGCTTTCATAAATATATTCTTCTTATTCAAGACTAAGTTAGCACAGAGTGGTAAAGTAAAAGCTTTGTTTTTTACTCTCACAGTTTTTAATGATGTATTAGAGCTGGTTTTGAGGACTGTAAAGATACAATGGTCACCAGTATGCTTGGTTCCATATCACTCAGGCTATAAATAACATCTGGAAATTGAAAAACACCACCATTCATTTGTGATATTATTTTAGAGCAGGTTCATAGTAAAACTGAGAGAAAGTTACAGAGAATTCCTATATACACCCTTCTCCATAGATTCACGGAGAAGGCAATGGCACCCCACTCCAGCACTCTTGCCTGGAAAATCCCATGGATGGAGGAGCCTGGTGGGCTGCAGTCCATAGGGTAGCTAAAAGTCGGACACGACTGAGCGACTTCACTTTCACTTTTCACTTTCATGCATTGGAGAAGGAAATGGCAACCCACTCCAGTGTTCTTGCCTGGAGAATCCCAGGGACGGGGGAGCCTGGTGGGCTGCCGTCTGTGGGGTCACACAGAGTCGGACACGACTGAAGCGACTTAGCAGCAGCAGCAGCAGCCTATGTAGTTGATACTAACGACAGGGTTTTAATCTATTGCCTGTCGCTTCCAAGGCGATTCCCTCTGTTATAGCTTCTTCTGTTTGCTGGTCTCTTCAGTGTCTGGTTTCCGCCCTGATACCAAGGGGGCGGTGGTGGACACTTTTTTTTTTTTTTTAGGCTCACTTGTTCAGTCGTGCTGTGAGGAGGGAAGGACGCTGCAAACAAATAACACTGCCATGTGCTTGCAGTTCCTCAGCCACAATGGGCCTGCCCCAGCTCACGGCGCGTGTAGCCTCCCTGCCCACACTGCTCAGGCTCTAGGTTACTCTGCAGGGAACCATCTGAGGCCGGCCCTGGGATGCTTGCACCTCCCAGGTCTAAGCCGCTCAGGTTCAAGCACTCAGGTAGTCCTCAGAGGTGCAGACTCAGCTGGACACGACTGAAGCGACTTAGCAGTGACAGCAGCAGCAGCAGCCATAGATTCATCCATCATCAAATCACTGAACAGCATAATTAATTTTTTTATAATTAATGAACCTACAATGACACAACATACTCCAAAACTATAATTTACATGAGTCTTCACTCTTGATATTGTACATTAAATGGGTTCGAACACATATATGATTATATAAATCCTTCACACAGAGATTTTTTTCAATCCTAAAAATCCTCTGTGATTACCAAATTCATCAATTCATATTCTGGCAACCCAACACTGGCAACCACTTAACTTTTTATTGTCCCCATAGTTTTACCTTATGCAGAATATCATATAGTTTGCAGATATCAGCTGTGTTCCTCAAGCAATTAACCTAAATTCTCTGAGCTATAGATCACTCATATGTAAAATGGAAGTCAGTATCATCTGCTTTAAAGAATTATTGTAAGAATGAGAGATTGCATATAAAGGTCACAGAATAGGCAAAAAATAAGCACTTTTTGTTTCTTTGATATAGTAACAGATTCTTTTTTTTATTTTTTTAACTTTACAATATTGTATTGGTTTTGCCATATATCAACATGAATCCGCCACAGGTATACACGTGTTTCCCATCCTGTACCCTCCTCCCTCCTCCCTCCCCGTACCATCCCTCTGGGTTGTCCAGATTCTTAAATCAACTTTATGGAATAGGGCCAGTGACCTTACTGCCATATAGTTGGAATCACAGAGAATATAGTTTTTTCAGATTATTTCACTTGTATTCAAGTTTGTTCAATATCATTTCATGGCTTTGATAGCTCACTTCTTTTTAGTGCTGAACAAAATCACTACAGATGGTGACTGCAGCCATGAAATTAAAAGACACTCCTTGGAAGGAAAGTTATGACCAACCTAGATAACATATTCAAAAGCAGAGACATTACTTTGCCAACAAAGGTCTGTCTAGTCAAGGCTATGGTTTTTTCAGTGGTCATGTATGGATGTGAGAGTTGGACTGTGAAGAAAGCTGAGCGCCAAAGAATTGATGCTTTTGAACTGTGGTGTTAGAGAAGACTCTTGAGAATCCCCTGGACTGCAAGGAGATCCAACCAGTCCATTCTGAAGGAGATCAGCCCTGGGATTTCTTTGGAAGGAATGATGCTAAAGCTGAAACTCCAGTACTTTGGCCACCTCATGCGAAGAATTGACTCATTGGAAAAGACTGATGCTGCGAGGGATTGGGGGCAGGAGGAGAAGGGGACGACAGAGGATGAGATGGCTGGATGGCATCACTGACTCGATGGACTTGAGTCTGAGTGAACTCCAGGAGTTTGTGATGGACAGGGAGACCTGGCGTGCTGTGATTCATGGGATCGCAAAGAGTCAGACATGAATGAGCAACTGAACTGAACTGAACTGAATATTTTATTGTTTGGGTATACTGCAATATATTTATCCATTCATTTAGTTCTTCCCAATTTTGGCAATTATGAATAAAGTTACTAGGAACATTTGTGTGTGTAGATTTTATATGGACATAAATTGTCAATTCTTTTGGGTAAATACCAAAGTGTACAATTGTTGGATCCTATGCTTAGTTTTCTAAGAAATTACCAAACTGTTTTTCAAAGTATTTGTTCCATTTTGCATTGACACCAGCAAAGAATGAGAGTTTTTGTTGCTTTATATCCTGAGCAGCATTTGGTGTTGTCAGTGTTCCAGATGCTGGTCATTAATAGGTATAAAGCAGTATAGCATTGCATTTTTTTTTTCACATTGCATTTTAAGTTTGTCTTTCCCTGATAACATAGGAGCTGCAGAATTTTTAATATGCTTTTTTGCCAACTGCATATCTACTTTAGTAAAATATATGTTGAAGTCTTTGGCTCATTTTTAAAATCTATTTTCTTATTGCTGAGTTTTTGCATTCTCTGCATATGGTAGATATACTATTTTTTAAATGTATATTTTATAAATTTTCTTCAAGTCTGATTTGTTTTCTAATTTTCTTGACATATCCTTTCATAGTGTAAATATTTTCAATTTTCATGAAATCCAACTTATCAGTTCTTTCTTTCATGGATTATTATTATTTTTTTAATCTAGATTTTCCTTTAGGTTTCTAGGACTTTCATAATTTTGCATTTTAGGTCTATGATGCATTGTAAGGTTTTGTGTTTGTATGTGAGTGGGGACGAATGTAAGGATCTTCTTTCTAGATATAAACTTCAGAATTGCTTTGTTGATATCTACAAAATAACTTGTTGGAATTTGGTGATACACTGCTATATTCAAAATAGATAACCAATAAAGACCTACTGTATAGCACATGGAACTCTGCTCAATGTTATGTGCCAGGCTGCCTGGGTAGGAGAGAGTATTGGGAAAGAATGGGTGCATGTATATGTATGGCTGAGTCCTTCCTCAGTTCCCCTGAATCAATCAAACATTGATAATCAATCATACCTCAATAAAAAATAAAAAGTTTAAAAGTTAAAAAAAATTAAAATCATACAAGAAATGAGATTAATATTTGACAAAACTGTAAAACACACATACACATTTTTCTTAACACATTTTACTGATTAAACTTAGTAGGCATTATAATATTTTACATTTTTTTAAAGAAGAGATAAATGAAAGTATAAGGGATAAAGATTTGTCAGAATTTAGAGCAATAAATCACTAATTAATTAATAGAATTCAAATATTTTGGGAAAAAAAAAGTAACTGTTCTTTCTATGACTGCCTGTTCTTTGCTTAAAAGAAATACAATTCACCACATATTAAAAATCATCATTTGTCTTTCCCTGTTTGACTCAGTCTCAGATTATATCTACCACCCTAATTTTATGATTGAATGCTGACTCTTCTGATTTATGATATAGGGCATCAATTGTGATAACAAGTTGCTTTTTTATTTTGAAATTATTAACACTGAGTTTCATTTTTGGAAACCGTGGTGAAAAATGAAGTGTCTATTAGTCTTTCTGTCCATGAGAGTAGATTTGTGGAAGAAAGTTTAGACATTCATCATTCACTGAAAAAAATTTTTGAATGCTTTCTGTTTTCCAAGTAGTAAGCTCCATGGCTTGAAATAAAAGATGATGAGGGAGAGTTCTTGATGTGATGAAATTAATTTTGAATTATCTATACAATTACATAAATATATGCAGAATTATGTAAATAAATGATGCCAGTAAATATTAGAAAATAATGATAGAAAATTATTCAGGACACTGTGGATCCACAGGAGAGTTGATATACAAGAATGCCTACAGATATCAGAGATATTCATAGATGTTCTACAAAATAATGTGAGACTTGCAGAAATATATAAATGTACTTCTCAGAGAAATATAGAAATTCCAGCTGACACAAGCAATATATAGATACTACAGTCTGAAAGAGAATCATATATTCTGAAATCCACACACACTTCTTTACCTTGATTCAACAATGTCGGTCAGAGTGCTTCAGGGTAATATTTTGCAGCTAATGGGTATAATATCCCCTTTTAAAATTATTTTTATTGAAGTAGAACTGATTTTCAATAGTAAATTATTTAAAATATACAGAGTAGTGATTCAGTATTTTTGCTTAATATACTCTATTAAGAGTTATTATAAAATAATAGCTGTAACTTCCGTGCTGTAAAATATATTCTTTTCTCTTAACTATTTTATGTATAGTAATGGCTATCTCTTATTCCCATACCCCTATATTGTCCTTCACATTTTCCATCTCTGTACTGGTAACCACCAGTTCTTTTCCTACATCTGTGTGTCTCTTTCTGTACTGCTATATACATTCAACTTTTTTTATTATTTATACTACAAATATAAGCAATATGACACAGTATTTGTTTTTCTCTGACTTATTTCACTAAGCATAATCTCTGAGTCCATCCACTTTGCTGCAAACGGCAGAATTTCATCCATTTTTATGGCTGAGTAATATTCTGGTGGGCATAGGTGACTGTATGTATATATATAAGGCACAAAAATAAATTATACATATTATAATATAATTTATATATTATATATAATTATATGTTAATAAATAGTGCAATGATATACTAATAATTATATAATATATATAATTTATTTTTTGTGTCTGATTGCTATAACTAGGATTTCCAATAGTGTGTTAAATGGAATTGGTGAGCGTGAGAATCTTTGTCTTGTTGTTTAATTTAGTGTGTGTGTGTGTGTGTGTGTAAATTTTCCTGTCTGACTCTTTGCAACCCCATTGACAGTAGCTTGCCAATCTCTGCTGTCCATGGGATTTCCCAGGAAATCTTGATTCAGTGTTGACAGGCTTAGGTTTCTAGAAATTTGTCTGTTAGATTGTACAGTTTGTTGACATATACCTGTTCACAGTATTTTTTAAATTCTTTTTTGTATCTCTGTGGTATCTGTCATTAATTTTCCTCTTTCATTTCTTACTTTATTTCAGTCCTTTTTTTCTTCTTGAGGAGTGTAACTAAATGTTTATTGTTTTTTGTTTTTTGTTTTTTTTTCTTTCAAAAAACCAGTTCTTGATTTAATTGATATTTTCTGCTGGTTTTGTTGTTGTTGCTTTTATTTTCTATTTGTTTCCTCTCTGATATTTAGTATTTCCTTTATTCTACTGACTTTGTGCCTGGTTTCCTCTTCTTTCCCCCCCCGCCTGCACACCCTAATTCTTTTACATTGTGGGTCAGGCTGTTTTAGATTTCTTTTTTTTTTTTTTTTATTCCTTGAGAAAATTTGAATCACCCTAAACTTCCCTCTTAGACGTGCTTTTTGGCATCCCATAGATTTTGGAATGTTGTGTTTCTATTTTATTTTTTTTTCTTAAAGTATTAAAGTTTTTTCTGATTTCCTTCTTGATTTCTTCATTGACTCCCTTAGATTTTTAGTAGCATGTTGTTTAGTTTCCACATGTTTTTTCTTTTCCCATTTTTCTTTAATTGATTTTTAGTTGTATACTGTTGTAGTCTGAAGGAATTCTTGATATAATTTCAATCCCCTGAAATTTGTTGAGAGTTGTTTTGTGCCCAGGCATATCATCTATCCTGAAGAACTTTACATGTGCACTTGAAAATAATCTGTATTCAATTTTTGGATATAATGCCTTGTGAATATACAATAAGTGCAACTATTCTATTATGACATATAAGATCATTGTTGCCTTATTGATTTCCTGTTTGTGTCATCTGTGCATTAAGATAAGTGGAATGTTAAAGTCCACTACTATTACTTTTGTCCCTTTTTTTCTATGTCTGTTATTTGCTTTACATATTCAGGTTCTCCTATGTTAGGTGGATTTATGTTAATGTATGTATTATCCTCTTGGGATTTATCATTATTACATAATGATATAAGGATAGTAATAAAGGAAATAATCCCTTCTGTCTTTTCTTACAGTATCTGTTTTAAAGTCTACTTTATATGACATGAATTTTACTACCCCTGCTTTATTTTCATTTCTGTTTGCCATGAGATATAATTTTCCATACCCTCACTTTCACTCTTTGTGTGTTTAGCTCAGCAGTGAGTCTTTCATAGGGAGCATATAGAAAGTTCCTGCTTTTGTGTTTTATTTTCCCAAATAAGCCTGCATTTCTCTTTTCACTGGAGCACTTAGTCCATTGATATTTACATAACATTGATTTTTTTGGTCATTTTATTATTTGTTGTTTTTTGGGGGGTTATTTTTGTAATTCTCTCTTTTTTTATCTTATTGTTTCTTTCTTTGTGATTTGATGATTTCCTTTAATAGTATGTTTTCATTCCTTTCCTTTTAGGTTTGCTGGATCTATTGCAGGTTTTCAATTTATGATTAACATGAGGTTCATATATTGATCTATAACTGTATCTGCTTGGTAGTCATTAAGTTCTAAAACACAAGCTGGAATCAAGGTTTCTGGGAGAAACATCAATAACCTCAGATGTGCTGATGACACCACCCTTACGGCAGAAAGCAAAGAACGAAAGAGCCTCTTGATGAAAGTGAGAGAGGAGAGTGAAAATTTTGACTTAAAACTCAACATTCAGAAAAATAAGATCATGGCATTTGGTCCAATCACTTCATGGCAAATAGATGGGAAACAGTGGAAACAGTGACAGAGTTTATTTTCTTGAGCTCCAAAATCACTGCAGATGGTGATTGCACCATTGAAATTAAAAGATGCTTACTCCTTGGAAGAAAAGCTATGACCAATCTTGACAGCATATTAAAAATCTGAGACATTACTTTGTCAACAATGGTCCATCTAGTCAAAGCTATGGTTTTTCCAGTAGTCATGTATGGTTGTGAGAGTTGGACTATAAAGAAAGCTGAGCACCAAAGAATTGCTGCTTTTGAATTGTGGTGTTGAAGAAGACTCTTGAGAGTCTCTTGGACAGCAAGGACTGCAAGACTCTCAAGACTGCAAGGAGATCCAACTAGTCCATCCTAAAGGAAATCAGTCCTGAATATTCATTCAAAGGACTGATGTTGAAGCTGAAATGTCAATACTTTGGCCACCTGATGCAAAGAGATGACTCATTTGAAAACACCCAGATGTCGGGAAAGATTGAGGGCAGGAGGAGAAGGAGATGACAGAGGATGAGACAGTTAGACGGCATCATCGACTCAATGGACATGAGTTTGAATAACTCTGAGATTGGTGATGGACAGGGAGGCCTGGCAGGCTGAAGTCCAGTTCAGTTCAGTCACTCAGTCATGTCCGACTCTTTGCGACCCCATGAATCACAGGACATCAGGCATCCTTGTCCATCACCAACTCCCGGAGTTCACAGAAACTCATGTCCATCGAGTCGGTGATGCCATCCAGCCATCTCATCCTGCCATTCCCTTCTCCTCCTGCCCCCAATCCCTCCCAGAATCAGGGTCTTTTCCAATGAGTCAGCTCTTCGTGTGAAGTGGCCAAAGTATTGGAGTTTCAGCTTCAGAATCAGTCCTTCCAATGAACACCCAGGACTAATCTCCTTTAGGATGGACCAGTTGGATCTCCTTGAAGTCCAAACACCACAGTTCAAAAGCATCAATTCTTCCGCACTCAGCTTTCGTTACAGTTCAACTCTCACATCCATACATGACCACTGGAAAAACCATAGCCTTGACTAGATGGACCTTTGTTGGCAAAGTAATATCTCTGCTTTTCAATATACTATCTAGGTTGGTCATAACTTTCCTTCCAAGGAGTAAATGTCTTTTAATTTCATGGCTGCAATCATCATCTGCAGTGATTTTGGAGCCAAAAAAATAAAGTCTGACACTGTTTCCACTGTTTCCTCATTTATTTCCCATGAAGCGATGGGACCAGATGCCATGATCTTAGTTTTCTGAATGTTGAGCTTTAAGCCAACTTTTTTACTCTCCTCTTTCACTTTCATCAAGAGGTTTTTTAGTTCCTCTTCACTTTCTGCCATAAGGATGGTTTCATCCGCATATCTGAGGTTATTGATATTTCTCCTGGCAATCTTGATTCTAGCTTGTGCTTCTTCCAGCCCAGCATTTCTCATGATGTACTCTGCATAGAAGTTAAATAAGCAGGGTGACAGTATACAGCCTTGACATACTCCTTTTCCTATTTGGAACTAGTCTGTTGTTTCATGTCCAGTTCTACCTGTTGCTTCCTGACCTGTATACAGATTTCTCAAGAGGCAGGTCAGGTGGTCTGGTATTCCTATCTCTTTCAGAATTTTCCACAGTTTATTGTGATCCACACAGTCAAAGGCTTTGGCATAGTCATGAAAGCAGAAATAGATGTTTTTCTGGAACTCTCTTGCTTTTTCGATGATTCAGCGGATATTGGCAATTTGATCTCTGGTTCCTCTGCCTTTTCTAAAACCAGCTTGAGCATCTGGAAATTCATTGTCCATGGGGTCATAAATAGTCAGACACATCTGAGCGACTTAACTGAACTGAACATATATTGATCTATATCTGCTGGGTAATCATTAAGTTCAAAAACACTCTAAAAGACCAGCATTTTGAGTTTTTGGTGTATTTTATACATTCATATTTAATCCTTAACTGTTTATGGTAGTTACTGTTGCATTTTCTTTTTTTTTTAATCTTTGTAATGGCATATTTAAGTGTTTGATCCTTAGCCCTTAATACATATTCACCTTTCCTAAGTATCAATGGGCCTTTTCCTCTCCTATAAATTATTATTTCTTTTCCGCTCAGAAGAGAAATTTGATCATTTTTTTTAGAGTAGGTTTAGTGTTCACAAACTCTGTTAGCTTTTCCTTATCTCAGTTCTTTAACTCTCTTTCAATTCTAAATGATAATCTTATTGGTTAGTTATTCTACATTGCAGGTTTTTCACTTCTTGCCTTTGAACATATCATGATCCTTTTTGGCCTGCAAGTTTCTGCAGTGAAATCAGCTGATAGCCTTTTGTGAATTTCCTTATATATATGACTATTTTTCTCTTGATCTCTTTAAAATTCTCTTTAAATTTGACCTTTTAAATTTTTATATGTCTTGGTGTCTGTCTGTTTGTGTTCATCTTGTTTGGAACTCTACACATTTATTTAGATGGATATCTGTTTCTTTCTTCAGATTTGGAAGGATTTCATCCATAATTTCCTCAAATACGTTTTCTATCCCTCTTCTCTTCTTGCTTCCATTGTGGCTCAGATGGTAAAGCATCAGCCTGCAATGTGGGGGACCCAGGTTTGATTTCTGTGTTGGGAAGATCCCCTGGAGAAGGAAATGGCAACCCACTCCAGTAGTCTTACCTGGAAAATTCCATGGTCCAAGGAGCTTAGTAGGCCACAGTCCATGGGGTCACAGAATCGGATATGATAGAGTGCTTTACTTCACTTTTCTTCTCAGATCCCTATGAGTGTTGCTAGGCTTAATGTTTATCCTGAGATCACTTAAACTTTTATTTTCTGTTTTTGTTTGTTTGTTTCTTTTTTTTCGGTATTAGTCTGATTGGGTAGTTTCTATTTTTCTATCTTGTAGATCACTTATGTGTTATTCTTAGTCTACTATTTATTCCTTCTGTTTTTTTTTTTTTTTCCCCTCCAGTCATTGAATTCTGTTTCTGATTGGAACTTTTTTTTTTTTTAATATTTTCTAGTTCCTTGTTAAAATTCTCACTGTGTTCATCTATTCTTTTTACCCTAATTCAGTTAACATTTTTATTACCAATGCTTTGAATCCTTTTTCTGGTAAATTATTTCTATTTCACTATTCTTTTGGGTTTTCTCTTACTGTTTCAATTGAGAGCAGTTCCTCTACCTTTCCTTTTGTTTATTTTCTTTTTATCTATGAGTTTAAATGAAACAGTTACCTATTGTGGTTTTCAAGGGTGTGCTTATCTGGCAGCACCCTTATACAGACTGCATGTTACCAAAGACTTTGGTTGGAGAGCTGGATTTGATGTAAATTAAGTCACATCATTCCTCAGCACATACTGGAAGCTATTTCCTTAGTAAGTGTGAGACTAGAGAGGGGCTAGAGCTGTAGCTGGGTATGAGGTGGGATTTCCCCTATGTTCAGTGTCTGTCACCATCATATCAGGGGCAGGATCTGGTCCCAAGCAGAAGTCCTGAGATTTGTTCCTGAGCTGACTCCGTTACCTTTAAGCATGTGATGTCTGCTCTCCCAGCACCAGGACCCTTGCCGCAGAAAGAGGGAATGCTGAAGCAAAGGGGAACATGAGGGCTCTTGACTCATGTTGACTGCTGACAGAGGTCCCAGCTATCTCCAATACATTGCCTCTGTAGATGTCCACAATTGTTTCCCTTGCTCTGCTCAGATAGAGCCTTGAATGCTAATCTTCTTTGTTCTTTACAACCAGTCACCGCCCCCACCTCTAAGCCTTCACAAATCCTGCTCTGTTGTGGAGTCACACTGAAAGATAGATGGGGCCTACATGGTTTCTCCGCATGTAATGTCCTAGTCATGCACGCCTGTTTACAAAAATATGTTCCTTTCCAGTTCAGTAGTCTATCAGTATGTTTTACATGTATACAAATATTCCTTGTTCAAGTAGTTTTCATTAAAGCTTTAAACACATTTATTTAAAAAGACTCTCTCAGTCTTCCCTGGTAGTCCAGTGGTTTTAGAATTGGGGGTTCAGGATGGGGAACACATGTACACCCAAGTGGATTCATGTTGATGTATGGCAAAACCAATACAATATTGCAAAGTAATTAACCTCCAATTAAAATAAATAAATTTATATTAAAAAAAAGAATCTGTCTTGCAACGTTGGGGACCAGTTCAATTCCTGGTCCAGGAAGATCCCACATGCTGCAGAGTAAATAAGCCCATGCACCACAATTACTCAGTCAGTGCTGTGGAGCCCAAGAGCCACACCTGCTGAAGCTCATGTACCTAGAGCCCATGCTCTGCTACAGGAGAAATCACCACAATGAAAATCCGGCACACTGCAAATAGAGAGTAATCTCACTCTCCATAACTAGAGAAAATCCACACACAGTAACAAAGACCCATCACAGCACAGCCAACAATAAACTAAAAAAAAAAAAAAACCTTCTCATATAAACATACACTGTGTATCTTTAAGAGGAAACGTTTTTCATCCATAGCTGCAGATTTAATTTTTACAGAACAGTGTAATGAATAACACTTGCATACCCAGAGCACCGTTTCCCTCACACATGCACCCACATAACTTCATGTTCATCCACTCTTAGACATATTCATACTTAATGGATGTGAAACACTGATGCCCCCCTCATATACACACACATACACATATGCACTCACACAGAGTATAGTCTCTCTCTCTCTCCCTGCCACCACTTACTGTCTTTCTCCTTCTCACTCTTACATTCACACAATTTAGAATCTGAATTCAAACCTCCAAACTCATACCACTGTTAATTGCCTCCTACAAAACTAAAAATGTTTATATTCTAGAAAAATATTGAAGATGTTTTTTGAATTACTATGTATTCTATAAACTTATACTAGTTTAATAACAATTGAAATTATTAAGTTGCATGCCATACCATACATACAGATCGATTTTTAATTTTATTTTTATATGTATTTGTAGATTCTAATATTATTGAAGTATTCATGTATAATCATTTTTAGTGAAATAGTAACAATCATTTTTCTATTAGAAAATATAAACAACTTTAGCATAAGGGATTTTTTAAACAACAGAGTGTTTACTTTGGTGAGTTTTCTTCAATTTATCATTTATAAAGGTTAAATACCCCTCACACACAAAATTCTATGTATCTGTATAGATAGCTATGTAAATACTTAGCTATGTACATATATTTCGGTTCAACAACAACAAAACAAGTTAACAAAAATGTTTTAAATGTTTAAAGTTTGGCTGACTAGAAACTGATAATATATACAATCTTGCTCTTTTAGTATTTAAGTGGCTGCAAAACTGCCTAAATCTTTCCATGTTTTATTTTGCACTATAAAACAAGCACTTGCTATAACTGAAAATTGCTTGTGCTATAAAATATTAAATATTTTATGAGCACATTTGTTAATGTTAAAACAAGAAATGCATCAATTTATAAACCTTAAATATATCTGAATCATTATGACAAATTTATATTTAAATTTAAATACCTTTATTTACATTTGCTGCTAATAACAAAATATATGGTTGTCATGGACAAATTGTAAACCACAGAAATATAAAATATAATAAAAGTCAACTATATTACTATCTTTCAGGTATATTAAGTATTGAAGTTTTAATGTTTGTTACTAGTTATTTTCCTAGGCCTAAACACACAAACCAACACTTGAGACATTTAACATATGCTAATGTGTTTTTTTCCCTATAATATCATGTGTCACCTCATATTTATGATGAGAATTTCCTCACATTATTAATTTATTCAAAATATATATTCTCTATATATATATTTCCTTGCCATTTCAAATGTTTGTGAGCAATAATGGAATAGCCAGGACTTCTAATCTCCATGGAATAGCTAGAATCCAGTGAATACAGTTTGGTTCCAGGATTAACCTTGTGGTAATGTGGCATGCAGAATATAAGGTTGGCTGGTAAATCCAAATGTAAAGATAGAGCAAATAGCTTGAGAATTAATTCAAGTTTGGTTACCTTCTTTCTAATTTTCTTTTTTTTTTTTTTTTTATATTTCCTCTTCCTCTAGGTGGAAAATTCAGGTTAGACCTATTCTTTGAATCTGGAAAACTCAGATTTAAAAGGGAGTACAGAAAGACAGACAAAGATTTTTCCTGGTTTAAACCATGATCTTCAAATTATTTTTCAACTTATTGACATACACTGTCCATTTATCCATTTATTTACTAACATGAAAAGCAAAAGTTGATAACCTTTCTCTATAATTCTTTGTATACATTCATGTTCATTTATATTGATGGAGAAAAATATTCACCAAATGCCATCCTAAATTTTTAATGATGACCAACTCTTAGATAACCCTTACCAAAAAAAAAAAAAAGGCATAAGAACTATATTTAGACTTATTGACATGAGATTTCTTCAATATATCCATAAAATTATAAACTTTATCAATATTACATATTCATAACAATCAGAGGAAGCAGATGTATAAAATCCATTTGGGCATGCTGAAGTGTTCCTTTGGGCAACTTCCATGTTCCACCTTTATCATCAATTTCAGGATTATATTGGATATAATTGATGCATGAATGGTCATATCATCTGTTAAGTTAGAAAAAATTTCCCTAGTGACATTTCCTTAACATCATTTTAAATCTATTCCTATTGTTAAAGTTTAGGGCTTCCTTCATAGCTCAGTGGATAAAGAACCTGTCTGCAAAGCAGGAGACCTAGGTTTGATCCCAGAGTCAGGAAGATCCCCAGGAGAAGGAAATGGCAACTCACTCCAGTATTCTTATTTGAAAAATTCCATAAACAGAGGAACCTGGTGGGCTATAGTCAAAAGGGTCACAAAGAGGTGGACACAACTGAGTGTGCACACAGACTCACACAGACACACACACACATTGTTAAAAGTTATCTCATGACAATTTTAGAAAACATTCGTTAAATTATCTGATGTCACTAGGTTTACTGTGGAGTTATCCCCATGGATTTTACAACCTGACCATATCCAGTGCTTTCTTTTAGAACTGAGGTAAGATTCCATGCATCTATGTTGAGATATTTGAATTTATCTATGAATTTGTTTTGCTGGTTTTTTTTTTAACAAATCTTGTCACAAGAACTTTTGTAAGAGCAGCCTTTCCAGCATGCTAATCAGCAGAGTTTTTATCTGTTCAAGACATAAAATGGCAGGTGGTTTTATTTATTAACGATTGATATTTACCATTAAATATACAAATGATTCTATAAGATCTAAAGATAATTTGCTTAATTTATTCCAGTAAGCCATTGTGCTGAGGCATAGAGAATATGCTTTGGCTCTTGGATCAAGAGATAGGCTATGATAAGCTATGATTTTTGAAGTGGGCCATGTTATTGTGTTAATCCCAGTAAAACATGACCTAAATGTTCATACACACAAAACATATAGCTATAATTGGGGAAGACTTAATCTGAAATATGATAAGTTCTGACCCAAATGTTATAATTGTGCAGAATCTTTTGCCAGTAGATCTGCAGTCATTTTTAATTATTGGGTTATTTCTTGAGACATTAATAATGTATTTATCTAATGTCAAGGTGTCAAAATCAATTCAAATTTGGTTGTAGGGAAAAAATTTGAACTTCTATTTACACACTTCCTAGAGGCTATTTTACAAATGGTAGTTCCATTTATAAATGAATTTACTATTAATCTTACATAAGCTGTGTCACAGAGAATAAAGGAGTATTCTAATAATGATCTCAGTTTTAAGAACATGTGAAAGAACTTAGTATTAGCAAACGTTCTCATTTCACTAGTGATTTTGGCACTTTGAGAGATCCAATATTTATAATAGAGTATTGGTTAGATACAATATCATACATGTCAATAAAGCTGTATTTTGTGCATCTTTATTTCTTTTGGGAATAAAAGAAGGCTACAACAATTATAGGCTACAACAACCAAAATACTACAATTTTAGTAGGGGCTAAAATCTCCTACAGAGTGGCATCACTTTATACATTTTTAATATCTGTCCATCTGATTCTTAGTTAAGAGTTAACATTCCTTTCTGTTTTCCCCAATGATCTTAAAGCTTGCAATCTCTAAGATATTCCATACCCAGAGATTTCCAGTTCTCAGAGGACAGCAGATAAATCAGTCTTGTTTTCTTTTAAGGAACAGTTATTTTATTTTGAAGTATAAGTTTTCTTTGATTTTCGTACTTTTTAACCCTTTAGATCTTATTAAAAATGTTTACCTACTTGATGAAAATCTCACTTAGATATTACCCTTTCTAACTTAATTTTTCAAACAAGTCTCTTTTGCATGTCTAAGCCCACTTACAAAAATAAATCTATGTTCTCTTACTTTGGATATTGGATCTACCCTAGAAAGTAGTTCAAATTATGCCTGGATTCTATTTTTGAAGTTTCCTTTAAATTAATCTTGTTATATCACAATTTTGAAACTTTTCCAATCTACCCTCAAGAAAAGATTCTTGAAAAAGTTTTTGTCAGTCATTTACTCTTTTGTTGTTTTCTCTCTCTCAAAGCTGAGGATCATTTAAAAACCCTACCATAACAAAATGCATTCAAGATATATTTAAATAATTGAAAACTCAGATGGCTATAGATACATTTACTTGGCAGTAAAAAACAAACAAACAAACAAAAAAAAAAACCCAAAAAACTCTATTTGGCCAAGATGTCTAGTCATAATGTTTTCATGTTTAAAGTTTGTATAGAATGCTTCCAAAAGATAGGCTTCAAAATAATAGTGGTAGAAGCTTCAGTTATCAAAGAATAAGGTTAACATTCAGTATCAGAATGAAACCTGAGTTTATTATTGGTCAAAGTAGCAGATCTGTACTGTAGGGCACTGTCTATCTGAAAAAAGGACACTGTTTATCCTGTTAGGATTATATGAATGTAGAGTTCAAGTACTGGCAGCCTTTCAGAAGAGTGAGGTTGCCACTAATTGACTGACATTCTGTATCACAATTACTCATGGAAAGTTGTCATCAATTATGACAGATTTAGAGGAACTTAAGAATCTCTTGATGAGGGTGAAAGAGGAGAGTGAAAAAACTCCCTTAAAATTCAACATTCAAAAAAATTAGATCATGGCATCTGGTCCTATTATTTCATTTCAAATAGATAGGGAAAAAGTGAAAAAATTAACAGACTTTATTTTGGGGTGTTCCAAAATCACTGCGGACAGTGACTGCAGCCATGAAATTAAAAGACTTTTGTTCCTTGAAAGGAAAGCTATGACAAACTTAAGTCATGATTAAAAAGCAGAGATATCATTTAACCAAAAAAGCCAAAGGTATGGTTTTTCCATCTGTCATGTACAGATGTGACAGCTGGCCATTAAGAAGGCTAAGCACCAGAAAATTGATGCTTTCAAACTGTGGTGCTACAGAAGACTTTTGAGAGTACCCTGGACAGCAAGGAGATTGAACCAGTCAATCCTGAAGGAAATCAACTCTGAATATTCGTTGGAAGGACTGATTATGGAGCTGAAGCTCCAGTCCTTTGACCACCTGATGCGAAGAGTTGACTCACTGGAAAAACCTTGATGCTGGGAAAGATTTAAATCAAAAAGAGAAGGCCATGAGAGAGGATGAGATGGTAACACAGACTCAATGAACATGAGTTTGATCAAACTCTGGGAGATAGTAATAGACAGGGAAGCATGTAATGCTGCAGTCAATGGGGTTGCAAAGAGTAAGATACAACTTAGTGACTGAACAGCAATAAAAAGTAGTTTTAGTAATTACAAGTTGTTTTATTTAAAAAACTAGTTTTTTTTTTTTTTTTTTTTTTTGAGAAAGTATAAGAGTAAATACATATTGTAGAACTGTGCAGGGAATCAGATATAGTGATCAGATCAGATCAGTTACTCAGTCGTGTCCGACTCTTTGCAACCGCATGAATCGAAGCACGCCAGGCCTCCCTGTCCATCACCAACTTCCAGAGTTCATCAGACTCACGTCCATCGAGTCAGTGATGCCATCCAGCCATCTCATCCTCTGTCGTCCCCTTCTCCTCTTGCCCCCAATCCTGCCCAACAACAGAGTCTTTTCCAATGAGTCAACTCTTCACATGAGGTGGACAAAGTACTGGAGATTCAGCTTCAGCATCATTCTCTCTAGGAAATCCTAGGGCTGATCTCCTTCAGAATGGACTGGTTGAATCTCTTTGCAGTCCAAGGGACCTTCAAGCATCTTCTCCAACACCACAGTTCAAAAGCATCAATTCTTCGGCGCTCAGCCTTCTTCACAGTCCAACTCTCACATCCATACATGACCACAGGAAAAAAAATAGCCTTGACTAGACGGACCTTTGTTGGCAAAGTAATGTCTCTGCTTTTGAATATGCTATCGAGGTTGGTCATAACTTTCCTTCCAAGGAGTAAGCGTCTTTTAATTTCATGGCTGCAGTCACCATCTGCAGTGAATTTGGAGCCCAGAAAAATAAAGTCTGACACGGTTTCCACTGTTTCCCCATCTAGTTCCCATGAAGTGATGGGACCTGATGCCATGATCTTCGTTTTCTGAATGTTGAGCTTTAAGCCAACTTTTTCACTCTCCTCTTTCACTTTCATCAAGAGGCTTTTGAGTTCCTCTTCACTTTCTGCCATAAGGGTGGTGTCATCTGCATATCTGAGGTTATTGATATTTCTCCCGGCAATCTTGATTCCAGCTTGTGTTTCTTCCAGTCCAGTGTTTCTCATGATGTACTCTGCATATAAGTTAAATAAGCAGGGTGACAATATACAACCTTGACGTACTCCTTTTCCTATTTGGAACCAGTCTGTTGTTCCATGTCCAATTCTAACTTTTGCTTCCTGACCTGCACACAAATTTCTCAAGAGGCAGATCAGGTGGTCTGGTATTCCCATCTCTTTCAGAATTTTCCACAGTTTATTGTGATCCACACCATCAAAGGCTTTGGCATAGTCAATAAAGCAGAAGTAGATGTTTTTCTGGAACTCTCTTGCTTTTTCCATGCAGATGTTGGCAATTTGATCTCTGGTTCCTCTACCTTTTGTAAAACAAGCTTGAACATCAGGAAGTTCAAGGTTCACATATTGCTGAAGCCTGGCTTGGAGAATTTTGAGCATTACTTTACTAGCCTGTGAGATGAGTGCAATTGTGCGGTAGTTTCAGCATTCTTCGGCATTGCCTTTCTTTGGGATAAGAATGAAAACTGACATTTTCCAGTCCTGTGGCCACTGCTGAGTTTTCCAAATTTGCTGGCATATTGAGTGCAGCACTTTCACAGCATCATCTTTCAGGATTTGGAATAGCTCAACTGGAATTCTGTCACCTCCACTATCTTTGTTCGTAGTGATGCTTTCTAAGGCCCACTTGACTTCACATTCCAGGATGTCTGGCTCTAGGTCAGTGATCACACCATTGTGATTATCTGGGTCGTGAAGATCTTTTTTGTACAGTTCTTCTGTGTATTCTTGCCATCTCTTCTTAATATCTTCTGCTTCTGTTAGGTCCATACCATTTCTGTCCTTTATCGAGCCCATCTTTGCATGAAATTTTCCTTTGGTATCTCTGATTTTCTTGAAGAGATCTCTAGTCTTTTCCATTCTGTTGTTTTCCTCTATTTCTTTGCATTGATTGCTGAAGAAGGCTTTCTTATCTCTTCTTGCTATTCTTTGGAACTCGGAATTCAGATGTTATAGTGATGGTCAATTACAAATAAATATAGAAATATTTTTATTGTTGAACTTCATTGTAATATGTCAAACATACATAGCTGTAGTATAAATCTTTAATTCATTCACATAGATGTTAGAGGAAAATGACCAAAGATTCCTTACAGGGCATCCAATGAGAGGTCGACTTGATATCTGAGTTTGTGTGCATGCATATTCTTGTTCTAAATATTGTATAAAGCCACTGTGATTTATGTTTCCTAATGCTTGAAATTTTCTGATGTTCAAGCTGGTTTTAGAAAAGGCTGAGGAACCAGAGATCAAATTGCCAACATCCGCTGGATCATGGAAAAAGGAAGAGAGTACCAGAAAAAGATCTGTGCTGCTTAATTGACTATGCCAAAGCCTTTGGCTGTGTGGATCACAATAAACTGTGGAAAATTCTGAAAGAGATGGGAATACCAGACCACCAGAGCTGCCTCTTGAGAATCCTACATGCAGCTCAGGAAGCAACAGTTAGAATTGGACATGGAACAACAGACTGGTTCCAAATAGGAAAAGGAGTACATCAAGGTTGTATATTGTCACCCTGCTTATTTAACTTATATGCAGAGTACATCATGAGAAATGCTGGATTGGAAGAAACACAAGCTGGAATCAGGATTGCCGCGAGAAATATCAATGACCTCAGATATACAGATGACACCACCCTTATGGCAGAAAGTGAAGAGGAACTCAAAAGCCTCTTGATGAAAGTGAAAGAGGAGAGTGAAAAAGTTGGCTTAAAGCTCAACATTCAGAAAACGAAGATCATCGCATCCGGTCCCATCACTTCATGGGAAATAGATGGGGAAACAGTGGAAACAGTGTCAGACTTTATTTTTCTGGGCTCCAAAATCACTGCAGATGGTGACTGCAGCCATGAAATTAAAAGACGCTTACTCCTTGGAAAGAAAGTTATGACCAACCCTAGATAGCATATTCAAAAGCAGAGACATTACTTTGCCAACAAAGGTCCGTCTAGTCAAGGCTATGGTTTTTCCTGTGGTCATGTATGGATGTGAGAGTTGGACTGTGAAGAAGGTTGAGCGCTGAAGAATTGATGCTTTTGAACTGTGGTGTTGGAGATGACTCTTGAGAGTCCATTAGACTGTAAGGAGATCCAACCAGTCCATTCTGAAGGAGATCAGCCCTAGGATTTCTTTAGAGCGAATGATGCTGAAGCTGAAACTCCAGTGCTTTGTCCACCTCATGCGAAGAGCTGACTCATTGGAAAAGACTCTGGTGCTGGGAGGGACTTGGGGCAGGAGAAGAAGGGGACGACAGAGGATGAGATGGTTGGATGGCATCACTGCCTCGATGGACGTGAGTCTGAGTGAACTCCGGGAGTTGGTGATGGATATGGAAGCCTGGCATGCTGCGATTCATGGAGTCGCAAAGAGTCAAACACCACTGAGCTACTGAACTGATTTGAATTGAACTGAATGCTTGGCCAGAAACTGCTTTTGACTATCTTTGCCCAGCAATTTTCATGGTACCCTGCTCAGTCATATTATGACTAAGAAGTGATTAAAATCCTTTTCCTGTTTGATCCACTCCTACCTAAGAAATCTATTCACCCTACAATGAAAACACAACTCCCTCTGTGCTCTTCATTTCATTAAAACGCACCATATCTCATACAGATACTCATGCCAAAGAAAACTTGGCAAAACCATGCCTTCTCTGCTTTCTCATATTCCAAAACATATGCAAGTCCTGATGCTCTACTTTCAGTTATACTTATAATGCCCATCACTGCCATCTTCCCTTGCCTACTCTATTGGAATACTCCTTTTGAATAGCTTACTGTTTCTCACTATCCACCTGCTCCCCATCTCTTATTCTCCTCTTATTCAGCCTCCAGACTGATTTTTTTTTTAAAGGAAAAAAGATGTAAATATCATTTTGACACTTTCTTATTTGAAACTTCAGTGGTTCTGTAGCCATCCCACTTAGCATACAATTAAACTAATTCTGGCAACCTCTCTATTCTCATCATCTGCTACTTCCTCCCACCCTGATTCATTTCAACCCTCATATACACCATGTAAACAATTCTGATTCATTCCAATCCTCATACATACCATGTAAACAATCAACACAAAGCCATACTGCTGTTGTCTCTGGAATATCCACCTAAATATATCTATGTGGCTTATTCTTTAATTTTACTCATATCTTTTAGACCCTCCAACATAAAGGAGTCAATCTTATACACTCCAGTTCCCTTCTCTCTTTTTTCAGCATATTATTACCTAATATAATTTATATCTGTGTCTCTATAGGGATATTTTTCTGCCTTTCCATTGCTTTATCCCCCGGAGCAGCAAAAAAAAAAAAAAAAAAAAAAAGTCACATTTTAACTTTTTAATAGAGCTAAAATAAGCACTGATCTTTAAATAGCTTATCTTAGAAATTCTAGTGGAAGTTTGGGGATTGAGGTATGATGCATGCTGTCCCTTCTTCTATCACCACATCTATTACATAGGACTCAAGCTCTCTACTTCAAGTGGCTAGTGTTGAGGACATAAATCTATCTGAATCATGGAAATGAGCCAGAAAGGGTTTTAATCAACTTATATATAATCCATTCTGAAACAATACTCTTCTAAAAGAGATTCTATCCATTCACTTGAATCATTTAGCTCTCTTCTTTGGTTAAAAAAAAAAAAAAAAGCAGAAAGCCTAATCAAACAAAAACAGATGAACCACATGGAACTTGAACTTCCAAAAAAATATTTTCCTAATGAAAAAGTTTCCAACCTCAGGCATAATGTGTTTAATCATTGGTAAACTGCTCCTTCAACTATTTAATCCCATGGTAACCACTTAACTTACTATTCTTCAGCCAAGGAATTACACACTAATGAAGAGCAAATGAAGATATCAATATAAAAATTTGGAATTTATATGTACTAATTAGTTTATAACATTTATGTGAATCCTAAATACTTACTCTTCAGTTATTCAGGGGTAAACTTATCAATAGCTTAGATAATGAAAAATAACAGGAATCCTTCCAGGATACAAAATGTGTCTTTTGCTGTTACTCCTTTCAAAGAGCAATAATAAGAGATAATGACTTTTTGACATGCTGAAATTTCATCATGCACTTTTGTATTTGTTAATGCTGTTCACGCACTTTTAGATAATTGTGATTTCTAGTCATTGTATTATCAACATAAATATCTGCCAGCATGAAAATTATTCAGACTACCCTCTCAACCAAATTCCTTCAAAAACTGGAATAAGAAGTGAACAAAAATTTGGTTAACTTCAGTAAAGAGGATTATAATTTTCTTTCTGCTCAACATTATAGTTCCAACTGTATCTGGTCATTTATTTCTTTTACAAATGCCTAGAATACCTAGGCACTCTCCCATTTCAAAGATAATTATTTTGGATAATAAATCTTTGTCCAACATATAGTTTGCAAAAGTTTTCTCTCAGTCTGTAATTTGCCTTTTCATTTTGTTATTTATTTTTCTGTGCAGAGGCTTTTAAGTTTGATGTAGCCCCATTTGTTGCTTTTTTGTTTGTTTGTTATTTTTGTGCTTTTAGCAACATATTCAAAAACTTATTGCAGAGACTAATGTCAAGGAATGTCTTTCCTTAGTTTTCTTCTAGGAGTTTTATGAGGTTTTACATTTAAGTCTTTGGTTCAAGTTAATATTGTGTGTGGTGTCTGATAGGGGTACAATTTTATTGTTTTGTGTTTATCGTTTTCCCAATGCCATTAAAGCAAACTGGCTCAATTACTGTGGAAAATATTATTAGGTTTACCAAATAAATTAAAAATAGATCTACCATATGGTCAGATTGGTATAAGTGCAATTCCACTTATACTTAAAAAAAAGGAGAATAGAATTTCAAGGAGATATAGGCACTGCATGTTGATTATAGTGTTATTCACAGTAGCCAAGAAATGGAAAAAAAAAACCTGTGTTCAATAATAGATGAGTAAAAATATGGCAAATATAAGAAAGGAAGACATCCTGCCATTTGCAACAATATAGATGGACCTAGAGCATAATATGCTAAGTGAGATGTCAAAGAAAGATAAGAACTGTATCATAGCACTTGTATGTAGAATCTAAAAGATCCAGACTCCTAAAAACTGTAAAATGATGATTACCATGAGATGAGGAGTAGGGCATAGGACAGGTATTGTTTAAGGGTACAAACTTAAGAGGAATAATTAATAGTCCTACAGATCTAAAGCACAGTATAGTAAATATAGATGATATTGCATTATAATTATCAAACTTGCTAAAGACTAGAACTTAATTATTTCAATCACTAAAAGATTTGACAATAATGTAATGTGTTAGATGTGCTAATTACAGCTACCATGGAAATTGTATTATAATATAAATATAAAATATTAACATGTTACATAGCCTTAAAATTTGTACAATGTTGTATGTGAAACATATTTCAGGTAAAATAGATTATATGAAAATATTCATGTCCTGAAGTATGGACCATATCAAGGATATTTGTGTATGTGTAAATGATTACATGAACATACTCTCAAGTTAAATCATGATAACTTATGTAAGAATCACAGAGAAGGCAATGGCACCCCACTCCAGTACTCTTGCCTGGAAAATCCCATGGACAGAGGAGCCTGGTAGGCTGCAGTCCATGGGGTCGCGAAGAGTCGGACACGACTGAGCAACTTCACTTCCACTTTTCCCTTTCAGGCACGGGAGAAGGAAATGGCAACCCACTCCAGTGTTCTTGCCTGGAGAATCCCAGGGACAGGGGAGCCTCATGGGCTGCAGTCTCTGGGGTCGCACAGAGTCGGACACGACTGAAGCGACTTAGCAGCAGCAGCAGCATGTAAGAATCATTAATGAACTTAAATGTTAGAAACTACTTACTCACACTGCCTTGTTCAGAAAGGTAAAAGTTTTTCAAGTCTCCCTGGGAGTAGAGACTCTGATGACTTTTTGGTTCCCTGCTGTGTCTCATATAGTTGTATGACCATGTGCTAGATATGTCCCAAGAAAGACCAAGGGTGAGGGTGGTTCTGTGCATTCTTCACAATTCCTCTTGCAATGACATCATGATAATGCTTGAAATCCTTTACGATAGGATTATTTACACCATGTAGATTGCCAAACATTACAAATTAGAGCTTTATGTGAGAGACTTGTATGATTTCCAGCATATAACTAACAGTGGTAAATAAACAAAACATACATATTGAACAAATGTTTGAACAAATATGTTTATTGCAAAATGTCTGCTATTAAAATACTTTATATTCGAAGCCTTTTGGACTTTACTAGGTTCCATTAAAAGGACAGATGACTTGGTAACCAATTTACTGTGACTGGTATATTTCAGGAATTGTGAAAAGCATTAGTTAGGAAATAAAACAATCTAAACTTCATAAATCTGTGTCTGCAATAACTTGGAATATCACAATTATATAAGCTTCATGAATAAAATTCAAAAGATACTTTTTTAAAAATATTGTTAAACTAAACGAAAGTGAAAGAGGAGAGTGAAAAAGTTGGCTTAAAGCTCAACATTCAGAAAACTAAGAATGGCATCTGATCCCATCACTTCATGCCAGATAGATGGGGAAACAGTGGAAACAGTAGCTGACTTTATTTTTCTGGGCTCCAAAATCACTGCAGATGACGATTGCAGCCATGAAATTACAAGATGCTTACTCCTTGGAAGGAAAGATATGACCAACCTAGATAGTATATTGAAAAGCAGAGATATAACTTTGCCAAAAAAGGTCCATCTAGTCAAGACTATGGTTTTCCAAGTGGTCATGTATGGATGTGAGAGTTGGACTCTGAAGAAAGCTGAGTGCCAAAGAAATGATGCTTTTAAACTGTGGTGTTGGAGAAGACTCTTGAGAGTCCGTTGGACTGCAAGATCCAACCAGTCCATCCTAAAGGAGATCAGTCCTGGGTGTTCATTGGAAGGACTGATGTTGAGGCTGAAACTCCAATATTTTGGCCACCTGATGTGAAGAACTGACTCATTGGAAAAGACCCTGATGCTGGGGAAGATTGAGGTCAGGAGGAGAAGGGGAGGACAGAGGATGAGATGGTTGGATGGCATCACGGACTCGGTAGACATGGGTTTGGGTGGGCTCCTGGAGTTGGTGATGGACAGGGAGGCCTGGCGTGCTGCAGTTCATTGGGTCACAAAGAATCGGACACGACTGACAGATGGAACTGAACTGAACTGAATCCAAATCAATTTCCAGTGTTTGGCAAGTCATTCCGAGCTTGTAAGATGCTCATTTTCCATCCAAGAATACACTTCACACAAAGTGCAAAAGTCTAGGTTAACAACAAATTATTTTTAATGCAGTTCATGCTATTTACTAGTTTGTGTTTTAAACCATGACATGAATATCATAAATTATATTTTATTATTTTGTGACTTTTTTAAAACAAAGGATCTTTACTTCTGAAGCAAGAAAACTGTCTCCTTATATTTTAATAGCTTTAATATTAATGTATTATTTTTGAAATCTGAATGTAGGTAAATATAAATATCGGGTTTCAAATTATGTTATTTTGTATTACAGTCAAACACAAAGTTATCAATCTTCTCCTAAGGAAGTAAATATTCCCTGTATTTAGTAGCTTTAATTTGAGAACACTGTTTTGGGAATGAATATGAGAGTTAATTAGAAATTACGATATCCTAATCTTCAAGAAAATTAGAGATACCAAGGGAACATTTCATCCAAAGATGGGCTCGATAAAGGACAGAAATTGCATGGACCTAATAGAAGCAGAAGATATTAAGAAGAGGTGGCAAGAATACACAGAAGAAATGTACAAAAAAGAGCTTCACGACCCAGATAATCATGATGGTGTGAGCCAGACATCCTGGAATGTGAAGTCAAGTGGGCCTTAGAAAGCATCACTATGAACAAAGCTCATGGAGGTGATGGAATTCCAGTTGAGCTATTTCAAATCCTGAAAGATGATGCTGTGAAAGGGCTGCACTCAATATGCCAGCACATTGGGAAAACTCAGCAGTGGCCACAGGACTGGAAAAGGTCAGTTTTCATTCCTATCCCAAAGAAAGGCAATGCCAAAGAATGCTCAAACTACCGCACAATTGCACTCATCTCACACGCTAGTAAAGAAATTCTCAAAATTCTCCAAGCCAGGCTTCAGCGATACGTGAACCACGAACTTCCTGATGTTCAAGCTGGTTTTAGAAAAGGCAGAGGAACCAGAGATCAAATTGCCAACATCCGCTGGATCATGGAAAAAGCAAGAGAGTTCCAGAAAAACATCTATTTCTGCTTCATTGACTATGCCAAAGCCTTTGACTGTGTGGATCACAATAAACTGTGGAAAATTCTGAAAAATATTGGAATACCAGACCACCAGACCTGCCTTTTGAGAAACCTACATGCACCTCAGGAAGCAACAGTTAGAACTGGACATGAAACAACAGACTGGTTCCAAATAGGAAAAGGAGTACGTCAAGGCTGTATATTGTCACCCTGCTTACTTAACTTATATGGAGAGTACATCATGAGAAAAGCTGGGCTGGAAGAAGCACAAGCTTGGATCAGGATTGCTGGGAGAAATATCAATAACCTCAGATATGCAGATGACACCACCCTTATGGCAGAAAGTGAAGAGGAACTAAAAAGTCTCTTGATGAGAGTGAAAGAGGAGAGTGAAAAAGTTGGCTTAAAGCTCAACATTCAGAAAACGAAGATCATGACATCTGGTCCCATCACTTCATGGGAAATAGATGGGGAAACAGTGGAAACAGTGTCAGACTTTATTTTTCTGGGCTCCAAAATCACTTCAGATGGTGATTGCAGCCATGAAATTAAAAGACACTTACTCCTTGGAAGGAAAGTTAGGACCAACCTAGATAGCAAATTAAAAAACAGAGATATTACTTTGCCAACAAAGCTCTGTATAGTCAAGGCTGTGTTTTTCCCAGTAGTCGTGTATGGATGCAGGAGTTGGACTGTGAAGAAAGCTGAGCGTTGAAGAATTGATGCTTTTGAACTGTGGTGTTGGAGACGACTCTTGAGAGTCCCTTGGACTGCAAAGAGATCCAACCAGTCCATTCTAAAGGAGACCAGTCCTGGGTGTTCATTGGAAGGACTGATTCTGAGGCTGAAACTCCAATACTTTTGGCCACCTCATGTGATGAGTCGACTCTTTGGAAAAGACTCTAATGCTGGGAGGGATTGGGGGCAGGAGAAGGGGATGACAGAGGATGAGATGACTGGATGGTATCACCAACTCGATGCACATGAGTTTGGGTGAACTCTGGGAGTTGGTGATAGACAAGGAGGCCTGGCGTGCTGCGATTCATTGGGTGGCAAAGAGTTGGACACGAATGAACGACTGAACTGAACTGAACTGAACTGAGTCTTAGAAAAGGTTTACATTTTCAGTTGTGTGATTACATAAAATTGAATTTTTAAAACTTTTGATCAAATATACTTTTTAGATTTACCTATAAAGAATGGAAAAAAGATTGACATAATTCCAATTCGAATCTAAATTTCTAAGGTCCTTTACTATATAATACTGCCTTATTGAATAATTGATAAATTTGTGAATTTGTCTTTTCTGCTTATGACTTTTATGATCCCAAGAGTTATTAAATCTCCTTGTCCACACTTGCAGAAGTTATATGAGTATGATTATAGTATAAAACTTAAGGTTTACATGAAGAGCAAAAGTATTTGTAAGCTATTTAGAACAATGTCTAGCACATAATATTTTCCTTTTTTGCTATTAATTAGTGTCCACTAAATAAATATAAGCATTTAAAAGGTTTTCTTCTTCCCATTCCTCATTGACTTCCTTACTTATCCCTTCAATATATATTCTGAAATGACTGATATTTGATACTTTGTTACAGAAATTGGTGTCGATGAGGTAAAATTTAATAACTATTTTATTTTTAGAAGCCTGAGTATTATTAAGCTGCAAAACTTAATTCATATGTGCTATTATTAGTACTTTTGCCATTATGTGCTTTGCACTTGATATCTACTAAATCATTTCCTTCCCTTTTGAAGAATTTACCCAGCCAAAAAATTGGCAAAGACTCCTTTCTGTCTCCTGTCAATATTTTTAAAGTCAATACTCCTAGAGGATGCTCTGACTATTAAAATTAGTAATGATAGAGTATTCTGTAAGAAGAATATCTTTCAGAAACTTGCTAAAATCATGTTTTTCTCAAAAACCAGTATAAGTAAAATATTATTTATGTTTTTAGTTAATTGTCACTTTTTTCCACATATATCTGTGTGAACTTAACTCTAGCTTTCAAAATGGAGGAGTAGCTTATTTATCTCTGAATCACTTAAAGACTGGATAAAGTCAGCAACTTTGCCTCACTTTAACGTACTCATAATTTCAATTCCATTTTCTGATTCCCATTTCATGGAGTATTACGACAGAGACATTGCACTACCAAATGCAAGAGTATAAACAGAGAACAGGAGATAAAAGTTAGATAAAAAAATAAAAGTTAGATAAAAGTTATGAAGATAAAATTGATAATGGTAATCAGTTCAATGAAAATTATCTAAAGGAACAAATTTCATCCTCCATTAGCACACATAGAGACAGTAGGTACCAGATGCTGATTTCTTTCTCCTTTAGATGCTATATTCCAAGAGAAGTATGTGTTAGTTCAAAGGACTTTCATGCATGGGCTCGTTTTACCTTCTAACTTTTGTAAGGAGCAGAACAACAACAAACTCAGATTATCCATTTATATCAATGATAACAAACATGATTCACAAGACTAGAGAAAATCATGAACAGAAATTGGAGATTATTACTTCAGCCCTGCCAATCCAACCTGTTTATCAAATATTAAGTAAAATTTACTATGATTATATCAATAGAGTGAACAAACACATTCAATTAATCCAATGTTTTTCAACAATTTCACCATAAGGTATTAAATGTATTTGAGTTTGACATGTGAAGATGATTTTATACAAAGGAAATTAGTGGATATTTTAATTGTTTAACAGTTTGCTCTTTGGGTATTCATAGCAACTTGATTGTGACTACAGCATTTGACGTGATATGGAGTAGCTGACATATGAACATCGTTTCTATTACACATTGTTACAGGAGGAAAAGGGATTCTTTCAGTAAATAAAATGTCCCCCATATTTAAATATCAAATATTAAGAAGCATTTTAATTGTAAAGATCAATGATTTTCATTCCAATGCAAGCCTACTAATTCAAGCAAAATTCCATTTATTGCCATCACATGTATATTTTCATTTATTAAAAATTATTAAATTATTCCAGAATTGTGATGAAAGAATATGTATACTATTATTTTTTGGCTATTTCTAAATTATTGAGATTCTTCAGTATGTTTAGTGTACACTGAAACTTCTTGGTTACTTTAGAGTCAAATCAGAAGTACATGGCTATAGTTATATATATATATATATGCAAGTGCTAATTTTTCTCTGAAAATAAAACTGTATAATCTATAATATACTTGATTCTTGGAAACTCTTAAGGCAAGAACATTGATGATGCATGTGCAGTCTAAATAACACTTATTGAGGAAATGGTAATACATTTCATGTGCTTTTCAATAACGAGCAATAGGTTTCACAGGTTTACCATTATATTACTCAAAGTGAAATAAATCTTTATCTGGAAAAAAAAAAAAAACCTGGAGATTCCAGCTGTAGATTTCCTGTTATATTTGAGTTTTATTTCTTTTTTTTTTCAGATTCTCTATTTACACATTCATTTATTTTTTAATATAAATTTATTTTAATTGTAGGCTAATTAATTTAAAATATTGTATTGGTTTTGCCGTACATCAATATGAATCTACCACGAGTGTACACGTGTTTCCCATCCTGAACCCCCTTCCCACCTCCCTTCCCATACCATCCCTCTGGGTCATACCAGTGCACCAGCCCCAAGCTTCCTGTATCATGCATCGAACCTGGACTGGCAATTTGTTTCATATATGATATTGTACATGTTTCAATGTCATTCTCCCAAATCATCCCCCCTTCCCTTTCCCAGAGTCCAAAAGACTGTTCTATACATCTGTGTCTCTTTTGCTGTCTCACATACAGGGTTGTCGTTACCATCTTTCTAAATTCCATATATATGCGTTAGTATACTGTATTGGTGTTTTTTAGGGAATCTCCACACTGTTCTCCATAGTGGCTGTACTAGTTTGCATTTTCACCAACAGCTTAAGAGGGTTCCCTTTTCTCCACACCCTCTCCAGCATTTATTGCTTGCAGACTTTTGGATCGCAGCCATTCTGACCAGCGTGAAATGGTACCTCATAGTGGTTTTGATTTGCATTTCTCTGATAATGAGTGATGTTGAGCATCTTTTCATGTGTTTGTTAGCCATCTGTATGTCTTTGGAGAAATGTCTGTTTAGTTCTTTGGCCCATTTTTTGATTGGGTCATTTTTTTTTTTTTTTTTTTTTTGGAATTGAGCTGTAGGAGTTGCTTGTGTATTTTTGAGATTAGTTCTTCGTCAGTTACTTCATTTGCTATTATTTTCTCCCATTCTGAAGGCTGCCTTTTCACCTTGCTGGGAAAACTGGTCAACCACTTGTAAAAGAATGAGTTTTATTTTAAAATATTTTGAAGTTTGAGTGTTTGTTTTGTGGCCATATTTTTCATTTACTTGTAAGTTCCAAATTAAACTTAAAGAATTCGATCTATGGTGGGAGAAATATCTCTTCAGTATTGTCATAAGCTATTCATTTAGATGATTGTAGAATTATGTCCTTCAGTATGAACATTTTAAATGCTTAAAGCCTTATTGAACTATTTTCCAGCTAGTAGGAAACAGAGAGAGGAATTTGTTTGTTTGTTTGTCTTTTTTGATGTACAGTAGTTGAAACTTAATACCTAGTTTCTCAAACTGCTCCTTAAAACTGAGATTTTGTTATAAGTATCAGTCCTGTTTCAGCACTTCCTCAATTTTAAAGTTGAGAATTTCTGTCTTATAAAGTTATAACAGAGGGAAAAATATACAATTTTATATAAATTATACTTTTACCTAAGATAATGCTTTAAACATTAAATAGAATGCTAAATTAATTTAGTTATGACTGAATTTCTATTACTTTTTATATAGCAAATATTGATCTGTTCTGAAATATAATTGGAAATATACGTATTTAACAAAATATAGAAATAAAATCTTTCATATGCATGCTGCTGCTAAGTTGCTTCAGTCGTGTCTGACTCTGTGCGACCCCATAGACGGCAGCCCTCCAGGCTCCCTGGTCCCTGGGATTCTCTAGCCAAGAACACCGGAGTGGGTTGCCATTTCCTTCTCCAATGCATGAAAGTGAAGAGTGAAAGTGAAGTTGCTCAGTTGTGCCCAACTCTTAGTGACCCCATGGACTGCAGCCTACCAGGCTCCTCCGTCCATGAGATTTTCCAGGCAAGAGTACTGGAGTGGGATGCCATAGCCTTGCATATCAACATTCAATTCTGAGTTACCTGGTAAGAACTAATGATAAAAGGTTTTTATTTTAGAAAGCTGGGAACTTACTGACCTATTTTAGGTAAAAGGAAAGAAATTATAGGCCATTCATTTTTACAAGAAAATATTTAACATATTTTAATTTATTTTCTCAACAGGCACAGTTATTTTTATTATCAATGTATAAAGAATACAACTAAAATTGCATATCAATATTGTAGGATAATAAAAGAAAATATAACTATTTGGTAATTAACAGTGAGAGGAACAATAATGATATTAAATTTTAAGCTTCTAACTAATTATAGGAATTTAATATTCAAGTAAACTAGAAATTAAGCTTTATGTCTTTAATCTAGTAACACTGAATTTAAATAAGAAATTTATCCATCACTGATTATTATTTTATTATAAGCTAAACCTGAAAAGGATTTGAACTGAAGCATTTTTTCTAATGGGCTTCCCTGGTGCCTCAGACAGTAAAGAATATGCTGGCAATGCAGGAGACCGGGGTTCAAATCCTGGGTGGGGAAGAGTTCTTAGAGAAGGGGATGGCTGCCCGCTCCAGTATTCTTGCCTGGAGAATTGCAAGAACAGAGGAGCCTGTCAGGCTATAGTCCATCAAGTGTCAGAGTCAGACAGGACTGAATAACTAACACTTTCACTTTTTTTATTTTCATTTCCTCTAATAAGTAATATAATTCTACAAACAAAGGACCATTTTCATCAACTCCTTTTACATATCTACATATGGGTAAGTGAAAAACCCTAAGATGTTAAAAAAATTAACATTTCTAAATAATTACAGGCTCAATTATTTAAATGATATCATGTCACAATTAGTATATTTTTATGGATATAGAATTTTCTTATTGTCAGTTTTTAATAAATGATTTATTAATTTAAGCAATAAATTTTCCTTTTACAATTTTAATTATGTTAGCAATTAGATTTTGGATTTTTGTTGTCTAAATTCAACCATTAAAGAGATATAAAGAGAATTTTTAATGTTAATTTTAACTCATTCCTTATAAAACCTAAAGCACTTCTTTTCTTAATATTTAAATGTGACTCAAATTTTTAGCTGGCTATCTTCTCAGATGCAATTCTAAGTTTTTTAAATTTTCACATAAATTTAAATTCATTTGTTTTCCATATACTTTAGTGTTTTCAAAGTATTAGCTATTAAAAAAACAAGTTTCCTAATTTTGTTAGTGCAGTAAAGACCTCATTATCTATTGCTACCATGTTTTGAGGTTAGGGATTTGAGTTTCGAGTCAAAGTTTTGTAGCTCCATGATCTCATAGAAGTTGAGGATTTATTACCCTATTTTAAAGTAAATATATTATCTCTTACACAAATTAATATTGAGAAAGAAAAATGGTAATATAGGCAAGTGCTTTCTGTAACCTGTAAGGTTTAATGTATAAGTCATTAGCTATATGGACTAAAAAGTCTCATTCTTCATTTAAAAATGAAGTCCTTTCAAAGACTAAATGTTTTAATGAGTATTTTTTCTTCATGGGATATCTTTTAAAGTATGATAAAAAATGATGCACTAAAATTATATCCAAAGGATTGATAATATCTTTCTTGATTGATTTTGTATTTTTATGTCCATAACATCTTAAAGCTGTTCCAAATATTAATAATTAACACTTTTTTTACTGTTGTTCTGTTCTAAGGCATGTCCCACTCTTTGCAGTGCCATTCACTGCAGCATGTTAGGCTTCCCTGTCCTCACGATCTCCCATAGTTTGCTCAAACTCATGTCCATTGTGTCGAAGATGCCATCCAACAATTTCATGTCTGTCTCCCCCTTCTCTTCCTGCGTTCATACTTTCCCATCATCAGGGTCTTTACTAATGAGTCAGCTCTTTGCATCAGGTGGACAAAGTATTTGAGTTTCAGCTTCAACATCAGTCCTTCCAATGAACACCCAGGACTGATCTTCCTTAGGATGGACTGGTTGGATCGCCTTACAGTCCAAGGGACTCTCAAGAGTCTTCTCTAACACCACAGTTCAAAAGCATCAGTTCTTCTACGCTCAGTTTTCTTTACAGTTCAACTATTGGAAAACCATAGCTTTAACTAGATGGATCTTTGTTTGCAAAGCAATGTCACTGTGTTTTAATATGCTGTCTACGTTGATCATAGCTTTTCTTCCAAGGAGCAAGCATCTTTTAATATCATGGCTGCCGTCAACATCTGCAGTGATTTTTGGAGCCCCAAAAAATAAAGTCTGTCACTATTACCACTGTTTCCCCATCTATTTGCCCTGAAGTGATGGGACTGGATGCCATGATCTTAGTTTTCTGAATGTTGAACTTTAAGCTAACATTTTCACTCTCCTCTTTCACTTTCATCAAGTGGCTGTTTAATTCTTCTTCACTTTCTGCCATAAGGGTTGTGTCTAAGGCATAACTGAGGTTATTGATATTTCTCCCAACAATTTTGATTCCAGCTTGTGTTTATCCAGCCTGGCATTTCACATGATGTACTCTGCATATAAGTTAAATAAGTAGGGTGACAATAAACAGCCTTGACATACTTCTTTCCTGATTTGGATTCAGTTTGTTGTCCATGTCCAGTTCTAACTGTTGCTTCCTGACCTGCATACAGATTTCTCAAGAGGCAGGTCAGGTGGTCTGGTATTCCCATCTCTTTCAGAATTTTCCGTAGTTTGTTGTGATCCACACAGTCAAAGACTTTGGCGTAGTCACTAAAGCAGAAGTGGATGATTTCCTGGATCTCTCTTGCTTTTCCAATGATCCAACTGATGTGGGCAATTTGATCTCTGGTTCCTCTGTCTTTTCTAAATCCGGCTTGGACATCTGAACGATTCACACACTGTTGAAGACTGGCTTGGAGAATTTTGAGCATTACTTTGCTAGTGTGTGAGATTAGTGCAATTGTGCAGTAGTTTTAACATTGTTTGGCAATGCCTTTCTTTGAGATTGGAATAAAGACTGATGTTTTCCAGTCCTGTGGCCACTGCTGAGTTTTCCAAGTTTGCTGGCATATTAAGTGCAGCACTTTCACAGCATCGTCTCTTAGGATTTGAAATAGCTCAACAGGATTCCATCACCTCCACTAGCTTTGTTCATAGTGATGCTTCCTATGGCCCACTTGACTTCATATTCCAGGATGTCTGGCTCTAGATGAATGATCACATCATCGTGGTTATCTGGATCATGAAGATCTTTTTTGTATAGTTGTCCTGTGTATTCATGCCACCTCTCTTAATATCTTCTGCTTCTGCTAGGTCCATATCATTTCTGTCCTTTATTGTACCCATCTTTGCATGAAATATTCCCTTGGTATCTCTAATTTTCTTGAGGAGATCTCTAGTCTTTCCCATTCTATTGTTTGCCTCTATATCTTTGCATTGATCACTGAGGAAGGCTTTCTTATCTCTCCTTGCTATTCTTTGGAACTCTGCATTCAAATGGGTATGTCTTTTCTTTTTGCTATCTTGTGTCTTGCTTAAATTTATTAAACTTTACTAAATTTAATTAATTAATTTTGTTAAATTTTAAATTATAGTTTATGGCAGTGAAACACTTTGGTATTTATTTCCTCTGATTTAGGATTAGTGATATCCGATATATTTGAACAGATTACTAGTTCAAAGTTGTAAACATCTGGCTATTTATTTTTCTCAGATCCAATCACTTGTAAGAGTTGTTATTTTTTTCTTCAAATTTAGAAATGACTAGATTATGTTACATGAATATTGAGGTTATATTTTTGTTGCTACTTTCTAACTTCATGTTCAGAAAACATGGCTAGTACAAGTTCTCCTCTATGGAGTTCATTTTGAGTTTCTGTGTACTGAAATATGAAAATTTTGTGTGTTGTATTAATGGAAATGAAAAAAAAAACATGTGTCTCAATGTTTTTTATTATACATTGAAATCCACAATAAGATAGTTTGTATGAAAATGACACAAGCATATGCACACACACACTCTGAGACATATATAATAAATGTAGATGGAGGTTGATGAAAATTAACTCTATGGAGTTCATTGTGCATTTCTGTGTACTGAACTGTGAAATTTTTGTGTGAATTGGTTTATTGTAAATGAAAGAACATGTGCCTCAATGTGTTTTACTATTGGTGAAATTCACAATAAGATAGTTTGTGTTAAAATGACACAAGCATACGCACACACACACACTGAGAGACATATATAGTAAATGTAGATGGAGTTTGATGAAAATTTATACATAGTTTGAGATACAATGCATTTTATTCAATTCCATTTCACATCTTTAGCATCTGGGTGTAACATTAAAATGGTCTCCTAACCCATGGCATGGAAATGTTATTTGAAATATTAATATATTTTATTTTATAAATGTGTAATTATGTACTTGTATTAAGAAAAATCATTTTTTTTTATTTTTATGGGGACATTAAAAAGATATTCTCAGTGTACCAGACAGTTGCTGTATTTTTAGCCAATATCTTTATGTGCAACACCAACATTTGTGGCTATCACCACACTTTTAAAAAAATAGTGTGTTTGGTGAGAACTTAAAGACTATCACTTTCATTAGCCAGACAGTATTTTTAATCACAAATTCTTAAAGCCAAATAGATCCTGACATTGAGCTTACAATTTCTCCACCCCCCCCCACCCCCGCCATGAGCTTTCCTTTTGCAAATCTACTGAAAAGCAACTATACATTAATCAAGTTCATCAGGCTGTAAGATTGATTTGCACACTTATTTCCTACTATTTATAACTGTCATTCTTTTTTTCCCTATGTTTTATTTTAAGCTCTGTCAGTCATTACTCAATAAACTTATATTCTACTCTATATTTGAAAATATGCTAATAATTATATATAAATGAATGACTGATGGATGAAAGGAAAATCAACTTTAAGTATTTACTTCATAACTGTATATTAAATAGGTGAAGAAAAGACATAAAAATAGAGTACCAATTTAAATGAATATACAAATGCATAAGTAGTTGTCAAATTGCTTTTAAATCTGTGACTCTAAACTTTAAAAATAAACTTTGTATCTCATATCCTTTATACCTTTCATTATTTGTGTTTATGGCAAATAACTTTAAAAAATAATAATTTTGACAAAAATCTCACTTCTAAAATTGTATGAATTATCTATCTCAGTGTGTCTCACCACACCGAAACTGCAAACAAATATTTAAATTGTTCCCATATTATTAAGTGGGTCATGTTTTGGCTACTCTGTGCTCAACTCAGAGGTCTGCTTGTTTGGTGTGATATAGTAACAAAGTCACCTTCATCTTGTTGTGTGTTATCTAAGATTGACTCATTCACATGCCTCTTGTTTCATTAAGTCTTTGATTCATTTCAAGAGTGTGTGCAGTGTCTGAATGGGGTGAAATTTCATTGTTCTGTCTTGATCCAGTTTTCCCAGCACCATTAATGCAAAGTGGTTCAACCACTGTGGAAAACATTGTTGAGTATACTCAAAATTTAAAAATAGATATACCATATTGTCATATGGTCAAGAAATTCTAGATATATCTTTAAAAAAAAAAAAAAAAAGGAGAACAGGATTTCAAGGAGATATATGAACTCCTAGGTTGATTACAGCATTATTGGTGGTAACTTTTCCCACAACTTTACTAATATATATTCCACATATAACAAGGTATACATTTTGTTGATTTGATATATTTAGATATTACACAGTGATTGGTACATTAAATTAGCTATCACTTTTTGTGGTGAGAACTTTATATCTCAATTTTCAGATATATGATACATTACAGTTAACTATAATCAAAATGCTGTGCATTAGATCCCCAGAATTTACTTATCTTCTAAAAGAAAGTTTATAGTCTTTGACAAATATCTCCCCATATACTCCATCCTGAAACCCCAGTTACAAAAATTTTATTCTACGTATACAAATTTAAATTTTTGATATTTCACATATAAGTGAGATTATACAGTATTCATCTCCTTCCTCTTTCTTACTTATTCACTTAATATGATATCTACAGGTGCATTCATATTGTCAAAACTATTGGTAGGATTTAAATTTCATACCCACTAATTTGTTCTTTAAATCCTAACTTTCAATCAATTTTCATTTAAAGTTAATTGATAAATTACATAAAACAAAAATCAAAATCATACAAGTCAAATAAAGCATATTATTTTGATATTATAAATGGTACTTTATTGCTTGCTTCAATTCTCCAATCTGGGCTTAATAGGAAAAATGCACACTTGTAATTTCAACATTTGCTAGTTAACTTTATTTTTTTTTAATTTTAAGGATGATAAAACATCATATTAAAAATATTAATCAATATTATCCTTGCAGAATAATAAATATTGCTGCATTAACAGTGCTAGTATAACCAATAATTTGCTAAGCTTTGAAGATTTAACTTATATGTAGAGTACATCGTGAGAAACCCTGGGCTGGAGGAAGCACAAGCTGGAATCAAGATTGCCAAGAGAAATACAAATAACCTCAGATATGCAGATGACACCACACTTTTGGCAGTCACTGCAGATGGTGATAGCAGCCATGAAATTGAAAGACGCTTACTCCTTGGAAGGAAAGTTATAACCAATCTAGATAGCATATTAAAAAGTAGAGACATTACTTTGTCAACAAAGGTCCGTTTAGTCAAGGCTATGGTTTTTCCAGTGGTCATGTATAGATGTGAGAGTTGGACTATAAAGAAAGCTGAGTACTGAAGAATTGATGCTTTTGAACTGTGGTGTTGGACAAGACTCTCAAGAGTCCTTTGGACTGCAAGGAAATCCAACCAGTCCATCCTAAAGGAGATTAGTCCTGGGTGTTCATTGGAAGGACTGATGTTGAAGCTGAAACTCCAATACTTTGGCCACCTCATGTGAAGAGCTGACTCTTTGGAAAAGACCCTGATGCTGGAAAAGATTGAGGGCAGGAGGAGAAGAGGACAACAGATGATGAGATGGCTGGACGGCAACACCGAATGGATGGATATGAGTTTGGGAAATTCCGGGAGATGGTGAGGGACAGGGAGGCCTGGCGTGCTGTGATTCATGGGGTCACAAAGAGTTGGATTCGACTGAGCGACTGAACTGAAGAAGCAATCTGTTTGATACCTAGAATGTTGTACTGAAGAAAAAAAGTCATTCCTTGAATACTTCTCATGGAATATTTAATTTTTTGGCATATTGTTTGGGCTGATCAGCTCATGCCACGTTTTCTTGCAACATCTATTTTTGATGAAACACTCTCCAACCCTGATTTCAATGTTTCAAGCGAATCTATCACTTTATTTCAGTTATAATCTATTATCTAGATCTTACTCTTAAATGTCCTCTTTTCCCCTGGGAACACATCCTGGTTTAGTCGTGGTCTGATATATCAATTTGGTCAAAAGTGAGACTGGTTATTTTGAATAGAATATTCCTATCTTTTTTTTTTTTTCTTCTTTTTCTTTTCTGAATCTACTGGTGACAGTCTTTTGTATAATGTGAGCCTAACTTTCTCTGATACTACAGACAATACATTTGAAATAGAACTAAAGGATAAAAAACAGTGTCCTGATGACATTTACGATGTTGAGTTCTAGCATTTTTCACATCAGATGCACCTCTGGAACTCTTAGATTCACAAATCACTAAACTTCCAACTTTACTTAAGTCACTTAGAACTTGTTTTCTATCACAAGCCATAAGTAGTACCAACAAATGAAATATTTATCAATACTCTTATTTGAGTTTAACAAGTGGGTATGAGTAGACAGGAGATCAGAGACTATCAGATCATTTTTATTTGGATGTCTATTTTGTGCAAGTAGTTTGTTTTATCATTGCCTTTTGCTATTTGGAATACCACAAAATCTCTGTTAATAGAGTGTGGAATCATGTCATTTGCCTTTTACTTGGCAATGATGCATATTTTGCATATTAAATTGAAGAATTTATTCCTTTAAATTAAATTATTTCTTCACACTTTCATTGTGTCAAAAGCAAATTTCAGTATTACACTTTATAGGATTAAAATGTAAATTATTTTCATTTGAATTTATTAGGACAAAGCAGAATACAATATCAGCACAGGACAATTTCAGTTAATGTTAGTGTCAAGACTTGGGAATAGGAGCAGCTAGGTATGTTTACAAACACAAAGTGCATGGTGGAGAACATTTATACATTTTATAATAATTTTTATATATTAAATATTTTTCATTTAATATTTTAAAATATTTTTATTTTTAATGATTTTTAAAAGTGATTTGAGAAACTCAGTTTAAGTTATCTGTTTTGAAGTATGTTAGGTAAATTATTTTGTCCTTTGATTAATGATTATTTTTTCAAATTGCCATGGATTTAGTTTCCTAATAAATATCAATGAAATTTGTTTCATTGATCAATGTCATTGATTAATACTGGCAACTGTTTAAGGAAGTATCTTATTTAACCTACTTGAAAGATAATCTCTACAGTAAATGGTCTCCAATTGAGTATTGATATTCCTTAAAGAGTATGCAGTTTTCATTCCCACTGTCAAAAGTACATGTTAACTGGGGAAACCAGTATACATATGTTAAAACTTTACCCCAAAACAGAATAGCTGTTTCAACACACACAGTTATAAATGCTTCATTTTTTCCCCCTCACACAATATAGCCAAATATTGCCTAAGAAAATTTTGTAAAAAAGTACACAGCAATACAAAGAAGAAAAACAAAACAAAAAAAAATGAAGAAATGGTGGTTAAATAAGAAGATGAGACAGGAGAAGGAAAACAAAAATGATAAAAGAAAATTCAAAGTAAAAATTAGCACAAAGCACTAAGTTGCTAGGATATACTTTTCTGATTCTAAGAAATTTAATCTAAATAGTACAGATTTAGAAAAGTCTAACTTCCTTAATAATGTCAGAAAGTTTATATCCTACTCTTTGTTTCATGTTTTGTCCTTTTCCTTTGGGCATGCCAGTCCTAAGCAAATGGGACACAGACTTTCAATGGGACCACAATGAGTCAAAGACAGTTGCCCACATCAAGCATATCCTAATTAAGTTTATGGTAATTAAGTATAAGAAGAGCACACTTTGGAGAGTCAAGCAAAGTTTTCTAAACTGTTTTAAAGCAGAACAAGATCCCAGGCTTCCACACAATAAAGGTAAATGAAAACTCAGCAACATCTACAGGATAATTGGTGAATAAAAGGAAGACAGTAATAATTTTTATTTAGACAGGCTATATTCAAATATAAATTTAATAGTTCTATAAAACTATACCAATGAGCTTTCTTGAAGAAAACTCTTGAAAGATTAATTATCTCCCAATGAAGATAACCTGTGAAACTGCAACAAAAGACCAGAAGTAAGTGTTGGTATATTTAACGGCAGAGTTAAGATGAAAATTAATGTGGTGTAAGTATGACAATAGAATGTGCATTTTTTCCAACCAGTGTTAAATTAATGTAAAAAAAAAACTGTAGAAGATAAGTAGAAGATAGACCATAAAAATACTTTCTTATTTTTCTTTAATAGTTGGAAGCCATAAATTATGTAAATATGGCAAAAGAAGAAGGCTATAATTATATTTAAAGTATGTAAGTAAACACGAAGAACAATAACTACTTTGACTAAAATTGTGTGGTAGGAGACAGACAACAGAGGGAGAAGACAGAAAAGTTAATAGAAAAGGAAAAATGTATATGTATATATCATATCTTGTGTCAGAGATTAACTCATTCAATGATCTACTATAAAGATTAATGGAACTCAGATAAGCTGTTATATTCATGGTCATAGTTTATTACAGTGAAGGGACACAAATTTAAATGAGCAAAGGCAAAGGTGCATATGACTTAGAGAGAAACCAGTCATGAGCATTGAGTTGTCCTTTCCCCATGGAGTGATGCATACAGCACTTAATTCTTCTTGAAATGATACAGTATTGACAAGCAAGGATGCTCATCTGAGACTGGCGCCCAGGGTTTTTACTGGAGGTTTCTGATGTGGGCATTAGATATTCACAGGTCTGTTATTAACTGTTTAGTGTTCATTTCTCTCTCTCCCTCCCCTCTCTGCAAAGAGATGATAAAGCAGAGCTGAGACCACAGGTGAACAAGAATAAACACTCACCATTAATTGTATTGTTACCACAAACTCTATGGCAAAGTCAAAGACCCCATATGTAGAAGTACTGCTGCTGCTGCTGCTGCTGCTAGGTTGCTTCAGTCGTGTCCGACTCTGTGCGACCCCATAGACGGCAGCCCACCAGGCTTCCCCGTCCCTGGGATTCTCCAGGCAAGAACACTGGAGTGGGTTGCCATTTCCTTCTCCAATGCATGAAAGTGAAAAGTGAAAGTGAGGTCGCTCAGTCGTGTCCGACTCTAGCGACCCCATGGACTGCAGCCTACCAGGCTCCTCCGTCCACGGGATTTTCCAGGCAAAAGTACTGGAGTGGGGTGCCATTGCCTTCTCCGATGTAGAAGTACAGACACTCTTAAAAGACACTTTTATCAGGCAGAATTCCAAGGGTTCATAGCACATCTCCCAGAATGGGTTAAAGATGAGTCTTTTCTTTGGAATGGCAGAGTTTGAGCCCCCAAGCCCTCAGTGAGTTAACACTTTACTGTAAATATGTATCTATAGATATACATACGTAACACTATATATACACACATACATATATAACTCTCTATAATGATATGCAGTATCTATATTCTATAGTATAGAATATAATCTACTATAATATATAGTATAGTATAGATGCTATACAAAGACTGTATGACTATTATATATTACTTTATATATTTCATTAACTGCTTATAGAGAGAAAACATAAAATTAGTATGGATCAAAGATCAAAATAACTCACTCAATTTTTAAAAGCTCAAAATTAATAAGAAAATATATTATAAAATATATTTTATTTTATTATTTTAAAAACAAGAAAACTAACACTAATAACATTTTTAAATGTTAATTATTATTTGAAAAATAATAGATAAACTGATGGATAATCTCATGACTCAATAAATATCTTTTTAGGATAAAAATAACCACCAAAGAATTGGTTAAAATATAAAAGACAAAATGATAAAATATTTTAACTCTACACAAAAAAATTTTTAAAAATTGCAAAAAATGAGTAATGGTCTAGAAATATTTGTTACCAAGACTTTGAACAGACTTATTTAAAATGAGAAAATACAGAATATTTCAAAGAACTAACTTCTTCAAACACCTGGTGATTTTACCTGGGCATTCAAATAAGCATTTGAAGATCAGACAAGTCAATTTTCAGATTAATACTTTCAAAACGTTCGATTAATACTTTTGAAAAAGAAGGGAATTTTAAACTGTTTTATACTGAAATGTAGTTGACATACAACTATATTATGCTAACTTCAGCATATTGTGTATGAATTTGGCACTTGCATACATTATGAAATGATCATGATATGTAATAACTTTAATCATCTGTCCCCATATTAAAATTATTACAATATTATTGACTGTGTTCCTTATACTGTATATGACATCCCATGACTTATACAACTGTAGATTTATACCTCTTAATCCTCTTTACCTGTCTCTCCTACCCTTTCATCCCCTACTGTTCTAGCATCCATTCATTAGTTCTCTGTATGTATGTGTCTGTTTATATTTTGTTTGTTTTATTTATTTATTTGAATCCCACATGTAAGTGCCTAGAGCTTCCCTGGTGGCTCAGATGATAAAGAATTTGCCTGCAAAACAGGAAACCTGGGTTCAATCCCTGGGCTAGGAAGATTCCCCTGGAGAAGGAAATGGCAACCCACTCCAGTATTCTTGCCTAGCACATCCCATGGATAGAGGAGCCTGGAAGGCTACATCGCATGGGGTCGGCAAAGAGTCACACATGACTGAGCGAGTAATAGTTAATAAGTGTGATCATGCAGTATTTATCTTTCTCATTCTGTTATTTTTTATTTCTCTTAGAATTATGCACCCTACCATTCATTGCAGCTTTTAGTCAAGATAAAGAAGCAACCTACACGCCTACTGGTAGACAAATAGATAAAGATGTGGTGTATACACACACACTCACAAACATAGCATAATGGAATATTCAGTTCAGTTCAGTTCAGTTCAGTCACTCAGTCGTGTGCGACTCTGCGACCCCATGAATCGCAGCACGCCAGGCCTCCCTGTCCATCACCAACTCCCGGAGTTCACTGAGACTCACGTCCATCCAGTCAGTGATGCCATCCAGCCATCTCATCCTCTGTCGTCCCCTTCTCCTCTTGCCTCCAATCCCTCCCAGCATCAGAGTCTTTTCCAATGAGTCAACTCTTCGCATGAGGTGGCCAAAGTATTGGAGTTTCAGCTTTAGCATCAGTCCTTCCAAAGAACACCCAGGACTGATCTCCTTTAGAATGGACTAGCTGGATCTCCTTGCAGTCCAAGTGACTCTCAAGAGTCTTCTCGAACACCACAGTTCAAAAGCATCAATTTACTCAGCCATTAAAAATAAAGTTTTTAATTTGTGATAACAGATTCTAGATCTAGAGAGGGTTAAGTTAGATGAAACAAAATTATTTTTAAGTCATGTATAACAGTTTCACTCAAATTTAATAAGGACTTCTCCTAAAAGAAGTAACTACATATCAACCTCAATTACTGACATCAAATAAAAAAATTACATTTGTAAACAGAATTTAGCAGATTGTTAAAACAAGATTAAATTAGCTTATCCCAGAAATACAAAAATGTTCAAGGGTGGAAAATATATAGCAAATATTTCTCATTTTAATAAATCTAATGAGGAAATATCATTTTTTGCAAACAATGAAAAGGCATTTGACAAAATTCAACACATATACTACAGAAAGACATTCAAAAATCAATAGGAACTACATCAATGAGATAATGGACATACAGGCCAAAAGCCATCATCATACACAATAGTGGAACAATGAAACACCTGAGACATAGCCACTAAAGCCAGGACCAAAATAATAATAGCTGCTGGATATTGTACCCATTTTTCATTCTTTTGCACTTATTAACTTATATTAAAAGAGGGGTAAATTTAGAAATCTAATAATTGGCAAGGGATGGGTAAAACTGTTGCAATTCATCATTGATACGATAGTATAATGGAATGATTTTCAGAAACAGATGAAAATTATCATAACCAGCAAAAGAATACAGTCAAGTAGCAGTGAAAGTGAAAGTGTTAGTTGCTGAGTCATATCTGACTCTTTGTGACCCCATGGACTGTAGCCCACTAAATTCCTCTGTCCATGGGATTTCTCAAGAAGAATACTAGAGTGGGTCAAGTAGCAGTGTATATAAAATTAGCCTATAAAACATTTCTCCATTTGTATTTGTCAGATTAAAAATTCAGTGTTTTATTAAAATCATATGGATGTGTAAATACATATACATACATATATGGAGTGTATATATATACATATATATCAGGTAGAATACATAGTACTTAACAAAAACTATGGACCATTTTATAAAGAAAAAATCAAAACTAAAAATCTTCAAAAAGAATTCCATTAAAATTATATTTAAGTAGAATCATTAAATTTTAGTAATTATACATTTTCTTGACTTACATCTCTAATTAAAAAGTCAAGAATATTTGAGTTACTGATGCAATACAGTTGTGGTATCTGTCTTTAAGTGAGAAATATTCACTCCAAAAATGTTTTCTGAGTTCTCATTCTCTCTTCCCACCCCTTCATGTGATGCATCTGCCTTAGAAATAACAAAAAGGAACAAAGCTTGCACTTGAAAAGCAGCTGGAATAGAGGTTCATTTGTTGTTGCCCAGAGATTTATGTCAGGCAAACAAAAAGCATGCTAACCTCCTCTGGTGGACAGTAACGCCTCCACCTAAATGCTACTATGGTTAGTCTCAGGCTTTGGAAAACTCTCACAGTCAGAATATTCACCACAGAATGGCACTCTGACAACTGGGTATGTTTAATGTCATTTATCTTTAGAAAAGGCTAACAACTGTCCCAAACAGGCTCTGATAAATGGTATCTCTTAACAGCACCTCTTTCCACTAATATTTCTATTTTCTAACATTGTTCAATGAAACTGGTTTTCCAAGACTGGGATGCTCGTTGCATGCTATTTGTTTTCAGAAATGTTTATAGAAAATTAAAATATAATTTATGTGATTGTTATATAGAAAATAATCCATGTGGCCTATGAATCATCTGAAGTTAAAAATAATCCCAATTTCAGTCTCAGCTTTTGACAGAGCATTTGATTCTGTGAAAAGTAAGGCTGTGTCACTGTAGTCTTGGAATCAGGAATAAGGTCTAAACAACATATGTAATAAACCAGCATTATAATCAATATGATTCAATATTAAATTGTCAGAAAGATGGTAAAGCTATAAATTCTAAAATCAAGCTAGGTTTGAATTCTGGATACTCAACATATGACTATTCAACCTCAGGAAAGCTACTTAACTTTCTGCACTCAGTTTCTTCATCTGTGGAATAGGTATAATAGAAATAACTCCTGAAATGACAGCTATAAGAATTAAAGGAAATAAATGTGAAACAGTCAGTAGAGTATTTAGCACCTAATCAGCACTCAGTAAGCATTAGGTGTTTTTATTACTGACATTATTGATACTATTATCCATTTTTTCCAGATGTAGTACATTAAAAATTGATTAGTAACAGAACACTAAAAAGTGATTTCATTACTAAGTTCTTTAAAATTCAGTTTTGCTCACGTCTTGACATTAAACCTAATACTTCACAGCAGTCAATAAATTTGAGATAGATCTTACAATTTCTTGAATTAACATTGTAATTGTGCTTTGTATTTGCTACTCACAGGCCATGTCAATTCTTGATATGCCTGATTATTAAAAAACGAAAACACTTATCAGCTTCAAAGTCAAGGCAGGGGATTGAACACATATTAAGATATATCTTACTGATCCAAGCACATTAGCATCTCTGGAATACATTTAAAATACTTTAATATATATTCCCAGATGCAAAGGTAACAAAGAAAAACCTCCAGAACAAGAACAGAAAGGAAATATGTAACACTGAATGTCAGAGAAATAAAGTTGTAAAATGGATATTGTGCAGATATCAAAGGTAGAACTTTGGGGCTGCAGTTTGAAAGCCATTTTAGATAGAATCTGGGGCTACTTCCTGAGAGTACCTCAGAGCCAGCTCTGGACTTCTTGTTGTAAGTCAAGGAAGGATTATGCACAAAAGAGGATGAAGCTAACTTTTTTCAACCTTAGCCATGTTTGCAGGAAAACATGTCAGCCAGTCCTCACCTTGCTGATCCAATGGAAAAATTGATTCAAAGCAGGAGAATATTTTAAGATCAGGACAAATTAACATACCAAACCCACATGCGCTCACACACATAGAAAATGAGCCAGAGTCACCTCCTGGAAAGGATATTATCCAGGAACAATTAATTCACAGCAAAGAAACACATAAACACAAAGTGATAAAACTGAAAATCATGAAAAGCATTGTCATTCTCAAGTCACTCTCAAGAATGTGAGAATTCATATCATTATGAGAGATTATATAGCAATATAAAATACTATATAATGTAAAATTTAAAAGATGTAAAATTACCCATTGAACATAAATAAGGAATATACTGCAAAAACCATGTTTAAAATAATCAAGGAGGAATATACCACAATGACACTAATAATGACTAAAGTGGTTGAGTGCTGAGCAGTTATCTTTCTCTAAGGCCTCTATGTGCCATGTCTCACGTAATCCCTATAAAACCATATCAAAACAGCAGAAAGATTTATACGGTGGAAAACATAATTGGGAGAGTCTTTGGAATATATTTAAATGTTGAATGTTGAATATCCATATTATTTCAAAAATCTACAACGGCTAAAACACACTATATCTGTAAAACTATTTTTATAGTAAGTCAACCTGATAAAATTCAAGTGACCTATTTTGATTCTTGAATGATGTACAGAGAAGAGAATGGTCATGATTTCTTATCCTCCCCAAACATCCATGTTTCAACTGAGAATCTGACATGAATTGCAATTAGCTCTCATTGTTGTGAAAAATGGAGCAAAAGTTACAACATTGACAAAAATGTGCTAAGTATAAATAACATAGACAGATATTTTCAGATCAGTTCTTTAGAGAGAATTCATAAGCTGCAACAAAATATTTTGTGTCAAATATATGTATTTGTTGTTTGTTTAAATTAAGATTTTTAGAAATATGTGCAAAATAATTCAGTCCATAAATGTCAGTGCAAACAGGTGACGAAGTATCTGGGTATTGAATTTTTTTTTTTTTTCCTTTGTGGCTTTTCTATTTTAGGGTAAGGTGATATCTTTTGCCATTCATAATTCAAACTTATGCCTCACAGAGGAACTTAAATGATCTTATCAATTGGATTATTTTGGAATTTCTCAATATATGTCAAAATTCTTAGTAGCAGACATTATTTTTCAATTACTGCAAATATATTAAAGCCATTTCTGTCATTCCTTAAATCAAATAGTGTGACTTTTTGATTTCTTTTTCTTTTCTTTTCACCTTTACTACATCTTACTTTGTAGTAAAGGATATGCTAGTTTCAAAAAAGACCAGAGTTTATTTTCAGCAGTTACCCACTCCCCCAAATGTTGATTCTTTATTCCCTCCTGTTTGGCACTCCTATTTTAGGGGGGCAGTGTTCTCTTAATTTCTGTACTTCCCTTGCTCCATTATTTTCCCACAACATATTGCTTTGTTTCTCTAAAAATGTATTGTGTGTATATATTTTTCTTTCATTGTCATGTTTATTCATATATCAATTTGTAAACATATTAATGGTCACATATTAATGGCAACAGACAGCTAGCTGATTAGTCCAGTTACCAGTCAATGGGTGAATTTAACAAGGCCTCCTAGTTTTGCTTTTTTTTTCAACTGCACATCTTAGTTATGCTGACCCTCAGTCTGATGCAGGTGTTATCTGAACCAATGTAATATGTGAGAGAGAAGTTCAGGTGCTGTGATTAGCCAGTACTTTTGGGCAAGTTGATCTTAGGGCAACCAAACATGTACTCAACTCAGTTACTTATTTTTATAGTTGAGTGGTAATTTGCTCCTTCTTCAAAGAAAAGTTAGAGTGAGAGACCTCACTTTTCCCCACAGCTCATTAAAGGTAGTGGTTAGAACAATCCATAAAATGCAAAACTAATACAGTTATGTAAAGTTTAAAAATAAAATAAAATTAAAAAAATAAATAAAAAAGAAAAAAAATGCAGGCTAAATTAATGTATATTGTCTACTTATATATGCCAGATACCAGGTTAAAAAAATTTAATAACCCAGTCTGCTGTAGGAACCCTGGCATTTACTGCATTTAGTACACAGTCCTTCTCCAAACAAAGCCCTTTATTTTCACTGCATCATGATTGCTTTCTTGTCTATTTCTCTATAAGTTCTACGAAGAAAGGCTGACTCTTTATCTCTTAGGTGCTAGGCACAGAATTTGAAGCACAGGAGATGTTAGTAAATTCAGATGGAGAGAGACTGCTTTAAAATCTCTCTACATGCTTCCCACTGGCATAAACCCAACGTCCATTATAAGTTTAAGTAGGTCAGAGTGTTGGAAAAATTATTCATTGTTTAATTTCAAGTCTTCTGGAAACACTTTTTCCCTTTTCACTTCATTTGCAAATTTAAAACTTGTCAAAATCACAAAGTCAGCTAAAGGGGCAGCTCAATATCCCTGAGCTAATCTTATTGTTCTAACTGTTGCTTCCTGACCTGCATATAGGTTTCTCAAGAGGCAGGTCAGGTGGTCTGGTATTCTCATTTCTTTCAGAAATTTCCACAGTTTATTGTGATCCACGTAGCCAAAGGTTTGGCACATTCAATAAAGCAGAAATAGATATTTTTCTGGAACACTCTTGCTTTTTCCATGATCCAGTGGATCTTGGCAATTTGATCTTTGGTTCCTCTGCCTTTCCTAAAACCAGCTTGAACATCTGGAAGTTCACGGTTCACCTACTGCTGAAGCCTGGTTTGGAGAATTTTGAGCATTACTTTACTAGGGTGTGAGATGAGTGCAATTGTGTGGTAGTTTGAGCATTCTTTGGCATTGCCTTTCTTTGGGATTGGAATGAAAACTGACCTTTTCCAGTCCTGTGGACTCTGTTGAGTTTTCCAAATTTGCTGGCATATTGAGTGCAGCACTTTCACAGCATCATCTTTTAGGATTTGAAATAGCTCAACTGGAATTCCATCACCTCCACTATCAACTGGAATTCCATCACCTCCACTAGCTTTGTTTGTAGTGATGCTTTCTAAGGACCACTTGACTTCACATTCCAGGATGTCTGGCTCTAGGTGAGTGATCATACCATTGTGATTATCTGGGTCGTGAAGCTCTTTTTTGTACAGTTCTTCTGTGTATTCTTGCCACCTCTTCTTAATATCTTCTGCTTCTGTTAGGTCCATACTATTTCTGTCATTTGTCGAGCCCTTGGTATCTCTAATTTTCTTGAAGAGATCTCTAGTCTTTCCCATTCTGTTGTTTTCCCCTATTTCTTTGCATTGATCGCTGAGGAAGGCTTTTTATCTCTCTTTGCTATTCTTTGGAACTCTGCATTCAGATACTTATATCTTTGGTTTTCTCCTCTGCTTTTCACTTCTCTTCTTTTCACAGCTATTTGTAAGGCCTCCCCAGACAGCCATTTTGCTTTTTTGCATTTCTTTTCTATGGGGATGGTCTTGATCCCTGTCTCCTGTACAATGTCAGGAACCTCCATCCATAGTTCATCAGGCACTCTGTCTATCAGAAAAATTGATGCTTTTGAACTGTGGTGTTGGAGAAAACTCTTGAGAGTCCCTTGGACTGCAAGAATATCCAACCAGTCCATCCTAAAGGAGATCAGTCCTGGATGTTCATTGGAAGGACTGATGCTGAGGCTGAAACTCCGATACTTTGGCCACCTTATGCGAAGAGTTGACTCATTGGAAAAAACCCTGATGCTGGGAGGGATTGAGGGCAGGAGGAGAAGGGGACGACAGAGGATGAGATGGCTGCATGGCATCCCCGACTCGATGGACATGAGTTTGGGTGAAATCCGGGAATTG